>NW_026086605.1:8862500-9524642 GCF_022539395.1 Myiozetetes cayanensis
TGATCTGCTATTAAGACACCAGTGAACCTGATGAAATGAGTGCTGTAGGTGCAGTCAAGACTTCAAAGTGTCACACAGCCACATAAAACAAGCGCCTTTGATCCTAACTCCGATCTGCTGAGGGTTTAAAGCCCAATTCTCCCTAAGCTGCCCTTCTCACTCGTCATGTCTGATGTCTCACCAACCAGCGACTTGATAATGTTAATAATGCAAATTTTAGCAAATGATTTTTACAATGGCAAAATTAATTATATGAATTTATGCTTCTTTCGGTGCCGATGTCTGATCTACAAAAAAAAAATAGTCGTAGCTATTACACTTGCAACGGAAACTGTGAGCACGTTCAGCTTTTAAAACTGTATTACTGCCTTTCTCCTCTCGGCTTCACAGGGTCTCATTTTGCTGCTAAAACTATAATTATTTATTATAAATTAACCTTAGATTGGGTTTAAGAGAGCTGAAAGAATTCTATCCAAAGTCCCCTATTGCTGTGTATGCATTATTAAAGAAAAGCCACCTCCACGCTATAGATATCCCTTTTTCTCGTTCTTTGTCACTCGTTCTCTCCCAATTTCTTTCCCGTCTTCATTCTACAAATCCTTGCAGTGCAGTTGCACAGATTATTTTAAAAACACCTGTTTCTCTGAAATTCCATCAACTAACAACAAGATTTTTCTACATTTATGAATGGTAAAAAGAAAGAGATTTCATGTTTGGGGATGAACATACAGCAACCTGCAAAACGAAGAAAACATTCTATGTGTGATAATTAAAATGTACATTTTAAACAAATGCACTGTATTTTCCTGTAATAGAAATTGATTATTTTCCTCATTAATAATAATCTTTTATAAACATTTTTTATGTTTTCACATGAATTTTTCAACAAGTATTCAGTGTTTTAATAAACTTTTATCTGAAAACATCCATAATCCCGTTTTTCAGCTGAGGGAGTTTCTCACAAGATCTATTACAGAAGTTTCCCGACTGCATTTCAGATGGAAGAATCACACAAATGTTCCATGAGCTTAGCCAGAGTATGTGTGAACACACAGTTATCCTCCTCCTTTTCCTGAATACTGAATTTACAGTTTTTTCTTTTCTGTTTTTTTTTTTTTAAAGAAACAGAATTTGCTAAAATTGCTTATTTAGTGCATAATGGTTTAAAGTATCTTAATTCACCTGAAAAATCCCCCATCTGTTAAATTGCCAAGTACTAAAATGCCTTCATTTGTCTGTATTTAAGGTGAGACATATGGTTCGGTTCTGTGCTTCCAACCAAGCAAGAAAGAAAATAAGAACTCTAAATTTGTCTCTTCTTTTCTACTTCTTGAGACACAAATATGGTAGCATCTTTGGCTATACAAAGTTGAAAAGGAATGTTAGTTTAATTGATTCCTCTGCATCAAATTTTTTTTTATATAATTCAATCAGTGTGTTTTCCCAATTTTACTTCAATAAATTTCGATAGTAATGCCTTTTGTGGATTTTTTTTTTAATGTTGATACTCACTTAACCTACTTGCAATTCTAAAGAAGTCAACACTTGATTGTGACAATGTTCAAAAGAATTTCCTATGCCACAAGCACAGTAAAAACTTTCACCAATTAGTGCAGGAAAAAAGGAGGGAAAAGCCAGAGCGCTGGTGCTCAAAGAGCCAGGCCTTGCGGCAAAGCTGTCATGTCGAGTGGATTGATCAACAGGACCGCAATTTCTAATGGCATGTTGTCATGAAAAGTCAGCCACGGGGAGCCACCTGCTTTACTCCTCCTAGACAGCTAGCGAAAGGAAGGGGAGAGAAAAAAAAAACCCACCCCGCTCTGTACCTAGTTCTGCCAGTCCCTTTTGCTAACAATTTTGGTAAGGGTCTCCTGATTTTTATTCAGTAGGAATATGTCAAATCTCCAACCGTATTATCCAACCTCTAAGATTAGAGTAGCGCAGAAGGCTGATGCTTTTTTTTTTTTTTTGGGGGGGGGGAGGAGGAGGAGAGAGGAGGGAGAGGGAAAAGAGGATGAAAAAAAAATTATCTCCCAAATACTTCTCAGATCAGAAAATACATCCGTCACATCTCTAAACCAACAAAGTTTGTCAACGGCTTACAACATACATCTAAGACATTCTGCAAGTCAAGAACAACACAGAGTGTAGACCTTCTGCGCGTGGTTTTATTTCAGCACCACCCTCCTTCACCCTCGTCAAATCATGAAAGCCTGCATTTGATGCGTGGTACTTGCTTTGTTTCAATTTAGTTTACCTCTAAAACTTTTCCGATCAGATCGTTTATCCCAGGATCACGGCATTGCTCAGTTCTGGAACCCTGTCCTAGCTGGTATGGCCAACATTTACAAATTAATTGCACGGGTAATTGTGCAAAGCGCTGTGTTGAAGACAAAGGTAACAGCTTCCTTGTTTTGCTGTTGGAATATTTGCTCGTGCTTGATGGAACATAATTAATACTTCAAGAACTTCCACCAACTTACCATTGAATAACAGTGCCAAACAGTCTGTCTTAATCACTCTCCAGGAATGTGCTAGTGTCGTTTTAACCCATGGTTCCCATTCCCATCACTCAAAAGACATGGAGATTTCCCTCTTTTAATACATATGAAAGCTAAATATATTGCTTTCATTCTGTTATCCCTCCCAGAACATACTGCAATTGCTGAGGAATTAAAGTCTATTTAAAAATATACTCTGACACTGCACTATAAGAGCAAATGGAAGCACTGGACTTGGTCAGATCTGTTTGGAAACCTCTTAAAAATTTTAAGCCTTTTTCTAAAACTAAGTTTTCAATGATTGTTGGAACAGACATTTAATTTTGTTTCATTTGTACAAAAGATTTCACATTTCATACCTGTTTGCTTAAGAAGATCCAAACCAAAACTGTAATGCGCACTAATTGCTAATTTCAGTGACTTTTTGGGAAACAAACCAGAAAATTTGGGGAAAAAATTTTTTCCGACAACCCTCATCTATGTACAAAAGAAAAAAAGTCAAATAAAAGTTAAAGAACTTTTAAGTTCATGAAACCAAACCCCACTTGGCATGCAAATCACGTACTGTAACCTTTTATCGGCGCAGCCTCTGGTCTCATCAGTCGATGAAATTCTCAGCCCGCGGCAACAGCTTAGCCGAGGGACGCAGACCAATGAGAAAATATTCATTGTGTTAGCATTTCAAATGGCGAGAAAGGAAGAAGAAGCGCTAACTGATCACTGCCCGTGGAATTAATTGGATATTCCAAGAATAATGTCTCTCACTGAAGATCCTTGGAGGCTGAACGCTAGTAGAGACCACATTTTGTGCGGCGCCTTCAAAAAGAGACCGCTTGGGGGTAGTGGACATATTAGGGTTTTAGCGCATTTCCCTAAAGGCCAGAAAATAATCAGATTCACTGAACCAAACTCGGCTAATCCATTCCATAATTATACACACAAATCCAATAAACTTTGTCACATTACTGGAAAATTAAACTATTACAGTGAAGCCTTTTGCTACTTTGAAAAAGTTTGAATTCCCGTTTCAGACAAGTTTAAAAAAAAAAAAGGGGGGAAAACCACCTCTGCGAAAGTCAGAAGTTTTGGAGGTTGCACATGCAGACGTACACACTCACATAGATGCACATGCAACTGGAGCCCAGAGGAAGAGTAAGGCTTAGCTGTAGTCTTCTCTTATGCTTAACGCCCAGGTAGGTGTCCCACAGCTTCCTTCCTTTATACAGAGGGGATTTACGTTTCAGCTTTATTGCACATAGCCCAAGCATATGCAATGACCCTGTCCAATATTAGTATAGCTTTCCTTAAGACACATCTTAATCTAACCTTTTCAAGACTCTTTTGCTTTCAGACTCAAAACAGCATAAAAAATGAGCATTGTTGTGGAGCGCTGAGAGATTGAACCATGGCTCTGGCTTGGTCCAAAGCAGCAGCCCTCTGGATAAACAGCTGCTTCTGCAACTAGATAAGCTCCATAGACCAAAAGGTAAGAGAAGAGGGAGGGGAAAGAAAAAAAGAAGAAGGAGAGGAAAAAAAAAAAAAAAAAAAAGGAAGAGGAAAAAAATTGAGATTAGGAACCTTCCCAAATGTTGCATCTTTCCTATCGACCGCTGGCCTAGCGTGAGGTGTCAATTTTGACTCCAAAGAGAGCACACGAATTCGCAGCGGTCCCATTATGCGGTCTCTGTGCTCATTGTAAATTCTGTCAACGAAGTCAATCTTATTAACTTCCGCACTGGTTCACACATGACATTTTCTTCAATTTTCTTGCTGACATCAAAAACATCAATTAGCAGCCCGAAAATAGGAAGGAACGAATGACAGAGCCTGATAACGTCAACTATTTGAAGCCAAGGGTAAATCTATTCTCCAGTTCTGAATGCGTTCATTACAATTGCATTTTCAAAGAAGACCTCCAAATAGCAAAGAAAATTAAATTTATCATCTAGAAATGCCTAGAAATTGTTTTTTTAATCCTATGTCTATCTCTCAATCCCAGAGTGTAATACAAAGTATCGCAATTCAGTTTTATGATAACATGCCACAACTTTAATAGAAAGTTTATAAAATATGCAGCCCTTGCCATACTTCCTATCACATAACAACTACAAGGGGTGAGAAAAAATTTGTCCAACAGATTGTAGCGTTGCCTTGTCTGCTCCATCAGTTCTCATAGGCTGGGACAGCACTTAAACACACACATGCGCGCACTCTCCTGATACATGCACACACATTTCCCCCCACCTTCCATCCATGCTTGTGAAGAATTTATGAGCTATGCAATATCCAGCGACTTTAAAACCCCAGCAAACACTACATTACCGGCGTGCAGGGGAAAGGCGCGCGCCAGAGCTGCCTTGCATTTGCATTCGCCCAACTCTTTTCATGTTTCAGAGAAAACAAACCCAACTCCCTGCCCAGGAAAGCAAAGGGAAAGTCCAACCAAAGACTTGACGTGAACTGTCAAGCGCCAAGCACATGCATTCAATCAGCTGCCAGAACTTCCGCTTGCTGAACTCTCGCCCTCTTTTCATTTTATTGACATTTTCAAAAATAAATACATAAAAATAACCTCCCGGTAACACAGAAACAAGACACCCGTGTCAACACAACATGGTCCATTTGCTGCGCTCAGCAACAAGTTTCAAGAGAAAGGTAAGCGTGCTTAATGCGAGGCAAAAAAAATTGTAAGGCAATAAACCTGGTTTTGTGGTCTTTCAAGAAGCCCCAGCTTGCTTTACTTATTTATTTATTTGCTTTGCCGCTGCGCCTGCTTTGTGAGCCACCGTTTCATGCTTGTATTACATCTCCTAGGGAGTGAATAAAAGCAAGTTTAGTGGTGACCAAAGACACTCACTCGGACTTAATGCAAACAGAAAGAGCAGCTACACCCTGATAAACAGATCACATTCCTTCAGCCCATTGATTTTTTGATCTTTTGACATTTTTTTAGTTGCTTCCATTCCATTCCTTGTCTTTTCCTCAATGTCACAAAAGACAAAATGTCTCGGCAATTGATGGCTGGGGTATCTATTAGCTGTCAAGATGCCTTTTTTTTTTTTTCCCCGGCACTGGCTAAGAAAGCACAAAACAGAAAGCTGAGAACTGGCAAGGAAACAAATTGCAGGAATCATCTAATTTAATGGGCTCATCATATTCTGGGATTTTGGCTTTTCCACATCTGATCTCTCCGGTAAGCAGCTGGAAGGTGAAAGGGGGAAGAAAAAAACGGTTCCATTGAACGTGTTTCTGTAATTTTTTGTTGCTACATGAAAAGAAACTAGAGAAGACAGAGGGGAGGAAAAACAGAAGAACTCCTGGGAGGTTTGGTGAGGTGCCTCCGTCTCTCTCACAGCGTTTTCCTGCCCGCGCAGAGAAGTGAACTCGGCGCAGAGCGAGCGTCTCAGCTCGGCCGCACTTGGGAGGGATGCTGGACATGAAACAGAGGCAGCTGGAGCTTGAAAAACTTGAACTGTTATTTTACAGCAGAAGACAAAAGAAAAACTCTGAGACACTCATGACTGATGGTGAATCTGCCTGTTTTGTTTTGTTTGTTTGGTTTTTTTTTTAATTTCCAAAATTTCATTTTGGACATTTTACTGTTTGCCACAACCCTTGCCAACTCTGATCAGAATGAAGGCAAAGCGCAGCTTATGTTTTATCTCCTATAATTTGCAGCTGATGATTGCAACCTGTGCTTAGAAGGTTTTTGATTTAAATGAATAAATTATTAGTCAGAAAACACAATTGTTTTAAAATACAAGTGAATCAGATTGAAACACACAATTAAACGGTCTGTATTTAACAAAAATAGTAAGTAAAATATAAAAAAATTCTAGGCAAACTATAAATCCTCAGAAGATAATTATGCAAAAATTCTCAGCGAATATTTGTGTTTGTTTTTGAATGCAAAACCTGCAAAAACCACCAGAGAAACTGCTTCTTTTGATTTTACAAGATTTCATAAAGCAAAGAAGTGAGTGGCACAAGAAAGATGAATTATTTTACAAGCAAATCTACCAGTGTCATTCAAGGAACAGACACTTTAAGCACGGAAGGGAGTGTAAAACAGAATGAATTTGTCCTGCGACAGCTTTTTTTATGTTGTTTTGCATTTGAAATTTCTAGGGATATACCTTTTCAAGTTAGAGCCCAATCCTGGTAATCAATTACAAATGGGAGTTTTGCCTGAGAAAGGACTTCAGAGCCTCTGACTGCATTCAAACAAATCTGCTGGACCACAGGCAGGGAACATGGTTTTGTCTTTTTTATCCAATTCATATTTCTGAAAGAATCAACTCATTTTTGCCAATGACATCACTGTTTATCTCGATGTTGAAATTGCATCCACTTGGTAGAATAGAGATAAGGAAATTTGACCAAAAAAAAAGAAAAGTGTGATATCTGTTATGTGTCAAATATTTTCTCCAAAATACCAAGGAGCACTAAATTATTTCTCCTAAAACCTGAAATACTGCACTGCATGCCAGGAATAAGCTTTTTTCCCTCCCTTTAAATAAGTTCAAGTTTAACTCCAAGAAGCAGGCGCAGACTTTGAAATATTTTTATCAGCTTAAAATATATGAAGGAGAAGAAATCTGGAGAACAGCTAGTTCAGCTTCTGTGAAAGCAAACCTTAACTTTGCTGTTTATAAGAAAAGTTCATCGGTGTCCAGGTAAACCCCTGGGCTTGAAAAGAAGAAACAGATTTTACAAAATACCCCTTCTATTTTATTTTCCCTTGTCATTTCAGTCCGGAAATCCCAGCGATCATCCCTGCTATTCATGTGTTGATATTATCAGAGGTTTATAAAAAAAACATGTCTGATGAATTAAAACATGTGACTGGCCAACAGCAGCAGCCCAACTGACCACAGGTTAGCGAGGGGGATGAACTATGGTTATGTTTTTTTAAACCCCACACTGTCCTTGGAACGGAGGCTGCATTCGGCTCCATTAGATACAGCTACGGTGCTCTTGATCTATTATTTACAAAGAAAAACCCTTCACTACTTAAGTGGCCCCTTCTACTTCAGCCTTCAATTTCAGCTGCATCAAACAACTTGGATAGGGGGGGTCGAATGAGAAGGGAGGGAGGAAAAACTTGAGTTTATAATATAATTCTATGCAAAATAAAATTACACTTGAGTAAAAAAATTCAGAATGCCTGGAATAAGGTTTTGCATCCAAACTGCAGACCTGTCAGCTTCATCCAGAAAAACTAAAATGATAATAACCTTACTTTTTAATAAAACTATGTGAGGTTTTAAGGTAGAATTTATACACAGATGCACAAAACAATTTACCTCCTCTTTAAAAGATGAAAGACTGAATAAGGTTTGCAGGACTTCTCATTTTAAAAATCACCATATTCCATTAAAATATAATTTTGCATTAAATTCTGTAATTATCAAGACTATTCTTTAAGTCATACTGCATTCAATCTAATTAGAAAGCTTAGATCTCACCTTTGTACTGAACTTTCAACTCTCTGATGCCAATTAGAAACTATTTTAAATGAATTTCCCAATTAAACTGACTCCTGTGATCAATTCTGACAGAAGATAAACCCCAGAATTTTCAGGGAGGGGGGAAAAAAAGGAAGAAGAGAGGCACAGAGATGTACAGTCTATCTGTATTTCTGAAAATATTTTGAATGGTGTTTGCATCTTTATTATGATGAATATCTCATCTCCTATTCCTGGAACATCCTCTCAGAAATAGCTTATATCAAAAGTGTTTAAACTGCAATTAGTATTGTTTCATTATTCAGCACGTTTCCATTTGCAATAAATAGCTTGTTTTATTACACTCTATATTTGGTTCTCATGTTATAAACTATCACATTAGATGAATTATAAATGTAAACTATTAACAGTTTAGATTCTTTTAAGTTGTTATCAATTTCAGGCTTTTGACAGCTTAAAGGAAATTCTGTAAGCATACCTCCTCTCCTCTAGAAAACGGCTTCTTTAAAGCCAACAGCCACCTCACAATTAATAAATGGCTGTATTCTCTTTTTGTGGAGAAGAAAATTAACTGAAGTTTCCCCATATAAAAGACCATATAATTAACATTAGTAAAATGTGGCAAGATATTCTGACAGCCTAATTATATCAATGAGTCATCTAACTCCTGTTTGTAGCAATTCAATTTATCTTCATTTCAATCAATGCAGCCTGACGGATAGGTATCATTAGAAGTGACAAAGCATCACGCTGCAGAAAAATGCAGGACAAGGCGATATCCCAGATAAGGCAGCCTGAGACCTTCTAGCGCTGCGTAGCTGGAAATGACTCCTTGTATACACATCATTGCCTTCACTAAGGGTGTCTACAAGTTATCATTAGACACATTCATTGTTAAAGACTAACCAGGTCAGTGTTTCTGATCAGGTTGCAAATTAGACCAATTGAAGTGTTCTTAACCTACAGACTGGTGTCAGTAAGGACCTAACGGTGCTGAAGCTACATAGTAATGTGTGCCGAGCACACCACCATTACTGCACATCTCATGCTGAACACAAACAGATTTAAGCTAAACGTTTGGGAAGGGGTGTGTATAGAGAACACAAATTCCACAGGCGACACAATGCATTTGTTTTAGCGCAATTTTGAGGCAAAACAATTGTTCAATGGCAAACATATTAATCAAAAGTGCAGACTTGGGCAATGAGAGCATTAGAGGTGCAGATAAACATGTCATTATAAAGCCAAGGAACCACTATGCATTTCTATTTCAAATTATAATCCTGCTGGCTTTCCATATAATAGTTAAATAATAGTTTTCAGAAATACAAATGATGACTAAATGAGGGGTTTAAAGTCTGATCTAGCATGAGAATTATACTAGGCTGAAAAAGCTGATGTTGGAAAGGAGGGGGAAGAGTAAAATGGCTTCACTTTTCACACTTATAATTTTTTTCCTCCATTCTATTTTCCTGAATGAATTCTAGAGGCAAGTGTTGCACCCTGCCTGCTCTCATCAGTGGGGCATGGCACACTAGTCAAACCAAACCCACAGAGCACCAACCTATAGAAAATACCTGCACAAAGTTAGGCTTTTGTTTTTCATGTAATAAACCAGCATGCAAAGCATTCATTCAAAGCATGTAAGCTATCGGGTGTTCCCTGCTTGACTGCTACATGTTGGATAAAAAAGGCATTGCTGTTGATGGGCTATTAAAGGACTTTTATTTGGAGAACCTCCTCCTGAGTTGACTTTAAACAGATATAACAGTTAATAGGTGTAGGGTTGATTGAAAGGATATAGCCAAAATAATTAAAAACACACAAGAAAAAAATCATGCAGGATGCACGAGACTCTACAACACAGCAATTCACTAAAGAAGTCTGGTATATGAATTTACGGATTTGGTGTTGCTTTTTTTTTTTTTTTTTTTAAATATATCCCCATCAGCAAACAACAGAGATCTCCATGCCAATGTCAATCACGTTTTTTCTAATCACTGCACAGAAGTAGGGACTACATACAGAGAGCATGTCCATTAATCAATATGCAAAGAATACATTGTCTCAAGAGTATGTATTTATGGTTATAAGCTAAGATGATTATGCAGCATGAATTTCTGAGCTGGAAAACTCTTTATCAGTTTACAAACAGGAAGCAATCCTCAATTTAGAGCCATGTGCAGTTACGTCCTTAAAGGCTACTTTAAGAATTCAAGTAGAATTAAGCTGAAATGAGTGACAAGGTGGAGAGGACATGGGGCACTGCAAGACAAGCAGTGACCAGCTGGAGCATTTCAGGTCAGCTGATAAGCAAATGGTATAAAACATCTGACCTGGGTCATTGCAACTGATAAACGCAAGGAAATAATAACTTTGTACTCAACGTTGTCCTGGGGTTACCGTAACGCTCTGTCAGGTGGACAAAGGGCTACGCTGAACAGCCCAGCAAAACCCACAGGAGGAGACCCTCAACTGGGATCCAAACCCTCAAGTTGATGAGTTTGGACCATGCTGGAGCAGGTTAGATTAGGAGACATCAAGAAAGGCTTCTAGTATTCACCCCACACCCCAAAACCATCCCCATTTCATGATTACTGATGAGTAATGCAAATTTTTCCCTCTACAGAACTCTGTATGAGCACACTCACTGTGAGTTTAAAAAAAATGGAACAACCACAACTCCAAATAAAACACAGAACAGAAGAAGAAGGAAATTAGAAAGTGTCTTGTTAATTAAAAAAATAATTAAGTAAAAGCTTTTCAGACAAACTGACTCAAATTCTGAATGAGTTGCTTTGCAGTTCAGAGAGTCTGAGCCAAATGACAGTTAGAAGCTGAAAACAAGTGTTATTACAGACTACTATCTCGACATGGGCCAAACTAAACAAGGCTTTGAACATCTCCAGACAACGCTCTGAATGTGAACCTGATCCAAACTCTACCACTTGTTCTCATCTCAAATTCAACTCGAAACCAGAAAAACCTGGATGCTTTAACACGCACTTTCAGATTTTTTATTCTGAATACAATGAGCACGAATATACACAAGCCAAAATAAACCAGTGAGCCAGGATCTTGAAAAGTAACCTGGAAAGTAAAATAAGATTGGAATGGATCTTTTTTAGAGCAGTTGTCCAGAGGAGGACTACACATACACACGTTCTACTTGTCTGTCTACAGACTGCACGTGCAGTCAATTGCTATTACATATCTGCACACATACCAGCAAATTTCAGTGGCTCTTTCACAACACAGCTTAAACTTATTTAAGCCTTGTTTTTCATGTGTTTACAACCTGAACTCTAACTTTTGCTCTGAGGTGAAATATAGCTGGGCAACATCTGTTTCCAGCATTATTAACTTATTATTAAAAATGCCTTAAATAAATTAAAATTAATGTGTTTGGGGCTTTTCAGACAAACCAGAGCTCTCTGTGGTGAGATGGGGCTCTCAAGTATTAGGAAAACTGGCCTAGCCTAGATTACAACCCTTTTTCTACGGAAAGCAGAAGCAGTACCACTGTCTCTTGCATCACCCCTCTGTGCTGAGCTGGATGGACTATCTGCCAATAAACACACAGTTCTTGACATTTCTGCTGACACTGTACCTACACACAGGAAGAGTGGAGGCAGTCTAGAGCTAGAAGGCAAAGGATCTAAGTGGCAATTCTCCCTAAGAGGGTAGCATTGCCAAAGGTCCCTCCTTTCTCCTCAAGCCACCTTCTTAATATGTGAGAATCTTCTCATCTTAAAGAAACTCATGTTCTCAACACTTCTGGAAGGCAGGGAAGGCCACTATCCCCAGTGTACCGAAAGGACACAAGACATGAGGAAGACCATGTAATTTACCTCATCTGTCCATCAGTAGAGCATGATCCCAAACCCACACGTGGAGCTAACACCCCAGGAGCCAGTCAGTGAAAGTAATTATGTGTCTGACCTCAAACAAACAGTAGGAACTCACTGTTTAAAAATTAGTTCTTTCTCTTGTTCTCTTATCATGGAAATAAAGTATAACAAGATTTATCCATGGGCAGGCTGAATGCAGTTATTTCTGTAGACAAGATAAAGCTTTGAGCCTTAAGTGATGCGTAATACTTAAACATGGTCAAAAACCCAGTTGCTATCCCAAAGCAACCTGATATTCTCTCTTTCTTCCTATTTCCTCCCTCCCCCAGAAGTCCAATTGCTCTGAGGGGATGGAGATTAATGATATTCATACTTCAATAACAGCTACAGGGAAAAAGCAAGCAAATATATTACAAGACTCAAATTACAGTAGTAAGAAAATACATCGTGCTGTGATATAGAGATATAAATGAATTAATCCTGACATCTCTTTCTTTTGCAGAGGAATTAGTCATAGGTTGAAGTTGACCTTGCAAGAAGCATGCAAGGTGACCAACTACGAATGTGTAAGCAGTGCCCATTGCTCTCCCACATGGAGACACTGCTCTTCAACCTACAAAATCACACTACAGCCTTGCACACAGGGTGTACACCAAAGGTCACCCCACTTTATACACTGAAACAGCGGGGAATCACACTAAGAGCTACCGGGCAGTCTGTGCATTTGGTGCAGCACAGATAATCCAAAGATCAGACAGGTACCTTGAGACCCAGCTCAGCTACAGCCTGTAGCAGCAGCCCAGTAGATTGTCACACAGTCAATTTTTCTCTAAATTTTGGAGGTTTTTTCTGAGCTTAGAGGAATGTTTTATCTGCAACTGCAACAATGTGCAAGAGATTACCATCACAAAAGCTATTTTCATCTGGTCAGGTGTCTTTTTTTTTTTCACAACTCATCATGGTGCTTTCTGGCATTAAGACACTTGTCAAAGCATCTTTGTGGTGTATCTCCAGACTTTAAAACCAGATCTTCATGTACAAGTTTGGACCAATAGTTGAAAGGCAAACAAAGGCAGCAATCCTAGCAGGTTACAATGCTCTTGCCATATGCTTCCCTTCAGGCTCACATTTCTGCAAGACGTGAACTAGTTGTCAGTAAGGTAGAACTGCTGATTGCATGCTAAGATTAATACATGTATTGAGGAACTTTGTACCTCCACAGCATTTCACTAATATTTTTAAAGAAAATACATTAGCATGGAAGGAAATGTGGTTCCTGCATAAACAGAGGAGCTATTTTTCAGAAAGATTTTAGAATCAGACACACATTGCACGCTTGAAAAATAAACCTACACTCAATAGGCTTTTCTTAGTGAGCCCCCAATGTCTTACAAGGACAAAGAAATCCTGTTTTTAATGAACTCTCTAAGTAAGTTTTTACATAATATATTTTTAAAACTGAATAAACCTGTTTTAACGTGATAGCTTCTGTAGGGCTCAAGAGACATTCTAGTCTATTGTGTCGGCGGATTAACTCTATTCACCAAGAAAGAGTATACCAACATGTTCTATTATGCCCAACAACTGCAGAGATCCGCAGGAATGAATGGTGTGCTTACATATGTGTGCTGAATCATCAAATGCCCTTTAGAGCAAGGAGAACCTGCATCTCTAACTCCCAGCCTTCGCTGTGCAAGCTAACTTAAGGCCTCGCTGTTGCAAAATGCGAGCCACCCTTGTGGAGACTCCCAGCCCGAAGGATGTTCCCAGCCCGTGGGCTCTGCTGGAGGAAACAACCCCAGCTCAGGACAGCATCATGCTGCTGCCCACCCTGCAACTCTACCAGATGTAAGTAAACCTCAAGCACAATCTACTGGAATCTAACCTGCTGAACTGCCATTCCAGCTCAGAAACAGGGGTGTAGCCCCTTCTCCATGGGGCAGTATGGGAGCCTTCCAGCAGATCGATGGGGTAGAGGGAAGCCAGCACTGATGTTTTAAGCAGTCCAAGTTATACGCAGTCCAGCCCAGCCTGACAGCTCTAACTCCTGGTTAAAGCACATTTTTTGGTTTGCAAATATGGGAAGTGGGAATACTTTGGATGAAACCTGGCCCTAGCAAAGAATGAGAAGCTTTGCAACCCATTGTCCCTGAGGGCAGTATTTTGTCCATTTTTTTTAAGACAACATCAGGCAGAACATGAAGTAGAGGATTCCTCTTTGCACTTCACAGAAGCAGGTATTCAAATAGTGGAGGTTATCAAAAGTGAGAAGAGCTTCATTTTCTTTTACCTTCACTAACAGATTGAATTTAAAACCAATTAGAATCCCTTGGAAAAAAATTAATTTAAAAAAAAATCATAGCATTTCAAGGGAATAGCTCATACTACACATAGCAGAGTTGTCCCTAACCCAAGATTTGCTGCCCATGGATGTCAACAATTGTTGATACTGGCCTAATTAGCATTTGGGCTTCACTTTCTGCTTTCTTGGTATGAGTAAAAGAATTTTTTTTTCTTTAACAGATGGGTTTTAGGAGGTAGCTGTTGATTTCAATCAGTCTTAGACCTTTACCCTGTAATATGGTCCTCAATGCAAAGTCTTGCCTTTCTATTTAAGTAACAGACTCCTATGCTATGGGGCCCCACAGAAGGCTCAAATATCCACAAAGAAAATACCTACGAATGACTCTTCCTACAGCTGATCTGGTAGAAATCCTTCCACCTGCAAAGACACGCTTTTGTGCACTGTCTCGCTCTGAGATGGGCTGTGTGAAACCACAAAAATGCAGCTCCAACGGCACAAGCTCCATCTGCGCTATGAAGACTATTAAGGCTAATCCAGCATTCCTAGACTGTGGTGCGAGACGTTCCCAGTATAGACCTGCTCCAGCAGCACTCTGCCAGTGAGTTAAGTACTCTAAAACCATAACTCGTCTCGTGTTTCTCGAGGCAGCCACGCCAGGTCCGTCGATCCCGGCTGCTCTCCCGTGTCTTGCCCTTGCCTGCATCTTGGCGGTGCAGCTGGTGGCCAAGATGCACAATGGACCAGACGGTGGGACCGACCCCAGCCAGGGCCATCGGTCTGAGTAATTTGAGGGCGGGCTATTTTTAGCCCAGAGCCCTTCTCTGATTTGGTTTCCCAATCATGGTAGTACAGATGAGAGCACGGATTATCAACTGCTTGAGTGGGCCCAACCATGGGTAGAAGCCCAGGTTTGCAGGTCTCTATGGTTTCCATCTCTGGTCATCTGACCCCACAATGAACCACTTTGAGAAGCTAAACCCACACACTGGAAAAAAAAAAAAAAAAAAAAAAGATAAAAAAGGAAAAAAGAAGCCCTCCTCTGCCAAGTTATCTGTCACTACAGCTTTCTGAGTTAGCTGACTAGAGTCAGAAACACCAGCACTGGGGTAGGGAGAAACACGGGAGAGCCACGGTGAGGCCATTCCCTTCAGCTGCTTCAGTCTGATGCTGTATCAGTCAGAGTGCAAAACCATATCCCAAAGACAATGTCATGGGGGGTGACTGCTGAAGCTGGCATGGGCACTGAAAGAAAACCTTGTCAAACTATACGCTTGGAGCACACACAGTTTAAACTGGAAAAAGCAAGCTTTAGATAGCATGGCTTCACAACGTTTTGCCCTCCAGTGAGCAAAATCAACCATATCATCAAAAGCACAGTTTTGCTGGCATAATTGCATCTATGGAATCACAGGGGATTTTGCTGGAACAGCTACAGCGGTGTTTAAAAAAAAAAAAAAAAAAAAAAAAAAACCAACACCAAAACCCAAAACAAACAAAAAAAAATCCCAGATTTCACTTCATTATATCCTTGACCGATGTAATGTGTTGGCAAAACTCTTCAGAGCAGACCTGGCCTGTATTATTATCACACCTCATATCAGACAAAGTATTTTTCTCCACTACCTCTGGTGCTTAGTTTAAACCTTACAGTTCATGCAATAGAAGCCAACTTATTTGCACTTCTGCTTATACTCAATCCCCATTTTCAGGTTTACAGACCTGATGGATTTCAAATACTGCAGGGGGGAGTTTAAAATCAAATGCCTTCCTCTTGAACAGGCTTTGTAGATACAATTTTTCACAAAAAGTAGAGGGAATCCTGGCTGCGAGAAACTTTTTATCACTACTGCTAATAACAGGAATTCTCCTTGCCAAGCATGGATTCAGGCTTCTAAAACCATTATATAGGCAGGTAGCTGCTGGCTAGTGAAGGTATAACTGCAGCCATACATAGGCATCCTAATTCAGCCCCCACAATTAGCAACTTTGTCTTGCAGTCAATGCTGATTGGCAGACCCTGTAAGGATGATAAAAATAGGTATAAAATTAGAAAGTGTATCTTCAGATGTTATTGGGAAAATCAGTTTGGGAGAGACGAGTTGGGGCTGGTGGGCTGCAAGGTGAGGAAAGAGCAGAGGTAAGTATGTGGGGATGACACCCATCCCAAGAACAACCACAGGAGGCACTAGCTGCTAGCTGGACAACAGACACGTCTGTTTTGTCACCTGGATGGACACGTTTACTACGTGACCATGACTGTGCCATACCCTCACACTAAAATTCAAATTAATTGCTCCTGAAAGCTTCTTCCTCTACTTTATAGCTGCTGCTGAAGAGCTGGAGTGTGGTTGCTGAGCCTCTCCACATCCTTCACTCTGAAAACAAGAGCCTCAGTGTGCTCACCATGACACCAGAGCAGCCCCCTCCCTCCCCTGCCAGCAGGCACACACCCCCAACCTTCGCTGCCTGCCCAAGGAACGTGGAGGCACCACAGAGGGTTTCCAGGTTCAGTAAGCACTTTGCTGCCTTTTGGCAGGCAAAGGACAGAGCCCCATGGCTGCCCCAGAGCCAAGCAGGGGCACCAGCCCCACAGCCCCCTCCAGTCACCAGCCAAAGGACAAACTTTGGAGAACTCCATCCAGAGACATCTGCAGTACCTTGCTCCCTTGAACGTTTTGTGTCTTTCTTTGTCCCTTTTATCAGGAGAATTTACATGAGAAGAGCCACTCTGTTTCCTGAAGGTGAAGTGTAAGTTTTAAAACCTGTTTTAAGAGCTAAAATGGGCAATAGAAAATAAATGCAGGTTTAAGATTACCTCTTTATCATTTTACAACTGCAATGTCAAGGGAGAACTCTCTTCCCATTCTGCACCTGGCAATTCCAGAGTTAAGGGCATGACTGCTTGATGTGTGACTTTTTCTTTCTTTTTCCCCTTTTTTTTATTTTTTAAATGACTTCTCTACTGGAGAGGAGCCTGAATTCAGAGTGGTGAGTATTTCTACAAAGCACAGACTCCACTTACCACTATGGGAAAAAAAGAGAGAGAAAAGGATTCTGCTAGGTTTCTTGAAAGTATCTGTGTTTTTACCAAGCAACTCAAACAATATTAAATACCCTGTAGAGTAGAGAATATCAGCTCTAATTCATGACCTCCAGCAATTCACACTGGGTTGATTTAAGACACTGTCACTTCTACCCTTCTCCTGGGGGCTGACACCCTCACCGAGATGGCAGAACACAACGTGTGCCCATGTATCAGTTGCAGCCTGCTCCCCTACACGGTGGTGGTGGTTTAGGGTCATGCACTGGAGCCAGCACCCATCCTGCTCTGCAGTTTCTCCCGCTCTGATGGCGGGCCAGGGCAAGCAGATCTGGTGCCTGCTTGAGGGTCAAGGCCCTGAAACTCATACCTTGTACTCCCTGCAGTATCTGCTAATTACAAGACAATCTATCCTTCCTGGCTGGAAACTGCCAACAGTTTTTGACTTTTTGTAAGTTAGCCCAGTAGCTTTTTAACCACACTGTTTAAGTGCTCCCCATAAGACCATCGTGCAAATCTGCAGCAAGAGCATCTACGTCAACTACAGGCAGCAGGCTGCAGCACGCATCTTCAACCGGCAAATCCTGAGGGCCTTGCTATTTATCCAAGACAAACAACAAACTGTGGTGGCTTAAAAATACTGGAATAACATCTTCTGACCCCGAATGGCCATTTTTGAGACTAATTTGCCACCTCTGTGCCTCAGACACGAGGACATTTGTTGGAATGGGGGCCCAGGGCGGTGCCCAGTTAGTCACATGTGAGTTGAGGTGACATCCACCCAGCGCCGCAGAGCAGGACAGGCTTTGGGGTCCCAGCCACGTCGACTGCCCCCATGTACCTCCCTCACAGTCTTCCCCAGTCTGTGGCTGCTCTAATACAAGCCAGGTACAATTTCCACCCACAGTGTCATTGTGTCTTCTCCATGCAGAACTAACACAGCAGCTCCCAAGGACTGCAACGCCAGGCTCCGCTTTAACAAAGAAAGTGGGCTCAGCCAGCTCTTTGCCCCCTCTATACCTCCTTCCTCATACAACGCTGGTTTTCACCACTATGAATGAGGAGAAGCCACGTGAAGAACCTACGACCTTCCCATGGTCCTGCTTGGATGGAGGAATGTTTTACCAACGCGAGTAGCTAACCCAGAAGCAGATATATCACCTCAAGCTGGAAGAGAATGGCCACAGCCAGCCTTTGTGCCCAGACAGTGAGCTCTCCAGGGGCAGCACTTGTGGAAAGCTGCCTCTCTCCAGCCCAGACTCTGCTGACAGTGGTTTCTCTCCCTGCTTTGCATCTCTCTTGTGGCCACACAGGCAAAGCCAGGACACAGTCACGCCTTGGCTCCTTTTACTTTTCCTCTCTTGGCACCTCTGTGCTGACTGGGAACTACCAGCAGGGGAGTTTTCTTTCAAGGCCCCATCATGGCAGCCCCAGCATCCCAGAATAGCTGCACAGATGACATCCTGACTCAGCCCAGATGGATGTGTGCAGGAGAACTGACAATCAAAGCTGATGCAAAAATATAGAAAGTCTGAAGAAAAATATTCCAGACTGCCACAGCTTTCTTTCTAGAGTGTAAATACATATTTAAAGCATCCTTGGATTTACCAGAAGGGCTGCAAAGAAGACGTCAATGATCCTGGTCTAAAAAACCATGGTGGCAGAGACAGAGTTGTACTCTCAGCATGCTCACCAGAAGCTGGTAACAAAATCGTGAGGATCCACAAGGTCTCATCCAATTTTAGCATCTACCCATCCCAGCACATGACAGAACCAGATTAGTTATTTAGCTGACATCCCAGCAGGTGGGGTGTTTTGCCATACCTGACACTGCATCCTTTTGGTATACTGACACAACAGGACGTAGCAGCACAGTCCAGCAGGGATGACTGCCTTCTCCCCTCACTGGCTGCTCCTTCCCTCCTTCCACTTGTGGCCAGAGTTTCTGGCACAGCACAAGAAGGTTGTCATCAGCGTGATGGTGACTTCTGGTTTTGTGGGACTAGTTCATGGGAGTCCCTACAGGGCCCTGCTAGCTTCCAGAAAAGGGGAACCTTTTTTTCACCAGGAGGTAAAATAAAAAGAAGGAACCCAAACCCAGCCTTTAAAAAGTCAGTAACTGAATGAATCATCCCAACAAAGCCAAAATCAGACCATTAAGGGAGGCCCTTTCCCCAGATGATGGAACTGTGGACCGAAGTGATGAGGAAATTCTCCCTTCTATTCACCCACTGATCTGCAGAGGAGTAAGTGACCTCTACAGCAATTAGATCCCCTAATGAAGTTAATCCAGTAGGCAGTCCCACTATTCAGAGAAGAGATATCATTAGGTAGAAAGGTGACTATTCACACATATAATTTCTACTGCCCTGAAAGGATTTATGCACAAACACCTTTCAAACATGGATATCAGACCAACTTAATTTAACGAGCCATAAGCTAATGAATGGCTAAGAGAACACTAACTCAAGAACTCAAATAAACAAGAATTATACATAGAAAAATATGTTCTAACAGCTCTCTATAATAGCGAGCTGAGACCTAAGAGAGCAGTGTTTCTCTGTCCTAGCTCTGCCACTACCCTGGCTTCAGGACATGGAACTACTTCAACACTTGCAATCTCTTCTTCTACAAACTTATTCAAGATCCTCAATGACAAAAATGTTACACGAGTGGAAGGAAAGGAAACCTTTTGCCAAACAAAACTTTGCCCAAATACTGCACTCAAATCCAGATTTCATTTCCAAGCCTAGCATGTACTTAAATGCAAGACTTTCTAGTGCCAGAAGGTCACTGTAGAGCACTGCACAACTTTTTCACTGAAGCTGAGAGTCTATTCTAGTGCCAGGATAGGAACAGGAATTACTGTGAATGGACTGCTCCATGCATACAGTCCCACTGATCCCCCAGAGTAGTGCTGGAAAATGCACTCAGGATCCATGTCTCCAACAGCAAGGAAAACCAAACCACATCTAATTATTAAAAACAGTCAGTAGTAAGTGCTCCAGTGACAATTTTTAATTTGTGGAAAGTAAGTATCTAGACAAACTTATAACCTTAAGACAGCAGCTAAAATTCACTCCAAGCAAGTGCTTTAGCTTAAGGAATGATTCTCCTGTCTCCAGAAACTAAATTTGCCTTATTATAATAACAGCACTTAAAGCTCAAAACCAAATTAATACTTTTTTGGGTAAATGCTGTGTTCATCTGCCAGTCAGCTAAGCTAAAGAAGTGATTATCTGTGAGAGAAGCAGTAAGCCCGTTTATCAGCAAGCATGTAAATATAACAGATGCAAAGCCATATATATTCTGGTTTTTTCCTCTTTTCTTTTGACAATGCACAAGCTACACATCTGTGTATACATGTGTACTAGAGGACAAACACATGCTCACACACTCATACTCACCACTCACTTTGTAAAGTGTTGCATATTGTACATAAAAGTTTTGAATTTAAAAATCCAGAAAATTTTAGTTAAAATCTTCTACACATTATTTTATCAAACATGCCAGACGCCTTCATGGTTTCAGATGTGGGTGTGGATATCTGCAAATGACTCACTCTCGCTGGTCTGGAAGCCCAGGCACTCGGGGGTGGACCATGCAGGGAGGAGCAGGAGGTCCGTTCCCTGCACAAGGAAGCCTTCCACAGCTCCCACTCACACCCTCAAAATGCCAGTGCCAAAGCACCCGCCTTTTGCTGAGCCAAATCAGACACTGGTTTTCCAGAATCAAGTATCTGTGTTTGAGGCAAGTTCTCAATGGAATCAGGCAGATAAGAGAATAGAGGGGGAAAGTATAGTAAGTATATCAGGAGGCTATCAATCTAAATCACCAGCAGGATGGCTCATGGCTGGGAAGATGAAGCCCTGCAGAAAGCAGAAGAAAAAAGGAACATGTGCTACGTTTAAGCAACCTGATTTGGTGTCAATATCCAGTTACTGGTGAGACGTATTTTCAGATGTGGGATGTCATGAGTACCCCAACTTCACATTTCCTAAAGCATATCTACCGGGAGGCATCAGACTGCCTGGCAGGGCTGACCATTATCCTTGGAGATCATGGAGCAAATTCATAGTAGGTTTAAAATTAGTCACACTCTGTGTGGCCAATGATATAGTTTATTTTTGGCAACAGTGTGGTATTTGCATGCATTATTTAATTCTATTGCCTAGGTAGGCAAACTGAGGCATGGAGTGAGGTGGGTTCTGGTCCAAGGTCAAGTAGACAGTTGGTGCAGCATAATTTTGAGATGTTTTTTACTTACTGAGGCCACTTTTGACTTATTGAAGCCTCTGATTCAAGCAGCTGGGGGCTCAGGAAAGGGCTGCCTATCTGCTCTGCTTGTGCTCCACTGAGGAGACTCATCCCATGATATTAAGTAGGATTCAAGCACAAGCCACTACTGTCCTACATTAGCTTCCCTCCATGCCTCCTCCCCTGGAAAAGACACAGGGGGAAAAGAAAGAGTCTTAATGATGCCCAGGGGATGCCAAGAAGTTTAACTACAGAGAGTTATTTTTGTTAATGGAATTCTGGCTGATGCAGTTTGAGTAAGGAGGATGAGAGAATCTTTCACTGTGTTTTTCTAAAGCAAATATTTGGTGCTTTCATCTTCCAGTGCTTTAACATGCAATCTGTCACCAAAAAAACCCATTTACGTGGGAGTTCATGGAAAATATATCATGTTTCAGATGGCAATTGAAGAAGGGGGGTATCTATTGTGCTGCTCAGAAATGTAATTCATGGAAACTGGGTTGCGAACCACAGGACTCGCTATTATCCCATCTGCAGGTGTGATAACACTACAGCTTAATATTGATGTTTCCCCCTTTACTTGCCAGCACCATCTTCCTGTCCACTCTATAAGCTGGGACAAAGGGTCACAAAAGAGTCTCCATCATCACCTGTCCAAGGGTCATCAGCTTCCACCCATTTCATAAAACATCCCAATTTCCCAGTGCACTCCACAGGTCTCCAGGGTGCCAACCCCACACTGTCATCTACCTGGAGCACCTCACACACCTGCCAGCAATTCACAGCACCAGTAATAAAACCAGACAAGGAGTTCTACCATCAAGCACACTTCTCCAGGGCTTTGTTTTTCCTGGCTAGGAACACCAAGAATATCATGCACATATTTGAGCTGCTCCACCTAGTCATTATCCCAAGAGAAAAGGACAGCCACGCTTCTGGTATGTGGAGCCACACAACCAGCACAAACACAAGCTCTTCTTGGCTGAGCTGCCTGGAGATCGCTGTGATTTGCAACTGACCCATCGCCAGCCAGCTCGTTTCTTGACCACCCTGGTTGTGGCTCCCATTCTCTGCCCGCTTTTGGCATAGCAACAACATGGGCTGGGGTTTTTGTCAGGTTGCCTCCCCCTTCTCTTTTGCTTTGTGCTTGGCCAAACTCCTGCCTCCCTCTCTGCCCATTAACACGAAGCATCAATGGGAGCCAGCAGAAGGAGGTCACTGAGCACTTGGCTGCTGCACTGCGCGGTCGCTGCCGCGCAGACGCCTCATGCAAACACTTCCAGTGAGGAGTGGGGTAGTGTCATGGCAGCATCAGGGACAGAAAGAGGGCTGACTGCACTTTGGCCATCAGTGATCTTCTAATGTAGCATGGAAAATCACTGGAGTCATTCCCGTAGTGACACACAAACAAAACCGAGGGATTTATTATTTTTCCCCTCGCCTTTACCACCCAGCTAAAAAAAAGCCAAAAAACCCCTCATACAAGCCCAAGAGTTTTCTTCACAAAACTCAGTGTCCTGCTTGCAGTTGACTAATTTCTTTTGTAATGGATTTAACACTTGACCAAATCTAGCTCTGAGAGTGGACCTGCAACAGGCTGTTACACAGAATATGGTGGTTGTACGATTAAGAATAATCTATAGGGGTCTTCCACTTGTATTTTCAGATAACGAAGGATGCTTTTGCACCTCAGTTGCATAGGGACTGACCATTTCTACTACTGAAAGTACAAGGTTAAGTGACACACCCAAAGTCAAAAAGGCCAACCACCTCCTTGATTTGCAGTCTGCTGTTTTAATACTCAAGACAATCCTTTCCAACTTGCAACATTTCCATTTCCAGATGGAAAATTGCTTCCCTCTTACAACACAGAAATCAGAAACAATACAAAATCAGTTGCTGCTGTTTTACTCTCTGCCTCTGCTTTTCCTCCCTCTCCTTGGCTTATACACTGGGATCAATTACCAAAATTTCTTGCTTAGCTGAGTTGCAAGTCTCCAGTCATTACAAAGAGGAATTAGATTACAGAGGAATTTACCTGCTGGAGACTGCCATTACCTTTCTGAGAAGAGCAAACAGCAGAAGTGTTGCACCACACTCACTCAAGCATGTCTAGGTCATGCCTAGTTTCTCTGCTGCTCTGCTCTGGGGACGAGACACCACTGGGTTTCCATCTCCTGCCACTGTCCCTAAAGCCCCCCTCTCCCCCAATCCAAGCCAAACCACGAGACCTAAAAAGTTCTGAAGCCCATTTAGTTTGCATGAAACAGCTCTGGGAAAGGGATTATTTCTCTCATCAGGGATATTTATACCTGCTTAGAGGAAAATATGAAAAAAAATGAAGGAGCTCAAGCAGCAGACCAACAAGCCATGCAAGTGACACTCGAGCAGTAGGAGTAGCAGGTCCACACTAGAGTCCACCTACCCACTCCTCCAGGAGGGACAGCAGGGAAGGCATCACACTTGTGCTGTTACAGAATGGGAAAGGAGGAGGAAGAGACAGGTCTTTAACTCCTCTTCCTCCTTCACATTCAGGGTTCTCATTCCCTGCTCTAGGCACCAAAAAGTCTTACTGAACCCTACACGAGGCAGAAAATTTATTTTATTGCTATTATTTCCCATCTGGTCACCTCCAGGGTGGGCCTGGGTATTTCACAAGGCCTGATGACATGCTGCTGTTGGAGCACAGCCACGTGCACAACATGCCCACGTGCTGGCTGAGGACACCTGCACCAACACCCCACCCAGGGGCTGGACTGGGCTCTAGACTCGTGTTGCACCGTCCAGTCTCTGTACCGCTGCTCGCTGTCATCGCTGCTGGCTTTCTCATCTTTTTCTAAGCTGGAAATACATTTCCAAAAAGAATCAGGGGGTCATCCCAGCCACATCCGCAAACAGCACCGCATTCACTGGAAAGAAAGAAAGCATATCTGCTCTCCTCCCTTACAGCAACCAGTTTACCTCTATTTTCAAGCCATGTATCTGTCCCTGACCACAAGTATCCAATAGCTTTTCCCTGCCTGCTGTGAGAAGCAGGTTTCTCACTTGTCACTTTAGCCTGTTGTAAGCAGAAGCCTGATCTGAAAACCACCAGCAGTGATGACACGCTCAAATGAACGTCTACTGATTGAAGGCCCTCGTCATCACCCTTGACCCCAATCCTGTAGATCATGTTAAATCCAGTATTATCTCCCTGACAACTTTGTTTTCCTAAGAGGTGAAAGACTGACGCCAGAGCCTTGGACCTGAGGGTCTGAGTGAAGGGCCTGTCAGGCAGAAGGTGGCTGGAGATTAGTAAGCAGGATGAAGAGGCTGAGATACCACTCTCATCCCTCCCTCTCCTCTTTGGAAGAATTTTTCTAAGGGTTAAAATTAAAGATAGTAAAAGAATAAATCAGAACTTGGGCTTTGCAAAGAGAAAAGTAAGTCTAAAATTAACTAAACGGTCCCTGTTGTCCTTCACTGGAAAAGTGAAACTAGTACCATATTCAATACAGCCTTCTGCTTTACTACAATATAAACACGCAGACCTTTTTGTTAAGTTCATCTCACCCCTTTGAGACAAGGCACTGCTCTGATACTCATTTCAAAGAGCCAGATGTGATGCATCTCCTCTCCTTGGGCTATATGCCACTGCCCACCACAGTTGGGGCAGACCTCCCTCCAAGGTGGGCACTGTAGGTCCCATCCTCACTGAGCCATTCTGACAGGCACCTTATCTGACCACTCCTTGTGAGACCCAGATGGATTAAAAGCAAGACACGACTGATTGTCTCCATGTGGAAACAACATTGCCCCTACTCTTCCAAACATTAAGTTTTTTAATAGGCCTTGGCAGAAATTACAACGTGCCCCAATGTATAGAAGACCTGTACAGAACACACACACTAATAGGATAAGGGGGGCTGAGGGGGAAGAAAAAACCTTAGGCTCATATACTGCTTCTTAACAGAAACAAAGAGCCTTACTAGGTTATTTGCCTGCAAAGAATCACAAATTTACAAAAGATCTCCTTGAAATGTGTAAACCACAGTCCAGCACTGAAAAACAAGCTGTTGAAGTGCTATGTAGAAGTGAGGTCATAGTTATATTATTGGACCTGAGAAATGGAAAAGTCATTGTACGACTGAAGGATTAGGAGTGGGGCTGGTAAGTGCTGAACTTTGTATCCTGGCTTATGAAGAGCCATCTCAACCAGGAAAGCCATACAGCTGAGGAGGTGGATTAGAGTCTTAACCTGTTCAGCAACAAAACTAGCAATAATATCGTGATGGGAAAGAATTGCCATCATGTAAAAATTCACACTCTGGAAATGATGGGTTGTATTTTAAAACTACTTTATGATTTAAAAGAATTACACATGTTATCAGGTTTATGACATTTCATTATATGAGTTTTAAGAGACTGGGATTGGACCTGTTAATTCCTTATACGTCATGTCTTCTATAAAATAGCTGGTATGTCAGCAATGTACTCTGACTTAGCTATGTCTGGTGAGATTTCACATACTGCACTTATTAAAAAAAAGAAAGTGTGCCACCCCCAGCAGTTTATAGAACATGCTGTGGAAAATCCAGGAGCAGTATCATTCCATAAACACATTTAATACTCATACACATTATATAAATATACACGTATAGACACATATACACACACAATGAGGAGGATAATGAGGCGATAAATTGTGGAAACACAATAAATTGCATTTATCTGGCACCTTTGATTGCTTCATCTGTTCTCTCCTCACTAATCCATCTCTGCGGAGACTGGTTTCGAAGATTAAAAATCCCTGAGAAGTTTAGAAAACAGCCGTATTTTTTTTTAATTAGCCTTGAAAGATTTGTTTGCTTACCACTATAATTTTGTACACTTTATTTGATCCAACAGTAATCTTGATCCAACATGCAGAATGAGGAATATTCACTGCTGGCTTAGACTGGAAAAAATAAACCCATGTAATATGGATAGGAACTTTATGCCCTATGGTGTAGGGAATCTTCTTTTTTTCCAGTCATACATTGCATATAACCCATGATCATTATGTCAAGAGAGATTTTATTCAATGTTTAACTTGGTAAACAGAGATAGTGCTGAAAAGATCTTTACATTTCAGTGTGCTCAACTTACGAGTAGCAGGACAATAAGAACATTCAGGATTTGTCTAAAAGCGGGTGTTCATCAAACTGCTCTCCTCTGAACTAATCCTAAGGAGATAGGTTTGTTATCAGAAATAACCCACTCTTAGGCTATTATAGGTGCACTGCTTTGCCTCCTGTCTCAGGACACACCTTACTATTGTCATTATTAAACCATGTTTTATGACCTAAGCACAATTACTTAGAGTGACTTGCCTTTAAATCTGTATTGATAACTAAACAAAAGGAGTGAATGTTCCATTTTCTACTGTATTTACTTACTTGGCAGTATTTGCACAACTGATTTACCAACCCTAATGCTATGTGCAGAGACGTATTTACCATCTGATTGGGAAAAAGCAGGGAAATGTGAAGGCTGGGAGGGAGCAGGAGGGGCACACCCTCTTCACGCAGCAGCAGCAGTGCTACTTGGCAGGAGCAGACCCATTTGGACAGGCTGGAATTCCTGCCAGACCATCAGTCTATTTTTATAAAAGCCAAGTTTGTTTATCAGCCATGGTCATGAAGTCACCACCTCCTGAAAGCTTTTGAGAAGCCAGCGTGAAATGAGCTTCATCCTAGTTCCTGTTAGAACAGCCTCACTCATAAATAGCTAGAGGTGGGCCAGGTCCAACCCCAGAGACATTACTGTACCCACCATCTCAGTGGGTTCACTGCTAAAACCAGCAGTGGGGCTGAGCACTGCAAGCTCCATGTCAGTAATCCCCTCCCTAAATGAAAGGTACAACTTTTAAAAGCATAACCATGAGTGTGGGGCATTGAGCCAGATAACCTCCAGAGGTTTCTTCCAAAGGAAATTATCGTGTGACGCACAGAATGACCTCCACTGTAACATCACCCACAAAATCCTCCCACCCAAATTCTACATGTAATGTTCTTCCACTGATTTTGATTAAGCGCTAAAGCTGCTCAAAGTGACACATACAGAATGCAGGCAGAGGAAGACACATTATAATCTTGATTCAGGATAGGAGGTTAAATGGATAACAGTAGGAATATCCATGATCATCTTCCAATATTATTGATTAAAAAAGAGGGTCACTCCAGAAACTATGAGGGGTCTTACATGTGGAGCCACCATTCTCTGTATTCCCACAGAACAGTCTTTTCTTCAGATTCCTCATAAAGGAAAACCTGTCACTAACAGCAAGTTTTCCAAACAAACTCTTAGGTAGGCAAATAATCTAGTCTGGTCCCCAAATCCTCCAGAGGTTTCTGCACTGTATGAATTCTGCAGCACTGAAATCAAAGTCAGAATATTAAAAAAGGTACCAGGTTGAAAAGTACATCTGTGGCATGACTAGATTTAAGCCATATTTTATCAAAATCAGTCCATCAAAATGACAAGACATTCCCTACTTTCATGCTGTAAGAATGACTGTATTTCGGAACAGCACTGCGAGAAGTCGAAACTCAATTAGGAATGAAGCCAATTAATAATTGGATTCATTTCTGAATATTAATAGGATTGAACAATTAAGCAAGAAAAAAGTGAATCTCAAAAATCTGAAACAGGATCTCAAGTAACAACTCCTTTGAGCAATGAGAACTACCACCAGCTCCTGGACCGATGAGGTAGTACACACCTATTCCAGTAAATGTAAGATATTGCCTGAACTCTTTAAAGTTGTCAAAACCCACCAAAAAATACCACTGATAGGTAGGGGAGGATACTCTGGGTTAACAGCTTCACTTCATTTCCACACGTAAATTTTGGAGAAATGCTTGCACACACCTAGAGCAGGAAACATGAGGAAACATTGTTCCTCCTTAGGAATATACTCCAAAGGGTAAGTGATAAAGGCCAAACAAAAGTAAATCATTTCACAACAAAAGAAAGCATTAATAAATTCAGCTCATGAGCGTCTTCAAGTTTCATTAGAAAATGGAGAGTTAAGGTCAACCAAATACAGGAAGATATTAAGTCAAGATAAATAAACTAGTGGCCCCCTTTTTTCCTCTAAGCTCGGAAGAAAGGGGCATAGAGCCAACCAGTGCACATTCTTCAACAAAAGCTTCAGTTACCTCTTCTCAGGGGGTCAGTTGTACTGTGGCTTAATATAATAGCTAGTTGGAAGCATAAACAAATTAGGACTGTTAGTTTGAAGGGGGACATGACCGTTGCCTTAGTATTGACCATCACAAGGTCAACAATTACAATGTTCAAACAGTTAGTAGGATTACAGCATCACTGAACAGCTGGGGTTGGAGGGACCTCTGGTCTAGTCCAACTGCCCTGCTCAGAGCAGGGTCAGCTACAGCAGGTTGCTCAGGGCTGCGTCCAGTCGGGTTTTGTTCTCTCCAAGGATGGAGATACCATGATCTCTCTGGGCAACCTGTTCCAGTGATTAATCACACTTTAAAAAAGTAAAAAAGCCTGCTGTTCCTTACTGAAATAGAATTTCCTGTGTTCCAGTCTGTGCCCATCTCCTCCTGCCCTGTAACCAGGTATCACCAAGAAGAGCTTGGTTCCATCTTTTTTACTGCCCCCATGAGGTATTTAAATACACTGACAAGATCCCTCTGGTCCCTCTACACCAGGCTGAACAGTCCCAGCTCTCATAACCTTCTCTTACATGAAAATGCTCCAGTCCCTTCACCACCTTTAGGGACGTTTGGTGGACGTGCTTCATCAAGTCCATGCCTCTCCTGTACCAGGGAGCCAGGGTTGGACCCAGCATTCCAGACATCACTAGGGCTTAGCAGAGGAGAAGGATCACCTCCCTCAGCCTCTTTACGGTCCTCCTGGGTCACTGACTGCGTATCTGCATGGAAGCCAAACTCATGGACACCCACATGGGATCTTCTAGGAGGGAAGAGGCTACACCTGCTCACATAGGGCCACCTTCCCTGCCACTTTCCCAGGAACTGTAGGTGAGCACACCCGCCCTGCTAAGTGCACCAATGTGTTTTCAGGAGGGCTTTACAAGGCTGAGGAGGGTCCTTCAGCCTGACTCCCTACCGCAGAGCAGGCAAGTTACATGTTTGAGATGAAAACAGCATGTGCACTTTAAGTCTTAACACTGCCAAGCTAGCCTGGGCTATTTTTCTGGGTGTTGCCCTAACATCTTGATCAGCCACAGAAATGTCTCAGCTGGAGTTTAGTCACGCTTCTGACCCAGACTAGCTGGCACCACTGGGTTAAACAAAGGGCAGCCCTGCCTTGCCTCCTTCCTGCGCCCAAATTAATCAATCCATCCTTGCAAATATCAAAAGGATGTGAGCACCTGAACAGAGAGGGGCTATGCAAGAGAATAGTAACTATTTTAAATTATCAAGAAAATATCATCAATCTGCAATAGTCTTCCAAAGGAATTCCTGGATGCCCTCACCTCTATTTCTTCAGAAATATAAAAACAGATTTGATAATACAGATAAAAATACACCTCAGCAAGTAATCCTGTTATGTCAAAAAAGTGAAAAGGAAAATGGAGAGTGTCTTACCCCACTTTAAATTCTATGATTGTTGCTCTAATTATGGTGATCATAACCTGGAGAAAGGAACAACGCTAGTTCTTCCCCACCGGCTCCAAGCATGGTGTCAGGGCTATTTTTACCAATTAACAGATCTCCAGTTTGTCACAAAGAAAATACACTGAGCAACAAGTCTGACTGCTTCAACTCATCACATGATCTGCCTCAAAAAAACTTTTGGTTTTGATAGAATAAATTAGCATGCAAATATGAAACAGCATTTCACAGCATCCACTCACACATTATGTTGTGTATCCTGCATGTGTATGAAAAATACAGAATATAATACACATACAGAGAACATGTAGGGACTACTAACTGGGTACAAAATGTATATACCACTTCTTTTCTAAAAGCAACAACATTTGTGCTTGAATTACTTGTCATCCAGGTAGCAGGCTGGTATTCACACTGCTACTTTAAAAACTTATGCAGCTGCACCGAGTTCTGTCTTTCCTGAGATAAAAGCATGTCCTGAATATTCTTTATTCTTCAGGGCTACTAATTTGAACACACCTGTCACTCTAAGTAGAGGGAGTTGTGGAATATTGACATTCTATTGAATTATTTAAGATAAATTAACAATGTTTCACATCCTAGGAGATTGCCATTTGCAGAAAAAGCCTGACACAGTTGCGTTTAGACCTAGTAGCCAGAATGTGGTGAAGTTACAATTTATAAACTATTCTTTATTCCGCATGGAAATAAACAGCAGACACACCAGCTGACTGCATGTGACTTGCCTCGGTGCTGCAAGCAGAACTGCAAGTTTTGAATATTTTATTCTGCTTTGTTACAGATGGCAAGGACAGGAGTTCTTATGTACCCTCTCACTAATTTATGGCAACACCAGCCCCTTTCCAGTCAACGTAGACAAAATGTTGATGACTAGGCTTGAAGCTACAGGATGCTCATCCCCTGTCAGCAGAAGTCATGTTGAGACTTATAAGAGGGTTAGAAGGCATTAGCTCTCCTGCTCTGGAAATCCCAAGGAGGGACCTTGAACACCACCGCTGTTCCAGGCCTCTACCCTGACCACAGGCAAGAGCTCAGACACTCTGAACTGCAGGCACGTCTATGGTCACACAACACTCCTGTCTGCCCGTGCACAGACACCAGATCTTTCTAAGGCTGGAGAGTTTGGAGAAAAAGATCACAAATAAGAGGCAGAATTCATTCTTAATGGGTGCTGTTGTATATGTGGTCAAGCCTCGATGTTGATGTTCTCAGGCAACACCATAATGTTCTCAACAACAACACAGCTTGGTGAATCACCACCATAATTCCTTCAGAGAATTACGGGCTTGAGCTGATGTACAGAGAAATGCTGTCCAAGATTCGACACCAAGTCGCTCTGGATGGGTATGCTGGACTGTGGAACATCAGCATGGAAAGGTGTATATACATATATACACACACACACACATACACAGATACATCTTCATATATATAATTGTATGTGTATATTATTTATTTTTATGTACGTATACATGAGCAGAGGGAACTTATGAAACATCTTCCTCTCCTTTCTCATTGATTTTTTTTAAGCTTTTCCGCAAAATATAGAGCAGATGTTCAGAAGGGAAGAAGGGTGCTTGAAGAAGGATGTCCCCAGAGAACAGAAGACAACAGCACTGTCTGCTTGCACATTTTCAGGTGGGTGCCATCAAGATCTGAAGGACCAGCGAGTTGCCTGCACTTTGCTGCTCGTGCTGAGGAGTGACCCTGGAACAGCAGCATGTGTACTGAGGACGCAGATGGTGGGAACAGGGCCGTGCCTGTGCTCCGTACTCTGGGAAGGAAGCCCATCCCTCCTATCCACCCAAAGACCTTTGAACACGGAGAGGAGCAGTTTGGCAGCTGACAGGCCACCAAGGGCACAGTACCCCATTTGCAAACATAATGCTGAGTCACTAACCATGCCAGAGAGACTGACAACGGGAGATTAGCATGAATTTATGGCTGAAGTCCCTCATTTTTCTTCATCATGGTAATGACTCATTTCCTACCCACAGGGGCAAAGGGCTGGCTATAAAACCTCCCATTGTTTCTCTCACTTACCTGGTAAGGAGCAGATTAAAATGGACGTTTATTTATACTCCCAGTTTCTAGAGAGAATTATGTAGGAGGAGTTTGGGAAAAGATTTCAGAGAGAAGAGTGTGTGCATATGTGGATGTGGAAAGAGGCTCTGAAAAGAAAATAAAACTCAAAATGGGCTTAATCTTCAATTCAGCATTAGCTGGATTACCCTTTATATACAAATATCTATATATCTATAATCTTACATATCTTAGATAAATATCAAATATCTATAATCTTACAGATAGGGTCATAAGCATATATGGAGCCAGGCAGAGTGTGAGTGCTCACACCAACATGTGGCTGATGTGAGCCCTCAGTTATTTTGTCCATCTCACCTTTGTTGGCACATGCCCTCTCAAAGTTTCTAAATCTCTCTCACATGCTTTAAACAGCTTCTTTCCCAGCCCCAGTGTGCTACTACATTTATTTTTTTTAAATGACCTCCCCCCTCAAATATATTCCAATATGTTTTAGAGGTTCTTACTTGGCAAAAAAAAAAAAAACAGTCATCAGATAGGGAGAGGTTTCAAAATCCATCATCTCTAAGCTCAAGAGAAAACCAAAGCATTTTATCACTTATTAGATAACCAAAAGGGCCTAACATACCAAATCTTAATCATCCATCATCTCTGCATGCAACAAGTATTTTAAATTTTAAATACTGCATGTTTCCAAAATGCTATTGGTTTTTATGAATGATCTACAGTAGGTTCAGTACAGCTGGAGTCACGCTAAGAAAGAAGCTAATTTTACAGCAATGTGGGGAAGACCATCTCCCAGCAGCACTAGAGAAATACTCTCTTTATTTTCTTTTGAACAGCTTAAATAGAACTTTGCTACCACTTGTTCCTCACCATTTAACCTATCAGTCCTCAAATCATACTAATTAAGCATTTATTATACATAATAAACCACATAAAGAAACTTCTTGTTCGGGAAAAATGCCAAATGCTACATGGAGCTCTGTCAAAGCCTTCTCCCACCTTCTGTGAATCATGCTTTTCCAAGAGCAGTATGATCCAGAAAAAGAATCGACGTAACTCTGTCTTTTTCAACACACAGGTTTTCTATTATGTGCATTTAGTAACTTATGTGGAGCATCTTCATACCAAGACGGCCGTAATAAGTACTTTGATGTATCATCCTTAAAACAAAGAGCTTATATACACAATTGAAATGATCGCAACTCAGGAGTTACCAAGCGGCAGCTGAGCTCTTGCACTTCAGCTGATGCTTCGCACTTTATTAACTCTCAGTAATTCCTAAACCTAAACTGTGATTAAATACAGTTTATCTTCACAAAGTGCTGAACGCTTCTTTTCAAGGGAGCTTCCCAAGTCAGGTGTCCAGCATCACTTGTCATTTTGAAAGACTCAGCCTACATGTTCTCACAGCGTTTAACTCTTGTTGGCACCACCACAGTCACTCGAGTGCAGAAAGCAAGGACAGGAAGCAATCCTTCTCTAATTACCATGCTGTTAAACTGAAATGTTGATTACTGGCTGCTAGAGAAGGAAACACTTCTTAGTCTGCTACCCCTGTTGATACAGATGAAGCCCTGAGAAGAATTAGATACAAAATATTCAGAAAGGCGTTAAAGTAACAATAGTAACCTGGGGATATTATAAAGGAAAAGATACATCTTAACATACACATTTTCATATTTTCCCTCTTTGCCACCCTAGTGTTTAGTGACACTGATGCAAGAATGAAGAAGAATCCAGTTTAAGCTTTCAGATTTCAGGCTGTTTCTTACAGACCCGACAGTACAAGGCAAAACCCACAAAACTGAAACATGTAAATTGGGCAAATATGGATCAAAAAATGTCACTGAGAACAGCATATGGAAAAGAATTATTTCTATGAAGGTATTCTCAGAAATATACTTTAAGATAAGTCTTTAAATACAACATATTTCCACACATCTTTTTTTGTGACACTAAAGAAGTCACATTTCTTGGAGGTATAAGAAGAGTATGACTAGTGAAGAACTTGGTACAACTGAAACACTGAAAGAACTCAGAAAATTATTAAAGAAATTAGAAAAATCCTGTGCTAGTGTTCTTTTTTTTTTTTTTTTAAATTAACATTATAAAGTAATAAACAGTAAAACCTTAAAATTGCAAGGCCTTCAGTCAGGTCATGCTGATCTCAGTATCTTTAGTTCTCATCCATCTTACCCGCCACCGAAGGTGGTGCACCTTTGATGTGAACTAATTACATTCGAAACATTTTGTCAAACAGCTTAATGCAGATGCCAAATAAGCTCTGTCTGTCTAAACAGGGCTTTAGACAACTTATCACTTTCAGTGTTAACTAAGAGCTAAGTTCCACTTCAAATAGAATATTATGCTGCACAGAGAAAGATCTGCATATAAAACTCCTAAAAAGCCACATTATTGGTTTTTTATTTCAATGCAGCTCCATCCCCATTGTTCTGATAGAACGGGCATTACTGTGTATGGGTGTGTATGCACACATGTGCAACAATAAAATACACAATGCTGAAAGCACAAATTCTTTTATCTGAAAAAACTATCTACATGACAGGAGGAAGTGTTTTAGAACAAGGCATTCTGTCTGCTGTCTGCAGCATCATTTCGCGATCTCCTCAAACGAATCTCGTTTATTAAAAATGTATTAAAAAGAATGATTATTGCAAAACAAAAAAAAAAAAAGCAAGGGGGGAACAACAACCAAAATTCTGCATCCAAAGAACCAGAGCCCAGGGTGCTGGAGGGGAAAGGAAATTGTTCTCCTGATCCTGTAAGTGAAAAACGTTCTTTCACTTCTGGGTAAAAGTATCTACATTTTCTCCCTGGGAGGAGGGAGGTGAGGCAGGGAAGTCAAGGGAGAAAGGCACAGCAAGGGCAGCCTCTGAAGGGACTGGAGTTCATTCAAGATGCTTCTTAAGAAATCTCCTATTTCTTCTGCAAATACTCATATTTGTCTAAAACAGCTCTGCTGTCTTTTCTTTACAAAAAAGTAATCTAACACTGACAAATCAAAAATACATATTCTAACATGTCCTGATGAAACAACAGCCCTCCCCTATGACAGCCACCACCATTCTCTCATTAGACCAGTTTTCTAATGGGTATCCTCATACCTTTCCTTTGATGTGTAAGTACAAGCCCCTCTGCTTTTTCCATCAGTTTTGGCTCTTGAGCATGCAAGCAGTGATCTGAAACCCTTTGCTATACTTCTCCACATGTTTTCAGCAGGATCTGGTTCACAGAAGATTTCTGGTTTCCAAGCGGAAGGGAAAGGTTACAAGTTTTCCCACAGTTTCAAAAATGCCAAGTACACTGTCCAGGAGATTCAGATACATCTCCTTTTAAAACTTCATGTTCCATTGGAAAAACGTTGTTAAACCTGGCTAGAAAGCATCTGCTTTTGAAAGCAGGGAGAACTGTTCAGTTCTTCTTTTATACTGGTGAATATTGCAGCCTTTTAAAATGCACACATTATATACCATGACAATGTTGAGAAAAATCTAGATTGTAGGCTTACAATGGTATTAAATAGGAGAAACAGTAAAATACTCGTCCCACCTCTTCCCACTGTGTCTCCCTGTTTGTATCACCAAAAGCAACTTATCTGCCTTATGGTAACCTGGAGAGAGGAGCTAAAGTATGGTTTGACTTAATTTGGGAGGGAGAAGGAAAAAAGGAGGGAAAAAACAAGCCAGTTCTCCTATTTGGCTCACATGTCCAAGCTCAACGCAGAGGGCATCCAACAGCACCATTGCCTGGGCTAATTTAGATGCTTGTGAAGCTCCAGCACCCTCCAGTTTGATGGCTTCCTGGTATCTGAGACAATCATTCAAGTAAAACCAAGTATCTAATAATTAAATAAGAGGTGATAATCAAGATATACACTTCTAGTTGTAGAACAGTTAATCACTGCTTGCTTGCCTAAGAATTTAACTTAATTCTCAAGACATTACCAAGTCCCAGAAAACCTTACAAACTGCTCAATATCTGGAGGTTGTTCCTCTGCTCATCTTCTCTCTTCTCATTTTGCTTTCTGTTTTTTGCCTAGAACAGATCCACTGCAGTTTCCAGAATTTTAAACCATCTACTGTGGGCATATAGGAGAGACCTGACAAGCTCTCTATGGGCTCAGAACATCTTCACCTCCATCCCCACCTGGCCAATGCTCTTCACGTGGTTCTCACCATTGTTCTTCTCTACAAGTCACCAAACCTCACCTGGGTCCTGCCTTCACTTCTCCTGCACTACCATGCAGCAGCCACATGGTTCCTCGTGTGGTGAACTTACAACCATCATCTCTACAGGGAGCTCATAACACTCAAAAAACCCACTTCTAATACTGCCTGCTCCTTCCAGCAAACTCCCCAACCCAAAGGCACCAGTCCCTGCCAAGAGCAACAGATTAAAATCAATTTTAAGAATTTAGAAGAATGTTCCTGAGTTTTGAAGAGCCCGTGCATGCTCAGAAAGGAAGACCACTTCATCACACCACTCTCTCACTGCCTTCTACATTCAGCTTCATTTGAAGACTCTTGGCTTCCAGAAGAAAATCAAATTTATCAAGTTTGTGTATGACTAGGTTTCTAAAGGTCAAATTTAGGCTAGAAACAGGGAGGTGCACTGTAAGGAGGACAAACTCATATCTCTCCCTCCCCTTACTGTAAATGGCAAGCAATCAACCTGTGGAATTCACTGATGCAGAGGTCAAAGACAAAATCCTGTGGGTGGATAATTTTACAACCATGACAACACTTACAGTTACGTCAAGTCCAGCAGTAACAGGACAACCAAAGGCCACAATTTCAGGGTGTAATCTATCTGCAAATGGCTCAGGAAAAGACGCTCTCCACTGGTGGCACGTCACACAGACACCTGTACAGGCAGACAACTGGGTTCTAATCTGCAAAAATCTGCACTTGGTAAGTCACCCATGTCCTTAAATGCTTGTGACATCTACCTTTTTGCTAGAAAGAAGGGACTATCCGTACCCTGGGATCTGGTACGTCACGTCAGCCATGTCCAGGAGAAGGGTCCCCATTAGAAAACCAATGGCCTGAATTATCATTTCAGTACATATTTCCCTGCTACGCCGGTGTTTTAGAAACAAGCCACGGCAGAGGTCAGGGAAAGGCATCCCACAGCAGAACAGCAAATAATGAGAAAAGGGTGCAAGACAGTGATATTGCTCAAGGATCAAAGTGCTATTCAGTCATCTCCATTATTATGTCTCACTGATATTTCAAGCAAATCAATCTGATCTCATCACTGTGCCTACTAATGTTTTTAAATACAAATAGCAGTTTCTTATAATAGTACCTAGATTTCTCTCCTGCAAATGTCTTTAGAATTGACATCTTATTAGCTACAAGAATTCCAATTACACATCTTCTTTTCTAATTCCTACCAGCTGATTATTAGCATTAGATGATAATAGAGTATTTTCTGCTAATATATTTCTTAATAACATCAAACTGCAGAATGCCTTTGTGGTCTAATAATTGAATAACTGCACTGAAGAGAGTACTAAATTACTGGAAAATGTTTTACTTTAAGTCTTTACAGTTCAAAAACACAGAATATTTAAAATACAGTTTAGTTGCATTCGTCAGGCAAGTTATATTTGCAGCCAAAGAAAAATGAACCCAAACTGTTTAAAGATCAACACAATTCAAGTTTCTAATGGGGAAGGAGGGAAAAGACAGCTACATCCACAAGCACACACAGATAATACAAGTTATAATAGTGAGGAAATAAGAGAGAGAGCTGGATTTCTGCATTTTGTTAGCAGATCTCTTAGTATAGGGAATTATACCCCAAGACACAGATTCACAATACAAGCTGGTATCAGCTACTAATTAACAGAATATTTTTCTTTCATTTTGAGGACCATTAACAAGAAACATTAAAGCAAGAAATCAGACAGGGCTCGGAGAACGATGGACATTTGGAGACCACTGTCAGCATAAAAGATCCTCATATCTTTATGTTGCAAACCTCAACCACTAAAAGACATGAGTAATGGTTCCTGTGCTGCCAGGGACTCTCTAAATTAGCCATTGACTCCTGCAAAAGGGTAGAGCTCTAGGGCTGGGATAGGCACTGCAAGTCACAACTAAGGAATGATAATGGGAAGCACGAGTTAGCTTGAAGTTCACCTTTCCCTCATCCTTCCAGGGCTCATAGTGCCACCTCTGCCTGCCTCCCCACCACTCTCCAAAATCCACACAGGGAAACGTGCACCTATTGATGGACCCACATGCCTAGATAAATAGCATCTCGACTGGGAAGAGTTCAAGGTAAACACTTCAACTAAAGAAGAAAACAAGCAAGGAAAGGAGGAAAAGAGTTCACCTCTTTATTCGGTATCCTGTGTGGTGCAAATACACCCAATTAGATGTGTCCATGTAATTTTCACATCAAACATCATGAACTCCATATTCAGCTCCCAAGGCAACTAATTGCATAGCTCACAGTGGATTTTCCCAAGTTTTTTGAGAACACTGCTGGCACTCTTCAATAAAGCCATTTAACATAACAGAAGGTTAAAGTGAGACACAAACACTTGCTTTTTTTAATTTACACCTTTCATTTACTTCCACAGAAATGTCAGGAAAGGGCTGAGATATTGTGTGATGTACTGTCATGTATGCTTCCTTTTAAGAGCTGGGTTAAAAGAAAAGGCTTGGATTAAGAGAATGTAATCAAGATCTATACCTTTAACAAATTTTTAGACCGTCAGAAGAGGGTGCATGCTCAAGGGCATTGATCCTAACGTGCCTTCAGAACAAAAAGCAAGCCTCATGTCTTACATATTTACAGACATGAAAACAGGTGGTAGGAAAAATCTGCAAATATAATGACTTTAGATGATCTTTTTCAAAAAGTCAGGTAGAACCGACCTTCACCGCAAGGACCAGGCTGGTATAACACCATGCACATTACACTGAACACTAGAAACCTACTCAGCATGAGAAACTATTAGCCTTTATATCATTATTTTTATGCAGTTGTAGTAATTTTTTTGATGAATGTCTTTCATGAACCACTAAGCTACAGAAAATCCTTTTTTAAAGCAGGTGTAATATGACCCAGCACAGGGAGAGGGGAAGACAGTGCTGGATGCACCAACCTGACGTTATTGTGTAGGTTGCATTTTCAGCCTTCGGGGCTTCTCCAAAGGTGGTACTTACATCCAAATTCAGCAAGCTATTTAAGCACCTGAGTGGTCTCACAGATCTCACCTCTTGCATCAGAAACATGGTCTCAGCACCCTGCTGAGCTATTGCCCTTACTGCAGTTTTCCTGGTAAGGGAACCCCATCTCGCTCTCCTCTTTTTTGATGGCACCCCACAGTCCCATGTTCTCCAACCGGTGGGTGGTACTCAGAAAACAGGAAAAACAGAGAGATCTATCTCTCAGAAAGTCAACACCACCTTCTTCGTTTCCCAAAGACGTTTGCATCAGGCTGATCAAACACAAAGGAATAAAATTATTGCCCGTTTCCCTGTTCCAAAACTCCATTAAGGGAAATCCCCCCCCCCATGTAAACTACTGAAGGAGGAGGACTCCTCACAGAGCTAAACCTCCAGATACTCTGTAAATCCAGCAAACTTAAACACCCAACGAAGACCCCAGTGGGTTCAGGAGAACGTCCAGCAGTGCTGCCAAGGCCCTGTTCACTGCAATTTATTTTAATGTGCAAGCACTGTAATTTACAACTGGGCTAGATCTGCACACCCAGAGTGAGGAGAACCCACGGCTATAATAAAAACCATATAAATAAGGGTTTCAATTAAAAACATTGTGCAATACACAAAATCATTACTTAAAGGAGTAGAAAGGAGGGGGCTGAGTTTTTTCCCCTTGCATTTTTAAGACCAGTTTTTGAGAAGGAGCAGAAAAGACAACAGTGGAGAGGTACACCATAAAACTTCTTTAAAATTAGTAACACCAGAACTAAAGTGTTCAGGGAAAACAAAATGCAAGGATGGACATTTTCTTAGCAAACGAAAGGAAAATTAAGCAAAGTTATTACAATGAAACCTACGCAGGTGTCAGATTTATCTCTTCTAGTTTGTCATCCCCAAAAGGACACTCCAGTAAATGTCTCCTGACAGCCCCTTAGCCAAGAGCCTCCCAGATCCCCTACTTGCCACCCGAAATTTTGCCAAAATGAGATCCACAGGGTAGAACAGAGGAAGCCAAAAGAACACTGACACTGTTCAGCAGAAAGCAGAAGTGTATCCCACATCTGTTAACAATGTTCAATAAACAGGAGAGGAAAGTCTAGTGTTTAAATTAAAAAAGTAAGTTCATACTGAATAATATGAACTCCTGTTGGCAGCACCATGGTAACAAAGACAACAAAGAGCCTCTACCCATGGGTACCATTCCCCAAGGGCTCCCTCAGAGGAACTGAATTCATACGTTGAGTGATGTGGACAAAGCTGGAGCAGGCAAAAAGTATGAAATGTAAAGGGAAGTTCTTGCTTCAGTGGGGGTATCAAGCTTGCACTCACTGGCACGGCACTGTACTACAGCCAGGGCAAGGAGACTGGGGCTTCAAACATGTCCAAGGAGGAAGAAGGAAAAAGCCTACAAGGTCATCCAGTGTGGTCGGCCGGAGTAAAAATTCCCATTTCCAATACAGGCTGGGTTTGCTGAGCCGCTGCAGACCTGCTGAGAAAAGCACATGTCCCCAGCCACAGTGGTGTGACAGAAACCCTCAGCAGAAGGATGGTAGGGCTGCAGCAAGGCAGCCCAAGCTCCTTCCGAAGGGTGTGAGCAGACTGCAGCCACTATCTCTGCCTGTGGGTTGCAGTAGAGACAACACATTCATTTTCTGTGCTTTGCAAGGGCACTCCCTCTTCCCCCCTACCACTCCGCACAAGACCACTAGCACTGTAAATTAAGTGTGATGTGTAAGTAGTTTCATTCACCCTTCAGGAGATATGGGCCCAACCAAGGCACACGGCCGTCAAGAATCCTGCTGCCTTAGCCAAACTCCAATAGTTTTATTTCTAGTGTTGTTACCCAAAGAAATTGCCTATTTAATAGATGAGAACAGCACTGTAACAGAGACCAGACACTTGGAAATTTAGCACAACACATGAAACAGTGTCTCACAGAATGGTAATTAAAAAAATGAATAGAAAATTGACTTGGCTAAGAACACCATCATATGGCCAAAATGCGCAAGCTAAGCACATGTTAAGTAGTGTACAGTATATCCACATGGATATCCCAAAGCTTGGTGCTAGGATAGTTTGGATTTAAGTATTTTGGAAATAGCATTATCTGAATGGGGTTTAGAGCCAAAATTATAAAGGAAGTCACTGCTTCCATTCAGTAGTAGAGAATTACAATCTCTCTTTGAGATCAGGAAGATCTCAGAAATATTAGGAACACCTCATTCTTGTTTGAACAAGAAACTGCAGGCCTATAAATACTAACAACCCATGTCCCTTTTTAGAGTGCCAGACAGGCACAGCTACAGGACAGCTCCCACCTGTTACTCTAGAGACCCTGGGTTTACTGTCCCTCTCTGAACATTGTCAGGTCACAAAATCCAAAATACTGTCACCTTCTCTGACAAGGCAATGTTCAGGGTGCTTGTGGACAGCCTAGCAAACGCGCTGCGTATTTGTTAGGAAAAAAAACCCACTGAACTTCAACGCTGCCAATAATGTCACACCAGAAAAGGAATGAAACGTACAGTCCCCACCTCCTCTGCATCATCACAAAAGTGATGTAAATCTGAGCTTTCTCTGCTGACTCCAGGAAGCAAATACAGAATCCTGCAAACGGCTTTGCCTCTGCAGCCACACAGAACACTGAGTTGCATGTTTTCATGTCCCAAACTCAGTGAAGGCTCAGGAGGCAATTGCACAGATCATGCCATCTTCGTGTGACAAGCATCATGTAATCGAGAAGGAACACCAAAAGGAGTCATGAATACTCAGAAGAGGACAGGCAGACAAGGGGACTTCAAGCAATACCCCATAGAGGTAAACCAAGAGACAGCAATGACCAAAAAGACATTTAGAGAACAAAACCTTTTCAAGAGATACTTCCATCAAAATTTGTTAAGTTGAAAGTGTTTTAAATTATATACTTTTAAATGCTGGAAAAGAAACCCTTAATGTTTTAAGAATATCAGATAAATAAGCTGGGAGAAAGGGAAAAATAATTGGGCTCAGCCTAGACTATCTCCCCACAGCTCCAATTGAGGACAGCATGGGAAGAGGGATGCAAGCACAAGGACAGCATTGGAAGGGGTTGGAGTAAGAACAAAAGGCAACAACAGCCTCAAAACCAGAAAGTATAACTGCCTGTTAGAAAGGGAAGGAGAGCTGCCAGCATGGACTAAAATGAATATTCCCTGTAGAAGGAGAAAACAGAGTATTTCATGCTTTCTGAGCATTTGCATGTGATGACAGGTAACGACACAAGTTTAACGTAGACAGTAGGTGCACAGAAACTCGTGAGCAAAGCACAAGTCATAAACCAAAGGCAAAAGGCATGTTTTGCTCCAACGCATCACATTTTATTTTTTCCCTTGAATCCACTCAACTCACCAGAGGCAGACCCAGCACTGCTCATCAGTCTTTTATTTTTTTCCATTTGTTTCAGCCATGGACAGGCTGTGCAGAAAATGGTGACTTTTGCTCTTGTTGTTGTTCCAGCCTGGACCCACAACCTGCACAGATCAAGTTCTTTTGAAAAACCCAGTGGAACACCTAGCAAGAACACAACACTGGCTAACAAAAGAAAAGCTGAAAGCTGATAAAATCAAGTCTCACAGGAGCTTGTTCCAGGTGGCTGTGAGAGGGAGGAAACTGTTTCTTTCAACAATGGGCAGCCTTCCACCCTCAGAATTTGCATTAAACATATCCATGACTCAGGCAGTGAAGTGGTGCAACATCACTGGTCAGGGACCAGCTCCGAGCATATGACCAAGAAAGAATGGATTGGAATCAACAACCCTAATTACACCAGAAGGATTTCCTCAGCTGGTACGAAACAGCAGAGAGGAGTGGATACAACACAGTGGAGCTGCTGCCTCCCATGTGACTCTTGTCAGGGGACTCTGGCACTCATCATTTTTTGCAATTATGAAAATGTGCTTCTGTGCTTGCTCAGGATTTTCCAGGATGCATCAGTTCACCATGGTTTCTTTCAGTACTCTGGAAATCATAAGGCACTGGGCAGATAAAACAGCCCATGCTGTCACCCCCTTGGGGTGAAGTATCATTTGCCTTGGCCCTCTACTCTGCTTGGGAGAGGTGGATATTTGTTGGAAACGTGGTCACCTGCACCTACAGGATAAATGAATTTGAGAGAGGCACCAATCCCAGCATTCAAATGGAGCTCCCCAGACAAGCAGTATGGACACACAGCAGTCACTTTTAACCTGTTTTCCACTTTCTAATGGAAGGCAGGGGTCCTATAGGGAGACGTTTAGTCCACTAACAACAGGCTTTTCCTTAATTATCTTTACCTCCTCTATTACAACTTGCTTAGGGACAGGCCACCCGTGGTTATAAGTCAACAGATGACAAGTTGGAGGCTCTTGGCCTGGAGTCTCAGTTCCCTCCAATGCTGAGCAACAACAGACGTGAAATCTGACCCTGAACCAGAACATGAAGAGATGTGTTAGTACTGATGGATACTCAGCTGAACATAAGGCAGTGTTACTGCAGGCTGCCTTTAGCAGCTTGCCTTTGTTGCATTAGAGGAGAACAAACCCCACAGTGAGCTCAAAGCTCATTTACTTGGTTCACTGTAAATTCCAGAGGCCAGACTTGGTTGTCAGTTGCATAAAACACGAAAACAACTATTTCAACAGAATTACTCCACATTCCTGGCCCTTAGTCTCAATCAGTAACACTGGCAGATGCTGGCAAGATAAAGAGGCCATCTATGCTATCATTAATGAAGTTTCAGGTAAAACATGATGCAACGTTATTTCAAAATACTGACATATTGCTACAGGTATTTGGTGCTCTTCCCTTAATTACAATTGCTGGAGAGCACTTTTTTCTCTCCAACGTTTTCTTGCCTGAAATCTGATGGCTATGTTAGAAAGCCTGCAGCTGGACAGGCTATTTTTCTTTCCTCATCTCTGTCATTAGTGTGCAAAACTTACAGAAGGGAGAATGGACTCTTTTTTGGATAGACAGAGTTAAGACTCTCTCCAAAGAATTAATGGAAAAATAAGGGGGAATCTCATCTGCTAATCCATCTGTTGTACAAACTCAGTCCCTATTAAACAAAAGTTGTATTAAAGCAATTTACCCAATTCCCCTCCCTTTGCCCGATTTCTTTGCAGCACTTTTCGTAAAATAAGCTCCCTCATTACCAATGGAGCCACGCTTGTCAAAGAAGCCAGTTGTTAAACAACACTTTGCAGTGATGTTATTAAACCTTCCGGATAAAAGCTGCTAACAAGTGCAAAACAACTGTCTGGCATTTCCATCCAAGATGTTTTCCAAAGCTCCTTAGGCCATGCTTCAAGAAGGTCTCCCTATTAGGGGAACACTCAACAGCAGAGACTGGAGATAACATTGCTCACAACTTGCTCACCCGCCCCCCCCTCAAATCTATGGTAGATATTCTCCACTTCCATGCTGTTAGCTGGTTTGCAGTGAAGCAGCAAGCTGACAGCTCAGCAGAGATACCACAACCCACAGTCATGAAGGGAGTAAAAACATCAGATCCACCAGCACATTAATATCTCACACAGGCTTAGGACAGAAATGAGAGTAAGGAAACAACTGCCATGGGATACAAAACAGGACTGGCACCACTTGTGTCATTTAACCATTCCTACTGAATTTGACAACTAATGGTACAAAACCCCAAAAGTTAGTACTTTGTTGGAAATTTAACAAGACTCACAGTCCATGCAAAGGATTTAGTTCTGCTAAAGCAGTGTCAGACCAATTACAACATACTCTAATTTTTTATATTAAAACATTTAGTTCCAACCACCATTTTCACAAATGTGTCTTAGCACTTTCATATAAACAAAAGTTATCTAACGTTTTCATGTGAGCACAATCAGTTTATACTTGTGGGCAGTACTTCTCATCGACCCAAGATGGTGAGGTACCACATGCAAGTGGCATGATAAGGGCCTGTTACTGCTACATCCTCCTGATAACTGAACTAGATTGAGATTCTATGTATGACCAGACTGAGGAAAAATATTGCAATATAGAGCTGGTAGGACATGTGCAGAAAGAGTTAAATTCAGATACACTGAAGGATCATGAAACTAGAAATAGAAAACTTGACCCCAATATCTACTAATATACTGGTACTGGGCTGAAGAGGAGTTATCCAATTATTCTTCTTCTAAATATTACAAATACCCAAACTTCAAGAAAATAACTTACTGTTCTTTTCCATTTTCATTCTAATTTGAAACACCAACTTCGTTAACAAACAATCCTTCCAAAGGAGAATAATGGTGGGAACTGTTGTAATATCTGATTTTAAACAGGCACACTCATCAGTCTATCTTTCCAATTTCCTAATAAGGACTTTGCAACACCAGAAATTCCAGTTCCTTCAGGGAATCTATCCTAGATTTTTATATTGAAACTCACACACACTGTGAAAAGACCTGGGGGTAAAGCAACTTTGTGCAGGGTTTCATATTAATGACCCCCTAGTGACAGGCCCTTTGGTAGCTACACACAGCAGGGGCACCAGCCACTGGTGGAGGTTCAACTCCTGCAAAACACTGGGACTACATTTAGCAGAGTGGTTTCACCAGGGCTGAGCAGTTCCATTTTAAACACTTCAAGGCCAGAACCAAAACTCTTTTCCTCTAGTAGTCTGCATGGCAAATTAGAGGTGACCACAAAAATGAAATCTCGTAATACACCAGAGATCACGTGGGGTTGCGGGATCCATTGTCTACAGATCCTGTTGGAAAATGGATGAGCTGGTTTTGTGGTGGAAACCCCCTTCCCTCCAAGAGAACCAGAGTTTTTGAATCATGCAATGACATTTGCATTCCCACAACTCCTGCCAACAAGCTCGAGCTGATTGCTGCCTCTTCAGTATATGGTGTCTATTTTCATGTGAGTGGTGATTCTACTCCAAACAGTATTTGGGGCAGATATGAAGGATAAAGAAAGGAAAAGGGCATGGAAGGAGTCAGCAGAGTCTAAAGCCACGCATTTTAACAGCTTACTAATCATACTGACACCAGATCCAATTTCTTGGTTTCCTTAAACTAAAAAGTTACCCTCAACTTAAGGCGTTACCTAAGAAACCCACACTTTATTTCCTTCAGTCTCTCCCTACTCCTTGTACACCCTAAAGGATTAATCATGCTTGAATTCAGTTTGTTCCCCTCCATTTCACTCTGCACAAACTGTCAGTATCAAATGGAAAATCCTTCATGATTCCACCCCTCCCCAGGTACTGGTCACTCCTCCATCCCATCAGTCCTGCTCCCTGAGGTGTTAACTTAAATCATCACTTCTCATGCTTTATCCATGAGAACACCTTTGCTAAATACAGCCCATAAAGCCTCTATGAAGACCTGGGTGCTCTTTCTTGACTGTAAGGAATCAGACAGTTAACAAGCTTGTCTTACACACACCTGGTATTAGCAAACATTGACAGATAACTCACCTATCTTCTCCAAAAATAAAGTGTGTATTGCCCACATAAGTACACTGACAGCAGACAGCATATTACTGCCCTAGTCTACAGGGACCTTTACAGTCTCACTGAGTCACCAGCCCCAAGAAAGTTCAGATGCTCATGAGGCACCATCAAGCTCAGGTAGGGATACCAGCCTGGGTCATGGACACTGCCAATGGCATCAGCTACTTCTACACCCAGCGTAATTGGCGAGACAAATTAGCCCAGATGCCACACCAGAGTGAGCAACGTAATTCTGCATTGGCTCGCACTGAACTGTGACGTTCAGTGCATGGGAGGCCAAAGTCTGCCGGTCCTTTGTATTCTTTCTCATCCTCTCTCATGGTCTCCTCCCATCAGACCCACAGGATTCGTAATAAAGCGAGGAAAAGCCATCACAAATATTCAGCTTGACATTCTGCATAATTCAGGCACTGGCTACTTCTGTGCAAGCCCAAATTAAATCCAATCCAATGCAGCGTTACTAATATTTTGGAGCAGGGAACACATACTTGTGCAGGGTCAGCCAGTGCCTGGTGAAAGCTGGAGTGCCTGTGACCTGCCCACAGCGGGCACGAGAGCAATGCAAATTATATGGCAATATTTACATCCAGACGTAGATCTCCTTACACACATGTATGGGTGGCACATCCACGTGCACATGTGCAGAAGCCAGGTTACCTGACCTCAGTCAGATACTATCTGCAATTCAGGACAGAACAGAAGAATTTATTTTGACTCAATGCTAGCAGAGAATGCTTTTTGCCAGAGCAGCTCACTATATTGTATGATAACTGAATGAAGCTAATTTTCAGCAGATTCTATCTAACAGCTCTTAACTGGTAGAAATAGTTCAAGGTCTTCAAAGTATACAGTGTTGCATAGCCCCCAATTCACACATTCTACTAATAACTGCCAGACAATTGTATTGAATTTATTCAAAAACCATTAGCTGCAGAAATTCATATTCTTCAATTTTGCCTCACATAAATGCTGTATTACACTTACATTAAGGTTAATGTGCAATGCCAGTTCTTTCACAAAGGAACTGCAAATATTTGCAGCTACAGCATCTCTTACTAAGGTGTCTGTTTTAAAAGTTTATTGTTTCTCTCTCACAATTCCCCTTTCATCCCTGCCCCTGCCAGGAGAGTTGGGATGAAAAAATGGTGAGAATATTAGAGCAAATACAGGCACATATTAAGGGAAGTATTTGAGACTTTCTTTGTACAGCGTGCATATGCTACCAGCATTACAAGGATTTTTCTTTCATCTGCTCCTTCAGACACGAGCCTCCAAAATACTTAAAAACCGCTTCACAAATATCCTTCGAAAAACCATCATCACATCTTCAGAGCGCTGGTGTGTTAAACGCCTGACACCAAAAAATGATGTTAAAATTTGGGAGGAGCTGGAGGTGGAAGTTGAGGAGTAGAAGCAGCAAGAACACAGGAATGTTTAAACAAGAGAGCCTCAGTGAGGGGCTGGGGCATGGTGCGTTTTATAAAGAAATAATACACACACCCCATTCATGTTATAAAAAATGTTACAGGTAGGCAAGCTCCTGTAATTTATCTAATACTCTTATATTCATGCTTCCTTAGGTTTCATGCAATTTATTAAGTTTTCAGCCTTGCCTGCAGCAAAAAGGATAAACAAAAGCAGATGTGATACTCCCTTCTTTAAGGGCCCGCCAACCTCCTGCAAAGCCTGTAACCAGCTGGGGAAGCCTGATTACCATCAGCTCTGCATGGTCAGTCCAGCTGCCCTCTCTTCCTGCAGCACTCTCCCAGCCTAAAGGTGGTACACCCTGACCCATGGCTCACCAGGCACATTTTGCCTCTTTAGAAAGAGGCTGTTCCTCTCTGTTCTGTAAGATTTTCGCTGAAAATATGTTTTGTTGGCCAAGGGTTAAATAAACCACAGGAACAAATCAGCCTGAAATAAAAAAAGAGGACCAGGACAACAAAGGTGACACATGTCCCTAGCTGGTCACAGAGGACAGATGACTTCATGAACATCTACACAAACAAAAGGCAGAGCTATTATTTGTTTGTTATTGCTCAGCTGGGTATAACCAAGAGATTAGATCTTCACCACACCTATACTAAAAGGCTTTCAATGACATCAAAAATATAAAAGCTTCATGAAATTCATCTATAAGACTTCATCATCCTCCCTCACAGAAGAGGAGGTTATCATGCTGTGCCACAGGAGATGCTGGAAAAGAACAGAACATTACATATCTATTTTTAGAACACTGGTGCCCCCACACCCTCCTGTGCATCACACACAGGACACAACCGTGCAGAAGAGTATGGTCCAGGACATCACCTGGGCCCACCTGCTTAGAAGGCTAAAGTCAGCTCCAGTCTGCAACACAATGTGTTGGGCTTGTGTTTGGTCAGCTCTGAAAGAACTGGAGGAAACCCATCAGTCTCTGCTCCATCCATCCAGACATACCTTCAGGTAAAGACCATGAGGGGAATGTGCATGGAAGATCACAATACTTCCCACCATTACATTGATTCCTCTCATATTGTTACAGCCCTATTTCTGGAGATAGAAGCTATCAAATAAACACAATCTTGATTTTAATCAAAGGAGCTGTCTCAAACACGACAATCTTGCATCCTTAACGACCATCAAATTTAACTAAAACCAACAAGTTGCTCTCTCCCTCCTGCACCCCGTTGTCTCAAAGAAAAGGATTCAGCCTTTTCCTATTTTGCACAAATCAAGAAAGCCTCTGAAACCACTTACACACACGCGCACTACAGCAGCTGTTTCTCAAACGTTAACAGCCTCCAGATTAAAAGTCTTGTACGGCAAAATGGGGGTGAAGGGGGAGAATCCCAGCTCACAGACGAAAAATTAACAAACGGCTTTGAAACTGGCAGGGCAATTCTGCTGCACTGACTGTGGCGCTAGCGAGCACACACATAATGAACCGGGGATTCCCTGTGTCAGGGCCGGCTCCGAGCGTGAATTGCAGAGTTCCAGGGAGGATCAATAACTGTCAGAAGGAGAAGAAAGTGAGCACTAAATTCGCTCGCCTTTCATCTTCAACAAATGGAACAGAAAATCTGATGGATGACAGAACCTTTCGTTTCTATAGCGTTCTTGTTGAACTAAAGACTAGTGACATTGAGATGATTTTCGACATGTGCTTCTGTAGATTCAGAAGCAATTATAAAAATAAAAATAAAAGAATTTTGTTACAAAGAAGCCCCCAAACCAAAAGCAGCGATTCGGGAGGGCAGTGTAAAGAAAAAATATTAATGAAAGCCCGTGCCAGTGGTCAGCCCCTAGCATGTGAGAGTGCAGAGTTTTGGAAGCATGGAGTACATTAAACACAACACACCCCTTGCCTCCCCCATAATTAAGTTAGAGATGTGAGAGCAAAAGCAATAGAGGCTGTCTGTTTAGTTTCTCTGCTTGGCAGGGTACCACACACACATGTACACAATTTCTCCTCTCCTCCATTTGTGAAAGCAGAGAGAAAAAAAAATATAAAGCTCAAAATGAGCAGATAAACAAAAAACCCCAAAGCAAACAAAAAAAAAATCCCAGGTTTCAAAGAAGGAACATGCTACTGCTCAAAGAAACGCCAAAATCTCTTCCCCATCCCTTTATTCTACTGTAGACAGCCACTCAACCCATCAGGAAAATTATATTAAAAAAATAACAACCCCAGCAGAAAGGAGACAGGACCTTTTGTACGATCCAGCTGGCTTCTGTACCTTGACTTTCATATCAGATATTTATTTTGGCATGTGGAGGGGTGGGGGAAGGGGAAACATCTCTGGACACCGTATGACATCCTTCACCGTGGTGTAACAGTTCAGAGCACGGAGGTCCATCTCTGACTGCTGCCCATGAATGCTGAACACGCGATGTGATAACGTACGATGCCTTTGCCCCCTGTGGTGTCACACAAACAAGCCACAGGACAAGGTGTGGGGGGGGAAGTCCCAGAAAAGAACACATGATCAGTCTTCAACCTTATGATCTGGATTCAGCCAAAGAAGTGGCACTGCTGAAAGCCACCGCTCAGGTGGGCTTGGGGCCCAAATGCTGGGTGCTCTGCCAGGGTCCCTCACTGCTGCAGTACGGTGTTTGCAGGGGATGTGTCACCAAAGCTAGCTCAGGAGAGGTGTATTTCCACCTCTGAAATGGAAAATTAAAAGCCTGAAAAACAAATGTAGTGACTCAACTGGGTATAAAGGCTTGGTGTAAAGTTCAGAAATTGGCCTATGCATGCTGATTCCACCCTAAAGTGTGTACACGGGAAGGCTATTCCTGCTTTCTCAGAGGAACGAAGGTATTAAACGATGAGGTCTGGGACGCTAGACCAGCTGATGGCAGAGCCAGCAATAAAAAAATAAAAAGAAAAAACAAACCACGACCGTTGTATTTTAATCCAAACAGACCACGCCACATGAAACCAAGATTAGCTCGGGCTCTCCAGTATCACCGAATGCCTATCACAGGCTCATTGTCCTCTCAGCTCCCCAGCGCCGGCTCCGCACCACGCCCTGTGGTTTCCCACTGACGCACGGGCATTCCTGCTGAACCATGGCCCTGCAGCCCCATCCCGCCTGGCAGCCGTGAAGCCTGCGCCCAGCCAGCCCTCTGGCTTTGATTTTTGGGAGACCAAGGACGCCACTCCAACAGCTTCCTCTGGAACCTCAACACTGTTTCCCTGTATGTTCCTCCAGCCTAGTTCCATTCATTTCTTTTAGAAGAGCAAGGCTGTAAACACACACAGCCAGTTTAGCTGCTGGGCATCTAGGAAAATAATTCAGATATTGCCCATTCAAACCCATCCTAACAGAGTATCAGAAATGGTCCATCTGAAAATCTGCAACAGTTAACAGAGGGAGAGAATTGCCTGACATCCCCATTGAATAATCTGGTAATTTTGGTATCTCAATCAAATTGTGGTTTGAGAGATGAGGCCTCATCTCCATATGAAAGAGATAAATCAATCTAGAATACACAAATGCAATTTTAAATGAGAATATCTATTCTAGATCAAATACAGATGCAGGACCCACAACTTCAGATTAACAACATCTTCCCAGTTTAGCTTATCTACTTTGAAAGCAAATTACTCTGTGCTAGGCAGAGGCACTCTTATTCCCCAACAAAAGCATCCTCACACACGAAGTAGATCCTCAAGAGCAATCCAATGTGTAGATGAAGCACTGTTTCTCATTTCTTGCAGACTGGAGCCTCTCACTGTGCCTTCCCTCCCTAAAAGCTGTAAAAAGTTGCTGGAACCGAAGAACTGATTTGCATCACCTCATGAGGTGCTTCTCAGGGCTGGGTTACACGGCTCTTCACAGCCTCCCCAGTACAATGAGATACCACCACTAGCTGAACAGTATTTTACTCTGAACTTTTCTCCACTGAAGGCAGCTTTTTCACCTCTTGGAAGGGTTTGTAAAATATCCTCTAAGTGTATGTTAAAATAAACAGAAGCAATCAGCATTGTGTCCAAAGTAGGGTCTCCTCTACACATTTCGAAAGGCTTTGCACAAAGTTGCAAAGATGCTCAACAAGGAGCATCTCGTGAGGGCAACACACTCCAGCTGATTGCACAATGACAGTAAGTGCCAGAAAAACTCCAAGACTCATCTGAGAGGCTGACACAGGCTTGTTGTGTGGGCTTGAGCAAACCACTTAACCTCTCCACATCTCAGCTTTTCTGCCCATAAATGAAGGTAATAATACCGAGCTCCGTCTTCCCCCAGGGACTGATAGGGAGCCTTGGGTGTGTATGGTACTTTGGAAACATGAAGTGCTGCATAAGTGCAAAGTACTATTATCAAGAACTTCCACCATCACCTCCAAATGCGGGTGCAGCAGATGCTGGTGAGAAGTGGCCCACAGGGAAGACTCCAGACAAACCGAAAGTTCATATCTACCATGAGATTCCCCTGGGAAAACACTGAAGCAGCAAAAGGGGGATTTAAAAGTTCTATCCTCCCTCCTCAGAGGAACAGGACCGATCTGTAGTACAGCAAGAGGAGCACTGGTACAGAGCCATCTATTAATACCTTCAGAGAGGTACAGCTCTCCTGTTGACAGTACAGGGAAAGGGATTGCTCCCCGCTCCAATGACCATATCTCAAATCTGTGGCAGCTCTCAACCCAACCAGAAGAACAGCAGTGTTCCTCTGAGCCCTTCACTGAACCACCACCACACGCCTGTATCTCACCAGGCTGGGTCAATATTCAAGGAGAAGCACGGCAACAAGAAGTATTCAAATCCTTACACCACCCAGCACGTGCTCATTCCAGAAGGCAGGTAAACAACCTCCAACTCTTACGAAGGGTGACTTAGCCCATTTCTTGCTTTGCTAGTTTCCCAAACTCTGTGAGCAGAATGCAGGTCCTGTGAGGTGAAAGGGACATGAGAGCACATGATGCCCAAGCTCCATGGGCTCGTCCAGGCACGTCCTAGAGCAAGGGTGGGAGAAAAGAGGAGCAGATGGCCTGCTGATTACACTTCACAAAAACCTTAATAACATAAGAGAAGGTTAAAGATGTTGCTCATCCTGGACAGTTGAGCTGCCTTGAGTGTGCCCTGAAGGGTTATAGACACCACACAGCTATAAAGAGCATTTTCTCCTCAGCGCTCCCATATCTCCCCACTTACCAGTTCACCTAAACTAGAAAATTAACTATTTGCTCATTGGAATGTCTAGGAAAACACAGCCCTAAAAACTACTGTGACAAGTAAATGGACATATAGATGTGCTGTACAGCTGTATAGCAGACATCTTGTGAACACGTTCTGCAATGGCACTAAAAATAGCATTGTTTCACCTGGAACAGCAGTTCAGTCTCTCTAGGAGCTGGGGAGGAGCAGGGAAGCAGAGATATCCTGTAGGCTGTTATTATAAGTAATGAGTTTATTTTCAAATCAAAGTTGACTGTTATTCATGACTAGAAAGGTGTGGAGATTTCAAAAGAGTCCTAAGAAAATCCTTCAAATTACTGATTTCTTTCCTTCTGTGTTTATAACATACAAAACCGGGGCAACCTGAACTAGATCAGCATTATGATGTGCTCTGTAACTAATAAGAGAGATTCATTAAGTGACAAATCTAACTGCTTTCTGTGACTACACCAGCAAATGAATTCAGTGGTAAGGACACTTGCCAAGACAGTGAATTTTATGCAAGTACTGGAGAATCTTCATGGAAAATAAACTTTTATTAATTAAAGAGTATCACTCACTGCTCAACCCAGGGGATGGAAACACATCACATGTTCCCCATCCCTGCTCAGGAGCCCCAACACCAGCCAGCTCAGGAACTGCTTGTGGATGACCTCCAAGGCAAAATGCTGAGACTTGTGCATGAGTAACAAACACAGTTTCACAAAAAAATCACGATCTCTTCAGTGATCCTTAAGTAACAGGAAGAGCAATTTATTTCGCTGCATGCATGATTAATTATAAATTATTAAATCCAGCTCTACACGAGATACTTACCCAGGGAAGCAACTGCTCCAACATGTCAACTTTTGTTTTCTAGATCTCTGAAACCAATATCAATTCAAAACATGTGGAGCCAGATTTTCCACAGAAGATCTAGCATGTGTTTTGAGTGCCCAGTATCTCCAGCCCTGACCAGACTCAAAGAAGAGCAGCGATTTATTCTCCTTAGTCTGGTCTTTGGAGACACAGCCTGTTTCAAATGGGGCATTGACGTTATTTTTACCTCTTCCCTCTCTCCCATCTGTGTCAACCACACAGGGAAGCATCTGGAAACCAACAGCTTACTTTCCCCATCCTTATCACACAGGAGAGCGTATCTCCCAAGCAGGAATTTCGGGAGCAGCCTGCCCACGAGCACAAGTTTTGCTGCATTACCACGTGCAGCCGTCATGGAGGAGGTAATTTCCTGCCCGGCAGGAAGGCGGCGGAGAGCCCTGGGCTGCTCCCAGCCTCCCGCCTGCCGGGAGGGACGACTGCCTGCAGGCAGGGGCTGGGGGCTGGGGAAGGAGAAACGTGAAAGCAGGAGAAAGTGCAGGGCTGCGAACATGCATCCGAACACAAAGCAGCCGGAGGATGCACGGATACAAAAATGGGATACATTATTATTCCATAAATTAAGTTAAAGCAACCTCAGCACATCCCAGACCTTTAATACCGGGCTGCTGCACACCAAGTGAGTCGGCTTCCAGCCTGCAAAATGTTTCAACTTCACTCAACTGAGGCAAGACCCACGTTTTATTAAAAGAGGTTTATCTTCCAGCAAATAAACCTCAATAGCTTTTGCGCCCTGAAGAAGCAACTTTGGTTTGCATCTCACCCTCCTCCCCCCTGCCCACAACAAAACACACATTCAAAATCTGATGAGTAAAGAATTACCAGTTACAGCCTTCTGGACTCTGCCCACGTTGGGCTGGTATGCAACAGGTTTCAGTGTTTGTTTTTATAATAAATAAAGCAAAAGTATGATGAGACAACTAAGCTCCTCGCCTCTCCTCTGCCTTCTTTGAAGGTGGCTTTTTATTTTGAGACTTCAGCAAAACTGTGAAGTAGTTAATAAAATAAAGGGCATTCCCTATCTCACATTTCAGACTGTTCCAAATAATCTAGTCAGCCTTTAACATACCAAGCTTGCCTGTCATCCATTTAATGAAGAAATACTAATTTAAAAAAAAAAAAGTAACACCCCATACACATTTTCCCTACTTCTTGAATATCTACTGCTCTGTCCCATATTCTCATTTTTCCCGATGAAGAGTAAAAAAATTAGATGGGGAGAAAAAAAAAAGAAACAAAACACATTTTTCTAAGCAAGGAGAAAAACCTAAACAAAATTAAAAAAGTGTAAAGCCCAACTTCAACAGCAGACAAGTATGCGGAGAACAGTGTGACCTTCCCTTATCACCCACTGACATGCTTAATCATTTCCAAACAAAAATTGTTCTTTTCCACCACTTCTTCCTTCTGCAAGCACCTCAAGCTTCTGCATGGCTGGTAAATAGTTAAATCTCCCACTATCCCCTGCTGCCTGCGAAAAATCACTGAAACAATTGAGACATTGTCCAGTGAACAAGACTCCCAGGGACTGACATTTTTGTTTATGTCCCAGTTCTCAGCCTGTCAATTTTCACTCCCAACGTTAAAAGCACGGCTTGCCCCAATACAGTCTGCCCTCGTCTGAAAAGGCTCCACTTCATTTATTTTATTAAAGCTATGGCGTGTTTATGATTCAGAGCTCTCCCCATCCGAGGACCTGTTGGTCCCATCCCCCTGCCTTCCTCTCTGCCCTGCAATAGCGACTTCCTAACTCTGAGGAGGCTTTGCAATGCCTTTTGCAGAGCCATTGCCCGGGAAAATAACCAGGAAAATAACTGTGCTTAAGTCAAACACTGTTGTTTGCATTTTCCTGGAGTATGAAGTGTGTATTACTGTACTCCTTAAAATAGCCTTTCATAATTAACCAGGGTAGGGTAGAGGGGAAGGGACTCGGATACTAAGCCAGAGTAGCAGGAACTTTAAAAAGAAAATTAAAAAAATGAAACAACAAAAAGAGAAAAAAAAAAACACCCAGGGAAGAAAAAAAAAATAAACCAAAAAAAACCAACCAAAAAAAACAAACCGCACACACCCACTCCAGCTACCCAGCAGCAAACTAGAAAATACATGCAATGGAGTAAAACAAACATCTTGGAGCAAAGCAGCACTTTCTTGGCTGCTTCGCGGCTGCACTTCCTGCCTGCGTTTTCATAATGACCGGAGCGTCAGGCCCAAAATACATCCCTCTCCTTCACCCCTGCCATCCTCTCCCCCCATTCCCAGCACTGTTTTTTTTTTTTTTTTTCTTCGTTACGCTCTCAATACTTTATCTCCATGAAAAGCACACACAGCGGTCACCGGCGTTTCCTGTTTGCCGAGTGTGCTTTAACTATATCACACCCTCCGCTGCTGCGCTGGAATGCACAGCATATGGCATTGTGAAAGGGTTTACTGTCGAATAATGGCAGCAATGCAGTCCTGCTGGTTTATATCAAACCCTGTCACTCTCTTCACGGAGGTCTCTCTCGTGCTCTCCGAGAGGCGAGGTAAAACACACACACACACACAACTTTGAGTCTCACGCAGGACCTCGGCAGAAGGAGGACCTGCAAACTAAGGGCAAGGAAGATTGCAACTTACAAAGTGGTGACTTGCAGCCCCCCCCCATGATTTGTTTCGAAGTTTAGTCCCTGTGATGTCTGCAGGAACCTTTTACAGGTAAACAAAAGTGCTGCTAAAAATTTTTTAGCTCCTCATTGGGATTCCTATGGGCGCAGCCAGCACGGTCCAGAGAACGGCTACATGCCTGAGCCCCTCTCCTCCAGGCTGTCAGCCTAAGCAAGTGCCTGAGCTTTATCCCAAAGCACAACTTCACCTTCCCTGCTTTCAAAAACCAGCAGTAACACATTTGGTTATGAAAACATCCACGCAAAAGGCAAACACACACCGTCACCTTTCACTTTGGGTCAAAGTTTCAAAACTGCATTTTCATTTAATTGTTCACAGGTTTATTTCTGGGGTTTTGGTTTCTTTCTTTAAAGCAACTTTGGAAGAAAAATATTTGCAAAAAAAAATTGATTAAATAAATAATTTAATAAATGAATAAATAAATAAATAAATAAATGAAATGCTTCTTCCAACTGCAGTCAGGTTTAGCTAAGACGCTCACAAAGGTTATACTTCAAAGTGCTTTTTGTGCAGATCTTGAAATGCCTTCCCATGCCCGGATGCATTCGGCCAGCAGACGCTGAAACGAGTAGCAATACTTTTAAAGCCCATTGAAATGCATCCATCCACCCTCTCTTCATAAAAGGAAGCCTTACTTAACAGGCATTTATTACTGCTGAACTAGGGTTGAAAGTTCAGTGTCCTTATAGACCAAAATTATCAAGATTTCTGAGTTTGCAGCCCACGTTTAAGTCCTAATGAGCTATTGTACCCACTCACTGCTATTAACTCTTTGATGTCAGGAACCCGTGATGCTCTTTTAAATGTCTCACAGATGTCCAAGGGAAAAAGTGCAAAGCTCACCTGTGCTGAAGGACAGGTGAGCAACTGTTGGGGCTTTTTTTGCCTTTAGTCCCCTCCAGCAAAATATGCAAAGACAACTACAGCATTAAATATGCATGTCAAAGACAGGCTAGCCTACCAGTTTGGACTGTGAACTCAAGACTCAGGGGAGCTGTACATCGCTTCCAGCTTTGCCATGATCTGATATGCAGAACACGTTACCTTTCTGGGAAAGAGACGTGAGCATACGGTGCCCGTCACACCACACACGTACAGCAACCCAACCGCTGCCGTGCCTTGCACTGCACAGCCCCATCTCCCCTGGATCTGGGAAAAATGAGGCAGGGACAACAATCTGCTTTTCTTGACAGTAGCTTGCCTATTAGATCTTCCTAAATACAGGCAACAACAAAGCAATAATGAATTTATCTTTAATTTGCACCAAGCACTTTGACCTGCTCCTTACATAATCACAGAATTGAAACACAGGGAGAAGTCACCACCAGGCTTGAAACGCACTTGGGAAAGGCATCTAATTTTCCAACTCCAGACTGAGGCACCCAATCCCAAACACCAGTGAACAGGAGCAGGATGATACTTTAATTGAAGAGTCACAATCCCAGTGGGATGCCCAGGCAAGGAGCAGCTGAGTTGGCCAGAAGAAAACACAGCGCCAGCTCTTTGGCCATTCTCCGCTCCCACCAGTGCTGGGGCTGCTCCCTCACATTTTCTCACTGTTTAATCATCCCACAGATTCCCCAACGCAGCGATCTGATCCACTGCCTACGCAGGAACGGAGTTTAACAGTCCATCTACTGTGAGTGGACGCTCCCTGGACATGCTTCGGGCATGATGAGCAGGACAAGTTACTGCAGGGTGAGCCTCGCCGAGGTCTTACAGCACCTCTGTAACTGCCCGGCCACGTGCTTGGCTTTGGACACCTTCAGACCAAATGGCAGCTGCTACCTCATGCTTATCCCCCGGGCAGCAACTGTGGAGCAACCAGCCTGCCTCAGATTCACACCAGAGCTTATCCCGAAGTAACCCGTCCTGGACATCAGAGCCCTTTAATGAGGAGCAGGTTATTTCATGTCCAGTAAACAACTTCCCTCCAAAGAGCCCGACGTGCCTGAAAAGCATTGAGAGGGGGAGTCACCGTGGAGCAGCTACAGCTTTAGCAATTCCAACCTTTGCTTGCTTCATATTAACTAACCACGTAGACATGCCCAATGTGCAGTGACAGAAGTTCTGCCGCCAGGGAAAACTGCACTGCAGACATTTGGGGTTTTCTAATGATACTGCTTCCATGCAGCCACTTGGCAGGAGAAGTGTTCACAGTCAAAAGTGCACACTAAGAAAGTCTGGAGGCTTTCAGGTCCCTTCACTCTGCCTTCCTACATAAAACACCATTTCCTTATTACACATCATTCACATCTCCAAAACACTCAATACTGACACTGCAGAGCTCTACAGGTAAAGAATGGGGCAACATTTTCTTGTTTTGTCTTTCCTCTCCCAGACACTATCTTTTCCAGCCAGGAGAGGAGACCATGGACAGATTTTTGCCTGTTTTCCAGTGGTCAGATGAGCAACAGGAGAAGTAAACCCTTCTTTAGCTTGTCTTCTACTACACCTCCTACTGCCCTGGGAAGAAATACAACATCATAAGGACAAACTCCAGGGGAGAAGAATTCGGGACATGCTATTCCTTCTCTCCCTCTTTCTCCTTTCTCAGTACTTGCTAGCTGGAGGACAGGTAGAGGCCACAACCATCTCACAGCAAGGGATTTTATTTCATATAACACTCATTTCCAGCACTTCAGCTCAGAAAAGCGTCATTACAGAAGACAATACTTTGAGCACAAATTTAAGTGTTGTCCTGAACACTGATGGACATTGAGGCATGTTTAATGATTTCTTGAATCAAGGTCTAAAACGTAAAAAGGAAGGGGAAGCTAGTTTCCACAGTAATAGTAGTTAAGAAGTCTTTGAGTTGTGCTAACAGGAAAAATGCATGTTAGAAAACCACTTGCCTCTCCTAGGAAACTAGCACAGACCCACCTCTTTCTGCAGGGTCCAGGGACACCATCAGGTCCTTAATCTGCACCAAGAAGGTAAAGAGATGGGGTTGGGAAAAAAAAAAAAAAACCACACAGGAAAGAAGGAAAAAAAAAAACCAAACCCAAAGATTTGGTTACTTCTTCCATCAGAAAGTATCCTTCTTGTACACACACAAACTTGTGCACTCAAAACATGCATGTCCAGGACCACCTACTGGTTTATTCCTCATTCTGTATGTATCACTCCTACAGATGGAAGTCAGGGTGCATGGCTACTGCCTGCCAAGGTAGAGGAAGGACTGGTTCAGCTCCCCCAAACTTACTAATTCCAACAGATGAGACATAAGGAACGTCTGACTCAAGGACTCATAGATACACAGTGTCCTGATAGCATCTAGCACCAGAAGTAATTTTCCTCTCAGGTCTGATACATGTTAGGATTTAAGGTTTAGATTTCAAAAACTACTTCACTTTCCTTTTCCCTTTTTTTTTTTTTTTCTTTGCTTTCCTGCGGGGCTACAGGGTTTTTTTTGCTTGCCTCTAAAATTCAGATGTGGAAATCCTCAGTTTTTCAAAACCAATTTGGGAAAGTTACTTGACAACTGTTCTGGCCACACTAGTGAAACAGAAGAGTGAGCAATGCTTCCCCATCTTGGGAAAGTGCTGAATCATTTTTCTCACAGGTATCTGCTGGGTATGAGCAAAGTTTCAAGGCAAGTTCCTCTGGAACCAGACCTCTGTCCCCAGCCCACTGCGTACCCAAACCCCAAGTCTGTTTGACAATAATTTCTAGCTTTGTTCTGTGAAAATAGGCACAGAACGTTGTTTGCGGAGAGATTAGGGGTGGGAGACTGTTGTATGAAGGCATCAATCCTCATTGTTTGTAACATCTCTAACTCCCCAAAGGCTTTCCAAAACAGGTCTTCCCTTTGCCAAACAGATCTGCATAGGGCAGAGGAGAAGTCATCCTTCCTTCTCTTTATGCAGCAGCTTGTAAGGCAGCTCCAGTTTCTTCCATAGGAGAGAGTAGAGATGTCTATACAGCCCAGAAAATAAAGTATCCCATGAATAATCTAATCCCAAACCACATGAACTGGTGAGAAAAGCAATAATCCTGGGCTTGAGCAACTTGGCAAGTAAATGGTCCTGAGTCCAGCAATGCCAGCTTCCTTCCTTTCTTTTTAATGATAAGTACATGCTATTTGCTTTACTACAGCACCTGGACACAGTACACAGACCTTGTTTAGACAGAAAATAGGTGGTTCCTATTCAAGTGGGCTCATCTGCAGGGGAAAGTTTTTGTGCTCAAGTGTGAATTGAAAAATGCAGAACAACTATTTCGAATTATCTCTCCGTGTGGACACTGTTATTCAGCACTAAGAGTTTCTTTGTGAGATTTAGCTTAATCCGTTTCCAAAGCGGATTAAGCTAAACCACACAAAGGACCTCTTACTGCTGAATAAGAGTGGCCGCATGGAGAGATAATGAGGAATAGCTATTCTGAGACAGCTACTTCGACTGCATTTTTGGGCTTTTACACTCTGCCTCAACAAGCCCAAAGCTGTACTGGAAAGGAAAGACTGTGGTTCTAGAAATTCGAGGAAAAATGGTGCCATGGCCGTATCATACCCACTGAATCTTCTGCTCTACACATGATGGCTGCTCCTGCTCCAGTCGGCGCGGGCTCTGGCTCCAGATGAGGCTGCATTATTCAGTATCTACTTCTCTAAGCTCCAGACTGAATCCAGCCACAAACTTCAGCTGCAGACAGGGTGCGCAGGGAGGAGGACCTGCAACGAGCAGCCCTGCCAAGTCTGCCACCCTCGGTACACATCATCTTTGATCTGACAGGCTCACCCATCTGGCTCTCCAGCATCACCCGGCGCTGCTGCGGCTCTTCGCCTGCTGCCAAGGCCGAGCTGTTGCTGCTGCAGCCCTTGAACCCGCCCGGGGCTTTGGGGACGGACTGTCTGTATTCTCTCCGTTCCTCTTGGCACATCCGCTCTTCTGCGGGAGAGCTGATTGCTCGCCGATATTTTAGGCCCACACAAGTCCCTGAAAGTTCATTTAACATGCATGCTCCAGCATAACATGAGCTACCACGTGACTGAATCCAAAATGCAACATGCACTCCTCCGTGCTGAAATACTCTCCTAAACCACCTTCCCAGTATAAGTTTCTACCCTCTCTGCGTTATTGTATTCCAGACTAGCTAGTCGAAAGGGGACAGAATTTAGGGATCATATTTGTGTCACATTCAGGACATAGGGAGATTTTATAAACAAAAGATACAATGAGGAATCCTGCAGTAGATGCACTTCCAACCACATTGAAAGCAGCACAGTTAAGGCCTTCTTAAGGATCTCTGATAAGCAAAATTTTGTCTTGCTTCCCCTTTACCCAGAGAGTTTCAATACTGAGGTATGTCAGAGACATATAGGTATATATTGGTGTGCTATGACAAACAAAAATGCCAAATCTCAGGGCTCCAACTTGGGTACAAGACTGCGCAGCTCCTTCGGGAAATGAAAACTGAGGCTGATTCACTGCAATATCCTGAGCCACAAACGTGCTGCTTCAGAAGGACCTGCTGAGCTGTCCCCAGTAATGTCAAAGGAGCCTGGTTCTGCCTGGGAGGTCTGCAGCCATCACAAGGTATCCCACCCCCGCACTCATGAGCCAGAGCCTTTGTCAGCACCAAGGACCAGTCTCTCCCAAAGTCCAGCCAGGTGATTCACAAGAAATGGATGCTCAACAGATGGTGCTGAACGTATCCTAACACCCCTACTCAGCTGCCTTCTCCTGGAGCAATGCTTAGGGTTGCTAACTCCTACAACTTTACAGCCAGCCTAGCAATACTTGCTATTTTTCAAGGTGGGGGAGCCTTGAAGTCAAGTGTTTAGGGAAAGAATCTCAGCCTCCGCTTACAGCACACAGCAAGCTCCTCAACTGCTGTAGAGAAAAGTTTGAGAATGAGCAGAGTATACCCTGCAGGCTCAGGAAACAGAACAAATAAAGAGAATACAAAATGCATTATTTAAGAAACAGAAAACAAAGAAAAACAACACACAAAACCCCCCCACAAATCCTCATGATCTTTTGAGGCCTGACTCATGATCCTAGAACAATTGGGGTTGGCAGTACTGTACATTTTAGAGCATTTATTCACAGCTGAAATATCCCAGCATCCAAATACTTCAGAGTTCTTGGAGCTACTCACAGATCTCCTGACTACAACCAAGCGTGACAATTCATCCCAGCTGCCAATCCAGCCCCAAGGTGTCTTCTGAAGGTGCTTTAGTGCTGACTGATGTTTGCAGAAGCATTAAATTCCTGCTCACTTCACAGTAAGAGGTACAAGCCTACACATTTCCCCAGCCTCAGCATTAGAGCAGAGGAGTTACCTCCAGTACTGAAACAAGGTCTGTAGAGGACGGACATTGTGTCACAGAGTAAACACAAGGACATGAAGCAGTCCCCTAAAGTCTGAACTATTTTGCAAACATATTGAATTACCAAGTGAATTACTTTTAAGGAGCCCACAATTCTCCTGTGCTCTACACAAACGAAGCACTAGGCTTCCATTCATGTTTAATGGGTACTGAATATAATGGGTGTGTGTTATAGGAATTTATCCAAAATAATTTTATTGGGTTGCCGGTAGGTGAATTCTATACTTAGCCCTAAACATTCTGGTTTGTACACAGACTTCTTTGAACACGACCCTTTTCAACCAAAAAAAAAAAAAAAAAAAAAAAGGAATTAGTGGTGAAAGATTTAGCCACAAAATTCTCAGCAAGTTTAATTTGTTCTGTGGCTTAATTCCATGCAGCTCCAAAAATTCAGGACTAGATGTCTGCACACTTCTGGGCATGTATTAATGAAATATTCTGTTTACTTTGCAACTGCCAGAGCAATTAGCCAAATAAAGTATAGAGCATTTAAAAAGGAGAGAGTCACTAAAGGAGCTTTCCAATTAAGTCTGCATGGGTATTTTTCCAGTGTGAGTCTCAGGGATCTGCATATTGGGTTCCATGCACCAAGGTGTGACCTATCAGCCACCAGGGACTGATTGGGTACAGCCCTCTCCTCCTTCCCACACGTGTCCCTCTCAATACCAGGCACTGACATGAATGATGCCCACCCAAGTCCTTTCCCCCACAGCATCACCATGTTCCTTATCACCCTGCAAACCTCTAGGGAGGGAAGATGTCCTATCACGGGAACACACGGCCTGGAATCCAAGAACATCTCAAGAGGTTACTGCAGAGGAAGAACAATCTCTCCACAGCAGAACATTGAAGGCAAACAAAGCAAGAACTTTAAAAGCTCTCTTGGGGCACTGTGAGTGGAAGTTACAAGATTACACTTGCAGATGGCTCTATACATACAGGACCACACATACATCTGGAGACACCCCACTTCTGGCCCATGGTCAATTCTGTGACCCTGTAGATGCATTTTAAAATCTAGCTAAGAAAATACCTAACTATTACTTGTAGGTATTTGCCTTTCTTTTTTTTTTCTTTTGAAAGTGCACAAGTATAAACCACATAAGATAAAGAAATTTGGGATCAGGTAGGGCAGACTGTGCAGCTTCAACTCCAGCCACTGTGGGAAAAAAATCCTGGTATCTCCAAACCATCAAGCAGTCCCAGATGCCTTGCTGTCCATGGACATCAAAATAGCTGAGAACACTCAGTAGGTTTCAGATGGTTTTGCCTTCAGTTTTGCTTGTTATATGTTTTGAAAACACAAATTTTTACTTTCTTAAGGGAAAAAAAAAATTACATACACTACTGCACAGTGATTCTTTGTTCTTGGGGATTCTGTCTACAACATGACTGTGGTCATTACCTATTAGAAAACCAGGTCAAAAAGTACTGGAAGTCCTCCCCCCAAGGTAACATTTACATTAATTTCAAAATGCAGGAACTTTTCAAACCTTTTAATTGTTTTATAAGAAATTTATCGTACCGAGACACCATCATTTTGTGTTCTCCGTGTTACTGTCTGGTGCAAAGGAAGCTAAAAGCAAGTCTTTGTACAGCCTGCAGGAGGCAGGATCCCCAGACTGGGCAATCACCCCCCACTCTTGCCCAAGACAGAGTATGGCTGAGTCATAAGCAGCAAACAGCACTGGTTTTCTCCTTATGGTTGTAGGAATGTACAGAGATAAAAATGGCTTAAAAGGAGCTTGATTGCTGCAGTGAGCGGATTTTGGAGGTCCTGGAACAGACATACCATGCTCATTTTCACTTGCCTGTCCACACTGCAATAGAAAACGTTCATGTGAGAATCCCACTCACTAGGGCACCCATCTCTCAGCAGCACACATGTGGATCAGATCAGGTGCACACTGAATGTAGGATTTCAGGACAAGTAGCATCCCATCCCCTTAGAGCAGCTTGGAAGCACCCAGCTGGGATATGCTTTACACCCAAAACTTCCTGCTAAAACTGTTTTACAAAGTTTTAACACCCTCAATGAAATCAAAGGTCAGAAAAAAAGAAGGGAAATAACCCTCTTAAAACACTTTAAAACACTTTTAAAAAATCCCAGCCTCATATTAGTACTATCTGCAGGCTGAATTCAAAATTTTGACCTAGTAAGCCTAATAGCATACTATTAAAACAATTTTTCCCCCAGTTTTCTTTCATCTTTGGACACAGATAAGCAGCATGACTGTGCTAGAGCAAGCTGCAAGAGTCTTACCAGACCAGTGAAGCACCTAAATGCAAAAAAATACACTGGTCTTAAATGGAGCCTCATGCTGTACCTTCCTCAAGACATACTGAAAATAATTTCAGTTTAATATTCTGTTTCTCATTATGGGCCTTGGAGACTCTCTCAAGCACCACGAAAAAGCAGTATTAACCCAGCCTTCAGCACTGAGGGCAATCCAGCCAAATTATTCATGCTGGTCTTTTGTTTCAATTTTCGTACTCTTAACTTAATGTTCTTAAATCTGAACGGAGGATGGTTGACAAACAGTACAGATTTCACTTAAGACATTATAGATGGTCATGTTATGCAGCCTTGAGTCATTAAGCTTAACTACTAAGGGGAGTTTCATCAGAGCTGGGTGTAAAAGCTGCAGCCCTGACAGGGAGCTTGTGGTTGTCACGGCCAAGTTCTGAGAAGCAAGAGGGTTAAAAAGAGGGGGGAAAGGGAAGAGATGGGGAGGAAAATAAAGGAAAAGAGAGAGAGAAAGGAGAGAGAGAGAGAGAGAAAGGAGAGAGAGAGAGAGAGAAAGGAGAGAGAGAGAGAGAAAGGAGAGAGAGAGAGAGAAAGGAGAGAGAGAGAGAGAAAGGAGAGAGAGAGAGAGAAAGGAGAGAGAGAGAGAGAAAGGAGAGAGAGAGAGAGAGAGAAGGAGAGAGAGAGAGAGAGAGAAAGGAGAGAGAGAGAGAGAGAAAGGAGAGAGAGAGAGAGAGAAAGGAGAGAGAGAGAAAGGAGAGAGAGAGAGAGAGAAAGGAGAGAGAGAGAGAGAGAGAGAGAGAGAGAGAGAGAGAGAGAAAGGAGAGAGAGAGAGAGAGAAAAGGAGAGAGAGAGAGAGAGAGAAGAGAGAGAGAGGAGAGAGAAAGAGAGAAGAGAGAGAGAGAGAAGGAGAGAGAGAGAGAGAGAGAAAGGAGAGAGAGAGAAAGGAGAGAGAGAGAAAGGAGAGAGAGAGAAAGGAGAGAGAGAGAAAGGAGAGAGAGAGAAAGGAGAGAGAGAGAAAGGAGAGAGAGAGAAAGGAGAGAGAGAGAAAGGAGAGAGAGAGAGAGAAAGGAGAGAGAGAAAGGAGAGAGAGAGAGAGAGAAAGGAGAGAGAGAGAGAAGAGAGAGAGAAAGGAGAGAGAGAGAGAGAGAAAGGAGAGAGAGAGAGAGAGAAAGGAGAGAGAGAGAGAGAGAAAGGAGAGAGAGAGAGAGAGAGAGAGAGAAAGGAGAGGAGGGAAAAAAAAAAAAAGAAAAAAAAAAAAAAAAAAAAAAAAAAAAAAAAAAAAGAAAGAAAGAAAAAAAAACCACCCAAGCCCCCATACTCTCCTCCCTTTGTAATCCAGCTATAAAATTGGCCTCAAATCCTGATTTCAGATATAGGGGAAAGATAAGAAGTGATCTGCCGATGTTAGCATTTTCCTACAGATCTTCAGGGCAGTTCAACTGATTTAAAGATGAAAAACTGGTATAGCTTCACTTGATGGGTAGACAAAACACAGTAATGAGAGTAGAGAACCAGTTTCTATCCCTACACATTACACTGGCACAGAAACATCAGCATGCCCATAAAATATCCCTCATTGTTCCATAAAAAGATTAATCACGTTTTCACAAATGCAGAAATGGGTGTAGAGCCTTTTGCAAGCCAGGTCCCAGGTGCTGTGGGCAGGCACAGCAGCAGCAACAGGGACACCGGAGATGCCTGACACATCCCAGGCCAACTGGCATCTGCAGCCACTTCATCTCCCCCGAATGCCATTACCCGCTCTAACTTTATTTACCAAAAAACAAGACCATTTTCACTCCACAAAATTAATGTGGCCTGGGGTGGATGCCAAGAAAAAGGGTGGAAAAAGCTGTCCCTTATTTATATATTTTAACAGAACAAGGCAAAACAGTTTGCTGCTAGAAATAAACATTAAACCGTGCAGAACCTCCACCACCACACCCCCCCCCCAAAAAAAAAAACCCCACTGCTCTCCCCCTGGCTCCCTCCTCCGCCTCCTCTCCCTCCAACATTATAAGTAGCACAAAAGATCACATTACAAATGCCAGCTGTGGCTCTTTCGGAAGGTGGCCTCCATCTCGGAGGTAGTATATGTTCCTCATGGCCTAAGTGGTTGCTATGGTAAATATGCTTTTTATTGAATAGCAGAGTGAAACAGCTCTTAAAGAGACCCATAAGAACCCCATAAATGGTCAAAATACAAAGCAGATCAACCTCAGTCTCCCTGGAAGCAGGTTTTGCTTCATTTTCAAAAATGATTTGTGATTTTTGAACCCTTTTTTTGTGTTATTTGTGTTGACCGCTCGTCTCCCCTTTGCCCACACCTGGGTGGAAAGACTGGGGGGGCCAGGATCCCAACCAACTTCCCCCTGTAGGATAAGTTGTTTTGGCTTTTAAAGGCAAGTGTCTGCTCTCCTGAGTGGAAAGAGGTTTTGGGACAGTGGATGCTCAGCAGCAGGAAGTCAGGTGATCCCAACCAAACTCAGCCTGTCCTCCCAGGATGCAACCAGCCAGGAGAAATCTCCTGTTCCCTCTCCATCACCTCCTATGAGCCTGACACCACTCCACCATACCAGCTCCAGAGCCCCAGGAACATTCCTATCCCCTGTGTCAGTCCTCTACCACAGCAGCAAAAAAATAAAAAAATTAAAGTAAGAGAGTGACTCTAGTTCATTTCTTATTAAGAATAAGATTACAGCAGGTTTTGATGAATGCAGATTTCTGAGTAACCAGCCACACATCTTTTCTCTGATCTCTTCCTCCAGTGACAGCCCAGGGAAGGAAAATGAAAATTCCTTCTGAAAAAAAGGGAAGCAGCCAGCACTAGATACCAACTGGGCAGTCCTGTTCTGATTGCTCTCTGATGGATTGAGGGATGGTTTAGAGGCTGTGAATTCTAAAAGACAGGAAAGCCTTTTTTTTTTCTTTTTAAATAAAGAATTATGACACTCATAGAAAAGGGCTAACGATTCTCAATTTAAAGAGACAAAAATGAAAAAAGAAGCTCCTCAAAAATGTTTAGTACGACTTGAGATTTTTAATGAAACCAGTATGTGTCTTGGATAACCTACCAGCTATGTCAGTTTTAGACTGCAGAGCAAAAGATAAAGAAAAAGCAATGTTTCTTTTCCTGGGATTCACCTTATCATCCAATGGTTATAAAAAAGTAGAAAAAAAATCATGTAAAACTCGATGATGAGTTATTTCAGAAGAAATATTCTAACCCACTACATGCCACCTTCTCCCAGAGGTAGATTTCCCAGATGAAAAGTCAGAGTTGAGAAGGCACTGACACTGGATATGGGTGAAAATGGGTCATTGCATATCACCTCTCCTGCATATCACCATAAAAACAAACAATTTCCATCTGTGGATGCTATTTTAGAAAGTAAAATAAAACCACTCTCATGTAAATTTCTACCAAACATTACAAACTCAACATCGTTTTTACAACAGAAGCACAAGAAAAATTAACCAAGAATTGAAAATTTTGTTAAAATTTAATAAATAAAGTTATTTTAAAAAATTATGCTCATTATAAACAGTAGCAAGTAGTAGTAAATATTCAATAACTTTTTATACTAAATGACAAGTCATCACAACAGGAAGGGACGTGCTTTGTTGAACGTGGCTCTGTTGAGCCTTCACCCACGTAAAATGCTGAACGACTCACACACCTTCATTCAGGATTTTGCAATAAGAAAAGATTTCTTTCAGTTAAGGCCATAGAACAGGCTTGGTTTTGGTTTTTCTAATGCTTCCCAGACTGCCTCTTCACTCTCTTCGTTTTCAATACTGTCAGACTTACATGTGTAAACCAGACTGATTGGACCTCACTGCCACTAAGTAATTCTGCGAATTCAGAGCATTTTTGACTCCCTGCTCTCCTGCAAGGCACATGGATGATAATTTCACAAACAGCTCAGCAATAACAAATGTATTCCCTCCTTTTACCATGGACTCATTAGGGATTTTGTTTGTTTTGAGGTATTTTTCTCTTTTGGTCTGTGTGAAAGAAAACTGATGCCAACCAATGTCATTAATGTCAAACGCCTTTTTTTTTTTTTTTTAAACAAAGGAAGAACATCTTTCTGTGTTTACTTACAACAATGTGTGCTGGAGATGGAGACCTAGCATCCTTGAGGGCTTGTCTACTCTGAAGGCTCCCTGCCTGAACATCAAGCAGTGGCCATTTCATCTGCAGATACTGGATGGAAAAAACAGAAATGGGGAAAGAAAAATGAGTTCAGAAAATAAAGGCAAAAAAAAATAACAAATCTTAGGTAACATGGATAAAAAAGTATAAATTAAAACTTATGCAGGGAACTGAAACAAAAATTAAGACAACTTTACATGTTTGTGAAGACAAAATCTGTGCAAAACTAACAATTCATACCACTGCATTACAGTTCAGGAATAACTTAAAAAAAACCCAAATTGCAAAGACATTATTACATTGATTTTACTAACTGTAGCAAATCTATAAGAATAAAACCCACACAGAAACATAACAGCATAACCATGAAGAGGATGGGACAAAGCAGAGGAAGGTGGATATCGGTCTCAGAAGAGGGAAAATACATATCATGGGTTAAGAATATGATCTCATTACTGAATGAGTCACCTGTCAGCCTTCTTTCTACAAAGGTACCATGTAAACTGTTTGAGCTTCCCTGTGTTGCACGAGCCTCAAAGGTAGAGGTCTACCCCAAAATGACTCAGCACCTCTGGGTCTTGGCACCTGTTTTCTCTACTTTTCACTGTTTCTGGAAGTCACTGTGGATTATTTTCTTCTTGTATACCTTCTGTCAGACAACCCCTTAAGGGAGTTGCACAGGATAACTTACTCAACGACAAGGTAAAACTTAATAAGCCCTCTTATTGCTGATTCCAAGGTAGGAGTACAGTCTGGTGTGCTCAGGCCCAGCTGTGATGGCCAAGAGCTCAGGGACAGTCACAACTTCTTTATGTCAGAGCCATCAGCACACAGGCCAAATACACACAGGTGGCAAGAAGGGGGTGTTGATTTGAAAGCAAGAAAAGCTTAGCTACTTTTCAAGAAGGAGCAGAATGTTCCCACAGATTTAACCAGCATCAAGTACTGCCTAAAACTTCTCCTCTCAAGCACATCCTCTTGCTGTATCTCACTGCAGGAGCCACTGCACCTCAACTGGATCACATAGCAGAGCTCAAGGCTTCCACCCAACGGGTGAAGTCTCAAGCTGGTACCCAGATCGCTGCACCAGAAGTGCTTGACTCCAAACAAGAGAACAAGAGCAGGCCCACAGAGAAACAGAGTCAGCCCAAACAGACTTCTGCACTGTATGTCTAAATGTAATTTCAGCCCAAGCTTTTCTCTCTGCATGGTGCTGTGCAGTCCCAATTAGGCACACAGGTTAATACATGACCTCTGAAAGCCCTGTATCATGCTGGAAGAAATGCGTACAGCCACATACCTTCAGCCCCCTCCCAGAACTAAGAAAAGCAGCTGTACACATAGATCAGGCCACTGCAGAAGCTCCTGTTTAGCATTAGACTCTGCTTGACCTGACGGATCTATTCCTAGAAAATATCTAGTTGTGTTTACCCATTCTTTTTTTTTTTTTTTCTTTTGTAAGTAAGAGTAATCTTGAAGAACCACCACACACAAACAACTCCCTGCCACCCCAGGCGAAAAACGGAAGCTGTATCTAAATCTCCACGAAGGAAGGAAGGAGATCTGGTTCCATGCTTTCAGCACATCACTATCACATTTGCTCACGTATGCAAAACATTTGCTTACATGCAAGGTCTGTTTGCTGCAAGACTCTGAGCACTGAGGTGCCCAAAAAGCAGGAGTCAGCAGGAGGATGTATTACCAATTCCCATCGCTTGGAGGGTCTGAGTTTTCTGAGCTACAGGAATGCAAATAAACAAACCCATACTCTGGATTTGTGCCCCATATGAGTTCCTCAAGTTCCAAGAAGTCTTGTTTTTATCCATCTTCACATTTGGGATTTGTGCAATGTGGACCAGAATGTTTCAGCACTTCTTAAAAACAAGAAATAAAACCCAAACAAACCAGAAGTAGTCTACCCAAAAGCGACATGTCTAACTCTTACGACTCAACTGTAAGCCTCCAGATATTTGATCACTTGCATCAAATCCCTCTTCCTCAATATATGTGACCACAACATAAATTTTAAAGTTGAGATGATGTTAAAGCAACTTTCTAACCCTTTGTGGTTTTAAAAAAGTGCATAAAAATCCAACACGAGTGCGCAGAAAATGGACCCAAGACCTACGCCAACTGAGAGTTTTTTAACTCGAGGGAAATGTGATATGTTTCAGATTTGCAGATGGCACTCTTAAATAAGTCAACTGCTGCATTTTCAGAAGTCCATCCCTTTTCTTGGACAGCAATTGAAACACTACAACATAGAGGGCACACGAACTTGCAGAAAGGGTCCTGATAGGTCACAGCTTCTACCGGCTTCCTCAGGTTTTCCAGCCAACCAGTGAAGTATTTTTCCCTTCTTCCAATGAAAACGTCCTCACAGGATGTGTGCTGTATGGTGTACAAATGCTTCAAAGTCCATAACCATTCTGGAGAGTGAGAAGCTACTGCTGCCACAGCTGAAGCCCTTACAAGAACCTGACAGCTCTAACGGTGGCATTTCAGGAAATGGCCAAGCCGTTACCTACCAAAATAAACCAACCACCCTAATTTGTCCATGACCATTCCATGGTCACAAGCAACCCTGGAATATCCCTGGAATATCAACCATGACAATCCACGAGGAGCTCAGATCAGCAGCTACCCTAAAACACAAGCCAAGAGACACGTGGGCTTCTCTGAGACTGCCCCAAGGGCAGACAGAGGCCTTGACAAGCAGCAAGGGCAAGCTCACATCAGACCCCATCCAGTCAGTAATTATTGCAGGGATTACAAAGCTTTCAGGACGGTCAGTTCTGCTGGCTTTTACTAGCAATAAATTCCACTAGAAGAAACAGAGCAAGAAGCTATGGTTGCTCTCACGCCACCTTCACCCCACAAGAGCCCACAGTTTCAGCATGTACTTTCAGCTCCCACACCAGGCTGACCTAAGGTTTCAGAAGATCTTATTGTTGCATTTTTTTCTCCTTTTAAAACCTTTAGTCTGGATTCTCAGTAAAGTCATTCTCTTAGCCCCCTTGCCAAAGAGGATCCAAGAAGTCTTACAGTGCAAAGGCTAAAGCACGAACAGTTTCTTCTCTTGGATATGCACATGAAGTTCAGCAGAAAATGGTCCAAACCCAGAGGGCTCAGTTATGCACACAAGCACAGACCTGGACGGCTTCCATTTCCACCAGTGGATAACACACCACTGGGAGACAAAATAAAATCAAATAGCCACACCCAAGGGAAAGCAGTAACACACAAGGGGTTGACAAAGCAACTTCCATGAGCTCTACTAAGTGGCCTGGATCCAGAGCAGCATCCCTGTCCCACCAAGCGCAAAAAGTTCTGTCTGTCAAATAACCAGAGGGGGTCAGAGCCCACAGTCAATGCCTGTGTCAAGCTAGGGAACCCACAGCTTCAACGCTGGGATGTTTGCTAAAGAAAAAAAAGTTAAATTTGCTGGTTTCAAAATGCCAGCCCAGTTGATAAAGTATGAAATATTAGCATTGTTTAAGGTGACGAGCCTGACTCAAGGCCTCCTCATCCAAGAATTGTCATGCCTGTAACACAATATTGATGTGGTGGCTTATAATTCTTACTTTACATAAAAGCTTCATTGTGTGCCAAATTCAATCTCCACAGGCTACCTGAGCCACAGATTTTTACAAGTCTACATTTCAGCGCTGCGAGTCTACAATACACATAATTTTCAATTATGTTAGGGCAGAACAGGATCACTGCCTATATAACATTACTGGTTGGAGGAAATGAGACTCAGCCCTACTGCCGAGAGAGCTAACTGGATCCAGATGGCGGGCTGAGCGCGGCAGCCGTCCGAGGGAGCGACGTCGCAGCAGCCGCCCCCTCCACAACTCTCTCTTTCACAGTGGAGGGAGATGCCAAGCCATGGCCGGGGCTGAGAGCTGCGACAGGAGGATGCTTGGGCAGGGGGGGAAGTTGGGGAGCGTGAGGGAAGAGGGGGAAGAGATGTGATTGCTTTCACAGGTTTACTACTGCTGCCCTTCGTTACAATATTCTTATTAAAAAGGAGAAAAATTAAAGTCCTGTTACAGCGGAGAGGTAAATCCTTTCCTTCCTCGAGCAACTAAATAGCAGGAAATCCTTTTCTCTTGGCCCTAAATGCAGATTTGAGCCAGACTGTTCCTCTGATTTGCAAGGAGTCCACAAAAATCCGAAGCTGACTTTCCCAGCCTTCTGACACTGCTTTTACATTCCTGCACCAGGGGAGAAGGGTAGGAGGGAGGGAAGTTCCCACCATCCTGCTCTTGCAAATGCTGGACACCCACTTACTCCTCTCCTGCTTCTTGTGTCTCAGTGTGGAAATTAGGACTTGCCTGTACAAACACTGAACTTTTCAACAAATTAACTCTAACAAATCTGTGCAAATTATTTCAGAGCCAAACTGTTGAAATGGGCTCTGTTGGCCTGCTTTTAACATTTTTTTAAAATAATGTCATCCTGGTGCAAGTATTTTATTCCCTGTTTAACAATATGATCTGATGGGGATCATTAGCATGTGTGTGTTTTAAGAAAAAAAAAAAAAAGAAAAAAAAAAAAGTTTTATGGCAAGTCTCAGAGAGCTTAAGCAAAATAATTGTTAAGCTCCAGGCCTCCACACAAGAATTAAAACAAGTATGGGGCGAGCATACTTGAGAGAAACCAAAGCTTTTAAAAAGGTTGTTAAATTGTCAGCACAAGTGAAAAGGCAAATGATTTGAATGGCCCAGATTTTTCTCTGTAAAAGGGAACCAAAAATCAAAAAATCTCCTTACCCTCCATTCCTACATGCATCACATCCACACCTCCCATCCACAACCAGGGGGTCCCACAAAGCACAGACCCACCGGGAGCAGCTCTGCATGCACACTCCCCTGCAAATACCACCCAAAGCAACTGCCTTCCTGAGCACCAGCTAGGCAAACAAACATCTTTCCCAAGATTTCACAGCAGAGTTGGTCAAAAGCAGCTACACTTCATATCCAGGCTACAGGAGTTTGGTGGAAACTCACTCAGGGCCAGCAGCTGCTCCTCAGGCTGGGGCTGGACTTGCAGCCATGAGGCCACAATGGAAAGGATGGCACTGAGCTCACAGGTGTTTCCTGCACCAGTGTCCAACCTGGACCTTTCCCCTTGTCACACTATTGTTTTCACTGCTAGAATGTCCTAAAAGTGATGTCCTACAGCATATAAATACATAAACGCAACAAGGGGGGGGAAAAAAAGAAAAGCTATATTTTTAAACAGAGGGAAAGCTACACAACACTTTCCAGCTCAGGTTTCCTGCAGCTGGTGCTTATTATCTCCCAGGAACTGGAACAACCAGGAGAAGGACTCCTGCAGTCAGCTGCATGCCAGGGGTCTCCAGTATCTCCCCTAGCCATGGGACCACACCTCCACCTTCAGAGTCTGCGCTTTCTCCCTGGATCTCAAATAGAAGCATTCCCAATCCTAGTTTTGCTGTTAGTCTCTCCCTTGGCCAACACTGCAGAATCACATGGAAGTGAACACCTGGACATCAACTTGAAGCTCAGGAGTTTCTCTGGTATTTAGTTAGCAGCTCTTCTGGGAGGAGCATCTAGACAAATTTTAACCAGAGATAATCGAGTAGCAAAGTAGTTACACAGGAGAGCACAATGCCGAGGGGAGGGCTGATATTTACAGGGAAGCCAATAGGAAGAAAGACAGTGCTTAACAAGACCATAATTGCTCTCTGTGGACAAAAAAAATAGTTGCAAGAGGATACCCATGTTCTACCAACAAAGAAAGGTCTGTAACCTACTATTGCTCCCACTTAAGCCTTTAAAGATTTAAATGTAGACTCTCAGCTTCTGCTCTATTGTTTAATTTAACTCAACCCCTTATTTTTGGTCTTCAGTTATCACCTTATTTGCAGAGGTGTACCATGTGAGAGCAAAAATCGGAGGGATTTATTTTAAATATCTGAAGGAGTTGCTGACGGAACTTTAAAGGGGCCTCCTATTTCTTGCAGATCTGCAATGTCTGGAATTTTTTGTGTGAGAAGTAATAGACACCACCCACGATGTTCAGCCCTTCTACAGAATATGTAATGCACAACAATGAGGCATAGGGGAGCTGCTCAAAACGAAAGCAATGAGGCTGATTTCAAGGAGACTGATCCTTTTCTCACCAAAGACTTCCCCACAGCACTCAAGAAATTAAAGCATGAAATTGTAAAACATGGAAGTATTTATCACATATATATTTATCACCACTTTATTTTCTGACTAACATCACCCTTTAAAACAACTGCAAGACTGCAAAAACAAATTATTAAATAAAATACATAAATAGGAGAAAAGGGGAACAAAACCCAGGAACTGATGAACCTGCACAGACATATGCACAAAGGCCATTAAGTTCCCTTCTCAGTTTAAAATGTCCTTTAATCACCAGCACTAGTATCAGCCAAATTATCTTTTGATATGCTGCAGAACAAGACACTTGTAGTGCCTTGAATTTCCCCATTATTGATAATTCGAGTGAACTCGTCTCCTTCCTTTTTTCCAGTAATACACAAAGAGTTCCAGACATAAGGAATGTGCTGCCCATTTCGATACTTCGCATGTGCCTTTGTCACACTGGTAGGGCAGAAAAAAGGAGATGCCAAGTCTTCCACAGGCTGACAGTTACCGAAATGTGTTAGCGATTCAACAGTTCAGGATTATCTCCAAGGAGGGATGCCTGAAAGCAGAAACCCAGGGATCTGGAACTGCCTCACCAAAGGCACAGAGCATCCTAAGGCAATGGGCAAAAAGGATGCCCATACTGCGGTGGAATAAGGCACAAATCAACAGTTTGAGTCCCACTGGCACCTCATCACCTGCAGTTCCCTCCTGGGTGAGCAGTCAGACCGACTGGAGATGGGGGAGCATCCCAGAAGCACCCAAAAGCACACGTTGCTTTCTCCTGACCTAATCAGTGGACTCCCTGCCCTCACAGCATGCACAGCCCTTCTCCTGCATCCCAGATGAGATGCAATATAACAGCTACATCCCATTACTATTGCCACACATCACCCCTGCATACATGGGTTTTCTGCACACAGTGACAAGGGTGCAGAGGAAGCTGCTCTGGGAGAGAATAGCCAGATGCTTCCTTAAAAATTATTGCCTATGAAAGTTCAAGCAAATTCAGACAATTACTTGTTCATTCTGACATGGATGAAAAGCATTCTTGCCATCAGTTGTACTGAAATACTGAAGTAAAACAGGTTTTTTGCTTCTAAGGAAGACAAGGTTGGTAGGCTACAGTTAAGTTCTAGGATGCTGACACCAAGCACGAAGAAGCAAAGTAACAGCTAATCAGCTCCTTAGGAATTTAAAATAATTTTTTTAGCTTTACAAGAGGAAGAGTGTTCATGTGACACAGAAGTACAGCATTACTTTCTGCAGTTCTCATGGTATCTGCAAAGTAACTGCATGCAGTATTTCTCAATCCTGGGTGGAGCTTGGGAAAGCACCATTACTTTTTTCACATTTCATCTGAAAGACCCCACAAGTCCTCCCTGCACAAATCAGCAGGCTGGTTGGGGACTATCTGGATGCCTACAAAGTGTTGTTCCAAAAACATGCACAAATAAAAGCATAACATCAGTTGAGGAACAACTGAACAACCTACTTACTTTAAGCCAGAAAAAACCTAACTTCATCTTTAAGCTACTTTCCCCAGATTTTCTCTGCAACCTATTCTGCTGCACTCAAGCATAGAGTTTCCATTAGATAAAGAATGGGACAGTCATGACATCTCAAGGAAGTCTTCCTGTAGATACATCTTGTTTAGACTCAGTGAAGTTAAACCAGCCTCCAAGACTCACCAAACAATTTGATGTACAGACACACATTTCATTTCTCATCCTGGCAATCTCCCAGAGAGTGAAAGAACAATTGGTAACCAGAGTTTGCATGAAGTCCAAGAATGCATTTTATGGTCTATAAAATATAATTCCTTTCCTCCCCATTAAATAAAGACAGTAAAGATATCTGACAGCATGTTAGAGACAGATCATGGCACTGAAGTACCTCCATTGTAACAGAAGGGTTGCTCCAGGGGAACCTTGCCTCCCTTAAAACTTTGCAGCTCTGGTAAGAGCATAAGTCCATTTGTAAAGGAGGGGCTCTAACTTTAGGTTTTGAAACTACCTTTTAATTTTTTTTTAAAGGAAAAACAAAATCAAACCAACCAACCAAAAAAAAACCCCACCAAAATAATAGCACTCAGTGGTCATCCAGCCTGGTTCTGCTTTAATACTGCAGAACATGGGTCTGCCCTGTCCTGCTCCCCTCTCACTGCACCACGTGGATCTGCAGCACAGGACAGCACGCTGGTGTAAAGCAGTAACAGTGGCCCTCCAAACCCTTCCCCATCTTTCCCTCGCTTCCACCACTTGGAGTTTGAAACAGAAGTTACATGTTTCCCAATTACGGGAAGAATCAACCAGACTCCTTCAGTACCCTGGAAGGGATGCCCATCAGGAAAGTCATCTCTACATGACCAGGATGCTGAACGACTGCTGAACTGGTACCACTTTCCACTGCATGTATGTGCATGAAGGAAGAAAACCCAAACGTAAAGAGCAACTCTATGGAACTCTGTCCTGGATCAGTCACAGAATCACAGAATGGTCTGTGTTGGGAAAGGACCTTGAAGATCATCTTATTCCAACCCCCCTACTATGGGCAGGGACACCTTCCACTAGACCAGGTTGCTCCAAGCCCCATCCAGCTTGGCCTTGAACACTTCCAGGGATGGGGCATCGGCATCTTCTCTGAGCAACCTGTGCCAGGGCCTCACCACACTCACAAGGGGGGGTTTCTTCACTCTGATCCAAATCCTCACCTCAGGTCTTGCAAAGTACCTGTGAATGAGTGGTACAGGTGGGTGGGATCCCCGGATAAAGGTGTTACAGAAGAATTTAGCAGTTTGTTTGTTACTGTTATGCAGCCTAACAGAGTTTTACTGAGAGAGTTGTATTTTCTCCCACTCTTGGGTAAGTGAAACTCATGACACTAATCACTACCACAAAAATTCCTGTCGATGTAGCAATTCTGGGTGAACTGCTGGGAGCCACTCTATAGTAAACCCAGTAAATTTCATACCAAATTTCCTGTTGCCTCCCTTGTGGTTTCCACGTGTGATTGGGCCTTCAGTGCAACAAGGGGTAACTGCAGAATAGATGGCTCCAAGGGTTTCAGGCCCTCATGAAAACCAAGAACTTGCAAAATTCTCTTTCCCTAGGGGTGGTAAGTTTTGTCTATTTTAAAAAAAAAAAAAAAGTTAACTCAAAAATGTAACCTTAAGGCAACCTCAGGAAAAAGTCCTAGAGATAAGACTGGAACCAGCAATATTCTGACCTCCTAGGAGTAACTGGGAAGGTTGCTGTTGAGGTTGTTTGGGAAAAAAAAACAAAAACAAAACAAACACAAAAACACATCAAAAAAACCCAAAACTAACAAAAAAAGCACAACACAAAAAAAATAAAAAAAAAAAAAAAAAAAAAAAAAAAGAAAAAAAAAAGAAAACCCAAACAAAAAATCCCACCAAAACTTATCTTGGTCCACATTCCTTGCCGTAATCTTTTAGCTCAGATGTGTGGAGATGTCTTTGAAAGGTGTAAAAGAGGTCGAGAGTCCTCTCAGCTAATTGTGCTGGCTGAGAAACAAAACTTGTGGGCTGGGGTAGGATTTGTGTCAGACTGACCTTCTGCGAGACCAGCTACTCCTCTGAATAAAACCCTCTGCCAGAATCCTCCTGCCACTCAAGTATCATCTTGCTGTAACAAATTACTCCTAACCCAGGATTATGGCTCTTTCCAAATCCCTCCTAGAGAGCCGGGAAAGAAACATTCCCTTCCAGGATTCAGCACCAGTTGTTTCCCCTAACAATAATACTCCTTTTTGCTTCTCTGACGGCGCTGATCCGTGGGGACTGCAAGACTGCTTGCACCCGTTTTCCTTCCAAACAAAACCTGGATGTCTCAGTTGTCCATCAGAAGAGGAAAAGATGAAGGACTGCCCTCAGATATCTATGGAAAAGACACCCCATCTGGCCAAAGGAAAGCTGATTCCTGGCTAAGAAGGAAGAATTATATTTAGGTGGAGGACTAAGTGAATCATTTGGGATGAAAGCAAAACTAAACAAATGAAGCATTCACTAAATCTGTGCTGTCACCTCTTGTTCCTGGGCAGCCACACCATGTATTTATTTTCTGGTTTCCTCCAGCACCACCAAAACAATGCAATATGCATTTATGGTATTTAAATGAAGCATTTTAAAAATATCCTTAGTTGACTCATCAGCCACACAAAACTCTTCCTCAAGAACAAATAAAATGTTGTTTTTTCTTAAAGGAGATGCAGACAGAAAAGATGCTAAAACAAACTGACACCATTATGCATTATTTTTCCCCAATTTAAAGGGCACCTCAATAAGTCCAACTCTTGTAAAATCCAAGTAAAATGTGGCATGCCTCCAAGAAAGGCACATTGAATTTTCGAGTAACAAGAGGTTATGCATCAAATGTAAGCAACTTTTGTTGAACTGGCATACTTTGCAGACTTAAGATGCACAAAATATACTGCTAGAAGTTTTGAAGAAATATAGGGCTTTTTGTTTGTTCACAGAGATAAATTCTCCTCAGTCAAAAAACTGTACTGCCATATCCACTCCCTGAGACAGACTAGAAACAAAAGTCAAACAGCACAATGCACTAACACAACCTAATCCTTTCAGTTTAACAAATTGTTTAAAAAAAAGGACAACCACTTTTTTTGAACAGCAAATCAAAGTCATACACTGCTCCATGGATCTACAGGAAAAAGACAAAAAAAGATTTTCGGCTGCACAGGAAAAATACAACATGCATGAGCCTGCATTTTTCTTCTCCAAGTGTGGGTGGAAGAGAAGCAGGGGTAAAAAAAAAAAAAAAGAAAATAATTTGGAATTTAAAAAAAATCCTTGTAGAAACACTAGCTGGGAGGGGGCCTCTGTCCCGGGGAGAAGGGCACCAGCAGCTCTGCAATAGCTCATGTCCTGGAGGGACTCTGCCCCATGTGCCAGATTCTTGTGGTTGTGGAAGAGGTTTGTTTTGGAGAGGTGAGGGTTGCTTTGCTGCTCCATCCGGCAGCGAACACCCAGCTCATGGCCGAGGGGAGTGGAGCCCGCAGACACTGCACGCCCGCGCTCCCAGATCTGCATTTGTCACTCTTTCATGCCACAGCCCCAAAGTTAAAACAAAGGAGTCATCAGAGCAGCCCTGAGCGTATAAATCTGCAAAGAGCTGAAAATGTTGCTCTTGTTGCTAAATATAGTGCAGGCATTTTGAACTGGCTGGCCCACAAGGCAACTTTTATATTTATTTATTTAAAGGACCAAGGTTTGGAAACACAGAATGTTTTTGAAGCCTGTTCATGTATGTGTGATCGCACTCTCTCAATATTAACATGCAAAAAAAAAAAAAATTAAAATAACTTGGTAAACCAAAAACAAGAAAAACAACTTCCACATAAAGGAATCAGAAAGCTGAGTAGAAAGACATATTTGACTTCGTAATGGGAGCAAAGTCTCCTCCAAGGATGGTAAATCAGGTTCATACAGAGTTAAACAGAGAACAATTTCAACCCCACATCCTGACACAATTAGCAAATGCCCTTCTCCCTGTGGGAGCTCGCCCCAGAACAGGGCACATTCCTGATAAGCCATGGGCAGGGAGGATGCAGAGAGCAGGGCTGCCCAGAAGAGGGGATGAGAGGGGCAGCCCCCTTAGCTAGAAAATGCCTGCAAAAGCCCACGCTTCCTAGCAAGAGAGGGATGAAGGATGCATAGTCACTCTCCTGGAGTTGGCACAGGGATGCTAAATCCTGGGATCTGGGCCCTAGCTAGCACTGTGCCTTTGTAGGAGTGCAAGAGCTGGGGCTGTAGCAAGCCAGTGCAGGAGGAGAGGGCAGAATTCCCCAGGAAGGGTTCTGGGATGGCAGCCCAGCCCCAGACCACCCAGGAGTCACTGCAATGGAGCACTCACCTATGGGATGCTCTCTGAAAGCCGAGGTCCCAACCCAGGAGCTCGGGTAGCAGCTCACACACCAAGGGGACAGGGTGGTCCCCACAGAAGCTCAGGACAAGAACCAGGGCACACATCAGTCCCTCATGGCCCCACAGGGAGAGCCACAGCCAAACTGACAACACTGGAGCTCTCATACGCCTCTGCCAAGTGCCCCAGACCCACAAGTGCCCAATAAATATTTTAGGTTTCAGCCTTACCTGCAACTGATAAAAAAACCCAGTAGCTATTCAAGGTTTGTTACAGCTGTACAGCTGTCTTAAAAAAAAAAAAAAAAAAAAAAGGATAAAAAAAAAAGGCTTTTTCTTAGCAGGGCGGGGGGTGGAAGGGGCCGCATCGACAGCTCCAGTAGCCAGAGGCACTTTGCAAGGAGGAAAGTAGAACTCACGATGTGGGCAGGCCTCAGGTTTCTGAGCCTCAGGGCACATCCAAGAGACACAGTGTATTTACTGAACAGCCAGGAAAGCAAAGGCTCCAGTCTTACAACATTTTATAATCTTATTGTGGACACTTATATTTTATAAGTACTTGAGGTTGAAGAGAGCGGGGCGGGGAGGGACACAAGAAGCCACGTTAGCTGTCTGGTGGGGTTGTGCAAGGTGGGTTTGTTTTTTTAAAGATGAAGTAGGATGACTCCATACGAGGGTAATTATAAATGAAGTGAGTAAGGATCAATGAGCTCCCTTTCATAGCAATCGCTTATTTATTTATTTTAAAAATCACGACGCAGCATTTCTGTTCTATTTCCAAGTCAAATTTGTCCTAGGTGGAATCAAGAGGAAGAAAAACCAGGTTCCTAAACAGATTTTTGAGAGCATTAATAGGCTGGAGAGCATCTGCGCAGGACAGCAAGTTGAAGTCAGCGTTTCTGCATGCTGCACAGCCAGCCCGATAACCTCAGGAGGGAACTTTCATCTCCACAGACCTGCACACGAGAGGTCATTACAGTGCACCCTGCTCCCACTAAGGAGCTTACCTCTCACACGTAACATCAGGCTTATTAAGCGACACACGATGATACAACAGCCGCTAATCTACCGAAAATTATTATTCCTTTCCTTCTGCCCCTCCCTCCCCCACAAGCAACATACTGGTCTGTAGGATGTTACCTGAAGGGCAGAGGAAATTCAATCTGCCCTGCCCTCCCCATTCCCTGGATGATCCCTCACATGGAGGATTTCCAGTGGGAGCTATCGGGGATAGCCCAACTATTGTAGGAAAATTCCTCTGACTGGGTACGGGTTTAGTCAGAATAGTAAGCTGCACTTTAAAAAAAGAATGGAGAAAGAATTATTTCTTCAACGAGCAGGAGAACAGCCAAAGAAAAATAACTACACGCAATCATCTACCACCTCTTCCGCTGGTCCAGGAAAAGACTGGCAGCTCCTGCAAGACCTGCTTCAGGCTGTCATTCTGTGGAGCTGGATGTTTTGCCATTGCTTCTGAATGATAATTGGCTCAAAAATTAACACGCCTCAGTGTCCCTGTAGAAAGAGCCCTGTGGTCTCATCCAGTGGGGTCATTACCCGCCAGAGCATTCCACATTTCCTCGAGAGGGCACGAATGGCCTGAACTCCCACACACTTCAGAGCATTTAATTCACTCAACAGGGCAAAGTATTCAGGTCAGGATTTTTCCAAGAAGCCATAAGGACCTGGGTGCCTGACTGCCTTTGCTCCTTTGTGAATCCCATCCCTTGCACTAGTGAGTGATTTAAGACCCACACTGAAGCTCCATTCCAAGAGTCAAAAATTTGCAGATAATATAGTGACTTACACTTTTCTTATTTTATAAGCAAATTTAGAGAAGGTTGAGTCATATCAAAGAGTGCTTTTACTCTCAAAGATATTTTAAACCTCTTCTCTCAGTTTATTAAGGCCATTAACTTTTCTCCTTGTCGGAGTCCCCTATTTTGTTCCAGGATGAAGAAGAATACTTCTCTGTCTGGGGACTGACAGTACCCATGGTGCATTTCTCTCATACAAATGTGTTTGAAAAAAACCAGAGCCCTTTGGTTCTACTTTACTATGGAGTTAACACATCAGTCATTCCACATACGAACACACCAAAATACACGGCAGACAAACCCATATCCTATCATTCCTGCATAATGAGATGCTTTAAACTTTTAAATATAATACATGAGGCCAATTCATCCACAAGTGTCAAGAACCTCAGCAAAGTTGCTGGAGTTTTCAGTTTTTGTCCCTTAGAAACTCTGATTGCAACGTAATTACCACCAAGGCCAAATTAGTAACTACTTGTGACTATCCTGTGCTGTACCTCATCCCAAGCCATGCAGAAAAGGGACTGACTGTGCACCATCATGCAAAATCATACAAAATTCTCCACCTTATTGCAGTGCATAAAGAAGGGGTGGGGAAAAAAAAAAATCAAAGCAACTCCCCCAGATACACAGAGAATAGAGGCCACCGAAACAGCAGAAGATGGCAATGGAAAAATAGAGCATCCAGTCACCCATACATCAGGAGCATTACAAACAGAAGTGGGAAGGGAATTAAAACATATCTGGGGAAGTCCATACTATCCACTGTATGCTTGGGCAGGGAGTGGTTAGACATTTAATTTTTTTATTGTTATTAAAAAAAGGGGGAAGGCAATTGTTTGCCAACAGACTTCAGCTTAATTATTTTGAAAATGGAGAAAACCCAGAAATGACAAAGTGAGGCAGCTGCAGGACAGAGCTGCGAGACTATGGGTGCGGCCACTGCCAGCACTGGTACCACCAAGTAACAGCCCCCAGACAGCCATTCCACTGACATCCCCATGCAGGAGGAATTAAAGAAAAAGCCTAACAAAACAAAACACCAAGCCTGCCCTTCAGCAGGGCCTAGATTAATCGTGAATGCAAATGAAGCCCTTCTGCAGCACCAGGGTCCATTTCCAGGGAAATGTGTGCACCCGCCTCTGTTTACTCCGGCTCCAGCAATGCAGCACAACCTTCAGTCAAGCTATTAACTTGAACGTTGAACTTCACAGCACTGGCTGTCTTTCTCAGCCATTCTTTTGATGTTACCTCCAAAGCAAAAGATCAAAGACTTTGAGTGTGGTGAGGGGAAGTCCCAGGCTCTTAGCCTACCAGCCTGTGATATATGTTAAAATCCTGGCCAAAAGAGAGAGAGAAGGGAAAAAGAAAGGAAAAGCTAGTGAAGAAAGCATTCTAGCAGAGCGGTGACACAAGGAAGCAGCACAGCAAAATCCACATGCCACGTTTACCCAGGTTCATGACCCCAGAAATGGGGCTTGTTTCTCTGCCCCATGCTTTCTGGTACTGCTGGGTTGCTGCTCCCTAAAACCTGCAGCCCCCAACATCCCTCTGCCACAAAGCCACACCTTGCACGCTGCCCAAGAGACAGCAGACACATGCCAGCAGCTCATTCCCAGTGAGAAAAGCATCCCTGGCTGGTACACTGTGCCAACCCACGAGCTCCGTGGGCTGGGGAGGGGCAACACAGGATCAGGGCTCTGCGAGGCACTGAATTTCCACGTCCGCCACAGGCTCCCAGGCCATCCTGAATGAGTCACACAAAAATAAACCCTTCGCCTCAGCCTTCCTGCTTGTAAAACGCGGATAGTACTGCCCTGCCAGGATAACAGCCTATTCTTCCTCGTGGGGCCCCGAGAGGCGGCAGTGCTAAAGGCCGTGCTGCTATCTGCAGGGGTCCAAGTCCACACACCCCTTCACGTGTCACCACACCCCGGGCAGGAGGGGAAGCCCACAGCCACAGGGACAGGCAGCTCCCCCATCCCAAAGAACGGGCTGCATGGTAGCAAGGTGGCTTCTGCCACAGCTCACCACTGTAACCCTGGAGCAAGTCTGGATGCCTTTGGGAAGGCTGGTCCTGCAGGAAAACATCTGGAAAGTAACCACTTTTCCCATCACTCAGCCTGATTTTGTTTGTTTGTTTGCTGGGGGGTTTCTTTTTTTTTGGTGGTGTTTTTTGGTTTTTTTTTTTTTTTGGTTGGTTGGGTTTTGTGGGGTTTTTTTGGTTGAGTTTTTTTTTTTGTTCTTTTTTTGTGGGTTTTTTTTTTGTATTATTTTTATTTTAGCCATGTGTTTAGAATGGGACAGGAAGGGGGATATCTTTTTATCATGTATATATAATTTTTTTATTTTAAGATTCTGTTCAATCATTTTTCCCTTCCTGAGCCTTTTTTTGGGGGGTTTTATTTATATTCCAAGAATACACAACAGCATTCCAGATTTAGATGGTGACACTTGGTTGACACGGTCAAAAGTGGATCCAGTGCAGCCTGTCTGCCAAACCAAGCCCCTCATCCATCAGCCGAAGTCCTTTTACCGCAGGGTCATGAAGGAATCACAGACTGTTTTTCATTCCTTTCTACCAATGTCCCTCCTAACTCTAGAAACCAAAACCTTCTTATGCTTGTCAGCTCCTCCTCTTCCCCACCCCCATGAATTCAGCTCTTGGCATTCACCAGCATAAAAAGCCATGGGATTCAAAACAGAAATTCTTCAAAACAGAATTCATGGCATTAAGCAGTAAGTAGGATATTCTGATTTTATTGTACTTTACTTACTTCTACTTAGCTCTAATCCTCACTCCCTAGACAGGGGCTCGCTCTCGCTGTCAGCGAAGTCGATAGGAATTTGGCTATTGACTTCAATAGAAGCGGGATCAGATCCTCACATCTGTTGCACAGGGCAAGCAATACACAGAGCAAAAAGAAAAATAGGTGGGGAGAGAAAAATAAAGTGGAGAAAAAAAGAGAGAAAACACTGAATTGTGAAATGATAAATGAGTAGGAATTAGGACTGTAAGTAACAGTTTCAGGGAAGCTCCAAATTTGCAAACGCTAGGTAACATCATCTATTTCTAGACCAATGCCTCCTTTCTTAAAAAAGCAATTCAAACATCTACAGGGGAGAAAAAAGTCTAAACTACAACAAAAAAACAACTCTCCAGTCGCAGTTTCTAATGCAAAAGGACCAGTTGGTCTCTCCAGTATAGCTTTTTCATGACGAGGAGTCCCTCAGCTCCCTTCCCAGCCCTCTGCTCCCAAGGGGCTCAGAGCACAAGGAGAGCAGACTGGGCAGGCACATGCAAGGAGACGGCAGGATACCAGCCCACAGAAGATGGAGCCGACAGAGCAGTGCGAGAAGTCAAGTACTAGCTGCTGCTCCACAGCACGAGAAGGATCCAAAATAAACAAGACCTAGATCTGGAATGTGATCCTGCCTTGCGTCACAGCCCCGCGATAATGCATCAGGAGTCAGGATTTCTTGGCATCAGCCACACTATCTGCAATAAACAAGCCAGTTCTCCAGAATTACAAGGGATGCAAAGGGAGTTGGGGAAGGAAGCAAAGACGGAGGGAAAAAATAAAGATAAATTGAAAAGAATTATCTGTGTATGAGCCAAAAAAATGTATAAAATGAGTCTGCAAAGAAGGAACTGCCCAAAACTGGGATGAGAAGAAAGAAAAGGAGACACAAACAAATTTTATACACCTCCTACCTGAGGAGATGCCATTCAAGAATTCAACATCCTGACCGAATAATTTCTCTTTGTGATAAATTAAAAGCAGCAATGGTAGCTTACAATAGGACAGCCCCAAGATTCAAATTCTGCACCTAAATCTCCTTAATGTCACCAGAAATTTTGAAGTCCTCTTTAAAAAAAATAAAAAGAAAAAGAAGTAAATATATAACAATGTAGCTGGCTCTACAAAATTCCTGAAGTCTGTTTGCTCGCTGCGCTCCATGGCAATCAGACCAGCTACTCTCCATCTCTATTTATACTCCATTTCAAGTTGAGGTTCTTACTACATGCAGTGCGCTCACCGTGCCAGAAGAATCACTTAGCCAGAAAGAGAATGATGAAACTAGAAGGAAAAGAGGGAAGGAACAATATTTTGCTAAAAAAAGTAAGGGTGACATTTGCGTTCGGACACAGTGCCTGTAAGTCTCCTATCCACCCAAGCACTTAAGCACCTGCTTAACTTTTAAGCTGGAGCAGCCCTGCAGGTTGCAGTGTATTTCAAGGTGCTCCAAGGCATGGTTAGATCAGTGCCGAGTGGTGCTGGCCGAGTCGCTAACATTTATTGACTGCACGTATGGCAGAGGAGATTTAAAGCTGCACAGCAAGTGGCTTTCAAAACCATCAGACCTGCAAAGAGAAATCGATACAATTTGCTTCTAACCACCCAGTCTTCGAGTTAGCTTTTTTATTCCTGACCCACCTTCTTGCTCCCCCATGTCGCCTGATCCAAGATGCCCCTGATGCTCGTGCACTGGCACCGAGGGAAACCCCAGAGCAGAGGGATGTGATGGGAATCAGAGGAGAGTGTCACATACCGCTCACTCTAGCACGCTGTAAAAAGTCACCTCCTGCAACACAGAAATTCTCACAGAATTAAATCCCTTATAATCCCATTTAGCAGAAACAAGGTAGAGCAGTATGTTGGTGCTTAAGACATTTTAGTCTTAAAGAAAGTACATTTTGTTTTTTAAAAAAAAAAAAAAAGCGCCTTCTCTTGAAAAGAACTTGAATGGAAGATATTTGAAACAGGAGTTAAACTTCTCTGTGAAGGCGCTTTTTGTTTGCTGTGTTTTTTTAAGGACGTTTGAAGGAAGAAAATAAACCATTGAATATTTTCCCTCTTTCCAAATATGATTATTTTTATAGTGGTCCATATACGTGCTACCTATCTCATATGCACAAACGTACTGAGCTAATAATAAAACAGCACCCGACTGCAGCGAGACTAAGAACTGTTTTCTACAAGAATATAAAAAATCCAAGCAAAATAAAAACGTATGCTGCTTCCTAAACTAAGAGCTGCTAATTGTGTTTACAACTTCTTTCCCACCAGGAAAGGCTATCTGTGGTCCAGCAGAACACCTTCCCCTCTCCCCCACAGCAAATGACCTACCAACTAAGTACCAGCTTTATGCCCAGGTTGGTCAACTAGGTTTTTGCTTAACCCACAGGCATTTTTCATATTTCAAAGTTTCTATTAACTCCCTACTGATGTACCCTAAAAGAAGTTTTTAAGGGCTTGGAAGCACATAAATAAAATAGACTTTGCTGGACCAGCACAGACGAATTGAAAGTCTTCCACCTGCAGTGGTGGTGATAAAAATTTTAGATGCAGCTGCACACACAGCCCCTCCATAGACTTAAGATAGCCGTGATTTCCAGCCATTCAGCAATCTCCCAGCCACTGAGCTGCCTTGGTTACAACAAGACAAGCATCAGGACAGGACCTGTGGTTTGGGTTGGGTGTTTTGGGACTTGGTTTCCTTTTTTTTTTCCCTTTTTTTTATTTTTTTGGCTGTAGCAAAGCCCTCTTTAGCTGCAAGGCTGAAAGAAGCTGCTAGCCTGTACAGTGATGATAAGAAACCTGGAAGAGGAGAGGGAGATGGCAAGGAAGAAAATCTGGGAGGAGGGAGGGTGACTTGATGTGAAACCCTGAAGCAGAAAAATAAAGGTTTGCTTCAAAGCTAATGCTGTGTACTAACCCTTCTGCCCCTGTTTGCTCTGTAAGGCGCACGCCCGACTACAGACAGGCTCTGCCTGCAAGGTGGGAACTCTCTGAAGAGTGACCAGAGAGTCTCCTGCTTTACTGGCCAAGTTCAAGCCACTAAAAAATGGATGAGTGCAAAACTGACCCATCCTCTGTGGTGTCACATCAAACTCAGTCAGAACCAGTTATTTGTCCCTTTCTAGCTCCCTTCCACTAACTTTGCACAATAGAAGTTGATAAAACCACACCAAAAAAATAAACACACCTGTACTATTATTATTATTTTTTCTTTCTTTAGTCCCAAAATATTTTTCACATCTAAATGGAACTCTACTGCAAGGAAGTGCCTAACAGCAGATTCTGTTTAAAGACTTACTACAGACAATCAGGTCATGGCTCTCATGAAATATCCAGTAATTAACTCTTTCCATAAAGTTCATTTGGCAAAAGAACCTTCAATCCTGCTGTCTCCTAATACAGCTTTCTGCCTCAGCCCCCGCACCACATGTTAAGCTGACAGCATTTCAGGTACTGTCTGGTCTACAGAGCCATGATAAATTAAGCACTGCACAATTGCATGAATGAAATGAATATATGGATCCATTTAAAGTACACTGGTGTTAACGTAAGGGGACTCCTGCAGATAATCCCAAATTTTCTAATCCCTTACACTTTCCCCCCCCATGCAATAGGATTAAAATCCCCAGTTCCAAGGCCACTCATTCAGCAGAGTATCCTCACCACAGCCCCACTGAGTCCTGCACCATTGCTCTTCACTCAGCTGAGGGTCCCAGTGGGTCAACTTTGTTCTGTTCTTGCTCAGTAATCCTAAACAAACCTTTACTTAGTTGGTACTGGTCTGTTTTATTCAGCCTTTTCTCAGGATCGCTCTTTTGATGCATTTAAAGTAATTTTCTCTACCTTCCAGAGCCCCACCACATCTGAACCTCCCTGGGCAAACACAAGCTCAGGTTCAGCTGCCCTGTGGTGGGTGAAACACTGGGCAGTGCTCACCATCGTCATCACTACCAACAGCAGCAATGAACAGGGGCAGAAAGGCTACCAGAGGCACTGTGTGTCTTCTCCACACAGAAAAACGTTTTCCCTCGTGAAACAGATGTCAATTTATTGAGAAACACAGATTTCATAAAAGGAAAAGGAAAGGATGCCAATCTCAAAAATCAAACAGACGTTCTCTGTATCCCGTATTAGAGGCGTGAGGCCATTTCCACTTCAGTTCTGCTCAGGTGGGATTTCTCATACATTTCCCATGCAACATCTCAGTGAAAGCAGGACTTAAAAAGAGACAAGAAAGAACACACCATATCCTCAGCAGCTTAAGATCAACTTCACTAACATTCACTAAGTATTCGCAGCAATCCTGCCCTGTAGCCTCTCATGCAGAGGCAAACCCTTCTCTACCATTTCACACACAGATATTCAGAGCCCCAGAGAAACGCAGCACAGACCTTCTATTCCTGCTCCCCCACAATATACAGCAGGTCTGAATGTACACAGCAGAAACACTGTTTGTTTGTTGTTATAACTTGTGCATATATTTACAGAAGACTAAATAACTTAAGACTATTATCAGGGGATAAATCAATTGGCAGCAGTCGCTTTGGAAATCGACCCAACAGTTAGTTATTCTGGAGCAAAAAACAGAGAAAGGGTTTTTTTGCACTGTGACTCTGCCTCATCGTTTTAAGCCCATTTTCCCCAAGTCACATGTTTGCCCATATCTGCCATCAACTGCTTTCATTTTAATTTTGTTTCAATTCTGTGGTTTTAATTCCTCCTTTCTATTGATGGTCAAAACTACTGGCAGAAGCAATGCCACTGCTAAAACTATCCCCCCCCAGAACCTCACGTGATTAACTCTGATGACTGCATTTTCACAGGGATCTCACATTTATTTAACACCACTCACGCAGATGGTGAATGCCAAGGTGATTTACAAATAATGCTAACAGATGCAAATATACCTGGCCAGGAACCATCAGATACAGAACATACAGATACAGACACAGCACAGAAACACATAGACAGCAAAGATGCCAAAGCCACGTGTCCTGAAAACACTTCCCTTACTGATCTGATGGCTGTTAGTGGCTTTATGCAGCACCACACCTATAACCCCCAAAGAAGTGTAAGTGTCACCAAACCCAAAAAAGACTCATATTCCTTGTACTTAGATGAAAGACTAAAGAAAAACATTTTTTTGGACCCTCGCTCAAACCTAATAATGTAATTTAACTGGATCCAACTTCTTCCTAGTGTGAAATCACACACGTTTCAGTCAAAAAGGTTAATGATGTGGTGACTACTGTAAAGAAAGTCCTCTCACATGCTTGATTCTAACCCTGTATGTAGAAAACAAAACCCACAAAATCGAACTAAATATAAACATACAGCCCTGTGGGCTATTCTGGTAAATTTGGCAAGAAAACACCTCTGTTCGTTATCCCCCCCACCAAGTCCTACCATGTGCAGGGAGGAGGGAGAAGTGGGGTACCTGATGATCAATCTTGCACTTGTAGTTAATCACACAGAATGTGTGAGCAGATGGGATTTTGGAAATGCCGAGTATTTAACTGGCGATCAAACGCTTCCTCTTGAGCAAGACATGTATTTAACTCAACTGCCAAATGTCACCTGGGCTGCTGGAAGCTGGGGAAGTTTTTGAGTTCTTCACTCAGACAGAGAAAGTGGCCAGACCTGTCCAGGAAGACCAGCCAACCTGCCAAAGCCCTTCCTCCTACATCTCAATGTTTTCTTACTAAAAGGACAGCTGCAGAACTTTTCATTGCCAGTCCTCTTTTAATCTCATGATGAAAAGCCAAGCATGGAAGACTTGGAAGATTTAACTTTAAAAAGATCCTATATAGAACTTGGATTTAATTTTTTAATACACTTCCTGCACGATCTCTTTCTCCAGTCATTCTTTGATACTGTCTTGCACCCATCCAGCAACTTGCTCTCTGTGCTCTCTAAGCAAAGATCTATTTAAAGACCATTCTCGTGAGGAAAGCATGTTCAACCCCATTTTGCATACGGGAAGGAGAGGGAAGAGGGAGTTTGAGTGATTTGCTCCAAAAATGAAAATGGGAAGTTTGTGGTAGAGCTGTAAATAGATCCCCCATCACAGTTCTCCATCACGTGCATGACCCCACGCCACCCCCAGCCTACCTCCTATGGTGGGTGATGCTCTGCACTGCTGCCAAGGCCACCCTGTTGACCCGTGGGGCTTCAGGCAGGAGCAAGAGCTGTGACAGCAGGCAGATCTGGGGACCCACCAGGGCAGGCAGCACGCCAGTAGCAAGACTGACCCTCAGCAGCCGCAGGACCAGTGATGACAAACGAGCCGAGTCTCAGGTCTCCATCCTGCAGAGGAGGCGGCACTGCAGCCGTCCTGGGCACGGCAGGCTGTTCCCACTCTAGCATGACATCCCCATTACTTGCTATTCTGGGATATTGTCCTGTTTCTGAAGCTGGGAGAAAAATAGCCTCAAGTACAGCAGTCCCATTCAGCACTGCTTCCCCTTTCCTCCTCGCTCGGGTCACAAACGTAACAGGTCAGGTCACACAAAAAGCTAATATTAGCAGACACCAGGGCCATTTTTAAACTTCTAAATTAAACTAAATTTGCTAGGACAGGCAGGTCATTCACTAAGTTATCCCTGGGTTTACTCCTTATTTTAACTATTGAAATGGCCCACAGCAGCATGGTCCCACCTTGAAGCCCAGCCAGCACAAAGAAGTGGGATGCTGACAGTGTGGAATCAGGAACATGATGTATCTTTTCATGTACCTTCTCACTCTCCATCCCAACCTACATCTTCTCACCGTCTAAAGCTGCTTCAGCCAGCGGGCTGGCCATGCCCATGAGACCTGCAGCCTCCTAGGCACAACTCCCCAAATCCCACATCTACCCCACAGGGCACCCCTGGGGCCAGAGAGACCCATGCTGATGCAACATGCACCAGCAGGAGTGCAGGAGGGGGTGGTCACTGCCTAAAAATATTTTTCTGGATAAATATTCCTGGATGACTGCAAAAACAAAAGGGAAGCAGCCAATAGTCTGCTGAAGATATACTTGCCTATAGACTTTGATAATAATGGGTGTAAGAAAAATTATACCATCCTATGCTTTTAAGTGACTTGGTACTGGTCAACACAGAGAGAATTAAACCCCCGAGCACAAGGCTAAGGCATAAGCAAATGCTCCTAAAAAGCATTTCAAGGGACAGAAATGAAACTTCTCTAATTTAGATCCCCTAAAATTAGGTGCGTAGGATTTCCTACAGCCTGACCCTTGGTTTTAGTTTCAACTACAACTTAACTTCCCCAGAACAGCTCAAGGATGACATAGCTTTTTTTTTTTTTTTTAGTAAGATTAATCATCTTCATATAAAATACTAACAGAGGTCACAGGGAGGAAAGGACTGAACTTGAATTAAGCACAGTCAGTTTTCCTTCTTCCAAGACTTCATAGCAGTTATGAAAAATACACTTTAAATGAGAAACAGACTCACTGCTGGGAAGTTGAAGAGAAGGTGGATGGTGTGGGGAGCAGGTTATTTCAAACCTTCAGGGGAAACCCTCAGCAGAAAGCCAAGGGCAAAGAATTGTGGCTTCTCAGTGGTGGGTTTCTGGCTGAGCTGTGGTCCCCAGAGCCGACTCCCAGCAGAACCAGGGATGGGGGCTGTGGGGGGACATTGTGACCACCCAACTGACATCAGGGCCAAGACAGAGCGAGCCCCGGGTGTTTTGGCAGTCATTTCCCCCTCACCCTCCTAAGATCCTGCTGCATGGGTATATGCACATCAGAGCTGGGGGACTCACTGCTGTCCTTGACTGCAGAGCAGCAGAAAGAAGAGTCTCACCCTTTTTTTTTATCCCTTCTCCTTAAGAGCTTGCTGCCTCACAAAGCCCTTAGTCACACTTGATTTTTCCAGTTCCTTTTGCACAAAATACAGCATAATAACAAAATAAAACAGGGATCCAGAGAACAATGAGTTCAACAGATTAATGGACAGGCACAGCCATCTTCAGCTTTTATAGCCATCAGCCCTGAAGAGCACTCCCTTCCCTGCAGCCTTTGAAATGAGCCTCAGCAGTCCTTGGACCTTTCAGGCAGCTGACAAACACGCACCTTCCTTTCTCAACTAAATCCCGAAGATTCATCTTCTGGACGTGTGCACGTCAATCTTATCATCATTATTAAAGTTTTATTGGCACAACAATGCAAACTCTGAGCACAATGCATTAACCTTGTAAAAATAACTGAGAGAAGCCAGGTAATGGAAAGAGCAGGGGAAAGCTTTTTCATCTCTCTCCCTGAAGGCAGAGGGGGGGGCGAGAATCACGCAGCTCTCTGTGCTGAGTCATCACAAAAAGGATTTCCAATCTCTCCCCTCATCCCTCGAAAACCACCCACAACTTCATGAAGACACCTTGAAAGTACTGTCCTCCAATCCAACTCATCGACTGAAATTCCTTCCCCCAAAAGATAACACAGTTCTGTTCTATGGCAAATTCAAAAGAGGAAGGGGGGGAAAAAAATATGACAATGTCCAGGAAAGTAGGAAAGGTTACACTCCACAGACAAGGACTCCCATTTTCACCATAGCAACAAGCCTATTTAGAATATGGCCTACCTGCATCAAAGAGCAGCTACAAGAAGCTAAATGCAAGTCTAGTGGTACATTCAAGCACCACGATGAAGAAGCAGCTCACATAAGCATGTCAATGAACGCTTCCAATTACAGTACATGCACAATTATTAGCGTTTACTCTGAACCTCCTTTCTTGATGTGTTTTTCTTTTTTTACCCAGTTAAGAGTAGCACAGATGGGGTGGCATTAGGGAAGGTCCAGGTGCAGGGGAGGATCAAAAGGAGGCAATCCCAGTGACTTGGCTTTTAAAAGGGGAGACTTCACTGGGAAGCATTTCAGGAGGAGGTTACTAACCAGGACAGAAATGGGAAGTTACTCACTGATGGTTAGTTTGTTTTTAAATAGAGTGAAAAATATACAGTGAGAAGCACTATTGCAGTCCTTAATTTGCCAACAGAGAGTAGATAGTCTTCACACCTCAAATACCTGACAAATCTCCCCAACTCAGGAGAGAAAACTAACCATCCACTGGAAATTATTATCAGACTAATAATCATATTCCCAACAGTAATGCTTGGGTGGGAGAATACACCTGCATCCTTCTCCAAAAGGAGTACAAAATACTCCAAGGACAGCCATAGCTCATACAGGACTCAGCCTGATCACTACTGCTCAAGTCTAACATCTAGTGATACAACAAGCAGCATCCAGACTGATCTCTCAGGATGATTAATACTATTTTAAAAAATTTACCCTACGCCACTCTAAGAATCTATATTCTGTCCCCAAGCCCCTATCTGCTGCCATTTCTTTTTAAGTCCCTAAATAGAAGAGCAGCTGCCCAAAGAACAGCTGGCTTTTAAAACAAGTGGAGGAAAGATCTTAAAACTCCTCTATCTGCAAGAGGAGCAGCAGTCATTTCACTCATTCAGGTAGGAGACTGAGGAGAATTGCTTGAGGACTGGGAAGTGGATTAGAACAAAAAGACTCAAGACAGCCAAATGGTGCATAAAAGAAACTTAAGCCATTTATTTCTGGTACTTAAAACATATATGGAAGCTTTTCTTAAGCAAGAACACAAGTCACAGCAGAGATTTGTCACACAGACCAGAAAAAGACAAGGCCATCTCAAATGCTCCCACTGCAAAGGTACCCACCAAAACTGTCGCCAGGAGTTCAGGAAACTCAAAAGACCAGCTTACATCAACTGAAAATATAGCCACATATTTCTAACTCATGGTTACATGAAAAATAATGCAGCTAAAAACAATATGAGGGAGTTGAATTTGTGAGGGTGTTAAGGACTCTACCACCTTGAATTTGACCTCTCGTTATTTATTTTTTTTAAACCTGAAGAAGGGGAGAAGTGCAAATGAACAAGAAATGGGTCACTCAATTACAAAAAAGTTCAAGATAATCCTTGCTTGAAAGACAATGCACCAATTATAAAACAAAAACTTTACTGTGCAAACCTCACTGCTGCTGCAAACATTTACAAGACACCCAATTTCACCCAAGCTCACTTCCATCACCTTTCTCATGGCTGTCAGTGGAAGGTACTGGGGGACTGGTGGCAAGAGCAAGCTGATGTGCTGTAATGAGGTTTCTCCACTGGTGAAGCACGTCTGTTACCACCCAGTATCAGGCTGGCCAACAGAGCCACTCCTCCTCCTCAAAAGTCCGGCAAAAACCTGAACAGGATTCAGAGAGACCAAGCTATGTGCCACTAAATGAACAACTTCACATTCAGTCCATGCAAGAACAGAAACACAAAAGTGAGGTGATGAGCACTTCAGTTTCTGGGTTTTTTTACACTATGGTCCTACCTTTACTGCATGCAGAAATGAGCCCTCAAAAATCAGTTCTGGAATTAATTAAACCAAACTCATACAAACTGTTGTGCAATTGCTAAAATAAGGTCACATTTCATGATGTTTATCACACGTCTGCAGTACCAGATCATCCAGCATCTCTCCAGTTAGGGTGTGGGCACTCAATTATGTTCCTGTCAAATTAACAAGAGACCATGGTATGGAGTTTATGTCCATGGCAGGAGGCCAGATGATACCTGATCTGGCACGAGGTCTGCCGAGACACTTAGGCTCCAAAAGATTTTAAAAACCAGAAACTGGTAGAGAGGCTTTATACTAGTTCAGTACTTTGCTTCCTGAGGCTGCAGCAACCCAGCTCCCTAAAATCTGATTAGCTAGTCTATCCAGTCAAAAACTCGGTTTAGCATTAGCTATGCTATCATTTTCAGCTCTGCACACATTAAGACAACAATACAGATCACTGACTTAAGAAAGTGCACAAGGAGTTGCACTCAGTTGAATATGCTGATTTCTAAATCGCACCCTTATGTAAACACAGGCTACTTTGTGTCGAGATCCTGTTTGAATGCTGTTGTTCCTATTGTGCAGATGGGGAAACTGAGACAAACAGCAATTAAAGGAGATGCCTGAGGTCATGTCTTAGGTCTAGCAATCAGCAGAGGAATCTGGATTCCCAACTCCTACTTGTATTTTTTAACCACCAAACCACGATCCTTCCCAGTTCAAGTACAGTTTCAAGTTCAAGGATTCACAAAAAAAACATTAGCAGACTTGGTTAGACGCATATGTAAGCTGCAGTGTTTCTGAAAGCACAAGTAACCTTCTTTAAAAAAATCTAATTGTATTTCAAAAAAAAAAAATCACTGCAATATAGTCTTAGCTGCAGCCTGAACACTTTTCCACCAGAGAAGCTAAGGAAATACAAAAACAGTGACATCTAAGTACACAGGCCGATTATAGCTTTACTTTCAAAAGAGCTTTGATTGATCTTTTTTGATAGACCTGAAATAAATTAAACTAGATTGACTCACTTGAGAACGGACTGTAATCCTTTAGTCAGATCCCGGAGAACTCAAACCAAACCAGCTGTTAATTTAGGCTTTATAAGATAAAGCATGAGAAATCCAACCTGATGTACCCCAGAGCAATGGCTTACATCATCTCTGCAAGCAATCAACTTGCTGCTTCTTTTAGGAACTAATCAGTGCTCTCTACCATGTGGGTGCCAAACTTGTTTTCCGCTCCTCCAGCAGACTCTGCAGCCAAAGTGGGAGGGAGGAAAAAAGAGCAAGGGACAAGAGGGTGTAATTTAAAAGATTCATCTGTTGACTTCATGAAATACATTGCACAGACTGTCCCAACACTGGAGGAAGGGGGGGGGGGGAACCACATGAACCCACTTACAATAACCATTTCAATTCAAACAATTGCTGGATCTTAGTCGGGATTAAACTGCCCAAATCAACATTCACAATTTAGAAGGGGAAGGAAGGGGAGCACCCACACATTTGAGGAACCAGATACGGACAGACAAGGAGAGGGTCAGTTACAGCCTTACACGAAACAACAAAGTAGGCAAAATAAAAGGTGGGGGGTTTCTGCTCTCCCAATCCAATGATAAAAACATGCCCATCAGTGTATCTCACCCTCACATGTGAGTCTGCAAAAATCATTGTTTCCTGAAATGGTTTGTTAAACCTAAGGGGATCACGCTGGAAATCCAATTCAAGGAATTGTGGTGCTTTCAAACTGGTTTTGTCCACCAAAGAAAAGAGAGCAATGAGGTTTCTCAGATGAAGTCAGAGTTGATCCTTACGATAACATCAATGTAATATATATGTAAGTTAAAAAAAGGGACACACAGCAGGCAGGAGCACCACTCTGAAATCACTCATGGAAGGAGTCTAACACAACTCAAATGAAAGAAAAAACTTCTCTGCTCATAAATCTTATCTAAAGGGAAAACAGAGAAGTAAGTCTTTAACAAAGTCTGAATTACACCAGACACTCAGTAAATCCTTCACAGTAACACCTCCAACACGGTGACTTACTCCCACAAGATGACGGAGTGTCCCAGCCAGGTACTTCTGGGAGGGAGCAATGCAATCTGTGTTAAATACGTGAAAGCTCTTCTCCCAGAGAAAGCCACAGCTCTGCAGAAGGTGAAGTTGAAGATTACTCCAGGTGCCCATGGTGGCATTTGCAGTCTCTGTGGCAAGAGGACCACTCCTGAGGAAGCTTTGTAGAGCGTTGGGAGGGGAGGAAAGGAGAGGAAAGAAAGAGGAAAAGCATTGCAAGTGTCATGGGGATTAAGCAAATCAGATCAGCTAAAATACCAGTCTGGGAGAAAATGCCCCATCAATGGGTAGTTCCTGTATAGTTTGTTTCACTACAGCAAAATAAATTCTTTTTAGAGGACTCCAAGCAGGAACTCATTGATTAAGATCATAGCTAGCTCTTCCAACTGCAGTAAAGGAACATGGCAAGGTCTTCTTAAGAGCTGTAATTCTGGTTTGTATTCCTATCCCTCAAGGTTACAATGCTGTACTGAAACATCAAGCTGATGCCACCTTTTATCAAATACAATACCAGCATACATTTTTCTTGGTTGAGGGTGTAAGTAAATACAGCAAAACACCCTTCTAGTGCTTATTAGAAACACTTTTCTAGTGCCCAGCAGCCCTGTTTAGCACTGATCAGAAACTGAGTCACAACACAGCTCTGGTCAGCAGCGCTCCAAGGAAATTGTGGGTAAAGGAGAAGAGACTCTAAATGCCTTAAGATACTTTTGGATACTATCCAGGAATAACAGAGGTGGCCTCGGATACAAGCTTGCACTATGCAGTTTTATCCAGGCAAACAAGTAGACACAAGTAAACAGCGTTGCCTCACACATGTCCCAGAGGCGCTGCATACTTCAGACATGCAAGTACTCAGTCAACTTCTCAGCACTAACACACTCCAGCTGTGTGGCAGCTTCAGGCTTTCCCAGCCCCCTGCCCTGACCCTCACCAGCTGAAGAAACCAACGCTACTAGACAGGGCACAGGCATGTACTCTATGGCCATCAAGGAGGTGGTCCCACCTCTGACCACCATAAATCTCTATGTGATAAATGGAAGCAAGAGCTCAAATTCAGCCCCTTGTCTTTAACATCTAGGTCTGTCCACACCAGCTCCTTGCAATAATTAAATCAACTCAAATCTCTTTATATCTCACTTTCCCCACCTGTAAAATACAACCAGCACCCCCTCAGGCTGTCCCTGTGGGGAGGTTGGCAAGCTCTTGGGACTTCAGCCACATGAATGTGCCAAGATGCCTGGCTCTTACTGCTCAGGTGTTTTTAGTTTAATCAAGCCAAAAGTATTATCAAGCTTCAAGAGTCAATGTTAAAATCTTAGCTCAATTTTACATATATTAAACAGCTAGCAAATATGAAGTATGAAAAGGGGAAGGACTATTGAGGCAGGCACAACACGTAACTTGGTTCCATTTGAAATGGATCACTGCATCACTGAAGTAATATCCACCAAACACTCAGAGGGGAAATAATAAATAACCAGTAGAGTGGAGAAGAGAGATGTCTCCACATACCTCCTTCTCTGTTATTTTTCTTTATCTATCCACACACTTTTTCTTCTGACCATCTCTGATGTGGACATACATCTACTGCTGAGTGAAACCAACAGCTTCCAATACAGCCGTAGGGCTACACAGTGCCTCCTCTCCATACCCATCCCTAGCATGTGGAAGAAAAAGTAACAAAGCCCAAACCCTGGGACAGGTTCATAAAGTCCTCAGGCCTTGACTATCTTCAGTTATGAAGGGCACAACTCTCTGTAGTTCCACCCCAGAATTAGCCTGAGCCTCTTGGATTCCAGGCTTATTTCTGTAGGATTCTGAAGCTCAGAGAAAAAAAAAAGAAAGCAGAAAGCTGAATTCACCATCTCCTTAGGGGGTAAAGGCACATTCACCAAGAGGTACTTTACATTATTTCTACAGAATTTGACTTTCTATCCAGAGACATGTATTCTAAATAGAACCTTGCTTACTGCTCAGGGAAACAACTTGAAAGACATATAGAAAAAAAAAGAAAGAAAAAAAAGTGTTTTTTTTTCTCTAATCCCAGAGCAACAGAAATTTAAAGAATTACTTCATAAAATATTATTCACATTTGGTTTAATTAACCTAACTAACAATACCACTACTGTTGCCTTCATAGGAAGCATATTTGTTCTTAAAGCGAGAGTTTGGAAGGCAGGGTTTATAACTGTGTGTAAGTCTGCAATCCAGAGTGGCTAAGAACATGATATTAGTTATAGGTCACAAAATCATACTGAATCCTTCACACGGCACCATCCAGCATTTGAGACATCGCTGCATTACACAGATTGGCACAGGCAGTTTGTTGTGCAAGATAGGTTGCAAAAAAGTTTGATGCAAACTTTATACCCTTTTATTTGTCTAACAGCAGTGCCCAAAGGCACCACCAGAGAACAGAGTCCTTTTGTGCTAAGTCCTGTACAAACAAGAGAGTGAGAAAGACTGACCCTGCCCAAAAAACAGATGGGAATGAACAAGGGAGGCACGGAAAAGGGAAACTGCTCAAATGAGAGACCTGTGAAATGCAACATCGATGCTAAGGAACATATTGCCTCTGAGTGGGTGACTGAGAACTAGTACCAAAGAAAACCAGTTTCCTGGATCTCCCCAAAGACTGATCCTGATCCCAGTTAAAACAAGTGTCTCTGAGCAAGCATCCCAGGAACTTCCTACAGCATAATCAAGTACTTCCACACACCAAATCTCCAGCCTTCCCTAGCCTGGTGACTATGAAAGAGCAAGAGAAACAAATGAGCTGACTTCGTTCTGTTGGAAAGTCGGGTCCCTCCCCTCACCAGAGGAATTAAACTCCTGTTTCTAGTGTTGGAGGATAAAGCATCAGGTTTCAGAAACTGTGGCACTTTTAGCTACGGGAAGAGCTGCCAGCAGCTGAGACATAAAAATCGCTTGTCTCAGACCTGTGGTCAGAGTTAACATTTGGGGGTATTTCCACAGACAAACAGATAAGGAGGGAATGCTTCCCTGGCAGATTTATTAATCTGTAAATGCTGGCTGAAGACACTGAGCCACTTGGAGCAGTGGAGTCCCAGGGAGACGGATTAGTGGCAGAAGGGTAGATGAAGTAGCCGTGGGTGCATAATGCTAATTAAATATAGTCTGCAATTTATAAAATGGGTTTGTACATACAGAGTTACATTTCTCACCACTAATCACAAAAGATCACATAAAAATCACCTTCTACAGCACATGGGGGCTTATACACTTGTTAATTGGAATGAACCAACTGGAAGAGTTTACTTTGCCCATAAACCATACCCCTACTCTCAAGAAAGTGATGCTACACCACCAGACTATGCCCCGAGTGCTGCAAGCTGTAAAATGAAAACAAAATCTCCAAGCAGGAAAGGATTCCTTGCAATGAAAAGAGATGGGCACGCAGAAAAATAGGATAGAACAGGCAACAAATTTCCTCTTCCTGCTGCCACTAATTTCATGCCTATCAATAAGATGAATCATTCTGTTGCTCATTTGCTGTGCAGTCTTTTGCTTCTCAACCCCAGGAAGATAAATTATGCCAAAGGAGAGCCTCCACCACCCCAACCCATGGGCCACCTTGATCTCTGTGGCATATTTTCAAGAAATCACATGTGTTCTCTGGAACCATCCATGCTTTTCAGGACGCAATTCAGTTGTACAGAGTGTGTCCTCTACTTTTCAGGAAGATGTCAATTAGAAGATAAAGCCTTCTAGAAGGTATTTTTATACTCACACTATGGTTGAACTAGAAAGCACCATTAATTAGCTCTTTATTAAGCATCACCAGTTAATTAATTGATAGCTTTAGTTCTCAGTCCACTATTATTATCAAATTGATAATATCGCAGTGAAAATGGAGATGTGCAGTGAAACAGTGTCCTACAAAAGTTAGTCTACCACGAGGCAGGATCCAGCACAGTGTATGGGGGGGTTGGAAGGCAGTAGGGACTGAAGTACTTTCATCACTACTGACTTTCCTAAGGTTATTGATGGGAGCAAACAGAAATTATATTTCTAAGTTTTATCATATGGCTGGCAACATGTGATGTTGCTTAAACAGTGTAAGATCTTGGGAGCATGATGCCAGGAAAAAAAAAAAAAAATTAGCTTTCACCTTCAAGAGGCTTCCACTGCTCTCAAACATATGAAAACAAGAGTTTCCATGCTTGGTAAATTTAAAAAGCACAAATTCTTCACTTTCCAAACATACAAAAATCAACCTTCAGGTGGGATATTCAAGGGTCACGATTAATTTTTTTTCTTCAGCATGCATTTTGTATAGGCAATATGAAATAAAAGCACTACTGAAAATAGCACTCAAAGAGTCACTTGCAGTAGAAATTAAATACTTTAATTCTTTTAGTTGTGATTTTTAAAGAATTTAATTATGTCCTGAATCAGTAAGATATTAGACATACAGGATAGGATTCTGAGAGAAACAGCTTTTCAACCAGTTTTAGATTCCTTGAGAGTCTTAAAGTCAGACCTGTCCTTAGGTAGCTTTCCTCAAAGTGAGATGTTCTGTCTGCACCCAGTTTATCTCCTGGTCAAGGGGAGGAATTCTACTCCACAGTAATTCTCAAGCACTTTTTCTACTTATCTAGCTTAAAGATCTAGCTAGAAATGGGACTTGCAAACAGCCAAATTAAGAACTCTAGAAGCCAGGCTGAGCGTTGCTGATAAAAACCACAAAACCAAGAACTCAATTGCAAAGTAGGCGAAAGAGCACAAACTCAAAGATAAAAAGCCACTCTCGCTGTAAATAAGAATGATAACAGAACCACTAAAGCAGAAATCAAAACCCCATGTACTTTGCCTGTGGTTTTTGACAGAAAACCAATTCATTTGGTTCCCCTCAATTCGCACATCAATGCAACCAATATTTTGCATACTGATTGGGGAAAAAAAAAAGGAAAGCAAACAAACAAAAAACCCCAACCCCTAACGTAATGCAGACTTCCATCACTCTAATTGCAGAACAGCACACAAAAGTATAAGCCAATACAGATCTTTTGTAAATACCTTCAAACATAATATATGCAAAAAGTTGCCTTATAATATCCATGCTATCTAGCTTGAACTTTTCCCCAAAAATGAAGAGTTGGGTTTCCAGCAAGGTTACCCAGAGTACTGCCCAGTCTGTATGCTTAGAGCATGTTTTTCTTTTACACTTTACCATATACCATTTACCAGAAAAGTCAGAAGATGGAAAAACACTAAATATGAGCAGCAAATGCAAGTTGATGCTTATGCTACAACGATTCGCTATTCTATTTCCCTAGCATGTTGTGATATTTAGGGTGTTTTGTTTCTTTTGCATTTGTTTATTTCTTGTTAGAATAAAAAAGAAAAACCAACAATAAATAATCACAGCAGCTCTATAAAAGTTGGATTGTTATAGTTCATTACCGTTAAAAATAAACATCTAAAAATCACAAGATCTGCAATTTGCTGTGAAATAGCTCTTAGAAATGGCAGACTGCTCGAACTCCCCAGACAAATCTCAAGGACAAGTATTTTGTGTGAGCACAGTCTCCAACAGGATTGCAAGCACAAGAAACTGAGTCCTCGGTTGTATATGTGGTCCAAGCCTTATGTATTCATTTTCTTGTAATTTTGGGTTGGACCACAGAGCACTGCAGCAGACTACAGTTTGGCAGCACAGGGCAGGGAAAAGAAAAAAAATCATTCTTTAGTAAAGCTACTCTACTGACTTGGAGTGGGATTTTCCATGAGATTGCTATAATCAATACAACTTTTGCTCAGACTTTGGAGCAGAGGGGAAAAAAAAAGTGCATGTGGTCAGGGAAAAACAAAGCCTGAAATGTGTCATGAATCTGGCTTCTCATGGCTACCCTGTTCCAAAAGCTTCTGAGAACATGAAACCACAATGCCATAATGAAAATTCTTTCATATACATAATTATTGAATACAAGCAGCATCTGGTAGGAGAGAAAAGCAAGAGAAGTCCAAAAACACAGCTCCCATCCTGACAAAACTGTCAGCTGGCATAGTCAATCAGCAGCTTATGTTTTCACATATGATTTTGCTCAGAAGTCAAAAGGGAAAGAGACCTTCAGGGGAAGGGAGTATTTAAAAAAACCAAAAAACAAAAACAAACAAACAAAAAAACCCACCAAACAACACCACACCACGGTTCTTTCATTTTATCCAGGTCTTATTTACTTTAACCCCACTTCTCAAAAGTCTTTTCAAGACAGCAGATTTTCCAAAATACAGAGAATATGACCTTCTGCCTCAGGTTAAGTATTAGGTAAGTAAGCAGTTTTAGTCCTATTTCATAGATGGGCAAACTGAGGTAGAGACAACCAGGCTAGAGGACAAACAGAACGGTCTGTAACATTCAAGAGCCATCCCAACCCCTTGAGTTCAACAATTTCTGCATTCTTCCTCCCATTTTAAAATACACCACATCCAAGATCTTTATCAGCAAAATGATGTTTCTTAAGGAACAGTCACAGGATTAAGTACTACATCCCTATAATACACACATTCCATATGACCTATGCTCTCCAAACTGAGAGTGACTCCTACGTCAGCATCCAGGATCCAGCAGACAGTTGTCTCATTAAACAAACAGCGACCTTTCAATTAAGCATGAACTCAATGTTCCTGTACAACGTGCACACACCTCAAGACACCAAAAGGCCCTCAATTCCTCTTGTTTGCACTTCAAGGTTTTGTTTTGTTTTTTGTTTTTAACTAATAAAAACAGTTTTATAATTTTAAAAAAAAAAAAAAAAGGAAAAAAGAAGAGTATTAAGCAATTCCAAAGCATAACACTGGCAGGCCAGTTTTTTTGGACTTAAAAAAGAATGACCCACAAGGGGAAAAAAGAAACCACACACATACACACACTCACTCACTTACAGAGTGGTTCACTGGGCAATCCAGACATTCTCAAAGGCAGACATTGTGGGAGATGAAGTTACTAGGCAGGAAAAACAGTTGCTAAGTCTGAATATTTGGTTATTCTCAGAGCAGGGATTAGAAGAGGAAGTGTTGACAATGTAAGAGTAGCTACCATGAAGTCCCCAGAGCTTTTTAGTTGTCCCTGCTGATCCCGCAGTGAGGGGAGGGGTGAGTGACAGGGCTCGCCCACAGTGACGGTGCCAGAAACGAGCTCCTGTGACACTCACAGCGTGTTATACATTGTCATTTTAATACAGACCCTTCCAGGCTCTCCAGAAGGGCCTACCTACACACAGACCCTCTAAGCAACACTGGTATACCTTGATGTCACACTCACATGGAATTGTACTGCTCCTTTTATCATGACCATGTGGCTACATAAATTAAAAAAAAAGGGAATAAAACACCTTTCTGCCAGCACCACTATGTTCTCATGATGCAATGGACACATGCATTAGACCTAAGGCCTTTTAAACAACTTGGAGCTCAATCTCTTTGATCCCCTCCGAGCACACTTTCTCAACTTGTTTTCACCAAGGCTAAATGGACTTTCAGGACAAGACAGGAACACGGTCTACCAGCCTTCCTAGAAAGGCTGATGGATCTCTTGTCATTATGATGAAGTATTGTTCATTCAGAGTCCCAAGTACAGAAATAAAATTGTTTGAAAATATTTTTAATAGCTCAGATTCAAGAGATATCAAAATTAAATCATGCCTTCCAAAATTAATATGCTTTGAAGTATAAATGACTGAAAATGAAGACCAATTCTTCTCCCTGTATTTTATTTAATAAAGTCCTGTAGAATCCCTTTTGTTATTATAGCAAGTTTTGAGGTATACCAAAAATGAAGAATTATTAAGAAGAGTTCCTAAATTTTACATATCAGCAGCTGATTATTTCACCCCAGCTTTAACAGCCTCTTCAAATGTCACAATTACTACCTGACCTCAACAGCCAAACTTGGAGACACATACCCTGGAACAGGTTCCCTTCTCTCATGTTATTTGCTACCAGCAGTTGTAAGAGTTGAGCAGAGAATTGTGAAGATGCGAGAGAAGCAAGTGGATACCCACACACGTGCAGGCGCAGAGGGATGCAAACAGGAACGTTGCCTCTTTATTCGTGACTTTAAGTTTCGTGGAAAAGACCTTAAATGAGTAACATAAGAAAAGATGGGGTTTTCTGTCTGAAATGAGATAGAACACGTATACGTGAGTTAGCTTTGCTGGAACCCACTAACAAACAGAGTCAAATACTTTCACTGTTCAACTGCTCCGTCTTACAAAACCAATTCCTTCGTGAGATTGTTCGCTTGTATCTTTTGCAGCATTTTACAACTGCCCAGCTCAAACATTTTGGATATTAAACCAGTAAATAAGAGGAGACAGCCTCTTAGGCCATTATTGTACAACATCAGCATCCTCTGAAATATGTCAATCAATCTGCCTGCACAACACAGCACTTAATTTTGTTTTAAAATACAGAGAGCTGTAGCTGAGAAACCTCTGAATAAGCACACATTAAATACATCCCACAAAGCAATCACAGCACTAAGAACAACTGTGAGGAAGTGATCGGTCCCCACCCTTTGCTCTTGAAAAAATAAAAAGTAAAAGAAAAAAACTTGCCTCCTCCCTTCCATTTTGACAAATCTTTTCAAAAAACACCAAAAATTTGGGGGGGGCGGGGGGAGAGAATAATAAAGAAAAAACCTTCTCATTTCCATGGCAATCAGTTAAAAAAAAAAAAAAAAGAAAAAGAAGAAAAAAAGGGGGGAAAAAAAGACAAAAAAACCAACCACAATAAGTAAACCGACAAAATGCTGCTTTCAATTTACATATATTTCCTTCTCAATGGGAAAGATCAATAGTTTTAAGAAAAATACTACACCTTCTTTCTGCTCCATATGTTTCTCTTATTGGTTCATTTACACTGAGCTGTTCTCCTACAAGCAGTTAGTACATCTTTTTGTCATTTTAGCCTTCCCTGGCCATTAGTGCTAACCGCTGAGATGGTGCAGCTCTCCTCTGCCATCCTGCCTGAGCACTGCATCTCTTTCTCCGGCCCTTCTCCCTTTGACTAATGTTCACCAACACTCATACATCATTCCCAAATTGGTCCAAATGAATTAAACACAGCTCTGCTTAACATTACGAGATTTAAATGGATTTTCTCTCTGCAGGTCTGCCCCATAATTGGGTTTATCCATCTTGTTGAAGTACAGTTTACACTTGCTAACATCACGCCAATTCAAGCTACATTTTCTGCTCCAGTGGCAGGAGTGAAGCAGATTTGTCATCGGATCATAACAGGTAATTCAAACAACAATTAGTTTGATGACGGCCCGTATGTCAATGTCTGGTCCCAGTCAGCTCTGCTTGCACCCGCTGCTCTCTGTGCGCTAAGATGAATTGTGCTCACAATTCTTCAATTTCAATCGACAAATACTTACTGGAAAAAAGCTGGAACTCGACTGACACAAAACCATCCCATCACCCAGAGAGTGCCCTGGGAGGAGAAGCCCAGGGCAGTGCAGGATGGTGCAACCTCCTCTGCCCTCCTGCTACACCACAGCTTATGGTAAATGCTGAAGGACCAGGGCTTGCACTGCACTTGTCCAGGACAGCAGCAGCACTCTGGAAACACCTTCCACTCTCACACACAAGCCTCTCACTAACTCCCAAATGCAAGCCCAGCAGCCTCTGAGGCAGGTGCAAGATACCCTGACTTTGCAGCCCTGCAACCTCAAGCAGAGAGGCAAGTCTAGACAGATGCTAAAATGAGACTATTTTCCGATGGGTGCTACATCTACAAACCCACCAGCATTTGCAGGAGCAATTATAAAAAGCTGAGCATCACTGAAGATGAAGCCTTGAGCTTCTCAACTTGGGTAGCCAACACTAGAAAGTTTTAGCTCCAGATTTTGATGTATTAGGAGAGATAAGGCAGAATACTCATGAGTCCCAATTTTTAGTGAAATGCTTCAACTCACATCATAAGGTTCAAAATATTTGTAGGCAAAGTCATGAGTTCTGGGTTTGAAAATACCATGCATTTCTTGGAGGGCTGATTCCGCCAATTACACAAGACATCATTTGCCTCTCCAAATCTATTCAAGAAATCTTGTTTCAGATGAAAAGGAACATTATTTTCTTAGAGCCATGTAAATCCAATTGCACATTTGTGTTTTACCAGGTCCCTTCACAAACATGGGGTTATCTGGGGCGCAGCACTCATAATTTCAAACAGCCACGTACATCAGTATTTATACAATTAACTATGAATGTGATGAATCCCTTGGCTAGTTTTCCCCTTATTCTTTCTGGTTTAGAGGAAGAGAAAGAAAAACCCCTTTCTAGCTGATTTTCCACAATATCATTTTGTCTCCAATTACGTACTAACATGCAACGCTAGTTGCTGTACATCATTTAACTGAAAAATCCGGCTAGCTGGTTGAAAATATAGGAACTCTTTTCATAATTAGAAAAAGATCTCCACAGAAAGAAACCAACATTTAGATAGAAGTCCTGGTTTAAAAATTAAAAAGTGCTTAATGAGCAACAAAGATACCAGATTTTTCAAAGCCAATACCAGAACACTATAAAAACCTCTTTACCCTAAACATTGTAAAAGAAGATTATTAAGTTCAGATCAAAAAGTATTTAAAGCAATGATATATAAAATATTCTCCTTTTGGAGGTGGCAAGGGGAAATTCCTCACAGATAGAAAGCAGATACACTAAAACCTTACTAGAACCTGGAAAACATCATTCTGTGTCTCTACATTAAAATTTAAATCAGATACAAATCAAAGCCCTTAAATTACAGTATTTTGTGTCTCTGGTTTGCATTTTACGTTCTAATACCATCACTGCCTCCCCAAAAATATTACTTTAATTTTCAGCCCCCCTTTTTTTTTTTAAATTCTGATGCATGGCTTACATAGGGAGACAAATCTGACTCACTATGGCCTGATGCTCAACTGAAGAAAACCATGAGAGAGCCGCTGGGGTTTTTCTGTCGGGTTTTTTTGGTTGGTGCCTTTTTTTTTTTTTTTTTTTTTTTAAGCAGAGTTACAACAGCTCCCAAAAATCTTTGGACAACATACATTTAGCAATTCTACATTTGTTTTTTCCATCATGCTGGTATTTCAGGATAATTCTAAGCCCCGGGAACAGCTCCAAGTGTCTCAGGTCACTTCTGAAAGTACAGTTGGCATCAATCCCACAGGTCATTCCTTTGGAGAGCTTCCCAGCATCTCAGGAGCACCCAATCAACAACTCCAAAACCACTCAAAGACATCAATTCCCACACAAGCCCATCATCTGGTGATTTTTGCCTGTCGAGCTCTGAAGAAAGAAATCCCGGTGTCCCAAACACTTAATGGATAGAAAGAAAACATGGCATCTCCACTGTACTCCTGGCACTTGACCCCGGTGGCTGGGCAGGGAAGTGGTGGCAGCAGACAAGGCTGTGGCAAGAATCAGGACCCAATTTTGCAACCATTACTCCTGTCCCACTGAAGGCTGTGGGTATGGGGTAATGTCTCCAGGACAGACCCTTATCACCCTTATCTGCAACAAGGACACGAAGCTACTCCTATCCTTGTGCAAACCAGGCACTTAACTGCATGAGGGAAAGGGCAGCAATCTTAACAGGGTGTTTATTTTTGCCAAGCTGGCATGGGAACAAGGCACAGGTGTGCACGTGAGAGAAGGGCAGGAGTCACAGAGAAAAAAAGTAATAATGACTTCTAAGTTTGGGAATCGCCTGGCACCCCAGAGCCAGCAGATTCCAACTCTTCCAGCTATTCACAGCCAGGAAATACCCTCTCTCTCAGTCATCACTCAAAATAATAGATATGTATTTATAAATTGCATGCAGCCTGTTCCCTTAGCACTGAACAGTGCTGGGCTGAACAGAGCAGAAATAAGGGCAATGCAACCCCTCAATTATCAGAATATCTGCAAAAGCAAACAAGGACTACAAGTCCCACACACACAACCTCAGATAGTACCGGGAAGCATCACCAGCATCCAAGAAATGATGAACACAACTGGAAAGTTTCTCAATCTTTTACATCTAGTCTCCCTTCCAATACAGGGAGACCTTTCCCAGGTCATAATCCCTCAAAAGTGGAGACTTCCTACTCCATGACCAAGCAGGCTGAGCTCCAGCCATAGGGCATAGGTGTCAGGCTGATGTCCTGTTATAAAAGGAGGTCAGTGCTGATGGTGTCTTGGACACCACACTGGGTACAGCACAGCCAAAAGTCTACACAGGGAGCAGGAACTGAGCAGAGCACCTAGTAAGTGGTTATTTTTTTTTTAATTTAATAAGTCTCAGCTATCACCAGCAGTCAGCGCAAAGCCTCAAAGCCAAGCAGAATAACACATCCTCAGGCTTTTGTATCCTAGCTTGTCCTGACGGCTTCCGTTGCAAATCAGTTGTCGTGGCTGGAGACTGGACTTGAGAAGCTGATTAAACAAAGCTCGCTCTGCTCCTGCCTGATGCAGCGCTCCCTCGTCCAGCTCCTCATTAACGGGCTCATGGATATCCATCCGCTGTGACTGCTAACTCCACTGGCTGTTGAAGGGCATGCACCATGCTGGCAAGAGGCCGGATCTGAAAAAAATCCAGCTTTTTCAAGCAGTCAGAGCCCTGTCCCAGAGCGGCATGGATCACTGTGCTGGAACCACTCTCCCGTGGCGGGTGAGCTCAGGCAACCAGCAAGGGAAGCGCAGCTGAGGTCAGGCTGCTTGGAAAGAGCAGAGGGCACTGGACCAGCCAAAGGGCAAAGGGCCATCACAGCTCTGAAGGTCTGCTGGTTTGTCCCACCAAAGTCCTCAACAAACCAGCCTTCCAGTGCAGAAGGACACACAGAGTGCATCCATATCCCTGTGCAAAAAGTCTTGGCCAAGAGCCAACTGAGCAGGCACAGCAGTCAAAGTAGGTCCTGCTTTCAGGGGAAAGCAGAACACCAGGGACAAAGGCTGGCATACAATGACCCTCTTTAAAATAATAATTGAGGGGAAAAAAATATCCACGGGAAAACTCTCATCGGCTTCATCAAGGCCAGGATGCGACCCAAGCTTGTGGAGCCGCCCTGAGGGAAGGCAATTAGCCTCACTCAAGGGATGCCAAAAAATTTAGCAGAGCATCCATAATCACCCTGAAATGTTCTCTACTAGGAAAGCATAATGTGTTTATCATTTATTTCTCAATTAAGTGGTGCTTAAGTTGACTAGGGAGTGGATTCCTATTGTACATTGATTAGCCAATAAAAATACATTTAAAAGCAAGTTGGACTACAGACAAGGAACATCATCCCTCTTCCCCTGCCAACTGAGGTGTCCTCTTGGACCAGCTGCAGTACCTTCTCTCCACCTCTCCAAGCAGTTCAGCTCCTGTGCAAAATGCTTTTACACAATGACTGAATTCCTAAGGCTACTTGTAAAATTACTAGGCACAGCCTTGTTAAACATTCATTTGGAGTCAAGACAATACATTAAAAAATCACAAAGCAAGTGAGCACCAAGTGCTACACTACCATCAAAGCTAAATAAACAGAATAGTCCATCCATTACTTATTCCCCCTGCCATTACTCCACACCATCCATCCCCACTTGCCACACTCACAAGGTCTCCCACAGATCAATAGCAAGGCTCATTGATTATAAGTGGAACAGGATCATCACACCTTTTTCCTTCCAGGTCAAAAGGTACAATGACTACAAGCCATTAAGTACTTTGTGGCATCACTCAATGACTGTATTTACGCCATATAAGTAGTTATGATTATTGCACGGAATAATGTTCATTTATTTCAGCAACAATCTGACAAACTATATTTATGCTGCACCTTTGGCCTCCTTGCTTGAACTCTGCTCTGCAATGTCTCTCAGCTGGGACTACTTCTAACATGCAAACCCTCCAAGCTGCTTTCAAACTACCAGTGTTTCTTGGATAGGGTTTTGTTTCAATCTACTACAAAAGGGCATTTTCTCGCTCTCCGCTCTTCCACTCTCCTCCTCTTCTCCTCTTGCCCCTCAAGCTGTTGGCTAAAGAAAACAAAGAATTTTAAGTTAACATTTCTTGTGTGCCCTCTGTGAGCACTGCAAGTCTCAAGCGTTACCAAGAAGCTGCATTTCACCATCCAGCAGGGGAAAATGCCCCTCAAACCCTGGCAAAGCACACAAGAAACCCCACCACTACCAGAAGTCCCTCAGGAGCTTCCCGGGGGCCTGGCTGACCACCCAGGAATGTCACTTTACAAAAGTGGCCTTAATTGCAGACATCCCCATACTGCAGTCACATGACAGCTTCCCTATCGTTCCAGGGTTGCTGTATTTTTTATGGACAGGCAGTAGCAGAAATATTAATGCTACTTCTGTATTTCAAAGAAAGAAAAAAGGCATTGACACATACCTACACTTTAAATATACATATATATATATATGCATTCACACACATGCATATAAACCCCTCTGCTGTAAACGAAAAGGCTGGTTGTCTGAAGGTGTTATAAATGCCCTTCAGAGCTCTTTAGTCTGGTCTGCAAAATCTCACCAATGAATTTGCCACTTGTAAATATTTCAAATTTATGCCAATAAAGTCTTCTCAGGAAGCAGACAGCCTATATATACACATACATATAATCTATGCATGGAGCCATTAACATCCTTTCATGGTTTGTTATTCTTGTGAAACATCAGCAGGGGAAGGGAGGGAAAGAAGGGAAAGTCCAAACCATGTGTCCTCAGAAAGCACATTGAGCACTCAGCAAGTTGGAAAAGTGGAAGCTCATGCCCCATCCACGAGATAGAACAGCTCCACACCACTTCTCCTCATTTCAAAACTGAAAGCATGGCAGAGACAAGAACGTCAAGGAGCAGGGAGATAAATGTAGAAACTGATGTCGTGTCATGCTCTCATAAAAGGCCTGGATACACCTACAGAGCCTTCCTTATGACTGTCATATAAACATTACACTGGGGCTGTGTACGGGAGATTAAACAGGAGGGGAGGGAAGCTTCACATGTGTCACTCTACCAAAGGTTATTTTAGGATCAGCTTAGAAGCTGAGTAGTGGGTGGCAGCTGATTATATTACCAGAGGCATATTTAAATATCATGGGCCCAAATGCTCATCAGGTTCTCTCTTGAAGGGTGGTGGCTGTACTGGCACTTGAGCTTGAAACTTGGCCTGCAGAGCAGTCCCCTTCCTGAGGGCTGGAGTGATCCTCCCTGGGCATGAGCCTTCCCTCGGAACAGGACACAGACAAAGCACAGGCACTTTGGCTTAAAGGCCCACATTTATTCAAGGAACAATGTCAAGGAATATACCCAAGACTTGAGCAGGATTTTCCCAGCCAGGATCACCCTGCTGCCCTAGGAACCATGGTGAACCACCATAACCACATGGGATACTTGGGCACAGGGCACATTCAGCAATCACACAGACAGTCCCACATGGCCAAGTCATCACCAGCTGTATTATCCCACAGGTCAGCACCAGGCCACAGTTTACCTGCTTCTGTGCATGACAAGTCTCAGATGAAGCAGCTCAACCCCTGCCTTTAGAGTTCCAGCTGTCAGTGCATCACATTTTGATGGTAACTACAGGTGAAGGTGGGCTTTGGAGGAGCACAGCCCAGCCTACCATGAATTCAGAGGAACGTGTATGTAAGGACTAATCTCTGCTTATACCAGAAGTGTCTCTGTTGTCCAACACAAGCACACACCTTCACAACCATGAGCCAGGAAACCAACGCTACCTGGTCACACAGTCATGCCCATGGCTTTAGATGGCCAAGCAGTGCTGCAAGTCTTGTCTTGAAATGGCCTAATTTCAGATGATTTAGAGGAAACCACACAGCACATTCATACAATGAGTGACCACTCTGCAGGCCACAGCACCTAATGGCAGTGCTTGTTCTCACATACAGACAGGCAGGCCCTCCCCTTAAAAAAATCCTCCCAAATGACTAGAAAATAATCAGATACTTGATTCTCAAATGTTGCCATGACCTCGTTTGCAGAAAAAGAAATCTTATATATATACACACACATTTTTAATATGTGTAGACACACATATGTATATAATGACCTATTATCAGCATTAAAATACTAGTATTATAGATATTGATGTTTACAGATTATAAATGTTGATGTTATATAGATATATTAATATACTATTTTAATATATATCAGATATTAATAGTGTTCCTATCAATCTCTTCCAGATTTCTGCACTAAATTCCTGGTTCATAATCAATTCTATTTAAATATTTTCAAGGCTTAAAATACAGTTTTGCAGTACTACTTGTATAAAGTCTGCAATCATTTATTGAAGCTCTTAAAGAGAGGTTTATGTTAAAAATGAACTATTACTCTGAAAGGTAGCTAATTTTATCTTCATAAATTGTAGTTGTTAAGCCATCCAAAACACTACACAAAAGGCAGCTTCATTTTAGTTTAGATGTAGTTCCTCTCCCATTTTTAACTGTTCCAAGATTTTGGTACCTATGACTACACTGATGTCTTCATTTGATTAAAACCAAGTATTTCTACTGCAATTCTTGGATGAACCACTGTGTCAGGTTTTGCAAGCCCAGAAGTACAAATGAAATCTGAAATCTGGGACTTGGAGGAACACTGCCCACCCAAACTAAGTTGTAAAAGCACTCAAATAACAGCAGATGTTAACTGCTCCTCCAGCTTCATCAACTAACAGGACATCGCTCCTTGGCTTTTCTCAGCACAGCAGGCCCATTCATCCCAGGGCCACATTCCCTGGTTTTCACCCTGAACACATTGGAATCAGCCAATACTGGACCTCTGGGTCTCTGTCAAGATCAGAGAAAACAAGTTGCCAGGCAGTGCCCACCCTGCCTGCTCAATCATTCCCAATAAAGAAACAAGTTTTACTACCTTTGGGAAAAGAAGTTATTTAGTTGCTCAAAAAGGGCCTTCAGTGAACTCCAAGGTGACCCCCTACAGCTGCTACCCAACAAACTAAACACAACATACACTGCAGTGACTGTGCAGAGCATGGAACAGGATGAACAATACAAATTTCTAAGGCAGGTACATAATGCTACTAACAAACTAACAAAGAAACGGGTGCAAACAGCAAAAACTAATACAATCTGTATCGGTAAGCACTGAGGAAAAGCAAGACAATACCAGATTCATCTTCCCTTACTCCAGTGTATACACATTCACACAAAAAGAAATCAATAAATTACTTTTTAAAAGTAAATTTCCTCCTTCTACTTGGATCGTATGTCTTTGATCTGTTTCAGTGAAATCCACACAACTGCAAAGGCAAAGAAGCACCATAACCACTAACTTACATCACCTGCCATAAATAAGATCACCTCAACAGTTTGCAATTCAGAGGTTAATCTACTTAAAGTTTTAGGACAAATCACTATTCATCATCCTAGTGCAACTATACTCTTTGGCAGGAGAAGGTCACACCACCCACCAAAAAGAAAAATGCGTTATCTCTAGTGCTTCAAACCATGACACCTCATTGAAAGACTATTTTTAGCCACCTTCCAGACAACCTCAAATCAGTGAGAAATACTTCTTTCCATAACTTCAAATTAGCTTTTAGTAAAGAACTCTGATTGTTTCTCCAGGATGTGTCTGACAGTGTTTGGAAGATAACTAGTCCTCCTCTGAGCACAGGTACACCCACAGTTCTCTTGGTGCACAGCCAAGACAGGGAACCACCAACTTCTCTCTTGATCAAACAGTCCCATACCTGAGCCTCCTGTCGTGCCACTCAGCTGAGTTATTACTCATTGAAAAAGAACAGCAAGTAACTTCTGAGCCATTTCACAGGCAACAGCCTTTTTCTCTCCTCCTACATAAACTGAAATGCCAAATACCAAACTATTTGTAGCAGTCAGGATTAGTTCTAACAGGAAAATCACCAAGAGGATAAACTGATCTGAATATTTATCTAATCACTAACAACTATTCCTGCTTATTAGTTTATTGTACCCCAAGTGCACAGAGTACTTAAGATACCAGAGAAAGTTTGATCTGTGCCTGTAGGAACTCCCTTCGTAGGAACAAAACCAAAGAAAGATGAAACTGCAAGAAAAACCAATTCAATTTACAACCACTTGTGACAGCAAGGACGTGGATCTTCACTTTCCCTCTGCTTGAACCTCTTTTAGCCTTTACTGGAACTATCCCCAAAGAAAGATGGCCCTTTGTTAAATATTCAGGAAGTTAAAGAAAATGGTAAATCTCTGCATCACCATAAGAGAATACCAAAAGGAGATGTCCTACAGGCTCTAGCTCTTCATCTTCTTGGCTTTAGTGATGTTCTTGACATCTTAGAAGAGTTACTCTGGTGGCATGAGACAGTAGGTCACCTTTGGAGACTACACATTTCTTTTTTCAAAAAAACAAAGAAATCTTGAGCACCATACAGCCCAACTTCCCTTAACTTTGCTCCTACCAAACACGGCATACCCACGTGAAGGTACATCTAATGCAACTTACTGATTGTATCAGGGTGCAACTGGGGTTGGTGATTGCTGGCACCACAAACCACCACAGAGCCCTAGCACCTCAGTTCCACGCAAACATTCGGGTTTAGATGTGATCACTCTGAAGCGTGCAACATCATCATCAACCACCCTTGTGCAGCTATACCTTGAAAAGTGACTCCATGAAAGTGGTATGAGGGTGAGGTAGGGAAAAAAGAGGAGTGTGGTGTTTATTTCCTTTTAACTTTCCATTTCATCCATGCTCAGTGCCATGTCTGAACATGTTCAGAAATTTCTTCCCCTCCCCATTTACGCTTCTTTCAAATCCCAGTCCTACAAATTTTATCTGGGATCAGAAAATTAAGCTGAATTTGTTTCTCTTTCTTATGCACACAGAGTAATAAAAAGACTTTGCAATCCAAATTCTACACTTATGTACACCTGCATTAACCCCATTGTCTTCAAATTATTCCCTTAACAATAGCTGTGGGTTTGTACAGGTGTTGAACAAGCCCTGTAATTGGAATTTAACAAACAATTCCAACAGCAGGTGAAGGGAAAAAAAAAAAAAAGTGAGAATTCAGCTCAATCCTTGTGGCATTAGGTAACACATTCAAGGAGCAGGGGTGAGGAAGGTATTTAGGTGTGTGCAAATTCTGACAGGCAACTCAAGTGATTTCCAAAAACTGCTGGTTTTCTACTGAGATCAATAAACCACAGCAACAGCAGAAAGTATAAATGAAAACTTGCTTCTCCTTTACACCATCTTTTCCGTATTCTCTTTAGCCTCCTTCCTGCTTCACCAAGTATTTTGTTTCCAAAATAAACTTCAATGAACTTCCTCATGGGATCACAATTTAGGCCACAATCCTATAAGCCCAAAATCCTAAACAGACCCACCTGGGCTGAGGACAACTCTTCAGAGGGTTGATATGGCAAACCCAGAGCATCTGCAGGATTGGGACTGTGTTTGCACCACCAGCTCCCAGGAAGGGAAGAACTTCCAAAACACTTTTGCACTAAGAAACAACCCCAACAGGAGGCAGAGAAGTGAAACAGGGCCAGGCAGAAAAGCAGGATTGAGAAGATGCCATACAACAGGAAGAAGAGATTGGCTGCTCTGGGCTGCCACCTCAACTAAACTCAACAGATGCTCTTCTGGGCTGAACTAGATTTTACATAGCTGTAAAATCAAATAAAAGCTTTCTGTTGTCGTCATGAGCTCTGGTTTGCAACCCTGACTTCCAATCAGCTTTCTCCAGCCCTCTTTCTCCCTGTATCAAGCTACAACCAGGACATGGACTGCAGATGTGGTTAGGCTTTGTTGTGATGGATAACTTGGTCATAACAGTCTAACAGGAAAGGTTATCCATCTGGCAAATTGATATCAGTGACTTTATACAGCCAGCAATTACTCCTCAGTGATGCAGAATTACTACAGAGCACTCAATAATGAAGAGATGCCAGTTACTGACAAATTACCAAACCAAGAAATTAATTACCAGCTGAGAAAATAATGCACAAGGGATAAGACTGAGAAAGCCACGTTCAGGAGAGGTCCATCATTTGCAACAAGTACATTCTCATCAACAACTAGTCCTGGTACAGTTAGTACCACACTGGGTACTCTTTCAGGACGGCAGACACCACAACTGGTCTGTAAACCATCAATGGTTGAGACAAAATAGCATCATCTAAAAATGGAGACATTGTTCAACCTGAACATGACACTACCCAACACACAAACCCCATTCTATGCTGCAACACTGCATAGGCAATTCAGCACTACTGCCAGAAAAACTGTCATCTCCCAACTCCTTCTTGTGCCTACAAGACGATTTCTCCACGTTCAGAGAGCCCTCCCATGTTCATGCACCATGCTCACAGACAAGGCAACTGAACTAGAGGAGCACATGCTCTGAGGAAGCACACACAGAAGTGTGCCTTGCTGAACACTGACAGGCATTTTTGCAATGCAAACACCAAGACAAGTATTTTTTCCACAGCTTTTTCATGCTAGGGCACGACCTTGTGAAATAAAAAGAAATCTGCTTTTTGCCAAAACATGGAAAGATCTAGTTAATTCTTCATCATCATTAAAGGGAAAATAATTGATGGGGTGGAGATGAACAAAAAAAAAAATCTGTACAAAAACTGCACAAGATCTCTGAGCTACAATTTTCACAGCCATGACTATTTGCTTTAACAATATATCTGTAATCAGCAGCAAGACCATCCTTTATCCTCTGGTCCATATATTATGATTTTAGTGCAGATGCTGGGTGATCCCAGGCCTCCAGAAGAGAAGAGGGGAGGACGAATTAGAGATACAACACTCAGAGGGCCCCAACAAAACCCCTAACCAGCCATTCTACAGGTCTTCAAGGCATTGTGATACAGAGAAACACAAGACAGAGCAACAACATCAGCCTAAATGGCTTCTCTCTCTCTCTCTCTGCATTCAGATGTAATGGTGAATGAAGTGAAGAAACATAACACTGACTAAATGATTAAGTAAATTAGCCAAGGTCGTTACCTCCAAGCCTTTACAAAGAGGAGATCCTGAATTATTTGGGGGAGAACAAATAAAAGGCAATCACCAAACCTAAACAGTTATTTAAATGGAATCAAAATTACTAACATTACACCCAGGCTGATTACTTAAGAACCTCAAGGAGCTTAGTATTTTTCTTTTCTTTAGAAGTAAAGGCGTACAGGAAATTCAGCAGTCACATTTTCTTCCTCGGGCAAGAACACCCGCACTGCTCACTCACTCATTCACTCACATTTTTCTCTGTGCAGTGTCTGACCAAAAGGAGCCCAGACCGAGTTTTCCAGACACTCCTGCTTATCACACAGCAACAACTCTGATTTTTACAGTTTTATTTGGCTTGCTTACAAGACTCAGTCTCATGTAATCCATGGGCCTGATCCTTCTCCTAATAAGAGCAATGGCAAAACTCCAGCTGATCAGTAGTTCTGGACAGACCTTGCAGTGCCAAGAGGATAAACTTTAAGGGTCTGAGCCTTATTCATTCACTTTTCTGCTTCCACAAGTAATCTCTTTAAAAATAATGGGACTGCTCCTGAGAGTCAGAGATGCAGGACTGAATAAGAGCAGAAACTGATTGAGAAATACTGGGGGTTCCCCCTCCAGCAGAGCACAAGTGCATTCTCCAAAGCATCCTCTTATTTTGGTAAATCAAATGATAGCATCAATTAAAAAATTTACTAAATAAAAGCAAAATGCCTGAAAATGTCATTGGAGGCAGTAAGAAGAAACCCAAGTCCTTCTTCTTTTAAAACAAGGGCAATCAAATGATGAGTAGCTGAAAATGTGGCCACACACACACACACTCCTTCATATACACATACATACACAGAGGCAGTTCATCAGAACTGAATCGGAGAGAGAAAGATGAATTTGAACCCTTTATCCCCTGTCCTTTATAAAGGCTGCCACTCAGTAAACGGAGATTGCTCTAATTACTGTGACAATTCTGCACCCCGTTCAAACAACTTTTGTGTTCTGGACAGGTTTCTCTGCGAGTTTGAAATTCTTGGCCTGAGAACCACTCTTGTCTAAAAGAGGTTTCTCGTTGCAAACGCAGAATGCAACACTAACAAGTTGTCCCTCTTTTCAGCTCCTTTCATTCTCCTCTTTTCCAATTGCCTGATTCAAGGCTTAATGGAAACTTGTCAAGGCTTTTCTTCCCACAAACCCTGTAGAGCCCCAAGGCAATCTGTGCACAGAGCAACCACAGGAATCTCATATTGTCAATTAAAATTGAATAGACACCTGATAACCAAGTATACGTTCACGAATAATATACATCACATGCATGTACACAGATGTGCCCACACAACCACATAACCAGTCAGATACCCACGTTCCAGCACACCAGCAGCACAGCAACACGCCAGTTCCTATTCACAAACACCCGGTGACACCCAGATTCTAGTTTTCACTTTTTCATGTCATATTTATTGAATTTAATTTCACATTTATGAAATTAAAAACGAAGCACTTTCAAGTACTGTAGTTGAGCAACAGAATTCAATGGAAAATAAACTAACTACATATACCAGGCATTTGGCCTTTAATAACCCTGGGGATTGCAAAGATATTTAGCTGCTATCCAGATAAAATAAGCTCTGTGGATATTCTTTACACAGCGGTTTTGTGACCAGTGCAGTAGTTAGTACCTTTTTCTTTTTTTTTTTTTTTATTGACACAGACATGTTTTAGTATACATTTTATCATGTAGTTTAAGAATAAGAAAAATCCCACAGGAAAATTTAAGAGGGATTGAAGTAAACTGAGACATTTGGTTAATAACAATAAAAATCTCAACTTAACTTCCAGACAACTATAATCTGTAACTCCTTTCAAAGGGAGAAAACCTTCCTGTCAGTGTCCCAGAGAAAACAAAGGTAGAAACACTGATTGCCATCTTATTCTTCTGATGTGTTCATTCAAGGTCATACCTTCCCCTGGATTCTTTAATACTGGCAAACATTTATAATAGAGCAGTTTCAATAGCAGTCTGTTCAGCCTGGGTGTAGATCAATGTAGCATCTATATGCCGACTTCCAGACCTTGCCTATGTCAGAGTAGTGGTTCTTGTTGTATAAATCTCTTAAATCTAATTAAACCAATGCAAACCTCTTACTGTGTATGCTCCCAAACCAGTTCACTCATTTAATGAAGTTAAAATTATTCAGGCTGGGGTTTAAAGAAGTTCCAAGAGGACCTTCATTGAATACTTGCATCAGTTAAAAACAGAAATCAATGTAGTGGCTTGTCTCCAGAACAGAAAAGCCTATAGCCTCAAACTTTTCCAGATCATGATTTAAGGAGTCACTGATTCCAATGGGAGTTTGGATGTGCTCCAAGAGGTATGCCCCCACCTCTTCTTGCTCTATTTTTCCCTTTCTTAAAATAGGACTATTTGTTTCTATTGTATCAACATCCATATCTCATATCTCCATATTCCCCATATCATCCATAATACCCATATGCAGTATTTTCAGTCCAGCATTTTCTACTTCTATTACTTCCCACATCTTCCTTTTGGATTTTTTTTTTGATGTCTCAGCTCTATCACCACCACTAGTGAATTAAAAAAACAAAGAATGATTCTGTTGTATACAGCATCTTTCACACCACAGATAGTCTGGAAAGATGTACAAAGCTGTGAGATAGATGCTGGTCAAGCACATTTCATTCATACTTGGTAGCCATTAGGCATGCAATTTTATTTCCCACAGAGCCTAGGGCACTAAAACCTGTTCTGCCAAGAGGGGAGAACAATTAAGCAGGACTAACTGTGTCAGTAGGACTAACAAAATGGTTATGGGACCTTTAACACAGGAGTCCCTCCTGAATTCAGTCTCACTCCCCAACTGAATACCTGAAGGAACACCTGACCACAAAAAGAAACTGCCCTCCCATCTTCTCCCTTCTTGCACTTCCTTCAAGCAGCACAAGCATTTCAAACAACACAAATCCATTCCCCACTCAAAGCCTACTTGGCTCCTATAATTTCTATCATTTTCCTGTCATCATTTCTTCCTTGTTGAAGCCAGCAGCTTATGAGTCAGAGAACAATCATTAACTTTTACAACTTCCATACAAATCCACCTACTCATATTAGAAAAGCAGTATTGACACGCAACACACCCTCAGACCAAACCCTGACCCTGCCAAGATGCTCCACACTTCTGTGGGAAAGTCAGATACTGCAGAAGCAGGAGCTTGTTCAAGAAGGTACCATTGGAAACATAACCTTTTTTTTTCCCCTCCCAAGAGCGATGGGCCATGGAGAAGCAACATATCAACACCACATTTAGTTGAGTTTGGCTTTCTCAATACCTTTATCCACTGTTGAAGAACTTGGCCATTGGTTCAAGACACACGGGGCCTGATGCAAAGCCCTTCGTTATTAATAGAAGCCTTTTTTCCACTGACTTCAATGGATCTTGGACCAAGCCCAAGGAAGACAAGATTTCACAGCAGTAAGAGTGACACACATTCTCCACATTCAAAAAAAGAAAAAAACACAACAATACGCAGCATTTACGATGTCAATCTGTATAGCAGTTTTGTTTGTGTTTTGCTTTTTTAAAATAGGCTCTAGGCTGTCGGATTAATGCACCCAAAAAGTCTCTCTGAAGCTGGAAGGAATTACGGGCAGATACAAAATGCTATGGTGAGATACATAACATTCCCAGTACCACCCTCAACTAGGATATAAAGGCATCTTCTACCACAACATTTCTTGTAAGTTGCTGCAGCCACACTTTAAAGTGTCCCATCACTATAAACTCCTCCAGTAACAGCTACAATATTACCCACGATGAATTAATTTATATTAATATGGCTATCGCACGCATTTCCATATGAAACCCATTGTTCTGGAGCATTAATAAAAACCCCACTAGGTGAAGTAACATGGTACCCCCATATTTGGTTTAAAGAAATTTAAAATAAATACATTTAGAACAAAATTGCTATTAGCTTTAGTTTATCATAATTGGCACAGCAAGCAGAAATCCAGTTATCTTCTCAGTCCGTATTTATAGCATCACCCGTTCCCATTCATTCCGCATTTTCTTAGAGAATCTGCTGTACCCTACATCTGCAATTCATTGACTTTACAATTTACCACATGTTGAGATGGAGAGGTCTCAGCTCCATTTGAATCACTGCACAAATATGCAAGTGATTTATCGTTTTAAAACTGAAGACTGCAGAAGAACGACTCCACTTTTCCTGAACATTACTCCTTCTGGCAGACCATGAACAATTACAGCGCGTACTAATTAAGCTCTGTAAATGTGCTGTGCCCTGCTAATGCCTACCAGGCCTCAAATTTAGTTGCATGAAGCCAAACTTCAGCCAGCGACTTAACTCATTCAGCACTGCCCAGTTGCCTGAGCGTGACCCCACGAAGAATAAGGGTCGAGGGTTTAGCCAACCTAAAACAAAGGCGTGAGACTGAACAGATTTTGCCGGAAAGAATCAGAGGGGGGGGAGATGCCGGAGGGGGAAGCGTCTTGGGAACGGGAGGAACATCCTTGTTGATAACCTGTTAAAAAGGTACAATACCACACCAGCTTTGCAGCGCTGTGCTGGGGGATTCGGATCTGTCCCTGGGGGCTAATAAGTCACAGCGCTCCATTGATTAGGGAAATGCATAAAACCTTCAACAAAACTGTACAGCTATTTGTGGAAGAGCTGAATTGACAGGCCCCTCTTTTTTAAAAAAGTCAGGTTTTACACAACTTGCAGAAGAAAAACATATGGCCAAAGGAGTGCAGCTTTCCACCACACACATAACCCTGCTTTTTTCTTAAATTAGTCTCCAAGCACAACAGTAACCTACAGGGAACCTGAAATCAGCTGCAGAAGAAATTAAAGCTAAAAGTAATACCTAGGCATATTTAAGTAATCATATTATCTTGTTAAAACACACACACACACACAGAGTACAGACAAGACAGCAGCACTTCAAATCTGACTGTCCACTCTAGCAAAGCGTGTGTAATGGGGAATGAGCCGAGAACAACGAGCTTTGCTGAGCAAAGCACTGTTTCTTCTCAGGCCCCAGACTTTCCTGACACTTAAGAGTCAATCCCCAGATCCCAAGCTTCCCCTCCAACCATCCGTTCAAACACTGGCATTTTCCCCCTGCCCCCCCCCCACAAGTTTCTACAATTTCTCCTCATGCTCCAACATCCCTCCTTTGTCCTCCAATTAAATCTCCAGTGGCCCCCGCTCTCGCTGTGCCTCCCCCCCAGTTAACCCCTCCCAAAACACCACCCTCCAAACATCCCCCCTGCTCCCCTCCACACTGACCTACACGTTGATCCCACATTGTTCCTTCCAGCAGGACACAGGGCTTCTCCCCTAAAAACTGCCTCTAACCTCAACATCTTCATTCATTCAATGCATGTTTTCCCTTAACGTAGGTTTCTGTTGCTTTTTAAGAGGCCCTGTTTTATACACAAATATATGTTTATGTATATATACAAAAACATATACAGTCTAATACATGTATTTCCAAGTATCCACCTTTTGCATAAAGCCTGATGTAATTTTGCCTTCCCTCCCCAGCTCAGCGGTATGTGAGCAAATTAAAGGACGTTTCCAGGTGTCATCTGTCTTTAAATGTTTGCTTGTGTCGGTATCTAGGAAATACTGCACAATACTACTGCTAAGACCTCTGCAAAGGACACTGAGCTGTGCTAAACTTCCCTCCTTCAGCCTGGCTGCATCACCCACTGCACAGCCTGTACAGCACCGCAAGCGTTAATTATAAACTTCAGAGCATACGTAAAAAAAAAAAAAAAAAGAAGGCACAAACATAAAACAGCGGTTGGGAGGAGGAGCAGAAATATTCTATGCTTTTAGGTGGGGAGAGAAAGGATTTCCATATCTCCCCCACACACCCCCAGCACCACACTTCATCTCTCATTGCTTATAATTAGTGAAAGAAATTTGACCCACTGCCAGTGTCTGTGGACCTTGGATATTATAAGGCCAGCGTGGCGTCAAATATCTTAACATTCATAAGTGTTATAGGCTGTAAATAAACCCCGTGGATTTATGACCCTGCGGTGCTTGCCAGCAAACGACTGTGGCACATTTCTTTCAGCAGACCTGTCGAGGTGCAAGTTTGCCTTTGGTTGTAAAATTAACCATTTCCTTCACAAATGTGCCCAATTAGAAGTCAAAGTTTTAAGGCTTACTTACATATTTGCCAGGACATGGGACTGAGGAGACACCCAGGGAACGCAGCTTTAGACTTCCCCCCCCAACCTCACAACTCCCTCCAAAGCAAAACTTCTCACAACAGCCCCAATGTGCAAGGCAAGTGTCTCATTTCACCAAAAAAAAAACTGAAAAAAACCCAAACTGACAACCTGACCGCTGTTGCATTTACATGTGCCTATCGCCAGCCCTCATTTTTGGCTGCTCTGAGGCTGGGGGGAGCAGGCGTCTCCCCCCGGGGCTGTGCCTGGAGAAGGATCTCCTCCCTTCCCCCAGGATAATGTCATCTGCTTCCTGTGTAGGAGAGCATTTGCTAAATCCAGGTTGTCTCATGCTTAACTGCCAATAATCCAACTTCCACATAACTCCCAGACAGCTGGGAAAAGGTCCTCGGAGTTTTTAGTCATGGTACAGAAACACACGTCCACACTAAAAATCTGCAGCTGTCCTTTTTCTCTACACCACATTTTTTATCTGATTTTGGGGCCCAGTCATGAAAGTCTTGACAAATTTAAAACATTTTTACCTACATTCTGGTTTACAAGCGCCAATGAAAGCTACAACATGCTCCTTCCCACCCCCCCCTCCATCTTCAGCTGACAAATCAGCACATATTTGCTTGAACAAAAAGCGAAGGGGAAGAAGGGAAAAAACAAACCACACCACCCCAATCAACATCCTCAGTCCTTGTATGAATGCATTCAAAAAAACCTGGAAAGGCATCTACTGTATTTTTTTTCAGTACAGATCAGCCACTGGTGCACCTATTAAAATTGTTCGATTTCCAAAGCAAATATTATTTTTAATGAAGTGCAGTCCTGCAATTATCCTGTACACTCAAGTAACAGTACTGCATTATATTGTTTTGCAAGGTCCCAGAAACATGAAACTTTTCTCTAACTAATTTTCATACCCCCCTAAAGAGAAACTGATGGAGTAAGCAATGCAGCATTTGCTCCAGAATAAAATCTTATGGGGGGGGGGGCAGAGAAGAGACAGAAAATAGGGTAAAATTAAAAATAAATCAGCTTCTTTACTGAACGTAAGTTAACAAACACAGTCTGTTTGCCACTGTATACCAGCTATGCTAATGCTATTGCAGAGTGATTCAGCAATCTACCTAATTAAGCATAAGGAAAGTTTCTTTATGGAGGTTCCATTTGATTTATGCCACGGGATCATCAGTTCTTATTTAACAGCTTGTTTTTACACAAGTCCAGAAACTTTATTAAAAGCATGTCCACTCCTTTTTTTTTTTTAAACAAAGCAAATAATTCACTCTCCACTGAATAGCTCTGTATCATAAAGTACCAAAGTGCTGACATATTAAGTTGTATCTACATTATTAAACTAGTTGGTGGACGTTAATACTATAATCCATACTGCAGACATTAAACCTCAACCATAAAGATTAGTAAAGAATTAATATTGTCACATCGAGACTGAAACCTTAACACTCCAGCCATAAATATTTCTGAAGGAGATGAAAAACAATTAGCATAAATACCAAAGAAGGGCAAGAACACCTGTTCTTTTTCAGGGCGATAAGCATTTTATTGTTCTCTATTTAAAATGTAATGACCTGTGTAATTACAGTAATATTACATTGTATTGCAAGGGCTTGGAATGTCACACTTTGAAAAGTGTTGTCAAAACAATTGGAGGGAGGAAAAAAAAGGACCACCATTAACCCTTCACACCCCAGGGTCTACAGCTTTTGTATTAGGAAGGATTACGTTGTCTGATAAAGGAAAACATCAATTTTTCGAGCCAATTAAATAAAAAAATGTTTCTTTCTAAACATAAAAATTGAGGCAAGGGCTCTGTTGTCCAACACAGCTATTCCCAACTACCAAACTTCAGAACCCAACACAAGCTTACCCCTACAGTTTCACTCAGCCAGCAACAATTTACTGGAAAGGAAGATGCAACAGCACTAGCAAAAATAAGAGCATCTGTCAGCAGGGTTTTCTCAAATCACGACGCATCTATTTGCTCACCGAAAGCATTAACCAAGCTCCAAATTTAGGCTAAAAATTAAGTACACCATTTATTCATTTTCCAACTCTGAAAAGAAAACAATCTCCTTTATTATCGCTAACAGGCAGCTACCCCACTGCCTCTGCAAGTGCAGGGATGGAACTGGCGCTCTCAGATGCGTCACTTCATTACTATTTGACTAGACCTCTACTTAATACACATCTATTCTTACAAGCAAGCCACAGTATTCTATCAATAGCAAGATTAACATGCAAAAAATCTCTTTTAGAAATAAAATGATTCCTATCAAGCTTGAGAAACAGTCTGCAGTATTTAAAGCATTATCCCTGAGATAACAGATTATTCACCATCAACAGATTTTATGATACTTCATAATTCTTCACATTCCTGAAGCAGTAAAGGAGAAAACGCTGCCCACAAGTTTGCTCTTGAACAGACAATTACAGGTATATTTACAAAACACAATAATCCCAAATAAAACAAAAAGAACAAAAATCCAGGGAAAAAAAACCCACAACAAAAAAACCACACCCACTGACTTTTAAGATTCTACAACAGCAAAAGAAAAAAAAAACAATTTTGCTACATATCTGCATCACTTCTTTACCTTGCATGCTCTGACACTCAACAAATATGGCTCCAGGAAAAACTACATAAATAAAAATAAAATTCATAATTATGCAGAATCGTCTATACCTTTCCAACCTGTATTTAAAAATAAAATAAAATCAAAAAGGGGAGAGAAAGATCTAGTTCATCTGGAATTGAAAGCTGGTACAGCACAGAACTAGAATCCACCTAAAAATAGTGTGTGACAGACAACAGCTATCCCGCTGAATCTTTATAATATTCTGCTCTCAGGCCTAAATAAACAACTTTAATTTTTCCTGGCTATAATTAAGTGGCAGGCAAACAAACAAGCATACGGAATGTGAAAGAATAAGGTTAAGAAGATAGGAGAAGGTTGCTGGAGCCTGGATGTGGAAATAAGAAAATTGCCTATTGAGTGTGGAAATATCCTTTCAGAATTCATCTGATAACACAAGCAGGCCACCTGCTATACTAACAATAAACCAACCTGTAAGCTTTTGTACAGCACCTTTAATTCACACAAACCCAACATTCCTATGGAGGCCTTTTCTAACTGTGGGGGGAGCAAGGGGAGGAAGAATACTCCAGGAGAGCTAACTGCTGAAGGATCCTATCTCCACATGCTAAGCAAAAAAGGATCTGTAATAAAGGAAACAAGGAAAAAAAGAATTGTAGCTGTTGTAAGAAAAACGCTTTAAGAAAAAGGCAGCAGAGGTGTGCTTCCTATTAGTGTGCACTTAGAACAGTGGAATGCACTGAAGGTAAAAAGGAGGGAAAAAAAGGAACACAAAGCTTCACAATTCATAACAAAGTGATCTGTAACAAAGATTGTTTTGCCATCTGGATTCCGGTAGTTATGGAATTTGGAATTTATCACCACTATCCATATACATGTGGGTGACCGTATCGAAAAGAAAAAAAAAAAATAATGCATTCAGCCCCTGAATTCCCCTCCCCATCATTACAATTGCAAACTGCAGTCACCCCTCTGCTACTGTCCCAGAAATCACCTCCTCGCAAAAAGAGCCTCACAAGCTTCCAAAACAAAACCCTAACACAGCCCTAAATATATGCAAAGTCAGAAAACCTTCCTCACAACCTCCCTGTCACTCTGCATTTACTAATCTGTGTCTACTGACGTTTTACTAAGTGAAAACAAGACTGACCCGATGTTTAATATTTTAATGCTTTAAAACACTTGTAGATCTGATACACTGAAGTTGTCCAAGCCCTCAGTCATTAGTACGGCTTCAACATCTACCCAACAGTAGATCTATTATTGTAAATCGCTATCTCGTGTTACCACAAGGAAAAAAAAAAGTGTATAAACACACATGGTGATGGTGGGGACGCTTCAGATTCAGAAACACAGAGAAGAAACAAAACAGCAACGCTAAAGCCATGGGAAAGGAGTAAGTGGTGTATGGAAGTTCCAGTGGATTCGACCGTTTAAAATGAAAAATTTCGTAAAACTCTTCTAAGACAAAAGAAAAAGTGACACTTAACAAATCTGATGTCAGAGCAGAGCACACCGTGGGTGACACTACGAGCGGGAAAACAGCTGGGACTGCAAACCCACCAGCACAGCCCAAAGTTTCCTGGGATCTGGGCTAAACCTCGCTCTAGCTGCAGGGACACGCAGACCTTCACCCCTGCCACTGAACCCCGACTAAGGAGAAGGGGGGGTGGGGGGGAACAAAAAACGGCAGAAAACCCAACAACAAAAAAACCGGACGCTTTCAGCAAACTGTTTTCCTGCCAGCATACTTCCAGGAGGAATTTTGCTCGACTTGTCTGATTATTTTTTGCGCCGCTGTTGTTGTTGTCAGAGCCAAGCGAGGCGAGTTGTTTCCGGACTCAGCCCTGTGCCCTGAGCCCGGCTCCCCCCGCCCCGGGGCCGCTCCCCGCGGCACAGCCCCGGCCCGCCGGGCAGGGCAGCCGCGCTCGGCCCCCGCACGCCGCGGGGCGCGGATCGGGGCGGCCGGACCGGGCTGAGCCCGGCTCAACTCGCGGCACCCGCGGCCCGAAGGGGCACAATGAAATCGCCGCTCCCGCAGGCCGGGGCGGGCGAGGGCAGGAGAGGGTTAAGGGGGAGGAAAGGGGAGGGGGAGCCGGCCCAGCCGCCACGGAGGAGGGCAGGAGGCGACGGATCACCATGGAAAACGAGGAGTTTGGAAGAGCGGATCGCAGGCTCGGCTGGGGAGAAAATGAGCCCCCCTCCCACAAGGATGGGAGAGAAGGGAAAAGGGGGGGGAGGGAAAAAGAGAAAAAAAAAAGGAAGCAACTCCTCGTTTTTTTTTTTTTTAAATTATTCCCATTTTTGTTTTGAGTTGTTGTTTGGAATTTGTTTGCTTTTCTTTTCCCTCCCCACCCCCCGCAGGGGGAGGTTACGAGGGCTCCAGAAATTTGCCCGCAAAACTGAAAGTAAAAACAAACAAACAAACAAAAAGAAAAAACGAAGGGAGAAGGAAAAAAAAAGAGGAAAGAGAAAAAAAATAATGTGGCGAAGTGTAAACAAACCCCCCCGCCGCTGCCCGCGGAGTTTGGAAAGTTTGCGGCGCGGGGGAGGGGGCGGCGGGCAGGGCCGGGACGAGCGGGGCACCGGGAGCGCGGCGGCGGCGGGAGCCGGGGGAAGGACCGGTGGGGAGGGGGGAAGGGAGGGAAAGGAAAGAGAGAGGGGGGAAAAAAAAGGGACTTACCGTTCTCGCCGTCGGAGAGAGCGATCCATTGGGCAGATACGGGCTGCTGAGGTCGGGGATCATTATAAAGGGATAACCCGGGTATGGTGGGCCCTTAAACAACCCTCCATCTTGCCTCTTCGCAGCTAACATGGCGGGGAGACACGAGCGGGAGCGGGGAAGGAAGGGGGCAACAGGGGGAAAAGAAGGGAGGGAGGGGGAAGGAAAACTTTTTTTAGCAAGTGTCCCCAAAAGGGGAGCCGGGCGCCCGGCAGAGGGGCGGCGGGGCGGGCGGGCGGCGGCGGCGCCGGCCGGGCCCGCGTACTCACCTTCTTCTAAACTTTCCCGGGATTTATCTCTGAAAGTTTCGGACCGAGGCAGGGCCGCCGCTCCGCCTGGGAGCGAGCCGGGGTCGGCGTGGGGCAGTTGGGGAACAGGGTGGTTGGCGTGGGAGGGTGTTTTTGGGGGGTTGGGGGTGGGGGGTAGAAGGAGGAGAGGAGGAATGAAAAGCGAAGGAGAAGGGAAAAGGTGCGGGGAAGAAGGTGGAAGGAGAGAAACAAACAGAACAAAACAGAAGGCATCGTTACAAGTTGGTGCCGCGGAGAAAAGTTGGTCGCCGGCGGGAGCGGGACCCGGCGCGGCGCCCCCGGCCCCGGCGCGGCAGGCGCGGCGCCCCGCCCGCCCGCCCGCCGCCCCGAAACGGCCCCGCGGGGGGCTTCCCCCGTACCTCCGAGTCTGAGGAGCTGTTTTGATTCGTTTCTGATTCATTGACGAGAGACGACTTGACATCAGCTAAATCCCTCTCCGCCGAGGAGTTCTCGGAGATCTTCTCCTCCTGCTCCCCTTCGTCTTTGAAAGAGATCAGTTCATCGTTGGCGCCCAGGTCGTCCCCTCCACCGCCGTTCAGCTGCGGCATTTTCCTCCTGCCTCACCCCACCAGCAGCAATTTTGCAAAAAGGGGAAGGGGAAAACAAAAGAAGAAAAAAAAAAAAAAAGGAGGGGAATGGGGGGGAAAAAGGAAAAAGAAGAGGGGAGGGGGGGGAAGTTTGCACCAAAAAAAGAAGAGTCCAAGGTGAAAGTTTCTTTTTTTCCCCTTCTCTTTCCTCCTGGGGAGGGGAAAAGAGGGAGGAGGAGGGGAGGGAAATGTCTCTTCTTTGCTCCTTTGCACCAGTGACTTTAGGCTTCTTCCTTTCCTTCTTCGGGATTTTCTCTTTCTTTCTTCCCGGGAGCTGCTCGGCGTGCACTGCGCGCACACGCACACCCGCGCACGCACTCGCGGAAAAATTAATAATAATAAAAAATATATAAACCGTGGGGAGGGGGGGGCTGCAGGGGGGTAAAAAAAAAAAAAAAATAATGCAACAAACCAAGCCCAGAAGTCAGCTGTGACGGGGGGGGCAGTCGCCGCGGATATGGGGAGCCTGTGCCGCTCGGGTTTGAGTGAGTTGAAGTTGGACTGAGAGCTTTTCAGTTCAAAGGCGGCGCTGATTGACAGATAGAAAAAGGGGGATCGAAATCCGGAGGAACGGAGAAGTCTGGGATCCGGGATTATTGACAGGGAGCGAGAAACACACCAGGCACTTAATGAGATGCAGGAGGGGGCGGGGGCTCCCCGGTGACGTCTGCATAAATAAACAGGTCTGGGGCGCGGGAGGGGGAGGAGGAGGAGGGTGGGGGAAGTAGGAAACTAACAATGATCCTTTTTGGCATGGGAGCGGGAGCGCGAGGGGAGGGCACCGGGGGCGGGGGCGCCGCTGGGGGCCGGGACGCAAAAGGGGGTGGGGGGTGGAAAAAAAAAAAAAAAGAAAAAAGGGAAAAAATAATAATAAAATAAAAAAAAATCGCTGTGCTGTAGCCCAGAACTCCGGGACGGGGGGGAGCGAGGGGAAAAGCACCCGAACGGGTGTCCCTGTCTCCGCGCTCCGGGAGCGCCAACTTTTACATTCTGGGCATTAATAAACATATCATCCCCCCGCAGCCCGGGTTCTCCTGAAGGATGTGTGTGTGCCCTTATTATTTGGGTACATGTGACGGTAGAGTGGTGGGGTGGGTGTTTTTTTTCAAACCGTTAACATTTTTCATGCTACTCGTTGGAGGTGAGAAACTCCAATCATAATAAACACTAGAATATAGTAAAAGCTTTTTTTTTTTTTTTTTCTTCCAGCAGCACTTGCTCCTTGCATTTATTATGGTTATAACACGCAGGATGAAAATGTGCGAGATCACTCGCTGAAGATCAGATATTTCCAAATTATCTTATAGTAAGGCATAATGTTTTCTGGTCCTTGATGTAAAAAAAAAAAAAAAAAAAAAAGGAAAGGAATGTGACTGCTAAGAAGTTAATTAGCATGGCAGGACGGAGAATCAAGGACTCCCAGACTTCAGAAGTGAAAAGTTGTGGTGGCGTAAACATCACGCTGCTGGGGGGAATCAAAGTGAAAGCTGCTGGTCCCCGCAAGAAGGGGGGGTCCGGGCGCGGGTCCCCGCGGGGTGCGGGGGGTGCCCGGTCCGCTCCGGGGCTGCGAAAGTCACCGGCCGGGGCTCTGCCTGCACGGCAACAAAATGGGGAGCAGAGTCATGCGGATGCAAGAAATGGCATCCGTTCCCCCGAATCTAATGTGGCGAGGGGGAAGGGGGAAACAAATTGATCTTCCAGCAGTGACAAATTGTAACAATGGACGAGTCAATTGGAAACTTTAACATGGGCAAGGAACAAAAGGAGGGGAGGGGGGTTGGAGGGGGGGGAAGACAGTAATTTCAATGGGAATTAGTAAATTGCCTAATGGAAATGGTGTTTGAAAGCAAGGGACAGGCTGTACTAAATAATCCAAACATTCCTCTAGAAATCTAACCTGCTGCTCATGCTAAGGGTCATTCAGCACATAGGGTTTCCAAAACAAAGCCAATTTGTCATGCAATATTTAGAGAGTTTGGGGGTTTCAGCTAAACTGTCTTCTATAAAAAGAATAATAAAAATAATAATACAGAGATCGACAAGGCTAACACGAATTCTCAGGCATTAAAAAGTTCACATAGAAATTTGCATACTAAAGGGAAAGATGCAGACAAAATAGAAATAAAAAAATCACTGCAACTTACAACTTTAATATTAATCAGTAAAGCAGAAGTAGAGTGAAAGGAAGCATGAAAAGAAGTAAAACAAATGTGTACATTTAATCAGACAGGATTGCATAGGACACAAAGAACAGGGCTAATTAGTCTCAGCAGGTAGGGACTAACCTTCAGACTTCATAAATAAATAAGTCTGTGAACAATGTCTAAGTGGGAATATGGAGACAGAAAAGGGATTATTTTAAGACACCAAGTAAAAACATGACTAATGAAATACTTCACTGTTAACTCAGTGTACAAATGCATTGAACAGTTTCTTTTTCCACTGGTCTTTTGACTAACTTGCTTTTTACTTTCAGAGATTTTACTAAATAACTGTCTGTGGGCATGCACGCTCCCCATTTGCCCCTGATTATGTACTTACTGTCTTTGCAAACTAGTGCCTTGCAGAGTGACATTTTAACAAATATTCTCCATTTTTGTTTGCTTTTTGATTTTTAAAATGCCTTTATATCCCAGAACAATATGAGATTAGAAATACCAATGTGACAGACTCCTATTTACTTTGCAGGGCCATGTGTTATAATTTGATCCAAATGAACAAAAACAGTTGCACAGTTTTGTTTTGTTTGTCAAAGATCTTTTCACAATCTGCTATGGATTTCTTCTTAAACAAGCACGCTTTTGCTTCAGTCCTGTTGTAGTTGCTAACTACTTAGTAAGCATTATCAAAAGTTGATGTGTGCAAGACAGACCCAGTTGTTGCCCAAACCTGGTTGCAGAAAGTGGTCCTGATTCTGTGGAGCGTCATACGTGCAAGTACCATCACTGGCAGACTATCTGTGAGGGTGATACACGTGTGAACTACTCATGCAAGTAACGTTACTCACGTGAGTAGATGTCGGTAGAAGGGAGCTTGGCACTGTTTGCCCCAATGCCACGTGGTGGTCCTGGGTGTAGAAGAATGGCTCTGGAAGGCCCAGAGATGTGGAAGGTGTTTCCTGGGCACGTTTTCATGCCTGGAGTTTTGCCACTGCAATGGTCGTAGAGAAGCCCCATGAAGGACCAGGAAACTGCTTTCTAGTTTTCATGGCAACATCAAGTTCTTGCTGTTGGAAACTTCTGGAGGTTTGTTTTCAAACTGAAACTGAGTGGGGTTGTGAAGTCCGAGGATTGGCGATGATTACTAAACCAACAGGGTTTAATTAAGGCAGTACAAATCACTTCGGATAGTTTATGCACCTGATTTGTATCATTGCCCATTATGTACCGGGTCTTGTTTCATGACAGGGGAAGTGAGATCTCTCCAGGGGTCAGTAGCACCTGTTGAGTAGTATGTTCTCAGGTGATACTTTGAATTAAAAAAAAGTATACTGTTTTACAATGAAAGAAACAAAATATTAAAAAAAAAAAAAAAAGGCAAGCTAATCCATGGCATGAAACCTAATTTATTGTTTGAATACCCAATTTTAAGTAACAGCCGATGAGACAAAGCCAGGTGCTCCAAGTTCAGGAAATGTTGGCTCTTTTGCCAAAGCTGACCTCTAGCACAGATGAAGAAGTGCGAGTGCTTTTGCAACTCCGACAACTTGGTACAATATACCAAATGCTGAGCGATGGGGTTTGGTTACAGGCAATGGTGTCACCATTTTACACTTTGGCCCAACACTTTTGGTCCCAAGAATCCTGCCATCTCGTGAACAGGAACAGTGGAAAAGTCAGGTTCACCTGCCAGTTCACATTGCAGTGAACTGAAGAGGGAAGAGGTTGACCAGGGCAGCCAAGGAGATTTACTGTTTTATGAAAAATGTTTTGGAATCTTTAATGTCTCACCAGAGGCCCAAGTCTCTATTGGAGAAACATGGCCAGCTAACTGCCAGCTGGATCTCCTGGATAATGTTTACATATTTGGGGTGAGTCATCTGTTTTCGTGGTCGTCTCCAAAAGGTCCCAATGTAGGTTACAATGTGTAAAATTCAAATTATTTTTTTTGAAAGATAAAAGGATTTTGGTTGACCAGGCTGGGATTTGAGTCTACAGCTCAAAGGAGTCCGTATGTTTACAAATAATCTTGGATCTTAAAATCTGCTCTGAATGTTGAAAAAAAAAATCAATATTGAAAAGGATCCAATAACTTGAAGCAAACACATCTGCCCAGTGTCTTACCAGTACTGGCTCTTCCAGAATTAGCAGAGGGGAAATTTTTTCTAGGGCAGACAAGATGACAGCATGAAAACACAGAAACCGTGGCTCCTGTCTGCAGTCACTTGCATTGACGGAAACAAGCACACGTGAAAATTCAAGAAAGCTAGCAAATGAGAAAATATCAACAAACAACCAAACCATAGTGCTACTGCTAGATTTCTTTGGGGCTTTAGATTTTGCACATACTGACCAGGTCACAGTGTGTTATTTGAGCAATAGGGTGGGCTGTCAATCTGCACTTGACGGAGAAACATTGGAAAATTGGGTATCAAAAAACCGTGTGCATTGTTTTTCAACCTTTTAACGCAGCCTGATGTCTCTCAATCCATGCTCTGCTTCCCAAGTCATGGCTATGGCTCAGTAGGAACATACCTCCCTTTTAGCACCTAAACCACAGCTTTACCTCTTGCTTTTGTTAGAGATAATTCTGTCAAATAATAAAATCGTTAATGGGTAGAAATATGCATTCATGCAGGGATTATTCACACTTTATCATGAGGTGATATCAAGCACTATAGGAGTGAATGACAAGAAATAGGCTTCTGAAATTCAGAGCCCTCCATAAATATACCATTTTTATTGACAACACATCTTTTAACCCTAATAGTAATGGAAGAAATCCAATAAATGAAACATTTACTGCATAACTTGCCTTATTTTCGGGTGGTGTCTGATTCCTTTCTAGCTGTCTCTAGAAGATGTTTTTAGCCTAATTTGCTCCCTAGAAATTTCACTCACTAGAGTTATACATCTATGACGTTTTATTGCCTGAAGCCAAGTCTGAATAAGAACTTTCTTAAGATATACTTATCCTAATGTCAGTCTACAAGAACTGAGCTGCTTTAGTTTGATTTATTTGTGCAATGGAGATATATGTGCACCTATATAGCTGGCCGTTGCCCCAAACTGGATTTAATATTCCAAACACAAACAAATAAGAGGAACCAGCAAATTTATCCATGGTTAGTTATAAATAGACACTTTTAAACTAATCACCTCAGACTTGTATTTATATGTCTCTGTTTTCCAAACCAACCAAAGCAGTAGTCCATTGCAAAACACACTCATTTCAGAGGAAAGGAGTTGAGTGTATGTGTCTATATATGTATGGTCACAGGCAAACATCAAGCACTAGCCAGATGCAATATGTTCAACTATCTAAGAAATACAACATGGCATTTAAGGACCCGGAGCATGGAGGTCATTGGTTGAGATTGCAGACCACTGCCTGGCTGGTTCCCTGGGCTCTTTCTCCTGCCTGTTGCCTCTGGCACCCACATGGGCTAGTGAGTGCTTTGGAGCAAGGGCCTTCCTTTGCTCAGTGCTTTTGCTGGGATGTTGGTCCCTAAGCAGAGTTCATGGATGGTACGGTGATAGAGGTAATAACATGGTAATAATTTGGCTTACACCAATACAGTGTCACCAAGGGTGATCTTCTGGGTGAACCCTGGCTGAGAGCAGATGGCAGTAGGCAACAAACCCAGCAAGCTGTAAGGCACAAGCATGCCCTCAGCCAGAAATGACTGCCCTTTCAACTGACACACAGTAATTAGCTGCGTATGCATTTGTAGTCTGTTGCAATATGAGGTAAAAGGGATTAGTTTTGCAATGGCCTATGAACATGAACATGCGCCAGCTGCGTTCCAGCTGTAGAGGTTCTGGCTGATGGATGGCAATAGTCAGCACAGGGGTAGTAACTTCTTAAAACAGTCAAGTTTAACAACATGGGATCATTTGATCATACCAAGCAATCACAGAGCCGCTCATGTTGGAAGGGACGTGAAGACACCTCCAGTCCAGCCTCCTGCTCAAAACAAGTTTTAGCTCTGAATTCAGACCCATTTGTTTAGGGGGTTGTCCTGTCAGGTTTCAAAAGCCTCCAAGGACAGAGATGAGACAACTAGGAGTTAGGACTTTGCATTTACTCTTTTTTAATTTCATACTGTTCCTATTGGCCCATTTCTCCAGCCTCTCTAGGTCCCACTGGACAGCAGCCTTGCCCTACAGCATGTTAACTGGAGTGTCCAATTTGATGTCATCTGCAAATGTGATAAGACCTCCTCCAGGTGATAGATACAAATGTCAAAGAAGTCCGAGGATAGACCCCTTTAGTACTGCGCTTGCCACTGACAAACAGGGGTTCAGACCCTTACCAATGTCATTTGAGTTTGGTCATCTAAACAGTTTTTTATGCATTTAGTTGTCTACCTATTCAGACTGTAATGTTCTAACTCAGATGCTAAAGTCTCCTCTCCTGAAGCCTCAGGTTTGTGCTCCACTGCTTGTCTTCTTCACTCCTGTCAGGCTCACGGCTTCCTGTCATCACTACAGCCAAAGCTACTTTTGATTATCATATCCTGTCCAATTCTCCCTTGTTTGCGAGAAGCAGAGCCATGAGACCATCATCCACCCTTTCTTTGCCCATACACCCTCTGTGTTAAGAAGTTTCACTCAACAAAGTCCATAGACTTTCTAAACCTATTGTATCCCACAGTCTTATCCTTACAGCTGAAGTCAGGGAGGTTAAATTCTCCTGACAACCCTGTAGACTGTTATCTGGAGACTTCTAATTGTTAAAGACATGATTGACTTTGTCACCCTAATCAGATGATCTGTAACAAACTCATCACAGTGTTACCTTACTGGCTTGTCCTCTAATCTTGATCCACAAGCTCCCAACAGCCCATTTCCTCTTTCCATATTTTCCTGCTGCTCCTTTGTATAGAAGGTACACCCCTTGCTTTTCTTCCCTTCCTGTCTTTCCTAAAGAGACTGTATCTGTCCATCACAGACTTGTAATCATAGAAGTGATCCCACCATGTCACAGCTGATCTATCCTCAAACCACAAGCAAGTCAGTGCATTCCCTCCTGCTTCAGTTTTTCTCCAGATCAGTCCAGTTAGGTTTCATGCTCTTCAGTGTACCGCTGTGTCTTGCCGCATGTCTTTCTGTCCCAAATACCTCAGATCTTCAGAGCAACCTATGACCATCACCATAATGCAGTCAGCAAGGGTGACAGTGGAGGCTGACCAAGAGGACGTCATTTTGGACTAAGACAGGAAGTTTTAATTTAGGCTAGGAAGTGAATGAGTACTGTATTTCCTGCAAAGCCAAAGTTAAACACCCAGCCCAAACCCCAGCCAGGTCTGCAGGCTGGCAGCCGCATGTCCACAAGAAGTGCACTTTTTCCAGGAGCCAGCAAAGGCAGAAATCTAAAGGAACGTATTGGTTTTTCCTCCATGGAAGCAGCTGTTACTAGTATTTTGCACAGAAGCACCTCTTTGCCACTGCATGTGCAAGCCCGTTCCTGACACTTCAAGCTTACAGTCATATTAATTAATAGCTGATCTATTCAAGCATAAACAAAGCAAAAGGATTCTCAGGACAATCCTTCTCAACTTCTCCTTGAGAGTATTTTCATAGCTTGACCAGGCCATTTATAATAGAGACATTTACTGTATTTTACTATTTCCTAGCAAATAGTTTTCTGAATAATAATTCTGCTTTAAAGGTTATTTTGGCCTTTCCTTTTTTTCCCTCAGCTCCTGAAGTGTATGTCTCCTTTTTTTTCCCTTCTCATTTGGCAAAGGCCTCCCAACTACATCAAGCAGTTTCAAGTCAGACAAGGAGATAGGCAGAGCCCTGCTGAAGGAGCAGAGCAGTCACACTCTCTTTGTAAAATATGCTGCCATTTATCAACAGACAGAGAGAGGTTTTTCTTGCAACAAGGAATCTGAGCTAGCGCATACCAAAAGAGTGGCACTGGAGACTTTGTGGTTGGCTGTTGTTTCAGGCAACATGCAGCCTTTACATAGCCTGAGGGCATAAATAAGCAGAAAAGAGGGAATGGACAGACCTTCCTACAGTACAATTAGGTGACAATGAGCTATCCAAAACAATCAGGATATCAACAACATCAAGTGCTTTCCCTGTGTCTCAGGAGTGCTCCCAAGATTTATTGCATAAGAGGCTCTGTCTATTGCTGGCGCCTCTAGATAGTGTCTCTGGAGAGAGGCAGTTGTCAGGCACTCAGGAACAGGGTCCTTTCTGGGAAACTTGTTGCAGCCTGAAGTATTGCAGTTAGATCCAGTGGAGCTGGTGTCTGAGCATCCTATCCTTACCTAATGCAGAATCCCTAGGAAATAAAACAGGAGAGATGGACCTGCAACCACTCTGGGAGGCTTATATAGGGGGATAATCTACAGGAGTAATTCCAAACATCCTCCATCTATTAGACTGGGAGGAGGAGAGGCAATAGGTCTCAGGACATTTCTGTTCTGGGTCTTGACTCACTTTCTCCTTCAGAAAACATGAATCTGCAAAAGAGAAGCTCTCTGCTGCACTTCTACCTTGGCTCTCTGGATCCATTAGCTCCTTTCAAGGATCCTAACCTTACAGAGTTCTGTTTTACAGGTGAGATGTTCCTGGCCTTGATTAGAAAGGATATTGCAATTTCAAATCAAAAGGCAAATATAAGATTGTGATCAGCACCTGTCTCAAATGTACAATTCAAATGCACCCTGTAGGGATTTCAAGGCATTTGGTAGAAGTAAAACTCCACTGGAGACTGTTCTTTCTAGTTTGGGAGACACAAAGGGCAAGGGTGGGTCCTGCATTCACAAGAAGAAACTCAATGTGTTTTGTCTGCTACTTTATCTGAAGTACAAGTCTATCACACTCACCTGCTCCACTCACCCTTTTTACAACAAATCATGGCTGTACAACAACCACTGTAATTCTTCGGGCAACAGCACCCTTAGGACATCTTCTACATCCGTGGGAAGACATAATCTGGCATTCAAGGCATTGTGGTAGAATTGGCACCACCACTGCTTGCCTGAGGCACTATCTTTTTTCTTTGCCTTGCCAGCCTTCTTAGCTTAGCTTTCTTCTGAGAGGCAGGGAGCTGAGGCAGTGATTCTGCCAAAGAGGGATGCAAAAGAAAGCAGAGATGACATAAATCAGAATAACACTGGTCTCTAGGTTCCTTTAGTGGCCCAGACTGAAAAGGTCTGTGTGCAGAGAATCTGGGAGAACTGTGCACAATGTTATCAATGTACACGTGTCCTCAGTCTCGTTCTCTTTGTCCCTCTGACCTAAAGCAATCTGTGTCCAGGCAGGACTGGAGAACATAGCTAAAATAGCACATGCAGCCCGTTTTGCATACTTTCCTGTGGCACTAGAGCTAAATGATTTATGACTGAAACATTCACTGTTGCAGTATGAGACAATTACAGGAAAGTTGGTAAGGCAGCAGTTACCTACTTGTAGGAATATGAAATTCCTTCCTTCCTCCTGATTTCAAACCTGAAAAGTGGTGAACTACCACAGCTCTCTTTGGGAGGATAATCAAAAACTTGCAGAATCAGACCTTAAGATGTTCTTGTCTGGACAAATAAGTACTGTTGTCAACGACCATCTATAGCCACCTTAGGACATGCAGGGAGTTTCTGTTTCACACCAGGTACTTGACATGACCAGAAATCCTGTTGCACCTCTTTGGTCATGTGTGCATGAATCTACTACCAAAATCCATGAAGTTCTTTCTGTGCACAAAACTAATTGTTTATATTAGCAAATGGGTATTATATGCTCCTTTGGCAATGACTGCCTATTTTTACTAAGTGTATTTACAATGTTTAGCAGAATATAGCAATGTTAGTTTTAATTTAACACAACAAAATTTTTATGAATATGTTGGGCTTTTTCTGCAAGCAGATGTAATTTGAATCTAAGCACTACTTTAATACAAATAAATAAAAGTAGGATTTTTAGGAGATTATTATGATCTTCAGCTCTGAGGTCCTGTATTACAGAGGTCATTGAATTTCAACAAGTGGTTCCTGCCACGAGTCTGCCATTTCTTACTAAGCTACAATATTTCATTTAGAAAGACATCTGACCTGGTTTTAAAGATTTCAAATCAGAACCCCCCTTCCACTGTAGGCAAATTTTGTTCCAGCAGTTGTTCATTACCCTCTCTGGGGAAAAAAAAAAAAAAAAAGAAAGGAAAATAAAGCACCACAACTCTTTCAAACTCCTCTTCTTCTTGTTCCAACCAAATAATACTATAAAAGAGTATCATCCTGTATTGCCTTTTCACCACCAGTAGCTTTGCTTGTTTTCCTGCAGTTCTGTGGTCCATAACAGAACAGGTCCTCCTGCCTTCAGGTTCTCCTCCCTGGCAGCCGTGGGACACCACAGGCAGAGGGCTCTGCGTATGTTTTTCAAATTGCAGGATAAGGCAGTGAAAACAAATTTGACGATTATCTGCAACAGTAACATGTCAGAGAATATTTTGTCTCGCCTGTCTTTAAGCTGGTCATCTGAGTGTCGTGAAAAGTTAATAAAGAGGCCCAAACAGTGACTTATCCCAGCTAAAACATCTCCAGTGTGCAGTGGCTCACCTTACTCCGGTACCTGGCTTGGTCCATTGACTGCAGCCACTGCCTGAAGGACTGGCAGAGACTATACATGAAAGTTTTACATCCCTAAGAGCTGAGCTTCACTTTTAATGAAGATACTTTCTAGAAGGTAAAAGCTACTAGCTGACAACAGCAAATGTCTTTGTATACCCTAAATTTATTGGCTGGAGTGTTAAACCAGTTTACAGTACACTCCTGTTTGCATTCCCTAGTTGAAATCTTGACCATAAAGACCCTAAAGGATAGACATTTCCATTTTTTAATCAAGAAAACACTGAAACTCTGAGATACAGACACCTAGGAACTGTGATTTTAAGGGAAATGCCAAGATTGTGACATTGGGGATACAGTCTCTTGAACTGGCACCAACGTTAATTCAATAGAATATGTGATATTCTAGTATAACTTTGACCAGAACTCTTAAAAGTTTCTGTAAAAGCCTTCTGGATTTTCTTCCCTTAACAATACAGAGCGCCCTTGTTTTGTTTTACTTTCTGAAAGATTTATTATGCTTGTTTTTCATCAGAGAGATATATGAAGCTTAACTTTCCCTAGTTTTGTTGGCTGACAATCTCACCTCTTTTATCTTGGCTTCTTGGAGAAAAGCAGTTCACCTCATCATGCTGTAGCATTTGTAACCATGGATTAACTTCAGCTGAATATGACAGGAGACTGAGAGATCAGCAATATTTATGTCCTCCAACTTAATAACTATTGGAGAGGTCCAACTTAGCACTCATTGGAGGGAAAGTCCATAGGGAGAGGGCAGTGTGGGTGGCAGAGAGCAGTGAGCCCATGGGGGAAGGTGCACAGAGAGGAGACTGCTCGAGCCTACTGCTCACCACGCTGTTTGTTTAGTGTTATTAGTGCCATGGTCGCACAGAGAGTACGCTGTGAACCCCTTCTCCCCCTCACAAGTATCCTTTTCCTCTTAAGATCATGTTATACCTCTTGCAAGTTACAGCCACTGGAAGAAGTCACAGGAAAAAAATGCACATATTGCTGACTGCCTTTCTTTTACTCTTAATTTTATATAACTCTCATCAGCTGTATTCCTCAAAGAATGGAAATAAACATATTCAGATCCATCATCCTCCCACACACTTACCAGTGATCTTCTATGGAGAGTTTGGAAATCTCTGTGCCAGAGTTCATCTTGGAGTCTGTAGCAGTTTGACCTGAGGATTGTATAATTTTTTTTTTTTTTTTTTTTACAAAAGCTTGAATAGAATCTCCCAATTTGCTCCAAATTGCCAGTGTAGACAGGGAAGTGATACTTAGCCTGTTGTAACATACACTTCAGCAGGACCAGCTAGTACATCATAAAGCACCACTTGCCTTATCTGCGCTGGAACAAGTCGCTCTGAATGCACGAACTATTCTAACAAAAATAGTGCAGACTTATCTCAGAATGTGCAGGGGGAACTCTCACACGTTGTAATGGAAGGGCACAGGGGCTGAAACTTTGACAATGATTTAATCTCAACTGCACATTTCACAAGGTTATAGTTTAAGAGCAAATAAGCAAAACCAGAGGATTTTAGCAGTTCCATGAAATGTAGCTTCCCAATTTGTTCAACTTCTGATCTTCACTTAATGGGTTGTCCCGCTTTTTTTTTTTTTTTTTAGCACTCCAGTGGCAATGTAGTCTGCTGAGAAAGATAAGACCTATACTAGCAATGCAAACAAGCAGCAAAGAAATAGCTTTGACTACAGTTTTTAAATCTTCATCCCAAATGACAAACAAGCACCACGAAAAAAACACCCAAAAAAACTCCACCCAAACAAAACACCACTCCCCCCCAAAAAAACCCCAAACACAAAACCCCCCAGCATATAGACTGCAGTGATTTTTATATCATCCGAAGAACAGGGGAAAAGCCTGATTACAGTTTAAAAACCCTTGGTAGTACTGAAAACACAGCAAAAAGTTCCTCATGAAACAACACTGTAGGCACAGGCTCAGTGGCTTCATTTGCCAGAAACCTTCAAATCTCCAGATCTCTGTGCCTGCTGTTCACACTGACAGATCTACCAACTGCCCAAGAAGAGTGAAGGTTAACAGTGAAGCTGGAAATTCGGTGTCCCAGGCAAAGTTTCCGTTCTTGGGAAGACAATGATCCTCTCTGTCCCTTCGCTGGCACCTTTGCAAATTGGAGGTATTGCTGGTTGAATGGGTGAGGGGTTTGCAGTTTAATGAACTTGTAAGGTCTTAGCAAATGTTTTCAGTCTGTGACCTGCAGACTCCTGCTACCCTTACTAATAAAAGGTTAAGGAAAATGGGTTTGCAGATGCTGTGTAGCAATCTCTGCGTATGGAAATTCTAAAGGGGGCCATACTTTTGATTGGAAATTTGTAGGGGTCCAAAAATCAAAAAAGTCTGAAAAATAAAGTGGCTTAGATCTCATCTGTTCAGATGAAAGAAACTGCTGAAGACTGAAGTGTGTAGATATGTGTTAATATATCATGACATTGTAACTAAAGAGCATTATACAGCAGCACAATGTTATAAAATAGTTCTACTCCTTCACAGGGGTGTAGCAATAAAAACATAAGAAAGCAAGCCAGAGTGGACTGTTTATTTTTAGCTTTTGATTTCTAAAATCATTTTATTTGCAATAGGTGTTTGTTAGTCTTTTTAACAATGATATCCTTAGAATTTTTAATCAGAGTTAGTTAGAAAACAGCTCCACACACAGGCTTGGCTTAAGAGTAATGAGTGTGTATGATGGAGGAAGCCCTGAAGTCATGTAGGGCATCTTAATATGAATACATGTAATAGAAAATATTGAATAGGTGTAATGTGGCCCCCAAGTGTAAAACTCACACATATTTTCTCCTCCTCCCTCTCTCTTTCTCTCTATCTTTCACTTGTAGTCTCTCCCCACATTTGCTAAAATTAAAAATAAATCTGTTTGTCACTAGACCCACATGAAAGCCAAAAAAAAAAAAATTTAAAATTGTGAGGTCTAGTACAAGAGAATGAGCTAATTTTGAGGGAGGGAGATAATAGGATTTTTTATATATATATCAGCAAAAAATATCAGAGGTAGATATCTGTGCAGTTGCTGGGCTTTTGTGTTCTGGGACTAGGAGACTTGAATATTATTAAGGGATCAGTCACAAAGTGCATCAATCTGGCATGTACTAGAGCCAGATATCTATTTGCCAGAAGCTGAAAAAAAAAAAAAATCTCAGCAGGCTCACAGTTGAAGAATGGTGGACACTGCTTTGATTCAAGAAAGCCCTGGCACAGATATCTTCCTGGATATGGATAACATAATGGACTTTGGGGAACATATTAAGTCACCACCACCCCCCCCCCCACTGTGACTTGGTAGCAGCTCTGGATGTGAATTATACAACTCTGGATTGATATGTTAAGGACTTAACAATTTCTGTCTTCAGCATTTCCAACCTGTGAGTGAAGTGTTGGCTTAGTTTTTTTTTCCTTTCAGTTTGATGGCAAATTGTGCTAAGCTGTATAATTATTTTTTAAAAACCTGCAAATAAAAGAAAATATAAATTAAGAAGAGGGTGGGGAGAGTGACTGTGAGTGCGTGTGATGTACTGCATTTAATGTTTCTCTAGAACAAAGTCACACTTGAAGGCCTGGCTCCCTTATTTATACTGTTTGTTTATAAGATCCAGGAATGCTTGTTTTCAGCATGAAATAATTTTTGCTGTGGCTTCAAATGAAAATATGTATTTGCTAAAACCAGAATTCAGCTGGGAGCTCACTGCTGCACTGAGAGGCCCATTCAGACTCCCAGCAACCCAGCACCCAAGAGCTCATTAGAGATTCACAAGGAGCAAACTGCTTGATTGGCTCTGTTCTGACTGAGTCTGGGGTGGTTTTCCTGGAATTCAGCTGTAAAGTACAGGTGAATGCAACAAATATGTTGGGGTTTTAATACCTGACATCAGTTGGGTATTGATGCTGAGTGACAGGTGTTGGCAGTCAGGGTGAGTGAAGACACTTGAGATTTTTCCTGGTCTTGTTTGGTTTTAGTATCAGAATTTTTTCTTGATGACAGGACTTGGATTTGATTACTTGAGCCTGACCACTTCTGTTCATAGTGAAAATTATGTCTTTATTTCCTTATGAAACCAAAGAGTTTTTATTCTTACTCAGAGTGATATGCACAAGGCAATGGAAGACCATGTCACTTTCTATACTATCATTTGTATAAAATAATTTCAAAGACAGATATAGAAAATAGAATTAATAAAGAATCACTACTGGCTCCCCAATCTGTGTACAATGGGGAAAACTTCTTTATATTGCTGTGTGGATACTTTGCCTTCTATCCCTGATTTTGTGGGCTGTTATTTCATCCTGCACAAACTATCTCTTAGTCATAATTACATAACATATGAAAAATACACTATTTGTTTTTGTGAGAAAGTAATGTTAGTAAAATATTGACATATTTTAAACACTTTGTCCTCTTTTCTTCTGTCAAAGAACCAGACTACCCGTAGGAGCATAGGAAGTGACAGCTTGGCGTTGGAATACCATGACAGGACATCTCCCAAACAAAACATCCATCCATGTCCTACAGACCACTGGGTTTCAGAAGCTGTGATTTTATAGCAACAGCCAAAAAAGATCACTTTACAGATGACTTTTTAAAAGACATGACCAGGATCCTGGATAAGATATGTGAAGATATTGAAGTGATGATAGGAGTTTCTGCTGGAAAAGCAATGGATAAAAGAATGGCATATTTTGGGCAGTAAAATAAACAGGACTGGAATTATGGGTACAGAGAGCATAGGAGAGGAAGTCTTGGCATTTTACATTTCAGGCTGCTCAACTTCCAGGCAGGCATGATTTACCTGGAACAACTTCCCATCAGCATCAGGGAAAACAGTATGATGTGTGAGACTCAAGGCTCAAAATCATATCATGAGCACTTACAATGCACAACCTATGAGCACTGTGACTATTCACAAAAGCACTGGACAAGCAAGTTCCACTGCTCACCCCTGGCTGCCGTCATTTCTTTCTGAAGCAGTGTTGTCTTACGTCACTCCACTTGGTCTCCCTTGTGAAACGCCTGGTCCATGGGGATGCAAACATCAGGAGGGATAAAGTGGTCTTTCAAGAGAATTATTTAAGGTTTTCAGGACTGATACCCTTAATTTACATGAAGGAAAAAACCACTCTAACGGATGCTTATAAATTCTGACAGGAATGAGGAAATCTGTTAGCAGCTGAAAGTAACTACCTGGCACTTTAAAAAGCAGCAGTTTTCTGTCTTGTTCTGTCACAGGGTCACTGAAAGTCAGAATCTGAAAGATCTCATCCAAGTAGATTTTCCCCATCATCCTGGATTCCACAGGCCAAGAGGGATGGTTAGTGAGTTGGATAATCCTGCCCTCCACACATTATGCAGCCAGGGAGAAGGGCAAGCATTCCAGTGGGAGGGACACTGCCAGGCAGCCTTTGCGGAGGTGGCTTTTCTGGTAATAAGAATGAATCAGAGAATAAAGTGCAGCACCTGTGATAATGGGTCTTTTAAATCACTATGTCTAAACATCCTTCTCAACCTTTTAAAAACATAATGTTTCAGTTTAAGCCAAACAATATTCAGCACAATATGCTTGAGGAAGAAAGCCACATATTGTTCTTGCATTTGTCTTTTTCTCTTCTCCTTTTTACAGATACTTCATTTTTTTAATTTGATTTATGAACACGTTATGAAAGGCCCAATCATTACAATAAAAGAACAAGTCCTGCAAACCTTCACACATGTGAGTTTAATAGGTGTAGATATGTGAACAAGGATTAGTAACACTCAGCCCTTGCTTAGCATTAATGTGTGGGCTCAAGTTATGTTCTTGCTGTGAATTGGCAATGAGACGCAAAGCCTTTCGCCTCCAGGGCTCTGGTTCAAATGCAGCCTGGGTCATTGGTGGCTCTACACAAAATGAGGGGGCTGTTTCTATCCAATTTCACCCTCTCCCTGTTAAAAGACAGTAGAGAATTCAAGGTCAGAGTGATCTCAGAGTCTCTCATCTTATTATGAATTGTTATTTTTCACTTACTATGCTATACTACAGAGCCTGGAGGCTTCTGCCAAGCATGGGGCACATTACACTGGTTACTGTGAGAACAAGTGCAGCTCCACTTATTTACAAACACACTCAGTGGAAGAGGGAGATGGGCACAAAGACGTGAAGTGACATGCCCAGAGGACAGTGGCAGTGCCCAGAGCAGAGCACACCTCTTCTCACAACCTGACCACACTGCTTCCTTCTTCACCTGCAGCTGTGGGCAAAACAGCGATGGGAAACAGTGTCCTTGGACTTTCTCTTTCCAGCAGGTAACCTGCATGGCTGTCAACCTAGCAGGTTTTATGATATTTTTTTAGCAAGGTGGGGATAATATAAAACAAAGTGTGTGACAGATGAAATGCATTAGCCCCAACAATATTAATGGATGATAATGTATACGGTAGATCATTTTATCACACCATTTACATGTAAGTTTGTTTGGTGTATTATCTTTGACACAGTGGAAGATTTCGTAGATCAAGAGAATTGGTGTAACCCAATTTCATATGTTTTGTTGGATCTTCGAACAAAAGTGGATGCATTTTGAGTATACATTAAGCAAGTGCTGCATTAAGAACTTCCTTGCGACACCTGGCACCTACTTTTATGGCTTATTTTGTCAGATTGTTTCTTCTATTCAAAGATTAATTTTCCCACTTGCTGAATTTGTTAAATCTTTGAACATTTCAGCCAACGAAGAGGTTTTCAGATCTGAGTTTTCTCAGGATTAAACACTTCTGTAGCAGAGAAAACACTGCTCAGTCAATACAGACAGACTTGTTTGAAATCTAGCATTTGCTAAACAAAAAGGGTTAAGCTGCTTATAAAGAAAAGTCCAGAATCAAATGTGCCCTGACTTTCAAACACACTGTCTGTAACTAAATGGGCATTGATCTCATGCACTTATAAAAGTGTTATTTTATGCTAATTTAAAATTTAAAGCAAATGTTGGCTTATCATGGATATGATTTAAAATCAAAGTATATGCTGCTCCCTAATGCAGAAGAAAACTCTTCACAGATGTGATGCCCCTTCTTAACGAGATAGATATCATCCTTGCAACACTTTCTTGGTGGTCAGTCCACTTGCTCTATCAGGTCAGTGCTCTGCAGGCCACTGAGGAGGAATCTTCATTCAAGTACATCCCCCTATCCATTTCAGAGCTTCTCCCTAGCACACTTGCACCCTTATGCTGGGCTCAGCTTGTCAGTTCACACCAATTTTATCAGCCACTTCCCTTGGCAATGATAATACAAAGCAAAGCTCCCTGGGAAGCTTTCTATGAGCTTAAATTAGAGATGAGGTGTTGGCATCCTCAAAGTGTTCCAAAGCCCAGGTTGCACTGAGTGGCACAGCTGAAAACTGGCACAACTGTAGGACATACCAGAGTGCCAGGTCCATAGTCCTGACAAAGAGGCACACAATTATCTGGGTTAAACCCAAGCTTTCTACTCCCTGTCTGGTATAAAATCCTGCAAGCTAACTCTTCATTGACCAGATAGGATGAAATCCCAAGCCTCAACTCAAACACCTGCAGGTATTTGCCAAGTTTTGTGAAGTCCTTTCATGGTATATTGGGATTTTTACCATTTTAAACCTGGAAGCAGGACTGTAGTGGCATATACCTGGCAGGGTTTTGTTTCTCTGAGACTTCTAGGCCATTCTGGAAAACTCCAAAGCCTCAAATATTTATTTGTGACTGGATTTTGCTGGTTCCAAGGGAGTGCTGCAGAGGACTCTGGGGTGGGAAAGGGAGGCTGAGTAGGGCTGCTGCTAGGGCTAGTGCCCAGCATGGCAGTGGAAAGACTGGCTGCCCTCCTGGCTTGGCTCTGCCTCAGGAGCACAAAAGAGCCTGCACACAATTAGGGACAAGCTTCCACACTTCTTCAAGTTCACTCATTTAAAAAACCAACCAAATGCTAAAAATAAAATAAAGCCCAGACAAATGAACAAAAAGGCAAGACAAATGCTTAAAGAAAATGAAAGGAATAAAGGATTTTATTTTTTTTTAAGCTATATCCTTGTTACCTTTATTTCTCCTCAAGGAAGTGATATTTCTTGAACATCAAGATCCCCGTTCCTTAATAAGGTAAAACATCAGATTATGAAGAACATTTTTTAATGAGAATTCAGGGACATTTCTGGGTTGGTTGAGAAGTATGAAAGTATTTAACCTCAGTTCAATGGACTGCCCTTTATTAACATTTTTCTTCTACTGCCACTCACACAACTGCCCTTTCACAAACCCCATCTCAACCATTTGGTACTTATAACTTGGTTTTAGCCAGAGGGTGCATTGCAGAATACAAATCAATCATTGACTTTATTTCTTGTGACTAAAGGATTTCATAGACAGTATCTTTGTGGACAGAGCTACCTCTAAGAAAACAGGGCTTAATGATTAAAATGTGTCTGGTTTTCTCCCTCTTCAGCAGTAGACGCTACCAGAAGAAGCCCCCAGGAGCCCGCTGAGTGAGTGACGTGGCACTGACAGTGCAGCACACCTCAGCTCAACTGAGCACATGCATATGCAAACAACGCTGCTATCAAACCCTGTGCCTTGTCAAAGATTAAACGTGTGTTTAGGGAGTGGGAACAGGGCCATGCCTACACCTTAGCAATATGGGCCAAGGGGCAGGACAGTTGGCTTCCCCATCAGTTTGTCACAAACCTGTCTTGGAAACGTTCTCCTGGGAACATCAGAGTCCCTGTCGTGGTTGCTCCGGGTAAGCTGCCAGTGCACCACACACTGCTAGTGCTGGTGGTGCTTTTGTCAGGTGGACACTTGCCCGCTAGGAAGTGGATTGAAGCCACCCACTTACTTTATATGTGCCACTGTTTGAGCTCCAAGTGCTAACAAGAGTTAATGACACCAAGCCTGGTCTGGTCTGGAGTCTTGTAGGAACTGTATCCATGCTACTCACTGTAACCTTTGAGTCGCTCCTCCTACCTCTCAATATATAACACCTTCTAATGCAAGAGGAATATATTTGTAGTTATACCCTTGCAAAAAGGAAGCAGAGCCACAGCTAAAACAGAGACTGGCAACACTGTTTGTGTTTTAACTAAGGAAATTAGGGTAAAGTCTATGAAAAAAAGCTGATGAGATTTTGTTATTCATGTGGTAGAGCAGAGACTTATCCCAGAGACTCACATTCAGTTAAGTATATTTAGCTGGTTTCCCAGCTACTGGAGGGTGGAGAGTGGATACCAGGTGTACCTCTAATGTTTCGGAGAGCTGACACTTCCAGATCACTGTACAAATTTTAGCTCAACGATTTTGACAGGACACAAATTCTCAGGCACAGTGTTGAGAAATTCTGCAACCCAGTGGACATTCACTAAACCCTGCCCCTCAGCCGTGGGGTACAGAAGAACTTTTTGAAATAAAAGGCTTTTCTTACAGGACTCTTCCCTTGCCAATCTCCTGATGCCAACATTCATTAACATCCCAGTGCAGACGCACTGTACCTGGTACATTGGGATGCATGGCCAGTGCTCACCCTGCTTGGGCACACCAGAAACACTCAACAGTGGCCAAGAAAAAAAGGAAGAAAGAATGTCCATTAGGAGGCACATTGTAAGAGTTACAGATTCCCATAGAGCAGCACCAAGTTTTGAGGTTGAATCCTTGGGTTTCTATCTCATGTCTTATTTTACAGACTTGAGCACAGACACATTTGCAACACTTGGCAGGGCAGAAGTCAGTAGATTCCTGAACTCCTTGATGTCAGTGTGAGTTTTGCTGCTGGCATTTCTGCAGCCAAGATTTATTTCCATTTTAGTGCTGGATTAACTGAGGTTCACAAGGTAACACATATTGCAAATAAAGGCACTGCTTTGGCCCCTGTTTTTCCAGGCATTTTGGTGATACGTCTCACGGTCTCAAAGCATTATATCAACAATATAAGATTTAGAGGTTGCAGACTTGAAGGAATGCTGTGGGAACAAATGCAGCAGTAAGCACAGCTTATGAGACATGCAAAGCAGGTTAACAATAACTGTCTTTATCAGAAGAGAAGACCCATCTGGAAGCATATGTGAATATCAGCTATCAGAGCTGGAGGGAATCTTGCAATCTTGAACATGTACAACACTCAGCTAAAAGAAATGTTAAGATTACATAAAAAAGCTGGGAGAGGGGGTTGTTAATTTATTTTGGTGTTTTCAGTTATTAATCTGAACTACTTAATTCTTTTTTTTTTAATAGTCATGTAGTTTGTTGGCCAGTTCTTCTTTCCAAACCTTCAAGTAGTACAGTGAATTAAGACACACACACACACACGTGCACCCCCAAACCATGCAAAAACCCACAAATAAAATTTGAAGTAAATATGTCAAGGAGAAAACTGGCTTCACCTCCAGCATTCAATCTTCCACTGCTGCTTCTTAAATGATACAAAAAGAGAGACACAAACTGTGGTTCTTAGAACCAGCAGAATGCTTCATATAAACATTTTTGAGCATTTTTTTTTTCACTTAAGGATTCACTTGTTTCAACAGTGAAAAGGAAGGATGGTTTACTTTTACCATTCATGTATGACATTATTTTACAGCTCACAACTAGCTGCATGTAGACTTTAGTCAATGCACAAGGAGGTGTTCATTACCTCAGTGCAGAAGTTTAAGCAATCACAACTTAGTAGAATCTCTTGGCCCAGGTCTCATTAGCCTGGGAGTTCCAATTCCCCTGGAAGCACCTTGTTGAAGCAGACAGTTTCCTCTTCCAGCACATCAGCTCTTCCTTTGTACAAAGGATGTTACAGGGGAGTGATTAGATGGAGGAGGATTTTTCAGCTACAAAAAGAGCTGGCAGAGGGGGATGTTACAGTAGAATATAAAATCATGAATGGCACATGGAAGGTGAATAAGGAACTGCTGTGTCATTTGCTGCCCCTGGTTATTGCATGAGATACAAGCAAGTAGTGTGTTCACAAGAAACAGCAAGTGTTTGGTGGTACTCCTTCACAGACTGGAGCAAGTTGTGAAACTTCTTGCCAAAGGATTTTGTGAGTGCTGGAAGTTTATGCAGATGGAAAAAGGGACTAGACAAAGTAACAAAATTAAAAACATATAAAAAATGAATGTAGTAGTAAATCTCGATATACCATTCTGGCTTGGGAAGACTTGGGCTGCTGAAAGCTGAGTGAATAAACTTGGGATATATAAATGCCATGGTATATTTGCCCTGTTCTTCTGCCCTTATCTGGGCACCTGGTATAGCAAGAACTCAGACCTTTGGCCTGACCCTGCTAGGCTGGTCTCATGTTTGCATCTCTGCCTGGTTTGTGCTTATCTGCAGACTGCTGGTAAACTTCTGTACAGCTTCTCCCAAAATGTCTTTTAAGAGCTTAAAGTATCATGAACTTTTACCTAGCAATTTGCGCAGATTTTCTGAACTTTAGAAGAAGCTATAAGTTATGACATTTGCTGAGGAACACAGTTCATAAGATACAGAGTCAAGTAGTGTGTGTGTGTGCACGCGTGAGAGTGAGAGACGGACAGAAAGTACGTGCATGAGAAAGTAACTGTGTGTATAAACCAGATATTTTCCATGACATATGTTGATGAATTGAATTCTCTTAATTTATAAACTATATTCAGAGCTGGTAGAATTTTTGTACTGTTTCATGGCCAAATTCTGTGAAAGGACTGGGAAAAATCTGTTCCAATTTATTTCACACTCTGCAGTGATTTTCTGACTAACTGTGTGTGAATTATTATATTTCTATCTCTATGCAGAGCACTGAACACTCTGGCCCCAGCCCAGCAAAGCAGTTAAAGGAAATGTCCTGCTGAATTCACAAAGACTGTTTGCGTTCTTAAAGTTAAGCATGTGCTTAAGGGCTTTGCTAGATCATAACCAAAGATCTCAGGAGCAGTTGGCAAGGCTGATACCACAGAGAATAGAGGAAGAGGAAAACAGCAAGAAAGATGTCAATAGATATATTGACATGAATTTGGAATGGTGCTTAGCATTTGAGCACATTAAGAAAAAAGAGATCTAAAAAGCTCAAGGAAAGTATTTGAGAAAGTGTTCTGGCTTTTTAAAAAAACACCTCTTTCTTACAGCCTTGTATCAATCCCTGACTTTCAAAGGAAACATTTCCACGTATGTTGCACCCTTTTCATCATATTATTTTTACTATGTGTAACACTGCAGCAGTTTTTAGCATACAGATTATTAATGCCATTTTGATTCTAATATAAATCACTGAATAGGCATCTCTAGAGATCATCCTCTCAGAGCAGGGGCAGCTGCAGCAGGTTGCCCAAGGGGTTGGCTATTTCCAGGGTTGACAATGCTACAGTCTCTCTTGACAACTTGTTCTGGTGTCTGACCACCCTCACCAAGAGTTTGTATCTTCTTCCAGTGGTATGAAGCTCCTGTAAGTACTCCCATAAATGTTTGGACTTTCTTCCTATGCATATGCTCTGCTTTATAAAAACAAGTAGATCCCAAGATTTCAAAAGAGTTAGCCATAGGAGTGTAAAATACATGTAAGTGTAAGAGCTTTCAGAACTTCAGGTGGTAAGTTGGTTGAAGTTGCAATATAAATGGAAAAAAAAATCAAACGCTGTTGTACTGCAGGACTCACAATTTCATCACACAGATATCACAATATGTGTGCACATTTTCCCGCCTTGAAATTTAGAAGATTATTGTTCTTAATCCTGGGACAGGTTTGAAAATTTTCCATTTTTAGCTGTGGTACTTGAGGGCTTTCAAGGAGTCCCTCTCATTCTGCCCCCCACCCCCTTAAATTTAAGTGCTTTTTCTCACTGATTTCCCTAACAGCCATAATTTCACTCTTTCTTTTCAGAAGTACAAAGCTCCAATGCTGGTAAAGTGTGTAGGGATAAGACTGAACCCTTGGAAAACAGCAAAACAGATGAAGGCAAAGGTGCATGATAAAACGATTTATCTGTGGCTTTGCAGTTATTACACAGATAACATTTTGATATGTGTATTATGTTCAGTAACTCAGTATCTGTGTGTGTAATACATAATTTTTTTTACTTAGTAGTTTATCTTCCAAAACTGTATTGCATTTTTCAATGAGTCAGCTGGTTACAGTGACTCCTGCAATTTGTGAAGCAAATGCATTTATGTATTATGACATGAAATGTGCTTCATTCATTTCTGCGCCTCTGTTTATTCATGATAATACTTCACAGGAGATGAGTGAATATCCTCTAATACCTTTCAAGAGGTCAGTGTAGCCTTAACCATAGTGTCTTCACTCTGCATTGACTAGTAAATCTTTGCTGAGGGACGAGGTGGCTGGAGTTTGTATGCTCACCATGACCTGCATGGATTAACAAAGAGCAAAGGTTCCAGTGAATGTGTATGTACAAACACACATCTACAGGAACCTCCAGGGCACACTGAAAGCTCATCTCTTTCCCTCAAGGATTTGAAAAGATGGGGAGGAGAATTAGAAGAGTAGTGAGCGGATGAAAAAAGAGGACTGTTAACTTGTAATTTGCTGGCCTCACTAGTAGGAGAGGCATTGCTTTTGTTTAGTTAGCATGAAGCTGCTGTGGGGTATCTGCATCCTTCCGCAAAACAAGGCACCTAGAAAGTGAACGAAAAAAATCATTATTTTGGTTCTGTGTGGATTTAAAGACAGAGAAGAATCGATCTGCCCTCAGGTCCACAGTTACCTCAAGAAGGAAAACAAAATAGTGTCTATATTGTACATAAGTGGCTACAATATGATTTTAAAGTGAAATTAAGCCAGCATCACTCAACACTTTATTTCATTTTCTGCTGGTGCAACTTTTCAAAAGATTTCAAGCATACAAAATCTATGCCATCTTTTCATATGCTACCAGAGCTGCTATGGCCATCCATCTCAGCAGCTGCGCTGCTTTACAATGTTTTGGTGGGATCACACAGCACAGTGGACTTTTAGCAAATGACTGACTTAGAGGGTTTTCCTGGCACCAACTCTCCTTCCTGTGCATCATGTCCCTTGCATCAGGCTCAGAGTTGCTTTGAAACAGCCTACCACAGGGTAGAAAACTCAACTGGCAAAAAATGTGAATAGTGTTCCAGTGGTTGAGTGAGCTGAACTGCCTGACTGAAGAGTGAGAAGGGAGGGGGAAGAAAGAAGAGAGCAGCAAGCCACTATGTTAGAGCCACTTTCTCTTGAAGTGTTATCCTAAGAAAAAAACTCTAGGTAAGTATACCCGCAGGCAATGAAACTCAGGTCTGTTTTTCTCAAGTGCTCAATGCTTCTGCTAACTCCCATGGCGACACCTTAACAGTCAGATTCTCAAAAGGACTTAGTCTTCAGTGAGCACCCAGGGTGCTGAGGCCTTTAAAATTTCTGCTCTCTTCCCTTGCTGCCTACTTGGGAAATGAGCTTTTTGTAAAATTCTGGCTTTACTCAATAAGTAAAGCTTCTTAGTTAACTGCACTAGCTGGGGGAAAGACATGGATCTTTAATACACTCTACTAGTATTTGCTAGAGCAGTCCAGGTAGATCATAAAGTGTCTCTACATGAAGGAAGCTGGTGCCTGTATATTTCTCTACAAAGCTGATGCAGAGTGTGGGGCATGATATGCTGTTAAGATGATGGCTCAGTCTCCAGACCATGGCCAAGAAACACACACTTCTCTGAAAATAATTTCTTTCTCCCTTCAAATATCAGTGCTCCAGGCTGAGTAGAGCTCCTTAAAACCATATTCTGACTTTTAATAAGATTGTACCATGCTTGAACCCAAGAAGATGTAGAGACACTCTGTCCAAGGACTCCAGGAAATGATGCAATCTGCAAACCATTTACTACCTATGTGTTTTACCCTTGGATTTCTCCAAGGTGCTTAACTCTGCTTTATGGACTCCCCATTAAACTTATCTCATTGTAAAACAGTGTTTCTTTAGGGAGGGGAAAACTTTCTAACCTTAAACGATTTAAATCAAAATCCCTGAGGATTTTTACGCAGCAGGAATGTGGCACCAGTTTGCTCTAAACAAACTGAGGATGTGAAAGCAGGTACAGCAGCCTTAGGGGTCTGGCACACCCTGCTCTCACTGGGGTAGCACTGGCTGACAAAGGCTTCACCATTCCTACCTCCATTCAGGACAGCTGGCAGACAGGAAAATGTGCCAGGGCTACAACCACTCAAGTGTAAAATCTGCCATATTATCACAAAAGGTTGAGAAAGGTACTGGAATATAAATTGGGGTAACTAAAGGCAGGATGCAGACTCTGTCACTTTAGTGCTTTGACATCCGTCTGATGAAACTTTGACAGGCAGACCTTTTGACCTGGTTTAGCTGAGGAAAGAGCATCCTTACAGGCAGCCGTGTTTCGTGGGTGATGAGTCCTCCTCTGGCAAGGTGGGGACTTTGGGGTGCTACAAGCCCTGCACCCCTCCCCTCACGCCCAGCCACCAGAGGCTCCAGGCTTTCCCCTCTCTCTTTGTCCTTGTTTTTGGCAGATAGTCAGAGAGAGGAGAGCACGTGGGTGAAAAGGCAGACACAACATGTTGAGGCTTGGCCTCCAGCACCTGCCTCTTGGAGGTGGTACAGTGGTGCCATCTCCTTGCAGCTCTTGCCTCTCCTCCCTGCCTCCACGCACTCAATGTCCTCCTTTTCTTTGCTCATTAACACTCTCTGGCTTGGTAATGAGCATTAAACTGTAAATTAAAGCAGACAAAAGAAGAGCATACAGAAGAGTGGGAGGAGTGGAACAGCGGAAGAGAAAGCACTGCTCAACTTTGGCCCTATAAGCTCCTCCTGGACAGCTGACATTTCAAGTCTGGGATGGCACTTGGAGCTTCACAAGCAGCTCCAGGCCCAGGCAGCGAGCCTGGCTGCTGGCTGCTGCTCCAAATCTTGCCCTTGGCGGTAAGGAGCAGTCTGCCCCATCACCTCCAGCTTTGACCCACCAAATCTGTCCGTCATGGGGCAGGTTTCCCAGACTGCTGGGAAGGTCCCCTGCTCAGCTGTCCTTGCTGAGCTGTGGCGCTCAGGCCTCCTCCCTGCTCCAGGGCTGATTCTGTAGCCAAAAGCACTTATAAAATGCATACACATCCTCAATTTTGCATGAAAAAACCCCAGTGTTGTGAAACTCTCTCTCCAAAATAGGATCCAACAGCTCCGTTTGCATGGCCTCAGGCTGATGCTGGCTGGGCCATAAATATCTCACAGCCTAACCCATGGGCATGCTGGAGCCTGTTTTGGGGAGGAGGGGGATGTCTTCATTCCAGGCATTGCAAACCAGCACAGCTTCCCGCTATCTAAACTTGCTACTCCCTTCCTAGTGTTAATTTGCTCCTTCCTGTAGCTGGTTTGTGCCTCAATTTTCCTGCTATCCTTAATGTTAATTCATTGTGTTTTGTGTTACAGAGCGGTGTTTAAAGACTGGTTCCTAGTCTGGTATTAGCTAGTGAATATCCAAATGGGGTACCTGTATCTTTCCTTCAGGGCTTCAAGGGTCCAGGTTTGAAAAATTAGCTTATTAGGTTTTTGTGGTTTTTTTCCCACTTGAAAATCACGGAGGATAATGCAATGTGGTTACAGCGCTTGTGGATTGATAGATATCCCTGTCTGAGGGAAAATAGGGATAAAAAGGAGACTTCTGATCTCAACTTTCCATTGAGAAAGATTCAGCAAAGATGCATGATTAGAGCACTTAACTAGAGCAGCAGTTTTGACCTCCAGTTAAGAATATTTTTGACATATTATTTCAATATAGTTAACCAAAGCTAAGCTGTGTCAAGAAAATGGAATGAAAAAGGTAAGTGTAAAATGGGAATGAAGGCAGATTGAAGAACGTGACAGGGAAACAGGCTGAGGGGACACGTAAGCCCAGAGCCTGTCCAGGTGGTGACCACACCAATGCCACCCTGGATCAGGGGACAGGACACAATTAAAACTCTTCCAGTGGATCTTTTATGAGAAGGTGTGAGTGAGAGACAATAGCATTTCCTGACCGCGCCGATTCCTGTGAACCTGTGTGGTCTTAAGCTCATTTATATGGAACACTGCAAGCAACATAACCTGAATTAATGCTATGAGACAGAAATGAAGCCACTAATGGACAAAAGGAAGCATGAGTCTAATGGTTCAAACACAGAGCTGGGGAGTCAGGAGACCAGAGCAGTTTTACCTGATTTAGCTACTGACTCATCTTGAGAGACTGTGAGGAATTCACTTGTATCAAAACTGTTACCGCTTTTGGTTTGGGGTCCATTTTTTTCTGAAGTTATGGCCATCTTGAGCACTCTGATCCGAGCTCCCGTGTGCCACGGCTGCCTCATCTGGAGGCTGTGAGCATTCGCTCATTCATGCTTCTGCAGCCCTATGAACCTCTCAGGGGAAAGGGCATAGTATTATAATTTAAATAATTTACTTTAAGCCTTGGCTCAAGGGACAGCATAGCTATTAAGTAATGGCCTTTGTAATCTAGAAAGCCTTTCCTGCCCTTCCCTGGGATGGATCCTGTATTTAACACTTCACCTGGCAAAACGCAGAACAATTTTCCCCCACTTACCTTAACAAGCCAAGTCTTTTACTCACCACACCACAGGCGGGCTGGCCACTTTGATTCAGACGGCCCCACAAGGGCTGTACAAAGGATGACTCAGGAAAAGTTTTGCTAATCCTGAGAGTCTCCATCAGGCAATTCTGTGGCATCCGGGTATTGACACTGGTAGCCAGCTTGGGGCTCCTGTCTGCCCATCAGGGCTTCTGTTGCAACAAACACGAGGTCACACATAGTCATATGTTAAAGGCTTAATTACAAACGAACTGTCAGCTTGTGCAAACTGGTTTTTGGGTAACGCTACTGAGGATCATTGAGCTTCCAGGGGTCAGCTGGGTGGATTCGAGTTCTCTAACTTCAAAAAAGGCTGTGTTTAGGGCAGGTTTGGTGCCTGTCACCAGTGCCACTAAGAGCACTGGGCTAGCTTCAAAATAGAGGGGTATTTATACAGGCATGCAGCTTATACAGTGGTTCATGGGGAAAAAAAAAAACAGAAAAGGAAAACAAAATGAAAAAAAAAAACTCCTGAGGTGTGTCTTTGTGAATAAACAATTTGCTTTCAGAGGTAAGGTGAAAAAAGGTTCTGACCCAAAGATACCTACTGAAAAATTTCTCGTGAGGCAGGTTTGTGAGGTATATGTTGCTGAAAGCAACCAAGCTGACTGAAGCCACAACCTCTGTCCTCCTTGCATTTTCCAGTGATTGGCATAGTCTGGGACATGCTATGGAGGGAATGTATCCACTCTGTGGATACTTGCAGCCCCATCTTATGTCTTTCTCCACAGCATTGGGTGGTCCTATAAGAGGGGGCACTGGATGAAGTATATCCTGTCTCAGGCACGATCTGGCATGGTACTGTCTATACTTTCCCTCAAGCAAAACTCCCACTGACATCAGTAGAACTTTGATTACAGAGGAAGCTGAATTTCTACTTAGTTAATCTGGTTCAAACCTTCCTATGTGAAACACAAGGGACCGATACAGCCTCTCCACCTTGGGAATTGTATCTCCTCACACCATGGCTGAACTTGCCCCAAGGTCTCCTGGGGAAAATCTGAGCAAGCCTAAGCCATTTTCACAATGTTGGTGAAGTTTCACAGCCTCGAGCAGTCATTATTGCACTGGGTCATACCCCTGAGGTAAATTATTAATAATAATAATATGTTATTTTTGTTAAACCTGACATCTCCTTTCATCTCAGCCCCATGCTTATCAGGAGCTCTGCAACAACAAAAAAGGAAAGTTTTATTTCCACATTTCCATCCCTTCGTCTCATCATGCTGTGTCTGCTTTGGGGAGTGAAGAGTAATCTGTGGAAAGCTTTCATGCTCTCAAACCTACCAAAACATGCAATATTAATTGGGATTATTAATTGTATTTACTGCACTAGCAAGTCTAACCTTGTTAAAGGCCAGTGTGAAGATGTGGGATCATTTCTGTCATTTGGAACATCCTGCATGCTACCTCCTCTCAGAAATCAAAAGGAAAATTACTTCACTTTTATTAATCATCCCTTTTCTTACAAGATTTTGCCTTTTGTTTAGCTGCACTTCACAAGGAGAAGGTGTGTTTTCTGTGCTGCTTTGAGATCTTGGCAGTTAATGGAACTCTTTGATTTTTAAATAAGAGTTATTCCTCTGAGTGTACAGTATAAACCTAACAGGCAAGGGACTGTGCCTTTAAGTTCATCAGTTTTCCCAGTGCTGTACTGGAAGGATTGGACTGAAACTTTAAACATTTCTAGCCATACCTAGCATATGTATAATTTATAAGCCACACACCGTTTTCTGTCAAATAGGCGATTGATCTGACTCGGATCTTGTTAATTATCCTCCACATACATTATACGTTAACAGATCTTCAGTATACTGTGTATCAATATTAATAAGATTATAAAACACTATTGATAATTAGGAAGAGAAAGAGACCAGGCCTTTGATTCACTCTGTTACTAACGCCCCTGCATCTCTAGATTAAAAAGAGACCACTTTTCGTTTAATAATATCAGATCAGTACATCCATCTTCTAAAAGGCTTTATTAAGAGAAAGCTAAGATTTGCATCCCTATGCAAGGGGCTATTTGAAATTGATTATGGAGGCATCATTGATGTGTGAGAAATTTGTTTCTCTGTCTTGTCTAAAGGGGGACCTAATAGGTGGGAGGGATTTAAGGTGGAGCACTGCACTCTTGGATCTTTGATCAGGAAATTTCTTTTTTTCTTTGTCAGGCTATATTTGGTAAGCCAGATTGTCTTGTAGAGGAAATTAAATGGGATGTCATATTATTTCCTTTAAAAAATAACAACATCTATGTTATCCCACTCCAAAAGAGGAGTGGAATTAAATAACAATATTTATCTTTAAATAATGTGGGCTTGATTATTTTTTGATTACTTTATACAGTTTTTCTTTTTCTTTTTCTTTTTTTCTCTGACCTGCCTTTTATGTTCCCATTAAGCCCATTAACTTGTAACAAGCAAACTAGAACAACGAGGTCCTAGTGAGGGCTCTGAAACATTCCATATCCAAACTGAGTCAGGTAAACTTTGGTTTCTTAGAAATTTCATGCTAAAAGGGAGGGCAAATCATTGAAGGATGATAGCGAGCACAGAATAAATTCACGTTGCCACACAACTGGTTCTCCACTGGGATGCTGCATAGCACCATGCTGGCCTGGGAACCACCAGTGTGGCCAAGCCTCCATTTGCTTTTTCTATCACCTTGGAATAATGATTCAAGCACGAGACCTTGCTGCTTACGTCCACTAATCACCGCAGAAGCCCAGTCATTGTCTTTCATTGTGTCTCACACAGAGCCAGTGCAGCAAGGCAGAGAGTTCTCAGGCTCCCTCCCTGCTCTGGAGCAATTCTGCAGGGCATCCTTCCCAGGATGACACCAGCTTGGTTCCCTTGGGCTGGCCAGAGTTAGGAGACTTCATTCCAGTCACCACAGATATTTTAAGCATCATATCCCGCAACCCTATTTAGATGAGATTTCTAAAACGCCACGTTCAGGGCCCCAGCAGCTTCTGCATGACAGCGGTGCTCGTGTTGCTGTCCTGAACAACAGGCTATAGTAGAAGATATTCGATGAAGCTGAGGAAAACTACCCTGGCTTGGACAGGGCATTTGCTCAGGAATATTTCACACATGTATTTTCATGCAAGGTAGCCCCCAGTAGATCCTCATTTCCCATGGCAATTCTGCTGAAAGCCTAAATAAACCCATCAATCTGTGGCTTCCAGGAAATCTGCCCTATATATAATCTTCCCATTCCCTAGAGCTCTCTGATTTTCAAGTATGCTGGGAGAGATCGTAATTTGCAGGAAATGTGGATGAGACTCTGAGATGAGGGAGGTCCCAGGCTGCTTTGTCCACTGCAAAGTCTTGGGAAAGTCCCTTCATCTGCCTCGGACATCCATCATACACGTGAGGGATCCCAGGCACCGCTTGGGTACAACTATGGGGTACAGGACAAACACCCACAGTACCTAAAATGCCAGTGGGAGCCCTCCAGCACCCATGCAAACTGGAGCAAGGCCACCAAACAAGGCCATAACATTTAAATTGCTCATTTTGCCTCATCCCTTCCATCTGAAACTGGGGAGGGAACGATCAGCTGAGACATGCAGGTGGGGGGTACAAGGAGAGATGGTGACCTGCTGGGGGAAGGCTAAGATAGGAGCAGGTACATAAGCCAGATTAAAGTTTACGTACAGGGTATGTAAGCAACATAAAGGGCTTTCTGAGGACCTGAGGTTGCTACAAGAGGAGACAAGACAATGTCAAAGAATTGTTCTGTTTTAACCTCTCAGGTGGTTGTGCCCTTCTTCTTTCTGGAGGGAGCCTTGAAGGAAACTGTAGAAAGAACAGCAAGAGACAACAATGTGAAATGGAGCCTAAAGGCTTGGAAAGGAAAACAGAATAAACCAACAAAAGGGCAGCAAGATAGCACAAAACCCCTAATTTTACTTCCTGATCCTGGACGTACACTGGCTGGCAGATTTTGGAGGGATTACTGCAAATTGAGTGGCTATCAGGGCAGCAGGGCCTATCCCTGCCAGCCTCTGGCTAAAATCTTGCTGCCCTTTCTTTCTCTGACAGGCAGCTGGCCCGGATAGGCTGTGGTGCAACTTCCCGAGCCAAAGTTCACTTCTGGTGGCAGGGCTGTTCCCAGTCACACCAGGCATGAGCCTGGGACACTGAAGGCCTATCTAAGCCAGGTCACATCCATTCACACTAGTTTTTCTCACAAAGGCGGAAGCCCCCTTAGGCCCAGAGACATTTCTTTAATTTCTTGTGTCCTTACACAATAAAACACATGGGGAAACAAAACTACTTTTATTAACAATGCAGAGAAGTGAAGATATTTACAGCACTGGAAGCCAGCTAAAAAAACAAAACCCAAACCTGAAGATCCAGTTCATATTCTATTGGGAATATCCCAAGCTAATGCATTCATGTGAACATGTTTCCCAACAGAAATCCAAGACAAAGAGAAAGCACCCGGAAATTTGATGTTCCATCCTGTCTTTAACATTTGTTCTATAATGACCACCAGACCACGATCTGCTTGCTTCTCCTCTAGGATGCTGTGCATTGCAGAGGTTCAGCAAGCTTGGCAATGAGACTTCATTCAATGTCTGATCTGGTGCTGCACCACAGAAATCTTCAAGTGACTCGAACCAGGAAATAATGGCCAGAAAAAATCCCTTGGCTGCCCAGTTAATGTATGGGACAAGCACATGCTGAGTGTGCAGGATGAAACAGGACGAAATGCTTGCCTACCACCTTGTGCAAATGAAAGATCTACTGATGGAATCAGGGCCATAGATGAGGCTGCCAGCATAAGAGGCAATGGGTTTTGATGTTCAGTTTTATCCATCAGGTGGAATGGGTGTTGAAGCTGTACTACCCCAAGTCATGGGTCCTGCCAGCTTTGGGCTCAAATGTGTTACAGGAAAAGCATGGAAGACATTGCTTATTCCACGGCCCTGCTGTCTATATCTGTACAAAATCTTTCTGCCTTTGCAGCTCTCAGGCTGGGACTATTAATTAAGAATCAAAAGAGGGAGGTGATGAGAAAATATGTATGATTTTTGGTATCATCACAGCACATGCTGAAAATGAGATCCTTGGAGGCAATGGTAGCTTGTATTTACTCAAATTAGGACAGTGTTTTAATGCATCAGTGTCTTTCTGATGTATCTTAGAATCATACAATGGTTTGGGTTGGAAAGGACCTTAAAGATCATCTAGTTCCAAAATCCTGCCATGGTCAAGGACAACTTCCACTAGAAAGGTTTGAACACTTCTAGGGATGAGGCATCCATAGCTTCTCTGGACAACCTGTTCCAAATATCTAATCTAAGCCTACCCTCTTTCAGTTTGAAGCCACTCCCCCTTGTACTGTCACTACATGTACTTGTAAAAAAGTCCCTCTACATCTCTCTTGTAGCCTCTTTAGGTACTGGAAGATGCTATAAGGTCTCTCTGGAGCCTTCTCTTCTCCAGGCTGAACAGCCCCAATTCTTTCAGCCTGTGCAGCCCTCTGATCATCCTTGTGGCCTCCTCTGGACTCACTCCAGTAGGTCCACTTCCCACATGTTGGTGTCCCCAGAGCTGGATGCAGTACTCCCAAGAGTGGAGTAGAGGGGGAGGATGAGAATCACCTCCCTTGACCTAATGACCATATTTCTTTTAATACAGGGCAGGATATGGTTTGTAGTGTGGAACCATTATGGTGGAAATGATGAGAAGGATCTGTTGTCACAGAGATGATGCTCCAGATGTCTCTGTAGCCCAGAGCAATTATTACATGGCCCCTTGACATGGTACCTCCAAACAACTCCATTGTGCCAGGACTTGCATGTTATGAAACTGCTTGGCATTACTGCATCAGAAGAAGTAGAAAATAAAAGGAAAATAATATCCCCATTTAAGTTTGGGCATGGTGGATAATTTTTTTAACCCTGGCAACATTTTAGTTTCTCTCAAAGAAGAACATTTGATTTTGTGTTAAATGGAGAAACCCTGAAGATGAACATGCAGCGTGAATAAAAATAGCAAAACCTTGGTAGTTCCACACTCAAGAAAAACAATACTTGGGCCACTTGAAACGATAAGGGTTTGCTCCCAGCTTGAGATTTTGTCTGACAAATTTCAGAGAGAAGGGATTTTTCTCTCCCCCTCCTCTAGCCCTGAGACATACTGCAAAAAAATGCATGCACACGAGCCGTTGTCACTGGGAATGTACCAGCCTTCCATTAACATTGCTCTCTATAGGATGGCGGTTGGCAGGAGTGCTCATTTTAAAATCCAAAGGCTCATGTCTAGTGCTCCAGCCCTTATTCCCCGGAGTTTTTTCAAGCCACTTGAGCCACTTGTCTGGAGCCTGCTTGCTTTGATCTCCTTCTGCATCGAACGTGTCTGGAGAGAGCTCTGCAAGGGGAAAGCATGAATCGAATTGTGCGCTCCCATCTCAAATCTTGCCCATTGCAAAGCCATACCAGGAAATTGAGAAATGTTCCAAGTTTAAGCTTTCTTCCCTTAGCCAGAAATTAAAACCCCTTCATTAATCCAATCTTAAATCTCAACTAGCTGCTGCTTAAAGTGGTAATAAATATTTCATACCGATTGTGTTGCGTTCCTTGCTGTGTTTATTAAATGGAGTTTCTCATAATTCCAGTTATTCATTTTAATAGGTCAGGACTTGGCTGTGATTTAAACAGACCACTGAGGAAACAGCCGTGGTTAAACATTGTAACAATATGGATTATTAATTTAATTGGCCAGCTATTACTTGTTTTGACTCTGTGCTAACACATTTAGCTCAGTCTCTTGTGGCCTATAAACCACAAAGGTCATGACTTCAACATTCAGAAGAATGGGAAAAAGAGAATCAGGGCTGAGATTATGAGGAAAAATAGAGAAACAGTGTGGGGAAGACAGAGTGGGGAAGGCTAAGGGCTTGCTGGAGGCAGTGCAGGGCAAAAGGGGATTTATTTAGTAGCTCGGCAATAGAACATCCTCTAAACCACCAGCCAAACTAGCAGTTTCTTTCAGTCCACATCCCTCTGAGGTGATTTCAGATTTTTACCTGTAGGTATAATGATGGTATCCCCATGTATTTAAAAAAACCTCGATTTTATTTCTGATTTTTTATAGTATGGCTTAAAATACGGCATGCAAAGACCTCACGTGTGAATAATCGGTGATAATATTTATACGTGTTTTTAAAAGGCCAATCAGGCACCCCCACCCTGGATGGGTTCCCTGCACCTTTATTGAAAACAATCTCACGATGCTGGTTAGATACAGCAGGGTGATAAAGCACATTCCAAAGGGCATGCTAGCAAAAAGGGATAGCTGGGAAAAAATGTTGGGTTTATCTTGTGTGCACAACAAAATAGTGCAATTTGTACCACAAACTGTTCCATTTGAAAGTGGTCAAATCTTTCCATTGATTCTTTATGCACAACTCTCATTGATTCCTAATAGGAGTTCTGTGCACTGAATAGCAGCAGGATACGACCCCATATTTGTCTTGGCAACTGTGTGTACATATGTGGCATGGGGCAATGTTTCCATACTCATGCCTGTGCCAAGTATGTTCAATGTTCAACTTATAGAGGTGGTAAGACCCTACCATAAAGGAAACTATATAAATACAAAAGGTAGGCAGATATATTAGGCAGATGAGCAAGCAGGTATGAGTCTATGTTTTCAGTCTATCTTAGGCCTTGGAATCTGTAGCTGTTCCTGTAGCAAACTGCACAGGCCAGTAAGCTGGAGGAACAGAGACCAAAACCTTTGTCTGCAACTGCAGGCTCCAAACCATGCAGCTAACATGGGAAATGTAGCATGCATGAGTACAGCATACATAATCATCAGTAACAGCTGCCCAGACAAGTTGGTGGGATTCCAGTGCTGTAAGACTTCTTCCATCCTCACTCTCTTATCCTCCCTCACATAGCTCAACCCAATTTTCCAAGGCATGGGGACACTGGGAAGAAAGGCAGAGGCTTGAAAGGTTATTCACTGTGTAGAAAAGAGCTAGATGGAGAAAAATTCCTGCAATCTCTTCTTTCTGGCTTTTTCTTTTGCCTCCTTTTCTGCCTCTCTCCCCTTCTCCCTGACCTAGCTTTGGTCCTGCTACAAGCCTTTCCTCACTGTGCCATCCATACCATCACTCACACTCCCACCGTGCAGCAGAGTGACCTTGGCCACCCAACTCCCCTGCCAGCAGATCCCAGCCCCATAGAAGCTCCCATCTTCCAGCCCAGATTTCCTTGTTCAGGAATCCTCACCTGAGAACTTGTTGGGTTCTGACACCTCCTGCAATGTCTCCATAGGCTTCAAACCCACTTGCTTTCTATCACCCCATCCCCCATCATGCACACCAAGTCTCGGCTTCTTTCCAATAGTTTTTATCCCATCTCTGAGCACCTTCTGCTCCCTCCCTGCAAAAGAACAAGTTTCCAGATTCAAACTCTCACTTTGCCCAGCCAGTGACACCAATATCTACATCCTGTAATACAACTAACCCCCTTCACCAGTTCAAGATACATCATTTTTTGCATGCGTAGCAACACTGACCAAAGGCTAGGAACACACTACATTCAGCCTCACAGAAATTCTTTAAAATCATCTGGGAATTTCTTGCCCCATATCTGTCAGGCTGTTTATCTCTTGGATTCCCTTCCTGCAATAGTCTAGCTTCACCACTCCTTCTGGATCTGCGTGGCAGGCAGGAAACTCCAGCCACTGGTACACAGCTACTCACTCACGGAGCCATCCTTAAGCTGCTGCAGGTGCCTCATGCTGGGCCCTGTATCTCTAAGTGTTGCTGACAAACAGGGCTTTCTTTTGTGGTGCCTAGCACCAGCAGCCCCTAAGGACAAGATACCCTTCCCTTCTTCTCCCCCACCCCCAGCCCTTGCACACAATACAGTATTTGTCATGGACTTGTTTTCCAGCACATGAAGAGCACAAAAACGCGTGCTCTTTTATGATAAGGTAAGCAGAGTGACCCTGTAACATTCCACATCTGAACTCAGAACGGCATCTGCCTCACAGCTGTCCTTGTAGCAAGCATTTCAAAAACACAGACAGCAAAAAACAGCAACAATATCTCATCGCCGATGTAGCTGCTTACAGCTCAGTTCTTACCGTCTTCCAAACACCCGTGTTTGAGAGGTGACCTACAGCTGTGAAATTTGGATGCAGATTCCAACACCACCCCTTAATTTCAAGGATGTTCCAATATGAGTTTTACACAGAGTTGCAGGCCAATTGCAAAATCTGTGGCTGGAGCTAGGTTCAGATTCTGAACACCCTGAGTCACAAAGATTTCCAAGAGTTTTGGCTTCGTTGCAGTATTCATGTTCCCTCTTGCTTGAGTGCATTGACATATCCTCTAGGAGTCATGGACTAGGAGCCCACAGCGAAAGGCTCTGCACAAGCAGAATAAAAATAAAGAAAAGAGTTACAGAGTCAAGAGATAGCTACAGAGAAATGTGGAAGTGCAGGGAAAGAGTTAGACCATCAACAGGATGACAGTGGGCAAAGTACAGTTGATTTTCCAGTGGTCATCTAGTCAAAGGAGAGCTCTGAGGGAGATTTTGGAAGGTGAAGATGTCAGCAGCCTTGCAGCAGGCATGCACAGTGCTCCTCAAGCACTGTGGGTATCTGGCATGAAAGTACAGCTATGGACAAGGACATCTTGGACCACCTGGAACAAGAGCTGCTTTTGAGGAAATGAACAACAGGAAATGAGTGGAGAGTGAAGAAACTTTGAAGGGTGAAATCAGTTTTCAGAGGGAATTAGATGGCAGTCGTCAGAGTGTCCTCATGCAGGAGTAATATAGTTGTTCAGTTTGTAAAAATCAGAGCTGAGCAAAGACAGATTGGATCTGCATGGAGGAAGTCAGCCTGGTCACAGGATTTCCACCAGAGAAAGACTGAAGCATGAGATCAGGGCAGAGAATCTTGGGGCACTTCAGAGCGGGAGACTCAACAACCTTATAGCAGGAGAGAAGAGCTAATGGTCGTGCTGAAAGAGAGTGGTACATGAAGAGAACCAACAGTTATCTAAAAGGGACTGAAGATATTCAACAAAAAGAGAAATATGACAGCTAATGAGAAATTACCAGCTTTGTAGATGGCCAACTCAGGTTTTGGTGTTCTGGAACATGATTGAAAAACTGAAGACTCAAGTGCAAGTTTGCTCAGGGGTGGACACATTGGTAACATGAGAGCAAATGTTGCTGGAACAAGGGCAGGGCATGGGATAAGGCAGTGAGTGTTGGTACAGGAGGGAGGAAACTCCTCCTTATCTTCTGACCTCACACCAGGAGAATATTTAATGTATCTTTTTTTACCTCTAAGATTTCTCTCTCTACAAGATATTGACAAAAACCATCATTCCTAACATCAGATTTTTTAAAAGAGGAGAGACTGTTAACTCATCTGCAGAAAGTCCTGTTGAAAGGTACCAAAAGGTTTGTAGTTGCTCATGTGCAACAACTCCTTCTTGGATGTCTCTAAGGGACTTAAGATGGGTACTTCAAGTACAGGAGCATGAGTTAGTTCAGTCAACCTTAACAGCAAAAGAACCAATTACACTATCTTGTGTCTCTGCTGCAGCCCAGATGGACACCATGCAGTAAATTCCTTCAGAGTGAGAATGGTCCTCTTTCATTTTGGAAGATAGGAGAGGACACAGAAAACATTCGAGAGTGCAGCAAAGAGCAGGTGCTGGCACTCTGCTTGTGCTAGGAAGAGTGACGTAATACTTAAATAAAAATAATTAGGTTGTTGGACACAAGGCTTCATATAAAAAATAACATAGAAAACACATGTTTTCACATGTTTCCAATGCAAAAACCACCTGTACCCAATTGGTTTAATGAAGGTTCACATGACTGTGAAGTTTAAATGAGCATGCAGTGCGAGTAGCCAGGGCACAGTGATTCAGTACGAGTCTGACTGCGGGTGAGCAGCAAGTAGTGTGTGCTGCTTGTCCTGTGATGGGCCAGGGGAACATATGGAGGAAATGCCTCATTTTGTGCTTCTGCAGGAGAAGGAATGAACCCATTGTCTAGTCTTCTGGGCAGTAAGTTCCCGACTCTGAGCCCAGTAAAACTAGTGGGAATAAGACCCCAGGATCTTGTTGACATTCTGCACATTCTGTGGTTTCTCTTTTGTCAGGATGCGCACTGCTTTGGTGAGGCAAGAGGGAAGGGAAGGGAAGAAATGTTCAGAGTTGTCTCCAAAGTCATTTGTGGGAGCATTTACTGGTTTTGCTCTCTGTGTATAAACTTGCATGAGTGGTCTTGAGCAGGCTGGGTCAATAGTTTCTGAAAAAAAGTTTGCTAAACTGAGAATAATCTTCTGTGTCCCATGATAATTTGTGTTTTGAAAATGATATTCAACGATGTTGGCTTTTTTCTTTTTTTTAAAGAAAGCAATTGTTCATTTGAAAATATGACACTATCAAAATATTTTACAATGCAAGAACAGCTAAAAATGTATTTTGCAAATAGGGCAGCAGTTGACCATATCTTTTGGCAGACACATGTTAACTCTGCTTAAAGAAGAGACTTAACCACCTGAAACTTGCTAGTAGTCTATGTTATGAATAACACCAGAGCTTTGTACATTTTAAAACACTATAAAATTAGTTAAAAATATGGTTAGGAAAAAAAACCCAAAGCCTGTAGAACATAATTCTGGAACATAGCATGGAGCTAGTGTATAATGCTCTCATGGTTTGCTTCAAAAATAAGCAGCAACAATGGACTGTTACTCAGTTTTCAGTCTCACCTGTCTCTGATTTGACCCACTAGACATTTCTGAAACTATTTTGACCCCTTACCACTACTCATTTGTAGCACCCACACATACACAATCAGTAGTTTTGCAAGACAAACACATGAATATAATACTAAATTTTCTTACCTAAACATTAAAAATGGAACTGAGCTGCTTTGCTAAAATAAAAATCTGTGTTTGTAACTCCCACTACTTAGCCTTCATCATATGCATAGAGATGTTTTCATCCTTTCCTTTCCATCTCTACCAGCTCCAAGAGTTATATCTGAGACTGTTTAATAAAGGTATAAAAATCAAAAAAATTTTCCTCTTCTATGTCCATTAATCAGGTTAAAACACCGGTATTTTCTAAATATCCAACAACCTTTGCAGTTCCCAAGTGATCTTTTTTGAGTCCCCAGCTTGCCTCACAAGCTCAGGATGTGTGGATTTGCAGACTGTTTCCCCTTTAATATTCATCTCCATAGAAAAGAGTGACAGGCTTGGGGAAAGACCCAGAGAATTATTCCAGACTCTCCAACTCAGATTTCATTTTGTTTCTGGATTGTCAGCACCTGACTGTAATGCATTTTGAAAAGTTTAAACAGAACCTTCTATTTTTTGCTGACTTTGGAGCAAGGACATTTGTCTATCCCTCGTTAATCTTTATGTCACTTGCAAGAAACATCATACCTTTTCCTTTTGGAACAGATTCCCTAAATAGAGGTCCAATGCTGCAACCCTTGTCCCCATTAAGGTTTTGCTAATGACCTTACACCACTCAGAACAAAGATTATTAAGCTGGGCCAGATGCTAGCTAGATGAAGAGAAGACGAAAAGCGGCACTAAAACAGAAGGGTTCTCCTTTGACCCCCCCAGCAGAGTTTAAGGCATCAGCTTTCAGTGGGATTGACTTAACAGCAGCAGGGTGAGTTTAATGATGAGTATTTTCCAAAATCCTGCCTAAGCATTTGCTAGTGTTGTATGGCATCATCAACCAAGTGCTCCTTAGCACAGTTTGAAAGGTTGTTGAGCCCTTTAGCTGTCCTGCAGATACAAGCTACGGGATTGATAATATTGGTGGCCATTTGCCAACTTGATATTGCAAGAAGATAAGAATGCACTCAGTCTGAAGATTAACTTCCAGCCAAAGAGTGAGAACTTGTGAATATATTCCAAGAGTATCTCAAGCCCCCTTTTTCCCCTCCTTGGGCTCACAAATTATCTTCTCCATCCTCTTCACTCCCCAGAATTAAAGAAAACTGGATATGAAGGACAAGCTCTGTGCTTTATATGAGAACTTCTCCCAAACAAAACAGAAGTATTTTCTATGTAGAAACTTTCCTCGCTATGCCCCACCTCCAGTAATTACAGAAAGAAACTAAGAGCAAAGAATCCCCCAATCAAGGTTTGGAGATTTCATAGGAAATGACATTAAGAAAATAGTGGAAAATAAAAAGGTACGGAGGAATGGCTATGGACATGTCTGAGGAATCTATCTAATATTCTAGTAGTGGAGAAGGGCAATGTTATTTTAAATCTCCAAAAACCTGACAAAACATATAAAAGACAGGACTGGGTTCACAATGACTCCCAAGTGTAATATTATGAAGTTCTTCCAGAAAGGATTTCACTGTAATAAGAAATGTGTTTGTTTCTCTGTTTTACAAGTCTGTCTGACTTCATAAGTTCAGTCTGCCTTTCATACCATCATTGAGTTTGCTTATTTCTGGATAACCACAGTCCCTCACTGACATAGGCATGTTAGAGTCAATCCGACACACAGAAGTGTTTCCTATCTGCTAAGCAGTGCAGTGCCAGAGTATGAATCAGGGTATCACTGCAATGCACAGTGTCCTCTGAAAGGTTTACCTAGCCAGTGCATCAACTAAAGTGGACATTAATTCCTTCAGCTGAAAGTCAATAACTCACCCAAACAGTACTGGGAGGAAAGAGGGAGGTGAGGAGAAAAAAGAGTTTTAACTAAAGGCTTCTGAGTTTTTTCACTGAAACACCGGGGGATTGTTGGCAAGTTAATACTTCTCCTATTTTCAAAGGGGTCTTTAAAACATCCAGCTTTCTGGGTGTCCAGCTGCAGAAAGGGGCAGGCTAGCTACCGAGTGTCAGTCTGAGTTGTTGGGATGCACAGGTGGTGCTGGGGAATCAATGTCAGGCCTTCTAGGAAACACAACATCAGCCGAAAGTGCTGACCTCGAGTGCTCCACGCCGCATCCTTCTGCAATGATACCGGATGGCAAAGCCTTGTGTAATTATGTTGCTGCTTGTAAAGCGCGGTGGATGGAATGTGCTACATCAGCCCTCGTTGCTTTTATTACTGAGGGGGGGAAAAAAAGTCTCACAAGGAAAGGAGTGAATGAAATTCTGAGCTCTGTGTTACTCTGTTTAACTTCTGCGAATCTAATCATTTGAGAAGGGGCGCACTTAGGAATCAGTCCACGCGGCTGTAAAAAATTGCTAAAGGACACCCTGCCTCCCCTCCTCATATACCTTACCCTTAGAAAATGAAGGCAGGTAAGGGTACATTTAACATTCACAGTCTTTTATACTACTAAGTAAAATCAGAACAAAATATGGTAATTAATCCATTGTGCATTCAAGGATTCAGGTTTGAGCAGCAGATGGGAAAAGTTGTGGATCATAACCCCATGCAATATTTGACAGAATATCAGTCAAATATAGTTCACACATCTTCATGTTTCTGTCAGTCCCTCTTATTTAAAGTTAATTTAAAGTGACAAGAACTACATTAGCACTTTTCAAAGGGTAATGCAAACTTTAGAATATTCGCCTCAAATCAATACCTATCCAGACTCCTGAATGGCCAAACTGGCAAGTTCCTGAAGGTGGTTTCACTTTGCTTTTATGCTAAATTTGTCATCTGTTGCTGGGGTTTATGCATTAACCTTTAAACAAATCAGTTTAAAAGTGGGGTAGAGAATGTGGCCCCTCTTTATTCTGCACAATACTGTCATGGACATGTGCACCTCATGCAGAAGAGTCAAGGCAATGTGGACAAATCTATTTGTGCAAATACTGTAATACAGTTTGGATCTTAGTCTGTGGGTTATTTTGAATATCTTTATAAAAGTAGTGTACTTAGCTGCCCTGCTTGTGAGTGGGGCACCTACTTTCATTTCACCGCTGCAACTAAAGAGATTCCAAAGCAGAGACCTCACACTGGCTCCCATAGAAAGTTTCATTCAGTGGCCCTGGTGCTTGCAGCGCACTGCAGCTTTCCTCAGTAGTGAATTATTTGATAGAAACATTAATTTGTCTCCTTTTTTTCAATCAAAACAGCATTTGGAAGCACATGCATATGCACATCTGCAAATGTATGCTCATGTATTTTTGTGTCTGACTTGGGTGTGGGAGCACAGCAAAGTCCAAATCCCCTGATCTAATGCTATTGCTGTGCTGGTTGCTTGTGCTTCTGCTCCTTGTGTTCACATTACCAAATAAGAGATCACACCCTGCAAGGCTCCACAGAACTCATCTCTAGGGAAGGCAAAAGCACTTCTTGGCATTCAGACTGAACACAATTCCAATATTGTCCACCTTCATTCCTCCCCCACCCCCCTGCCCCTGTTACAAATGATTTAAGGCAGGCTGTGAATGAGAAACATAAGGTAAACACTATTTAGTATTTATTGCCTTCCATCTCAAGCATAACTTGGACTTGCCTCTGGAGAGATGCCCAGCTCAGCCCTTCTGGACACACCATCACCGGCTGGGATGTGTGTGTGTCTTCTGGAGAAGGTACAAAAGGGGACGGATCTCATCTGCTGAAGGACTCCAGCTTCTGGATTTTGCTGGGTCTGAGTCACTTGCAGCGTGGAAGGAGGCACAAAACCCACCAGCAGCGGGTGGGGTAGGGAAGGGTGGGGAGAACATCCAGTCCCTTCTCATTCTCCTCCTTTCTTTTCCATAATGCAAACCCTAATATAATAATTTCCCTGACAAAACAGACTCCACCCCTCCTCAAATCCCTCGCACAGGCTGTGCTCTGAAAGGGGCAACGAGGCAGAACAGCAGGAGAGCCCAGGCTGTTCATCATCTTCAGAAGGGACTTAGATATTATAAGACAAATGGATCAAACCTAAACGTGTACCCGGCTTGTTTATGGGACTGGGTGAAAATGCAGGCTCCCCAAAGAAAAAAGTTAAAATAGATCAGACACACTTTTCCTCATCATTTCAGACTTCTGATAACTTTGCCAAGGTGTAGCAAGACACTTCAGTTCTTGGGCAGGTTGTGGGTGATAACTCGATACGATGCTCAATTTGCAGGACTCAGTTTGCTCATTATGGGTCGCATAAATCCCTACTAAAAACCCACTGCCACCAGCATCTTCCCAAAGGGCTAAACTGGATCCTGTTAGTGCCACAGGTTGTAAAGATCATGAAAATGCTTCACTGTGGTGACTTTCTGTGTGCAGTAATTTAACCACTAGAATAAATAAAACCTTTTTCCTCTACTACTTGACAAAAAGGCTTGACTGGAAAAAAGGTTCTTTTCTTCCAGAGCCATGACCTGTGAGTATTTTTAGGTTCACATGAGGGGATTGTGTGCCAGCTGTTCCCACCCAGTGCAACCAGGGAACCTTTTTGCTGTGTGTGTGTCTAGTTGCATACACCGAGGTTACACTACATGGGTAGCAGCATTATGTTTGTGCAAATGTCTATATTTAAGATAAAATAAATATTAAAACCCACAAAATGCAAAACACCTCCTCCAACCTGACATGCCCCCCACCTTTCTGCTTGCCCTCCTCACTGCCCATAAACACAAACTGGGCTCTGCTAAACAGAGGAAGAAATGAACAGCTGGAATCATGCCACACACCTTCTTCATGGTTGGACTCAATGATCTTAAAGGTCTTTTCCAACCTTTAATGATTCCACGATTCTATGATTCATAGACCACTTGCCAGAAGCACAAAGTGGCACCAGCTGCCAGGTGCCCAGGACAGAGGAGCTCCACGGTGGGAACTGTGAGCTCCTTTTGCCCTTGGTGGGGTTTCCAGATGAAATGCAGACACATAGACCAGCTTACCCTCTTAGTTTTTACCCAGATGTGCTCTGGCAGAGGTTGCTTGCTCCTCTGGGCTGGCCAAGGGCTGTCTGCCATTCACATGCTTTGGAAAAACTGTCGTGTGCTGCAGCCGCTCCCCAGGAGACTGGGAGAATGGCCAGGAATAAAAGGAATCTCCTGCAGGAGTCCAGGAGCCAGCTCACACCTGAAACCTCAGGAAGACTCAGAAAAAAATCCCTAGTGCTGCTGCCACTGAGTTAAACAAGGAAAGTTTGCAAAGGACTGACTTACTACTCGATATTGGGGTTCATGGGAAGCTTCTCTTCTGCCTTTTTCTGTACTCATCTGTGATACCATCTGATGAAGCTGAGGCCAACTCTGGCAATCTCAGACACTGGGAGTTATAAATATCTCCTCATCCCTCTTGTCTCTCCCCTACAGGCAAGGATTTACTGAGGGACATGCTAGAAACAAGGAGCACATCCCAAACTGGCTTTTCCTTTAATTCAGGAATATGTGCTAATTTTCTGTTCTAGCTATTTTTGACATGAGAAGTACAGTGATCTGTAAAGCAAGACCAAAATTATTCTTCTTTTCCCCTCTGTAGGGGAATTATTTGTATTTTCTGTAAGACACTGCCTCCATTTGAGGTATGTACTGAAAACAGTCATACAAAATGCTGCAGAAAACTGTGCTCGCATTTTTTTCTCTAGTTATCTCTTCCCTAAGATACCTGAAATGAGTGAAAAAAAATCTATGTGTTCTCCCTGCCCTACATTTTCTATGCGATTCCTGAAATTTTTAATGCCTGCTAAGAGAGCCACACCGCAGGAGGAAAGCACATCATCCTGGGAAGACCGGTACTGCCAGCAGGGCTGGCAGCAGAGCTGCAGAGCCATCCGAGTAGGTCACCCCCTGGAGCGAGAGGCGTGAGCTCCTCCAGCCTCTGGGGCTGCCCGGGAATGGAGCTGGCACACTCCCTCCTCTCCAGCAGACCACGGCAGCAATTAATTGCATAGTAATGCAAGGATGCAATTAGAGCCTGGCCAAACACAACTTACCCCCTCTTGGGGCCTCCAAATTTGGAACATTTTCACTCAGCAGCTCACCCAGACACACTGGTGAGAGCTGATCACGGATGAGGGTCTGACACCGTTGTCAGCATCACTGTGCTGCCATCCTCTTTCTCTGTGGGTGAGAGGAGTTGGGTGCTGATGCTCTGAGCAGGCACTTGGACATCTTCTCACTTTGTTTTGCCAATATGCTTGTTCAGGTTTGTTTTCCTGACACCCCAGCAATCTTGGTCTTTCTTCCAGGGGGCCTTTTAGCCAGTGTAACTCCCTGAGTTTATCCTTCAACATGCTGTATTTCAATTATGCCACTTATAAAGACTGCAGACTACTTACATATAATTTGCTTGTTTGTTCTCCCTGTGCTCTCTCCTAGTTTTCATCCTCAATCAGTGAACTCCCCAGACCAGGGCAGTCCTCTTTGGTTGTCTGGAAATAGGCCAAGTATGTAAAGTCTTATGATTCTGGGTCCATTATCTCCCCTTCCCCCCACCTCACCACAAATGGACTCTATTACTAATCATAACTCACAGCCAACATCACTTTAGTTTTAGAGAGGGAGATATTTTCAGCCTCGGGCAAAAGACTTCTAGTCTGATCATGAGAGATGCTGAAAGCTACGGGGGTTGCTGGCTCATAGCATCACTGAGGATGCAGTCCTTGGGGAGCAACTTCCCTGCTCATCTAAGTTTTCTTTCATCCAAAATTCAGGCCTGCCCTGTCCCAGTTAGCTGAGTAAAATCTTTAAAAGAAAAGAATGGGTTTGGGTGCCTCTGGTGGTTTTATTTTTTGGGTGCTGAGCATTGTGGAGGGACCTGCTTTCCAGAGATGGCTGAGCAACTTACTTTCTGAAAAAGAAATCTCCTCACACATCCCAAGCAGAGCACCCTGAAGTGCCAGAATCTGAAACATCAGGGGATCTTTTGAAAATTGTCATAAAAGACTGCAGAACAAAAAATAATGTGAAAGTTTTCTAGTTCCCATCAGATACAGTATTTGGTTCCACCTTCTATGCTACAAAAACCCCTTTTATTTTGGTATCTTGCAGCATTTAAAAATATTGAAGAAAGAGAATAAATATTAGAAAGCAAAATTTCACTTTGGCTGAGGTAGAGGTCTGCTACCTGTACTCTGCTACTGTGTCCATTGCTTCCCTTTAAAGCCAGTGGAGGAAGCTCTCCCAGCACACCAATTCAGTGTTTGTGTACTGTTTACACCTATATTTATATTCTCTTAATTACTTTGTATCACATACAGTTTTTAAAACTTTTCTAGTAACAAAGCTTTCCAGCTCACTTTTGTCTTTCTTTTAAAAATAAACAACTTAAAAGAAGGCAAGATCAGAGGATTAACTAAATTAATGAGAAAGATACTTAAAAGGCTTTCAAAGTCTCCTTCTTGCAACACCAGTATGTAGATATCTTAAATAAGTAATCATGAGTTTGCAACTCAAATTATCACCACCATGTATGTTAGGGAGGTCTCAAATTTGAACCCGTATCCATAAGAAGAGACAAACCATGTTTGGTTTCATTTTCTTTTTGTTTTCACTGCATTTTCCCCTCAGTAGCTGGTGATGGCGTTTCTATTTTCCGATTCAATGTGGCAGGCATGCTTTGGGTTATTCAAAGAGAGGGAAGTGGTGCATCTTTATGCATAAGGTGTGGGAAAGACGGGGCAATGTGACGCTCAGCTGTCGGGAAAGGTGGGAAGAGCACGGTCTCTGCAGCAGCTGGCAGGTGCCCACGTGTTGCTCTGCAGGCAGGGAGGGATGGGGAGATGGGGAGGGGATGCTCGAACTGGAGAGAAACAGAAAACACAGATAGACACAACTGAGGCCGAGCTTTGAAAGACAGACCGTAAAGGCTACAGACGGATGTCTTAGCCAGGAGGCACAGAAAAGTATGAAAGGAAGAAGCAATTAGGAGTATTTGTCATAAGGAGCATTAGGGAAGAGAACAACTTTGACAACCTAACCTGTGGCATGTAGGCAACTTGCAGCTTGCTGTCACTGAAACCAAGGTGCAAGAGGCACCATTTCACAAAAAGACTCAACTTTTTCCCATTTAAGTGGCTGGAGAATACAGCATCTCTGCACTCTGCAGTGCAGCACCTCCTCTCCTTCACACTTACTTTTTGTTGGGCAGAAATACTCCAGGCTCTCACCTCTGAGCAGAAAGCACGTGCCCTCCAGTAGCACCCAGTGAGCACTGCACTTCACACACCAGTCACAGGTGAGTGGTGGGAACGAGAAGTCTGCATTTCGACATCGGACACAGATAACTATAAATGTTCTCCTCCCAACAAACAGGACAAAGTCTAAGGCTGGATAAGAGTTAAGGGCACGCAATGTTCTTTCCCCTGATTAGCAAAGGAACCTGTGCCCCTCATCAGTGGCATCCAGACCTTCTCCGCTTCCCCCTGCAGAGTAACCCAGTTGGCTGCATTCATCCCTGTCCTCCTTGGCAGGAGACTGGCTGGGCATTTCCCCAGTCTAGTTATAGGGATCTTGCTCTTGTATCTTTGCTACCTAGAGAAGACACCTCAGCTCACTAGCCTTCTAATTTCATTTCCCCAGAAAAGAACTAAAGTTGCGTGGGACAAGTCTGGGCCCGGATGATGAAGCCCAGTGCCCCAGTGTCCATGAGCAGAGTTATGTATGCTCCCAGCACCTCCTCTGAATTTGTCTGTGTGAATACCCTCCATCCTGGGAATACCCAACATCTTCAAATTGGTCTCTTAAAGAAGTGTGGAGTAACACCTCTGTTTTGGCTGATGGAAACATCTCCCAAAATCCTCAGGACAAGGAGGCCCAACAATTGGGGAAAACAATTTCAAGAAAATTTTTAATAGCATTTAGAAGTTTAGTTATCTAAGATTTATGAGGAGGGTTTAGTCTTGGTTAAAAAAGCAAAAAAAACCCCACATGATATTCCCAAAAATATTGTTGAAAAGGTATGAAATAAAATTAATGGTGAAGTAAGTGTGTGTGTGTGGGTATGTGTATATAAGCACGCTACAGAATTCTTTTATCTCATTGAAAGACATTTGATACTTATTAAAAGATTATTGCTTTAAGGCATATTTTGATTTTCTGCCTAAGACTGTGGAGAGCCTTGCTACTGAGATAATAACAAAGAAACCTTAAACATGAAAAAAAATACCCACATGAAAGATAATATGTTCCCTATTAGTAGTGGTATCATTTTCAGTGGGATTGCTTGTCTCCAAATATAACAGAAGTTTAAAAGTAAAAGCCCATTTCCAGTAAAAAGAGACACCACACAGTAGTTTTGAACTTTTTTTTTTTTTTTTTTGTATTCAGAACTGCTGGTGTGTGATACTTCATTAAACAATTATTGTGACTATTTACTTCAAAAATTTATTTACAGTTTCAAGATCTGTGCTAAGGAGAACACAATCAACCATCCTGCATATATCAAGACAGAGAGAGTTAGACAAATCTATTAGACATGCCCCAACAATGCTTTCAAAACTACACTTTTTTCTACTCTTAGATGAAAGCATTTTGGGGAGCCTAAGAGCAATCATGTGCAATTTCAGAGTGATTGAAACTTTTTAGAAACACGTATATGTATTTGATGTATTTTTATATATATATATTTTGATTTGTGTGTGTTTTTACTTCGGTGTTTCTAGTCTTGGTTTAGAGCACCTGGTCTTCTGCCTTCAGACTGTTGCAGAAAGCTGGAAAGTCAAGCCCAATGTGGTAGGAGAATATTTCAGTCAATGAGATGGCACAGCTGTAAATATAAGCTCCTTGCAGCTGCAAAACTGTTAGTTTAGAGGAGTAATTTAATTTTTATGGAAGATAACTGAAGCCCGTTTGAATTGATCTAAGTGCAGAAGTTGATAACCTTCTTCATGGGAAAGGAAAACAATTACGGCACATAAAACTAAATAAACAGCATGGAAGCAAAAGACAATCCCAAATTTACAGACCTTTCCTAGTGTATAATGTACTGAAGTTTAAATACCACATTAATAACCTCCTGAGTAGGGAGACATTTGAAATACATGCCTGATTAGTGAAATGGCACATATAATTCATTTTTCTCTGAGGATGTGCAAATATATTATTTACTCAGAAGCATTTGCACATTAAGATTTAGACAGATTTTTTTCTGTGTTTTGACCTACACCTATTTCAACAACATCCATCACTAGAATAACTGCACTGCCTGTATGAACATGTATATACTCATTTATATGAACATTGATGAGCACATTATGTGGAACACATTTAGAAGGAGAAAAATAAATAAATGAATAAATGGTGGGGGGGAGTTTCCTCTCTTTTTTTTTTCCTCACAGAACAGAAAGGTTAAGGGATCATTGAGTGAGCAACAAAGTGCTTTGGCATTACAGGAAGGCTGCAGATCAAGAAAATAAAAGCAAAATAAAGCAAAATAAAATCTCTTTTACATTCAGTACTTCCTTTGTTTCATTCAGGACAGTACGCATTAGAAAAGGGACACAGCCCCAGGATTGTAGCAACCCAAACTCCATTAAACATGCATGGGGAAGATTTTCAGCCTGCTGTGCAGGGAGTTACATGCCCAGGCTCTGTTAACAACAGTAATTGTGCATATAATTTCCTGCGCGTTGCTCTGAAAATTCACCCTACAGACTTTAGCTCCATGTCAGGTAACTCAGCAGCCATTTAGTATAGTCTGAGGGTGGAAACCAGAACTTTGAAACTGCAGAATGGAAGTGGTTGCCCTTGCTCCGCTCCCTTCCCCCACTTTTTTCAGTCTTCATGAACAGAAGGGAAGCTCCAAGGACCAGGTCCCCAGACAAAGCAGAAGTGCATCTCCAAAGGGTGCAGGGTACCCTGTGTGGCGATGGCTCCCTGTCCCTGGTCCGGGCTCTGCAGGGCTCACGATGGTCCCTGTTGGGATCAGCAGACGTCTGCTTGCAGTCAGACCTCTCTGGACCTTGGTTCCACCTCTGGGGACCTTGCAGAGGCCTGGAGGGTGTAGTGCAGGTGTGGGTGGCCCATGGAGGAAAGGTAAAGCTGCGGTGTGGTGCAGGGTTCATACCCACAGGGCCTCAGAATCTGGGAGAGCTGGCAGCTCCCACATGATCAGAACAAAGAAACTTGCCTAAAGTGGTGGACTGGAGGTGCTTCAATAGTGGCTCTGAATCAGGCTATTAAATCACAAGTGGCTGACCCCAGAGAAGGGGCTGGTGCTGAAGTCCTCAGCAGGACAAAAAGTACAAGTGAAGCTCTGAGAGGAAAAGTTTGAGGTAGAAAACTCAGCTGAAAGTGCCCCCGATACCAGGCACGACTGTGAGGCATGCCAAGCACCCAGTGCTGCCCTGGAAAACTCAGAGTTTTATGGGGTCAGACCAAAGAACAAAACTTTCTGTCCTGGAAAAGCAGCAAAATGCCAAGCTGCCTTCCCTGGCAGACAAGCAATTAAAAGTTTGGCTCTATCTGCTCACAAAAGAGCAAAAGCAGAAAGTAAAATGGAAGCTAGATCTGAGACACTGCAGGGCAAGCCATGAAGGTAATTTGCTGTAGGAGACCACTGGGCTCCAGAAGATCTTTCAGCAAATTATGTTGAAAAAGATCATGCCCCATCTAATCCTCTGAACTTGGATACTAATTAAAAAAGTATACGAACTAGTCATCCACATAAATATGTACACACTCAAGCATCCAAACCACCAGCCTGACTATGAAGCTGAAGAATTCCACCTCGTCCACCATGCTCCTCACGAAAACACCCCCTCAGCTGCTCTCAGCACCAGAAGGAAAGGACAAGAGGAAAAAGCAGAACAAAATCAAGATGTTCTTGGCACAGTGTGCCCATAAGGTTAGGCAGTGATGCACTAATGAATAAGGTTCTCCAGGGAACAATCCCATATCAGTAGGTGGGACAGCTAATCTAATAGTTTTCTTCCATATCTAAATTCTATAAAGGTGTAACTTGCAGCAGGGAGCATGTGATCACTCTTTGAATAAGCAGTGGGAGGGGAAAGGATGTGTTTAATGGCCAAAATTAGTTTCCTTACACTGGTTTCCTGAGCTATTGTGTAGAATATGCAGCCTAAGAGTAGTGTGAGATTTTTTTTGTCTTTTTTTTTCTTTTTTTTCCTTTTTTTTTTTTTATTTTTGATTTTGAATGGGTACACATCAAATACACCCATCCCCCAGACACAAGAAAATTCTCGCCACATGCTTCTGTCCTCCAGACTTACACAGCATTTTATTGTATGGAATACATCAAAAGGGTTTGGTTCCCTTGTAAAAGTTTTACAGGAAAATCACTGAAGAGCACTGTAACTTTTTTTTTTTTTAAATTCAAAACTAGAACCAATATTCTGGATTCCCACACTTTGGTGTGGACTCAGAGAGAGCTGTGCTTTTCTGTACTGTAGAGCAGAAATACAGACCCTGTATAATTAGAATTGCAGTCATGGCCTGTGGGATCTAGTGATTTGGACATATTTTATTTAACCAGCTTAGTAAAAGGTAATATTCAGCAGCTGTGATCTATAGCAGAATTACAATTTTCAGGGTCAAGGAGGGATTTTGATATTAGGAGGTTGGGCAGAATTGCTGTAAAATCTCATGAGCTGTCGTTAAAAATAAATGAGAAAATAGGTTATCCAAGAGTCATTGTAAGGGAAAAATCAATAGGCAGTGTCTATTCACTTGGGCTATCAAAATCCTTGAAATTTGAACAAAAGTTTCACGTTTAGTGTGCTGTAGGTTTTGAAATGTAAGTGGTGAATGCTCTGTGGGTACAAATTCATTGTGCTGTGCATTCAAACAAGGAGAAACCCTTCTGAAGTTCTGGAGTTCTCTATTAAGACAGCACAGTTCCTTCGTCACTAAGTCAGACATGTAAAGCAGTTGCCAACAAAACTTCAGAAGCAATTTTAGCTAACTGATGACAAACTCTCTCTTGGAAATATATCGCATTTCCCTATCTCACCTTCCTCCTCCGGGGTTCCCTCCCACCTCTGGTTCCCGGTGGATGCGGGAAGGGGCTGCAGCCCTGGAGCCTGGGCAACTCTCTGCAAGCACACGGGAAGCTGCAAACGGTGGAGTTTGGAAATGAGCATTATTGATAATTCGGAGCAGTACACATAATTGATATGGAAAGGGAGTATCATCCTCATTCAGAAACAATTAACTTCCCCCTCCAACACAGCAGTTCAAAGAAGACTCAGCCTTTTAAATATGAATGAGGAGAACTTCAAAATATGCAACTATTAGCTATTACAATATACACATGGAGTAGGATCTTATTTTTAATATTCTTGTAGCTACCAAATTTTAAGTGTGACGTGGATGCAGATGTGCAGGAGCCCAAGCCGTGTGGACTCCAATCAGTTAGAAGTGGGGAGGGGAAAATGAGAGGTTCACACTGCTGTCAGATTGTGTTATTTTATTTGAGCCACATCCTGATACAATCCAAAAGTCCAGTTAATTCTTGACAACTGAGATTTCACAGAACATACAAGAATTAGCAAAAAACACTCATAGCAAATCGACATCCAAAAAGAAAACCTTTGCCCAAAGCTCAACAACGCCGAGGAACTCAACAGACTCTTCTGCAGCAGCCCGATGAAGATTTGTACATTGTTAATTTGATTGGAGAAGGTGCATGTTAAATAGAAAAGAACTGAGTTTGTCACTGTCATCTGAATCCATTCAGTCAGTGCAACAAAGGTATATTTAACTAAAATATGAAACAGACTTGCTAACACCGCATTATTTTCTCAGGCTTACAAAGTTAAAAAAAAAATTAAACTGAATATAAATGACTTTGAGCATTTTTTATGACACCCACAGCCTAAGTGATCCAGATAATGTAATCTAACCATCATTAGAAACCATGAAATTACAATTCCTCTGGGATGGATATTTATCTCTCTGTTACATACAGAAAGGCGATTAATTAGTAGCTCTTTCAGTGTTTAACATTACTGTGTACCGAGGCTGATTAAAATCTAACTATAGAACAGCTATGATAGCTAACACGTAATCTGAGTAAAGTTTAGCTGGGGCACAAAGAAGCACCTTAAAAAGAAAACTTAAAAAATGTCCTCATAGAAGTAGGTAGCTTCAAAGCCAAAACCCAGGCATCCTTCTAATTTCTATTACACACAGCAATCATGACAATTACTGAGATTTCAAAAACCTCAATATTCAAAACAACTAAACCCACGTCAAATATTTTTGCAAAGTGGTAAAATTCACAGAATACCCATTCATTTTCAAGAAGTGTATACAGAACACAGTCATGAAGGGAATCACACAGGACTGTCTTGAACGGCTTGCTCTGAAATTTAAATGGGAGGGTTTGTTGGGGCGTGTGTCTGTGTATGTGTGTGTGTGTGTGCCCTGTATGGACAGCACAGCATGCACATGCTGTGTGGGCTAAATTCATATTTCTGGTGTAATTTCACTGGCTCGTGTGGAATGCACCAAAGATGTGTCAACGTGTGTGCACAGACAGTTTCCTCCAGGATCTCACGAGGGATGAGAGGACATGGATAATTTCACTTTGGGAGGAATAAACAGAGGTAACTCTAGCAGGTTTGATTCCCAGAGCATTCCTACTATGAATAAAAATATTGGAGGAAATTCATGCAAGGGCAGCTGAAAAATTCCCAATTCACTAGTCCTTATTTTTTGAAAATAATTTCTTACTTTGACGTCGGTGTACCTAGGTATGGGAAGATAGAGGTTTGGACTGGTTGAGAAGAGGGAAAAAGCTTTAAAAGCAAATGTGAACAGCTCAGCAAAAAGTCCAAGGTAACCCTGGTTATATTTAATTTTTTAAAGCTATCAGCTGAAACCACAAAGCAGTATTGGTCATAGGTGTATTTCAGTAAGGGCACACAGAAAGAAATTGAAAGTACTTTTAAAATGTAGTGTAAAGGAAGGACACTTTAATACCCCACAGCCCCCCAGTTTAGGTCCCAACGAACTGAGCCACTGATTCCTAATCCTCTCCATCACATCGAGTATTGTGTAGATGCTGCTCTCTTCTGGCTGCCTACACAAATTTTAATATGCAAAATATTAATAAAAAGTGAAATAAAAGGCTGAGAATAATCACAGATGGCCTCAATGTGCTGAGAGCAATGGAGGCACCTCTGAGGCCTCCCTGGGGAGATGTGGCCTATACACAGCCACCTCATAGTTCTGATCCTACACCACACTGACCAGGACCTCCTCCAAAATCCCCCCCCTTGTTCTTCCTCAAGACCTCACTCAGGATGGCCCAAGTTCATATTTGGAGGCACACTCTTTATTTTTCAGGCTGCAGATGGGTAGCACTGCCTATGGTGGGCACCTGCCAGCTGAACCACGTGGGGCATGGGGCACAACTGGTGATGCTGTGGGGGTTCTGCAGTTGGCCATTTCGCACTTCGTGACAACGTGAATATCAATAGCTCAATTCTGTATTCTTACAAAAACAACTGAAACCCAGCAGGAAGATTAAAAAAAAAAAAAAGAAAAAAATGAAAAAACTTTTAAACTCTCAAGCGACCAGTGCATCAGGACGAGGATCTTTGAGCCTACCCAGCACAACCAAGCTGCCAAACCAAGTATATCAGTGGTCACACCACCCCTGCTCTGGAGAGAGCAAAGGAGGAGCAGATTCCTTTGGATAAGTTGGAGGTAGGAAATCAGAAGTCACCATGGCATCCCACTGCTTCACTGCAGGATGCAACAGGATAGGACATTACTGGGGTCCAAGATGACCTCACGATGGTTGACTTCTTTCTGCTCTCTAGCTCCATGTTACACACGTGTCCCTCTCAGGTACCTCGGATCACCCTTTCTGCAGATTTCCTCAAGCAGATCTAATGGCCCTGATGGGTCTGTCCTGTGCTTCAGAGGAGGTGCCACACTTACTGCTCCTTCCATTCATCTCATCTGTCCATGTGGTAATGTCATGCAACTGTTGTGTGACTGAGAAAGAGCTGCTCTGAGGGCAGCTAGGACCTGTGGGTAGTGCGAATTTAGACTGTCCAAGTCACCAGTCCAAGCTGCAGGAAAGTTCAGGCACTGCTACAACATCTCATCCTAGAGACAGAGCAAATCAATCAACACAGACCTAGACCCACAATAATTGTCGTCCTTCTTAAGGTTTCTTCTTAAAAGGTAAAATTAATCTCCATCTCAAAGGACAACCTCTGGCTACGTTCAATGGCCCTGGATCTTGACTGATCACGCAGCTGGACACAAGGCTGGGGATGAAGCCATGTGAAGGTAACAAGTGTTGTCCCTGGGAGAGACCAGCCGCTTTGGTGGCTGGGGACGTGCACTCTGTGCCTGGTGTTTGCATGGCACTGGTTTGCTTCTGCTGTGGGAAGGGGAGGAAGTGCAGTCCTCACAGCATCTGCAGGACTCGCAGGGATATCTGTTACAATTCATTAAGTAGTGCTCTAAGAAGGTACAATAATAACATTTCAACAGAGTTTCCAGAGGGAGTCTCAGAAACTACAGGAAAAGCTGACAAGTTTCAATCCATTTATCAAAGCACTCCAAGACAGATGAAACAGCAGAGCTGCTTAGTGAGGAATGTCTCTCTTTCTGGGTGTCCAGAGCATTTGAGTAAATAAAAAGCTCTTTAAAAATAAGTCAATACAATGGAATCCCTTTTGCCCTCTGCCAGCGCTTGTATTACACTTACACCCAAATGACCCTCCTACCTATAATACTGCAGCATTTACATACACATCAAATGGGTGCTTTTCACTTACATAATACATTTAATCCAAGGATTACAGAGCACACAATATATTAAACATTACAACACCTCGTGAGGTAGGTTAGCATTAATGAAGTTGTGGTGGGTAAACTGAGGCACAGACTAACTTTATTACTTGCCTGTGGTCCACAGCCCATCAGTGGAAAAGTCATTAAGACGCTGTTCAAACAGTAGACACACATATGCACCTACTTGTATGGGTAAAATAGACTAATCCACGTGTCCTAAAGCAACTGCTCACTCATGTCTTGATTTTCTGAGGGCAGGAGAACAAAAGGCAAATAAGGAGAAGATAAAAAGAACAGAAAGCAAATATTTGCTGTTAGAAATATTTTTTTTTTTGTATGCCAAGCTGCGTACACAAAACAAGAGACATCCAAACCTGAAGGACGCTTCAGATGCTGGTCTCCAATAATTTGATTTTCTCAGTAAAGATTTCTCTAGACCTGCAACAGGGGTTTTGTTAGGTTTTTGTTCAATAAAGTTGGTTTATATTTAGCTTTCGTATAGCAGGAAAAAAAAAAATCTTTGGTTAAGGTCTTTGAGCCAAGCATCTAGGATGAAATTTTCAAAAGCACTCAACAGTGGCTTTTGAAAATAGAATTAGGCTAGTTGCTGGGACAAGCTTTGAAAGCCACCCCCTACCTCCTTTAGCATTTTAACTGAGCTGATTTCCTCGGTACTGTTGCCTGTTTAGTCTCCCCATCTCATGGCCTTCACCAGTGTTGCTAAGCCAAGTTGGATTTAAAGCCAGGAGCCTGTGGTCATGACCTCCCCAGCATGTCTGCTGCCCCAGAGTGGTGTAGCTGGACACTGGGATGCTCCTTGGGTGGCTCCCACTTTGCAGCCAGCCTTTGTTCTCTTTGTAGGAGCACTGGCTAATAGAGGTGTACACCCTTCACCTGATGGTTAGGTGAGGCTATAATTACCTCGGTAATAAGGTCTGATTCTTCCCTGCTCTGCACCTCCTTGGCTGGTCAGGAATACTTGTCTAAAGTGGGTGCAAAATGCTACCAGATCAGAAAGATGACATTTTACATCAATGGAAATGACCAGGTGTAAGGAACAAAGGCCTACATAACAATGCTCTCAACTCTGTTGTCCTTTAATTAAGTAGTTCCTCCAGCAATGACACTAATGAGGCCTTGTTTCCTCGGGGTTGGATTCTCTAGTATCTAAATGGGATGTGAGCTTTTCCTGGGGAGAGAGGCATTTATAATTTCTCCCTCCCAGGTAGTGTTCAATTTGGGTGGATGTCACGCTGCAGCCTTTCTCTTGGTGGGGATGTCAGTGGGATGTCTCTCCCCTTGGCTGCTTTTTTTCCTGAAACCAATAGCGATTTTTGAGAGTTCTGCTCTTCCATTACATATGCCTGAATTTGGTCAAAGTCTCAAAGTCAGCAGGGGGTAGGAAGACAAATTCATCAAATGAGACAGAGCAAAGGCATAAGCATGTTTCTACTAAGAATAGAAGGCTAAATATTATTTTTACTTACAAGCAATTTTCTAGTGCTGTGGTAAACTCATAGGGTATTTTTCTGCTGCTCTGGTAGGCATGCCTGGCTGCAACTCCTTCAAGCAGTGTCAATAAAAGGAGAACATTCAGACAAATACATGCAGGCAAGGCATGCAGCTCAGGCAAGAGGCAATGTTACTTAGCTGGGTGCAGAAGAGAACTGGAAAGTTCATTAAATCCACAGAAGAGATCATGTTCACTGGAGACAGTGCTGACTGGACAAGGTCATGGGTCTGAGTGGAGAAAGCAACTGAACAAAGAAGCAGCAATGAAAGGTTTTCTTTGGGCTTGGTCCAGGAGAGCAGTCACAACATGGCAGCCAGCAGGAAGCACGCACCATAACGCTGGCAGTGCAGGCTTGGCAGCATTACTGACCTCTCTGGCCACAGGACAGCAGGGACAGGCCGCTTTCCTGTACAGAGTTTAATGGCTCAGAACTGCTTGGGACCCTTAAAAATGTGCAAAACTTTCACTTTCCAACAGTGCTCTCTGGCAGGACAGACATCCAGCTAACCCTTTCGCTTTGTATGCCCCTGAATGTCCCATTAATGAACAGGCGCTGGCCTCACAGGAACCCTGACATTGGCTTGCAGACTCTACGTCCTTCATCAGTTACACCACCACCACAACCCAGCATCTCTTCTTGTGATGAGGCCAAGGCTAAAAGCACTGAGGGAGCACCCAGGTTGCACTCCCAGAATTGCAAGATAAATCTGCAGCAGTTCACCAAAACATGGCAGTGTCTGGATGGTGGGGAGGTACCACCTGTGGATGACACAGCTCCTCATGCTCAGCCTACCCCCCAGAATAAGAAGCATTTGTAGGTTACGTAGAGTTTTTACAAAAATTTTCACTGCCTGGGGAAAAGCAGACTATTCCCAGATCCAGGATGCCTCTCCAAGTGCAGACACCATTTTACTTTTACTTGGGCAAAACAGTCCCTCAAGCAGGTTTTCTGACATGAAGAGGTAATCACGTCTGTGTGTTTGTGGGAGACAGAGAGCTGCACAGACCAGGGGCTGGGAGCTCCCCCTCTCTGGGTCTGTCCCTGTTGAACTTGCCTGGCATGAGTTGGAGATAGAAGCACAGGTCCCAACAGTACCGACCTGTTACGGCCATACCTTCAGGAAAAGTCCAAGGAACTACCAGCAGACCTTCCTGAGCAACAGATCAATATGGAGCTTGGTATCAGCTGAGCCGTTATTCACGCCAAAGGCAGTTGTTTGGATAAAGGGATGAAGAGTGCACAAGTTCACTGGTTCTCAGTATATAAGCTCTTTTTTTCTCCTCCCTCTCCTGTAGATGCCTTCATTATTTATGTGTGACAAATAAAGCATGGCAGTTGAGGATGCTAAAGTGATTTTCACCATGCACCTCTGTTTCCTGACAAACACAGAGCAGGGATGGTGCACCCACGTTAGGCTGTGGGTACGGCGAGGAGCCAGTGTGCTGCTCTGGCCACTGCGGCCAAAGACTGCTCAGGGTGTATGATAACACCCATTGCCAGGCAGTAGTTGATAAAATATTCACCTGCTACATGCCTCTTTCCCCACGTGACTCCAGAAGTGACAAATTATCCCAAGGAAGTGCGAGGGAGCTTTGCCGAGTAGGATTTGCTCTGCAGCATCCCACGATACGTCATCGCACCTCGCTCAGCATCTCTGCCATCAGCCCTACATAGGGACCCACCGTAAATGCTGAATGCAAACTGCATTCAGATGTATTGAATAAGAAAAGATCAAAGACTGACTATTATAAAGCAAAGGAAGCCTAACATGTACCCTGCTTTTGACTGTTTCCTTTTTTACCATCTTAAAATTCTCCTGAAGCTTCTCCTTCTGTAAGAGGATTATTTACAACCAACAACTGAAACTACACAGAGAAAATATACTTAGAGATAAATACTTCTCCTATAAAAAGTAGCAGTTATTTTTATCTGTTTCAAACCAAAGCCTTCTCATGGTTTTGTACAAAAACCAAAAAAATACCAAAACACATGCTGTCCCCTCCAAAAGAAAAAAAAAAAAAGAAGCCTCAGCCCACATCCTCCTGAAGTTTATCATAAGCTGTCAAGTTGCTAGAAACAGAACCATGTAAGTCATTACCGCAGCTAACAACTTTACTGGGGATCCACATGTAGCTCTTTCCCCCCCTACAAAGTCCAACCAGATTTTGAAATGTGAGTGGTGCAGTTCAAAACAAAAAAAGAAAGGGACATGGTTTTTTTTTATTTAGGATGCGTGCAAAAGTGGTTCATTTATGACTACATTAAAAAAAAAAAAGTGGACATAAATATTTATGATTGGAAATTTCATTATTTAAAATTATTCTATAAATTTGCTAGTAACTCGAAGATGAATGCCTGCTGTACAGTTTGCAAATTAAGTACCATTATTTTTCTCTTCTGCACTTGAATATTACTCACAGCTAAAGTCATTTAAAGGGGTTAACATCAGCCTTAATTAAATATTAAAGTGTGCCTGTACCTGCTGCTATTGTTGCCCTTAGAATAAGATATAACCTATTTTTGACAAGTTTTCATCTTTCTCTGTGGAAGACGCTACATGAAACCAAATCAGTGGCAAAGAGGAGGGTAATGAATAATCTATTTCATATTCCAGCAGTACCCAGAGCTCTGAGTGGAAAAATATTCAGTCAGATGATAGTATGAGGCTGCTGAGGTACCACATGACGCAGCTAATGTTTAAATAATAATAATAATAATAAAAAAAAAGCGATAAACAAATCATTAGCCCTTAACAGTTGTTTAATGCAATTTGTTAATGAACGTAATGGTGGGGACTAATAATGAAAGAAAATAAAAACGTCTAAACAGGCGCCAAGTTGCCAGTGATGCTCAATTATTTCCTTGTCAAGTTTTTATGATTTAATGAGCTCCTCTGGGACTGACGGCTGTCAGTCAGTCGTGACTTTTTGACACCATTACAACTTCAAATACAGCAGCAGGCAGGCTGTTTTCCTCGGATTTGAAATACTGAAATGATCTGACAGGTTTAAAGAAAAGATGTGCAAAAAAAAAAAGGAGAGAGAGAGCGAGAGAGAGAAAGAGAGAGAGACACAGTTGCTTTTTCTTTTCTTTTTTTTTTTTTTTTCTTCTTCTATGGGGCAGACAATCTCTGGATGCTGTTTGGTAATGAAAACCCAATCACAGAGGTCATTATCTGATGAGGTTTTCTTGGAACTGGCAGGGTTTTTTTTCTTTATTTCTTTACTTAATGATAACCCTCGATGGGTTTGCCCCGCATGGGATGGTCAGAGCCGCACAATTTTGTTCACCATTAATTTCAGCCTTTGAAGCTCAGAGCTCTGAAGCAGCAGCAAAGAAAACCCCCCACCAAGCTGGCTCCAAAATAAGACAATCCAGCCTGCCTTAAACAGAATAGCAAATGGCCTCCCATCCCAGAGATGGGAACTGACGTCAGTCAAGCTACATTTTCTGATATTTCCCCAAAACGTACAGCATTTAAAACCCTTTAAAACTTAAGAGTCTTTAATTAAATTGCTTTTGATTTTGTGTCATTGCAGAATTAGTTTATTTATTCTGTGAGCCCAGCTGTTTAGCAAGGATGAATTTCGCACACAGCACCGTGCGTGCGTTTTTTAATTTGTCATTTCTCCACAAAGGCTGGCAACATTAGAAACATTTTGCTCTTTGAGGTTTACATTTGTAAGCACTTGGATTCATTCACAGACGTGCTATAGATGCAACCAAACTAGTTCGGGGGAAGCGTGGACCCGGGGGTGTCACCCTACCTGTGGGTGGTTCGGGCTGTGTTCTCAGTCGAAGTCACTCAGTCCCCACCAAAACGTGTGGATTTGGTACATCTCACCCCCACACTTCCTGAGCCGGATAAAAAAGGGAAAGTGAAGAGGAATATCGTGTTTTGAAGGGTGTAATGTCCACTTGAGCACTATTTTACATGAGGGGAGTACTCGAGGATGCAAAGCAGGGACAGAGGAGTTATTAACAGGTTAGTAAGAGAAACATAGCGATGGCGGGCTCATCAAAAGTGAAGATGAAGGCTTTGCGTCGCAGTCTCTCTCTCTCCCTCATTTCTATCTGAGTGGATGTATCTGATGTGACACTATGCCCTAGATTTATACTGGGATAAGGAAAACTAGCTTCCTTTCAGCTTTTTGCTGATTCCAGCAGGTGGCTAGATAGAGGGCAAAACCTAGTCATAGGTCACTGTTAAGATCAGTAGTCATGAATCAATTCCCATGATAGTTAAATTATTGAGGCAACGCGGAGAATGTCTAGGCAACAGACGGAGCTTAAGATTTCCTTCTTGACAGTTTTCTGCTTTACAGAATATGCATCTCCTAATTTGCCGAGGAGAGAATAAATATCTCCTAATGCTGCCAGGCTTCATCCTAATTTGTCTGAACTCAGCTCAGTGCCATCACTCGAAGCTAACGGCCAGAGCTCTGCTTACACAACCCAAAGTGCTTAGTTCGAGTGCATGTTGTGACTGAAGGCTGGTAGCTGAACACCCAAATCTTTCCGTGTCTGAAAGCCACGTGGCAAATGCCACACACCTCACAAGGATGAAAGGGGAGGACACCCCAGGAGGAGGCGGCCAGGGGGGGTCTCATGACCTTGTGACAGTGCAGGGCCATTGAGGTGAGGAGCTGAACATGACTGAGCTGTGCTGCACAGAACAGCACCTCCTGAAACCACAGGTCTGGATTACTCAGGAACTTTTGTACCAGCACAATCCTACAGCCACTGGCATGAGCTGGTAGGGAAACCTGGCACATAAACCACTTCTAAACTTTGTTGTGAGCTGTATGTAATACACAGACACCAGAGCTGACCACACATGCTTCCATTCATTTCAGTGAATAACATTTTTCCTGTGCATCCTTTCATTTTATATTTATCACCATCTTTCTATGTCTTAGATGTGGCATCAGTACCACAACCTTTTAACTATTTGCTTTTTTTCACGTAAAGAAAACAGGGGACATATTTAGGGCCAAAATCAACTCCCAGATGTTTATCTCAAAATCAGCTCCTAAGGAGCACAGCAAGTCAGCAGAGGCGACAGGGATGCCAAAATCCCAGAAGTACTAAGGCACACATGAAAATTTGGTGCTACCTAATGTGGGGAGGAATTTAAAACTCACCAGCTCTTTGTTTCTTTGAACATCTTTCTGGAAAGATTTCATGGCTGGAGTACAAGGGCTTAAAATTCCTCTCAATTTGTAATATTTGTAAGGGATTGCAAATAATGAATTTAAAAGTTATCATGAAAATTACTTTATCATATCACTAGCAATAGACCTTCATTGGAATTGTTAGCTTAATTATAAGCCAAATGAGCTCAACCTGTCTATAGGAGAAGCACAGCCAATAGGAAAAGAGAAACAGCTCATTTACACACAGGTAGATGAAACTATGATATATTATATCAACTAAAAGCATGTATAAATTAACATTTTTACAGTTTCTGTTTAAAAAGGGGAATATCACATCAGAATTTAATACACTTCAAATATTTCCAACATGCAGTCTCAGCATAGTTAGGCCAATATTAAAAATCTAGATTCTTGTTTAATGCACTATAATCATACATTTGTCGCTGAGCTATTACTTAGGATCTCTTTTCAATCAGCAACAAATAGATAAGAATCTTTATATGTTCTCATTTAGGGCCTAGTGTGTATGCTTATCAGTACATATATCAACAATGGAAGATTTAAAAGAGATTCAACAGATGGGCTGTGGTCACAACTACATTTTAGGTAAGTGATGTATTTTCATGATCTTGATGAAAGTGGAATTGCTTTGAATAAGCAGAAAAGAAAGCCTAATTATAAACAAACATTAAATTGAGTACTGGATTCACATCAGATTTTAAAGATCATCCTAAAGTTGCTCTCTTTTTAAAACTGGCTACTATTCTTAACCAAGTTACATCTATTACGATAATGCATGATCGGGAGTTAGTCACAGGAGTCAGGTTCACTTTCTACATCATTTGGTCTTTGCTTTACTTATATTCTATATAACAGAGAGTCAGATACTGTTTGATATTCATACACCCCTCATAGCACAGGAAAAGTGCAAAGATCCCTCTTCCCTTGCTAAACTCCGGCAATTTACAGACTAATTGTCTGGGCTTGAATTCAACACACATTAAGTCTTTTTATATCAGAACAAGCCCTCACTCCAAAAATATTAATATCTTGAAAACAAGAAGACAAAAATCTGAAGACAAAAATCCTGAAGACAAAAAATGTAAGAAAATAATAGCCCCACATGCCATCAACTATGCCATCAATAATACAAAATATTTTACACCACTTGCACCTGAGTTGAAGAGTGGAAAAGAGAGGGAGACTCTGTCAGTGCAAGAGAATGATTCATGTGACCACTTTGTCTTAATTACTGAGAACAAGCAGTTTGTTGCTGTTTAGTGAAGAACAAAGATATCAGCGTCCCCTGACAGAAAAAAATATAGCCATCATGGTGGTGAAGATGATGATGACTGCCAGAACAACGATCAAAATCCGGTTTTGGATGATCCTGGAAAAAAGCAGAAGAGACAAAAAACCTCAGTGAATAAAACAAAACAAAACAAAATAGCAGAATATATATATATGTAAAATCACAAAACAAGGAACACATATATATTGGAGGAAAAGACACATGCCCACAAATTCAGGATTTTCTGTACTATTTTGTGTATCTTGATTATTTTTACTTCTGCCAATTTCCACTGCTTCCAAACATTTCTTTATGTAGCTTTTAAATCCAACTTTTTCATTCAGGATAGAAGTAGACTTTTCCTAATTATGTATACACTTATACACAGAATAAATGAAATACTTCATGTTCAAATTTATTAACCTTCTAAGAACAAATAAAATAATTAGTCCTCAGTCAATGCAACCCAAGCAGGGTGGTCTGTAATAGTAAGTATCATTATATTTTTTAAAACCATTCTGAAATCTTCACGGCTTTTTTAATCTGAACAGAACCAATTTATTAATTTTCAAGGGATTTTACTATTAAGGAACATGATTTCAAGGAAACACATGTCAATGAGATACCTACTTGTACTAAAATACCAAGGGAAAAGTACAAAAGATAGTTTTGAAGAAAAGGATGATATAAAGAAGCAAGTGTCAAACTGTGAAGCTTATGTTGTAAAAGCATCTCCTCTCTCTGTAGCATACCTTTACTTATGGTAATAGGCAAATGTTACATTTTCTATGTAGTATAAAAAAATGGAAATCAGTGAAAATAAAAAAGATGCCAGAAGTAGAAATTCCTAATATTTTTCAATCATTTGTTGGGAGAAATCTCTGCTTTTAAAATCAGACACCACATCACTGCAGATTTTTCCTGTAATTAATAGGTCAAATAAAATTGCTAAATGAAGAAACAGTAGAATTTGAGGCATTTTATGGAGGATTTTGGATTGTAAGAATGCAGCGTTTGTTATTCCATTCTCACAGAGAAGGAAGAATATTTTCACAGGCTCTCCACAAAAGAGGAACTTTAGCAAAACCTATTTGAACATAAAGCTTATAATCAGAATTGGAGAGGTATAGCAAAAAAACTCAACAAACCAAATGCAACGAAAGCACTCCAAATTATATTTATTTTTATTTTTTTCTCATGCTTCTGTAAACCAAACCAAACCATACCAAAACAAAGCCTTCACCAACCAAACAATGGTAAGAAGAGGTAAAACTGTGTTTTGTGAAACATCAAACTGAGTACAACTTGAAGACAGGGAGTGTAATGTGTTAATATGAGCATATTTCACGCAGTGAAAGAGAGAAGAAACTCCAGAGAGCAGAGGAGAGTTTTCCTTGGTAAATGTTTTTCATTTGGACGCGGGTGGATATACATATAAATTATATTGGAAAGTGTAAAGAAAAATGCAGTTTTAACCAACTCCAGCTCTCTCCTTGCTTACCCCCCACCTAAAGAAAAAGCAGTAAATGGATGGATGAAAACTGTCACATCAGACAGACACCCTCCCCTGTGACACTCTAAAAGGACTAGCTCTCTATCCTCCTGACAGGTTACAAAATGATCACATTTGCTGACACGTCTTCCGCAAAACTGCTTTAGTGTTTGTGTCCACTTTCCTAGCAGGAGATGAATGGGCTGCTTTGTCCTCATTTATCACTTAAAGCTGAACTAAGATCTGTCTCGTTTATTTTTCCCTTCCTCACTAGAAAGGCTCAACCACAGCATTAATTCTTTTGCGATGACAGCTAATTCAAACTTAACAGGCAATATTTACTCTGCCAAAAGGATGAGGAGGAGGGAGGGATGTTTCTCACTCCTTTTTTCCCCTTAAAAAAAGAAGTGTAGCAGGCTAACAAAATAAAGCTAATTAAGGGCTTTTGGTTCTTGTTGGTTTGCACTTCAATTTAACACCTGAACTTACAAGCTTCTCTTTTGTAGCGGGGTGTGACATTCTCTGCAAAACACCTGATAACAAACGATTTGCCAGGGCAAATGCATGAAAACCAAAATATATATTTACTCACTAGCCCTCATCACTCCTGAAAAGACACTCAGCAAAACTGAAACTCAGCAGTGAAATAGATTAAAAGCATGAAAACTCTTAAAACATTCAGCCTTAAGTAATACACAGTGCAGCTGGCATGACAACCATTTTATTTGTGGGATGTGGGCCCCAAGGCATCCATAATGCTAATTTACAAAGGATTAACTGTGAGTGAAACTCGCTTAATCTAACACATAGTTAGGCAAAGGCATACATAACATACTGAGTGTTTAAATCAGCTCCTCCTATCTCTGGCCCACTGAAAAAATCATTGCTTTGGCTGAGAAGCAAAACTAAAGAAAAATTAAAAAAAAGCATCAGATCCCCCAAATGCTTTATTTTAATACCCTGGCAGTACACACCTGATTGTAAGATTATTTAATCAGTGTCCATGTCTCTAAAATCAGGCATGCTACCACCTGTATCTGCTAATTGAAGGTTTACTTACAGTGTGAATCCAGGAAATACATATCAAAGTTCAATTTTTAGGAACCTGAATTAGTCTGCACAGTGCAGCAAAAGAATATGATATTAAAAAGAACAAATTAATCATGAAATAGGATGGATGTTATCAACAGAATCCTACACTGAAGTATTATATACTTTTAATATTCAAGCCCACAGTTAAAGATTAATTTTATATCTTTAAAAAAAAAGAATAACATTGAGTTTTACTGTTTTTCTTTCAAGTGAGAAAGTAAAATTAAACTAACTGCATACTGCCCAAAGGATGGGGCTTGGAGAAGAATGACAGAGCAGTTTGGCAGCAGCAGGACAGTCCCAAGGAGGACTTAATAGTGCCTGTTAAGTTCAAGTCTGGGAGCTGCTGCTCAGACAGACACAGAACACAAGTTCTAGGTGTCAGCATATTTTAGATCTCAAAGTCAACAGGCAAGGGCGACCCTTCAGAGTAAAGAACAAATGAAGAGGAAAGGAGGTTTTAAGTGATCCAAGACAGTCAAGCCAGCTCACAGTTGTAGAACAATGGTTGGCATTGGCAGGACCCATCTGTAGGGAAGCCTATAGTACTGTCACAGCCAGACACTGCCAGTGGGTATTGCTCTAGGCAAGGCATCAAGGAATTTAAGTGGGGGAGGGAGAGATAATACCAAAGGAGAAGAAAATGGGGCCTAACATTCACTGCAAAAAAATCCCAAAGGCTAACATGCTCGCAAGAAGCAGATGATAGTCTTTTATCTCTATTACACCTTAAATTCAACAAAATCTGGTGAATGAGGAAGCCCAGATTTTTCTTTGAAAATGCAAAGCATGTTTACAGGGTAAATAATTTAAAAAAGAATATATACTTGAAAGAAGACACCCATTGAAACATCCATGGCTAAAATGCCTGAAGGCAAAAACTTGTGCATTTGCATGCTGCATTTTATTAAGTTAGCACACTGTAGCTTTAAAAGAATGCATGGCCAAATTAAGAGGAATGTGTGACTGAAACATCAAGGATTCCTCAAGTTTACATTATGAATCATAGTGCTGTTGATATGAGATGAATTAACCATTTAGTCGATGCAGCTCAGGCACTGAATTCACACCAAGTTCTGCTGCAGCCCTGTGCGCAGGAGCTCGTTAACAGCCAGTGTCTACTGTTCCTTTCATACTCGAGGCTCTAGGAGCACAAGGGCTCATTCTACTTTCAGTTAGAACAGACGAAAAATCTGTGCTTTAAAACCAAGTTCCATCCAGTTTATTATGGACAGCAGCCCGAAATATTTGGGTGCAAAACCACATAGAAATCATAACTAAAGCAGACGCAAGGGTAATGTCAACTGATGCATTGGAAGAGCACTCTGGACTAACAACGCAGAAAGCACATCCCACTCCTCTTGAGTCTCCCTCTGTTCCACCTTTCTAGATGCCTGACCTCCAACCACTGCTGTGCTGGAGGGTCCCTCCAGCCAGTGCCAACTTTATGACACCGTCCACTTTTGAGAATCACCTCCGTGATGCACGCGGCAACCTCTGCTTTGCAGAACAGGTCCCACATCCACTACCGAGCACTGATGTTCCTGGCAGATCTGCTCCCCTCACTCCCACCACGGCAGAAATAGTGCTGCCCTTCCACATTTCAAAACCCAAAATGATTCACCCCTTCTCCACAGCTTCACACACACATACACACAATGGGTCTAACTCTGTTTGTGCCATGTTTAGATCTGCTCCGTATAAACACAAAGCGGTTCCCGAATAAGCTTTTGCAAACCTTACATTAAGGATGCCAACCGTGTTTAAACCTTTTTACAAAACTGCATTCATTAGCAGGGGAGTGCACGACATCTATATGGGTTCAGCCTGATGTCTTGCACATGTCTTAGTGCCTGATTGACCAGCACTGAATAATGATGCCTTGCCATTAAGCACTGATGGTACAATAACAATTGTCATGAAAATTAGCAATCACAGTAACATGTTAACAAAATACGGGACATAAATGAACCAGTGCAGACTCTGGGTGCATAAAGAGTTTTGTGTCCTTAACTTGAAATAATGAAGACTACAAATAAAATACTGCAAAATATTTCTTACAGAAGCTCATCTCTGACACTGATACAAATAAAAAAAATTACAAATGGCTTGGAGGATCAGTTAGCACACATTCATTACAACACAGGGCTTTATTCTTAAAGGAGGCATCTTGAAAAATAGTGTCCTCAAGAACACAGACTGATTGATGACGGAGCACTGTCCAACAGTGTTTCACTGTAATATGTATTTATGATTTAACTAGAAGTGATTTCTGTCGGTTTACTGGACAGAAAGGCTTGTTCTCTGTATACAAGACCAGATTTTAAATGGTCACTTTGAATACTTGGCTATTGCATTTTTTGTGCCCTTTTTTCTCTGACTGGCAGTTTTTGCATACATGAAAGAAAATAGGTGCATGCAAATCAGTGGTAAGAGTTTTTTAAAAGTCCAATATTCATGTGTAAATCAGCAGATTCAAGCAAACACAAAGTATAGGTCTAGTTGCATAGGCAAAAACATCTCAAGCAAAACTAAATAGCTATACTCATGTACCTTCTGGACAGACACAATTATTACTGTATACAAGAACATCCTTGTTACAATGAGCTTTCAAATGGAAGCACTAGACCCCACACAGTGGAATAAAGTGTTATGACTGGTAAAGCAAAGCCTTAGATACATAATGATAATTCTCAAGTTCAGGGTATCTAGGGGCTGTTCAAGTAACTACTTATCTTTTCCATCTTCAAGTTTAAGAATGCTTTTCTCAAATAAAAGCAACCAAAAAGAAAGAGACAGGCTGTGGCAAAACCATAAAGACTTGGCAACCTACTGTAATAAAAGAGTAAGAGAACCCTGCCTAGAAAAATTACAGCTGGTTGGAAGTACCTGACTTGAGATGCTTTTCATCATTAACATCTGAAATTAGCAAACAGAAATAACAGCGGAAAAAATATATCTGCGTAAGTTGCAGATGACTCCATGGTTCTCTTCTAGCTGACCCTGGAAAAAAGTGAGGAATTTGGAAAATACTCAAGTTTCTTTTCCTCTCCCACATCCCAAACTCTGAAAATAAGTCCAAACCTTTGTGTTTTCAAGCCAGAAGAACTGATTACGTTGTAATTGACATTGTATATTCAGAGGTCAGAAGGCTTTGGGAGTGGTGGAGATGGGATAGGACTCCCCATGACTTACTTCATGACAAAAAGGCCACACAGCCTAAGGTCCACCTCCAGTCTGCAGATAGACTGTTTCCAGCAGAAGCCTCTCTCATGTTCTGTGAATTCCTTTCCAAAGGAGCCTCTTCTTCCCCTATGGACAGGGGTTCTAGTTCCCTATGTGTAAGACCCTGGGAAATTCCATTAAAAAGTGTTGAAAACTGAGGCAATAAGGAATTGAAAGCCTCAATAATGGAGGACTGGAGAATAAAAAAGGATGGCATTTTTCTGGCTGACTAGCAGGGTTTTTTGAAAGAGCCAGGCCATACAAGGTGCCTAAGATTTTGTTGATAGGGCTGAGGAGTTGTGCAGCGCTACATCCTCTAGCTTCAAAGTTCAGTCTTAAGGACTGGGGCTGTGTACTTGTAATAACATGGATACCAACCTCTAGTTATAGTATTACACTCAAACCACATCAATGTGTTTCCACCTGAGCCCTGAATGAAAGAATGAGTCATGTAATAACAGGTGCAGGGAAGTAGTCACACTATCCGACTTTAAAAACCCAAATTATATCTAGCTAATCTCTCAGCTCCCTGTATATATAAGTTCGAGTCCTGCTCTGAACTGCCTTCTCTATTTCCTGGCCATATATGCACCCAGGAGAGCCGGTCAGTTAGGTTAGCACACTAGGCTAGGTGCCTACAGAACAGGAATGAATACCCCTAAAACCTTGAACATGAGGCCCAAGCAAGAAAGCTCTGCAGGCAAAATCATACAGGAAAGGTGCTATTGTATTGTAAAGTGTGTGTAATCTCCTATTCACAAGAAATATTGCAGAGATGAAACTCACCAGTAAAGCAGAAGATGCTAATCAATAATTAGCCACTAAAGACCTTGAACCATCATCTCCCTTTAATGGATGCCATATTTGCACACTAAATTCTGACCAGAATCAAATATACTTTTGTTTTGACAGTTTTCCTGGAGAAGTGAAAGATAGGAGAGACATCCCTCTCTGAGTGTTTCCTAAAACACATTGGCCCTCCTCGGATCAAGGAACTATGTTTTTTACCTTGCTATGTCATCTTCTGACAGTCTTGCCATTAAGATTAAAATTTAGAATTATTTTACGGTATCTGATAGTTAAAACACTTCTTGGTATATCTAATGCATAACAGAAGTCTGACAGTACATTCCAAATGCAACAAAACCATATGAACAGTATTGGAGTATAGTGTTATATCCATCAGGGTTACCATGGCTTGCACGAGTCCTCTCTCAAGAAGTTGGCAGTCACAGGAGATGAAAGTGGTACCCAGGTGATTAGTGGAGTCTGTGGGGAGTGAGAGGGGACTGACTGGCCTAGGAAGGAGAGAGATCTGCAGTACAGATTTGAAGTCAAACATGCGAGAACAGGGAAAGCCTGAAGGAGGACCTCATGGACATGGGACCTAAGACAAAAAGGAAGGGTACTGAAAACCCTCTACTAGCTCATATTTTATTCACTGCTTATTTCTTAAACACGTGGGAAGGCATTTCTGACGGATGAAAAGTATCTTTCTGCTGCTGAGAGACCCTAACAGGGAACTTTTGTCTACAGGGTTGTGGTGCAGCTTCAGTTTCCTCCTTTCTCTGTGTCCACTCCTTCCACAGAGGGAATCAATTAGGTTATGACTGTCAGTAGGAGGCACAGCAGGAGGCTTCTGGGGCCACAGAAACTCACCAACCAAAATGGGAGGGGGATTAACTCATTTCATGCAAAGCAGAGGCAACACCAGATCCCTTTGGCAAGTCTAAATGAAGATCATGTGCACAGTGGCAACTGCAAGTGGAAGGAGTCAAGGTTGTATTAATCTTCAACCAGCCTTTCTCAGGGTACTGAAGTATCAAGAAGAACAAATCACACATTTAGTCACCTGAGCATGACTAAGAACCATAGGCCTTAGCAAACATTATGAGAGCTTTAGAAAGAGCTCTGAGGGAGGGTGGATAGCCCAGCTGTCAGCACAATGGCATTCTCTTCAGCACATCGGGCACATGAAGCCCTGGTCACCAAAGGGTTAATAGGGAAAAAAAAGTCCCAACCCCCTCGTCAGCAGTCAAAGCTAAAGCAATTATTTCCCCAGCAGAAGAAATGTATGCAAGCTATAAAATTACAAGAACATACATGATCTCATATCGGCTTTTATGATAAATACAGTTAAATTTACATTCTCCGCAATTTAAAGAAAACAAAAATGTCAAATGTCTGTGTCTTATCAACTTCCATGATCATTAGAAACCACCAGAAGATATATCTTACACAGATGAAAGGAACAAAGTCTTGCACTCTGCCTCAATTTAATTAATGGCTCATCTACAGCTTTTAGGTGTGATGAAGCTGGACAATGGACATACATACTTTTCTTGCATTATTTTCTCCTTATCACACCATATTTGACTGGGCGTCTTTTTGTATGGCAAGTTTTCTACAATTGTCTTAACAATGTTGACCTCTTTTGTAAAAACCTGAAGGCATCTGCAGCAATTGTTCCTGAAGATGTGCTATCCAAAATGTTACCATTTCATGGCACTTCTTGAATGATAGAATTTTTTTTGGTATATATTCATTTTTTTTCGAATGCTATAAAAGAAAGGAAAACAATCATGGCTAAGGCCATTTGTGAGATGGCATTAAAAGAGCCTACTCTGAGACAGATAAAAATAATGAGAATCTTTCTGTCAAGAAGGATTTAGAAAATATCACTAGCATTATTAAAATTTAATTTTTTACTGTGCTTTTTGGTTCCCCCTTTTCCAGTGATAATGAGCAGGACTGCACACCTCCACAATGCTAGTACTTGTTTTGAGCAATAAATTCAGCCTTCCAGTCTGAAGACATTTCAGACAACAATTTTGACTGCTATAGGCTTATTTTTCAACCTTTTCTGTGCTTTGAGTCTTCCTATAAAAACCAGTTCATAAGCTAATTTTCCACAAGGCCAGTGGAACAAATAAAAATCAATTTTTGCCCAACCGGTTCAGAGAAAACCTGGGAACAGTGAAGACAGAACAGTGAAAAATAAAAAGAATCGATGTATTCACAAATGGTTTACCTGATAGAGAACTATCAAATTAGTTGACAGGGGATACTCGCCACTATGAAAGTATTTTCTTTTCAGCATGTAACGGTGTTTCTATTAGGGGAGCAGAGAAGCCTCTACTTTGTTATGACCTCAGACACCTCAGTTTAATAACCACCCCGAGCCTCCAAGCAGTCGGTAAAACTACAGGGCACAAAGTCACGGTGCAAGAGCAGTCGCGGGTCTTGCAACCGGAGGGACCTGCAAGCCCAGCCTGGCTTAGAGTGGGTGTAGTTTTCATGATCTCCTGGAAGGAGTGAAGATTCCTCTTTCAGTGAACACAGGGAGACATTCATGACCTCAGGCCAACCTTGTCAAGAGGAATTTGGTCCATCAAGAGAGGAAAAAAGTCGTAAAACACCACCCAGACTTCCCTCCCCTGTTAAAAACCCAAATGTTCAGGAGCACACTGAAGACTAAGCAGTTTAAAGTCTTGGACAGCAGAACACAAATTTCTCCAAAGACAGGAATCCCATTCGTAGACTTCCAAAACTTTCATAATCCCAAGGCCAACTCAGAGCACGGGCTTTAATATCACAGCTCAATCCATTTCATCTACTTCTCCACTAATTGGGCAAGTGTTCCTGAAACTGTGATATTGAGAAGTGGTGGGATAGGTGCTCATGACTGCCTGTCTGCAGCCAGAAAAATATGTCTGGAGAACTGATTGAAGAACAGAATCTGCTTTTTAACACAAATTAACCATCACTGCTGTGGAAATAAAATAAATTTATAATTTACAAGCTTAAATATTAAGGAAGCTATTTTTAAGTAGCTGTAATCTTCACCCTGGTATGTAGCATTTTATACACTCCATTTTTATGAGTTGGCATTAAAATGTGACTCATTTTAACAGAGAAAAAAAAGGATTAAGTGCGTTACTCTGAAGTAAAGCTGCATATTACCTATTTAAAATATTATAACACACCATGGAGACATCATTTCTAGGGCCAAACAAAACATTACCCAATGTAGAAATAGCATGAAATATAAAATATTCAGCAGAGGACGGGCATTTGGAATTAAGCAGTTTCATTGCCAGTAAACAGCATCACAAAAAATAGCGTGCATGTAGGAAAAAATACATGGTTTTTCACCATTTGAGATGTAACACCTTAGTGTGGGAAACTAATAAAGATACTACTCTTCCACTAAGTACATACTGGGAGAAACTAAAACAACCACACATTTTGATTCTGAATCTCTTACAACTGATGCTAATTTGCTTATGACATCTGCCTGATTTAGAGCTAATCTTCTGTAAATTAACTCCTAATGCTGTCTGAAATAATCCTCTTAATTCTGGTCTGTCTTGAGTACTTTATATCAAACACCATGAAATACACAAGCGTACACAAGGCGCTGTAGTGCTGTTGGCTGCTCAACAATATTTGCTCTGCCATGAAGACACGAGGATGGTGCAGAGCTCTGGGGCCCTGGGGGGCCTTTGGGACAGCACAGTGTTGTGATGCTCTGGTTGGGAGCAGAGAGCCAGCTCTGTGTCCCACTGCCTCCTGGCCACCAGGGAGGAGGCTCTTTGCCTCCTGATAAAATGGTGCGATGGTACAATTACGTGCTCCAAACCTCCCACCTCCAGCAGCACACGATAATGAGAAAAAGTAAACCGCTCAGGCTTTGAGATTTCTGAGCAACAAGATCTGTGTTAAACAGCACTAATTATCATCTGGAAGCTTAATCTGATAACTGGTATGAAAAGACAGAGACAGACCATTTTTTTTCTTCAGTGGAGGAAAATATTTTTAAGGGTGTTGTTTCAGCATTGGCCAGCCTAATTGTTATTGTCAGAGTTAGCAAACTCTGTATTCAAAAATATATTTTTTCCCTCAAATCCACTGGAACAATTTTTTCCCCCAGCATTAATTTAATGATACAGATGAAAACCTAATTGATATTGGTGAGCAATGCAATACCAACATATTATTTTCTTGGGTTTTGGAACATAAATGGCAGGCACAACTTTGACTGAATGGACTTCTTTATGTTTTAACAGTTGATTTATTGGCCCAGACGTCAACATATAACATGCACAATTGCAAAAGTAATACATTTTTAATTGAAAAATTCACATATTTTTACTATGAAAGTGACTCAAATAACAAGTAACTTTGTCATGTTAAGGGCTTTTAAAACAATTTTAATATATGGAATGTTGTTTAGAAATTATATTCTCACCATAGCAAGTGCTTATAGGAGGCTATTAAAAGGAAAAATACGTATTGTTTAAATAACACTTTATTGGAGTTTGCTTTTTTAATATATTAAAGAACAGATAAAGCACAGTGATCAGTGAGCTGTATGTGTCCAACAGCCCTTCAAGAGCCTTGTGGAAATATATAAAACAAGCAGTGATACAATCCTTTGCCAAACACTGTCATAAATTTTTTATTTGGCAGCTAACATTCTCACTAGTTTTCTTGGCAGCAATTGGGACCTTTAGCAAGAAAGGTGCAGGAGAAAAATACCTTGTTTAGAGATGTTTTCAACACTTTCTGGGATTTTTCAGAACTTCTGCCTGCAGCACATTTTACAACCACAGTCTCCAGTCACCTGATGAGTAGGTGGTGGTTTTAAACTTTTTTTTTTTTTTTTTTAATATAGACAGCCTACTACCTCCCTCTGGCCTTCAGCCTAGGCTGTCAGTGTGGAGGGGGGCTGTATGTTCCACGGAGATACAAGCGGTTGCTCCTCTCTGTCTAGACGAAAAAATCTTGAAAATAATATCAGAATGAACCTTTCAATGCTCCTGATACTATCTGTATCTTATTCCCGCGTGACAGAGATAAATGAAAGGCAAACATGTTGATTACTTTTGCATTTTTCTTGAGAGATCTGTGCAGAAGAGCTGGTCACAGGTGCAGCTGCCCTGGCCAGACCGCAAGTTGCTGAGAAACGGAATTGGGAAATAGATTTCTGTACCCAGGTCTGCTCTTCCAGAGGGTTTCTTCATTTGTTTGATTGTTGGTTGGGTTTTTTTTCTTACATATAGTAAACTTCAGATCTGATGCACAGCCTTCCTCTGTGCACCCAGATATGTCAATGTATTGTATGTGTGAAAACATGGCTCCAGCAGTGATTTGGGTGGTATACAGGGCAGAACTAAACAGCTCTTAACAGTTCTCTTATGGAGCAGATATTTTATACTTTGGTATTTCATCGTTTCAGAATAGAAATGAGATGAACTTATTTTACATCTCAGCGACTTCCTCCAAAACTTTCACAGCAGTAAGTTTGCCTTCAACAGACGTGGACCAGGAAAAGCACCTTTCCCTTATCTGCCTCAAATGAGAAAGGCTGAAATTTGGTTTTAGACAGCATACATTGCTTTAAACACTGGCTTAATTAAAGTAATGATGTTACACTCATAAACACAAACTAATAGGCTTCCCCACAGCTTGTGCTCCAGTTTTGCCTCTCGTGTTTACCAGGGGCATCATCCCCTCGAGAACTTTTCAGAGCCCACACAGACATCTAGTGGCAGGTGAAAACACTGCACGATGTCACAGCACCTGGCACAGCTCCACGGGGGACAGTGAAACCATATCAGGTGTGAGGTGAGTTAACTTTGTCTCTATTATGACTATGGGTAGGCAATCAAACAGGGAAAGACTTGCTCCCTCTGTGCCATCCCAGGTAATCATGGTGAGAGAATTGCTCTCTTGGCAACTCTGGCTTCTCAAATTTCCATTATTATTGATTATTTTCAATTAAATCGGAGCTTTTTGCCTTTCTGAGTACCTTTAGGTTTCTCTCTCCTTGCTACTATCTTATTTTACTTAAAAACTGTGGAGGTTAATTATGTAACATCGTTGGAAAGGTTCTCTGAACGTGGCTGCATGCAAGGAAGCCTCCTGGAACATGCCAGAGCAATGCGATTTTACAGACAACAAAACACACACGATGAAAAAGAGCAGTCAATAATAAATTCTAAATGGTTGGAGGAGGAATATGACTTGCTCTACAGTCTGCATCAATCAATGGAAAGTTGCCTAAAACTTCAGTGGGGTTTCAGTCCCACATCTGCAAAGGAGATCAAGCGCCACAGCTCTGCACAGTTGTAAGAGCTCAGTGCCCTGATTCTGCTCTGTTACACCATTTTAAATCATGCAGTACTCAGTGGTGTCATAACCCTGTACATCTGTGTCAGACCCTGTGTTGCAAGGACAGACCTGATGCCAAGAATGCAAAACAGATGTTGCTTTCCTAATGTTTTCTTGTTGTCATATGAGTTGTTTTCATGGGGTTCTGTTTTCATTTTGGGGAGTGAAACAGGTCGACAAGACTTTTCAGAGGGCAGACTGGAGGAATGCTTCTGCATCTTTCTTTGTATTTTTTGTGCATGTGTGAATATACAGAGACTTTGAGTTACAACCGGGAAAAATCTCTCTTTTTTTTTTTTTTTTTAAGCTTCATTTGAGCTATGCTCAGTTCCCTTGGGGCAAAGTAAAAGGTAGCTATTTGTGAATGGGAAAAAGGGCTTTTGTGAACAGCAAAACTGCATCACCAAACAGCTTAAGAAAAAGATTTTTTGAAGTTATTTTTTACTACTACTTTAAGAGGAAACAGGGATAAATATATCTTTTTTGCATGTTGACTCATTAACAAATTTAGCAATAAACACCTTGCAATTAAGTCCACTAGTTTATTGCTGTCCAGAAATTTCTCAATACTCTTTGCACAGAAGGTTTTGGAAAACATAGAACTAAGAAATAGTGAAGGCAAATCCCAACAGCTCGCTCAAGCAAATCTAGCTGAGGTTTAAACTCACTTCTGAACACTGAAATTTGAGATGCTGTATCAAATAAGCAGCTCCTTTTCCCTTAAGAGAAGAAACTGGGTGTAGCTAACCTAATGCATAATACGTTTATTCTCATTCACAAAACAGGAATTATTTTATGGCCCCAAAGTAAAACTAGCTCAGAAATATACTGGCAGATTTGCTGCAGATGTGTGTTGTGACACGTATGCAGGGAATCTGCTATTAATCACACGCTAAGATTTTAATATTATGTAGGGTAATGCAGGCAACCATTATGGTGAAGGTTCTGGATTCATAACAGCCTAACCCACAAATGGGACTTTTAAATTTAACTCATTTGAGCTCACTCTCTCACTGCACCAATTGAATTCCCTGATTCACCCCCTTCCCCATTACGTACATTTATTTCAATATCTATTGTGCCTTCTTTTTGTGCCTGTTCTCCACTTCTTTTCTTGTGACACATGACAGTTGTTGGGGAAAATGCAGCTTTTCAATTCTCCCGTTTACTGGACTATGACAGGAATGTTCTTGCTAGAGGGTCTGTTTGTGAGACCCTTGGACACATACCCAGCACAGGAAACGGTCTGGCTCAAATGCTGGAAAAGCCATTCTTCACCTGAATTCTTCAAAATTTGTGTCTGAACATAACTAGAACTTATGTATCCATACCCGGGCTAAGATTACTACGGACAATTATACCGTGGAAATGCATTATTCTGACAAAGCAATCAATCACATTATTTCTCACAATTTCAGTTCACCCCTAAAATTTTCCTTACCTCCAAAGCCAGCTGGATATTATATTACTGAAGCTGTTGAAAGGGTGTAACACTAACCATGAAGCCAAAGGCCACTAAAACTATGCAATGCATAAATTTTTATTGTTTGCTCAGCATTGAAATCTCATTAGGGCTCATAACTCATCAGCGCACTGCAAACATTTGCATCTGCTGATCATGAGAACTTAGATGGAATGTACACCTTTGGCTAATTTACTTGTTATGTTTTTAGATGAGACTGTTCGTGTTGCTTTTTATTTTCTTTCTTAAAAGTCCTTACACTGTTGTGAGGCAAATGTCCACTTTTTAAACTAAATACATGAAAACTTTCATTTGCAGTTTCTCAAGGTTGTTCTGTTGCTGGCAATGTTCATGATCATCATTTTACAAAAGCTTCATTTGACTTAGTATTCAGGATAATCATTGTTTGAAAACTGTGCCCCATAGAGCATTTCACTTCATTCATCCTTTCTGTTTTATGCAGTCACATTTTAATTAGATTAAAATTTGTCCTCCAATTAGCTTTCATTAAAGTTTATAGATTACAGGAAAAATCTCCGCTGAGTTGTGCTTCAAAACTGTGCCTAAAGTTTAAAATGAAATAACTGTGCAAATGAAGCGATTATGAAGATTATTACTATGCAAAAAACATCAGTCGCTTCTTGGTTTACTTATACATTTAACTCTGTAATTCATTTTGCCGACTTCAATACCTCTGTGTTCTCCAGAGTAGTCATCATAATAATACCTTACAGTTACAGGATACCTTTCATTACCAAGGATCCTTAGGGGCCTGATTCTGCATACCAGTACTCCTGTTGAAGTCCCTGAAACAATCTGAGCAAGTGCTACTCGCTGCATATGAACCAGAACCCAAGTACAGGTCAAATCCTGCTTTCAGATACCCACGTAGCATTACTGCTGATCTGTGCAGCTTGGAATGCAAACCAGATATGAACATTATGTAAAAAGTCCTTCTGGGTGAGATGTGGCAGCTGTTTAATGGTGCATGGTTACAAGACTCACCTCTTTAAATGAGGGTGTGAAGACAGATACTTCCCCCCCATCCCCAGTTAAAACTGCAGAGAAAGCTGAGAATGTAATTATCCAAAGAGGAAACAACTCAGTAGGACACTGGGGCTGGGGCTGCATCTCCTCTGTCACTCACGTCTCCAAATGTGGCATTGCCAAGTATCAGATGCCCAGTCACTAATACCTCCTGCACATGCAAATCTACTACGTGCTGAAGGCAATATAAAGTTTACAGTTCACCAGGCTGATCGATCCTACAACCAGAGCAGCTATTTATTCTGGAGCAATCTTCTGGTGGAGCACAAGGGACTCCATGTCAGAGTAGAGCTCCACAGAAATGGATCTGTTTGCAGGAAATTCTCTTCCAATAGCAAGAGCTATAAATATATACATAAAATTAAAAAAAAAAAAAAAAAAAAAAGAAACAGAGAGATGCAGCCAACATCTTAAAATTAAAAATAGAAACACTTGGGTTACAAGAAGAGGGACCTGTCTTTGCTCTAGCAATATATTTCTGATTGGAGGAACACGGTCAAAAACAACTATTTTACTACAAATGAAATGTAGCTCATTAGCATGATAAAATGATTTCGGCAAAAAGCAGGAGTGTAAAAAGCAGTTTTTCCTATTTTCCATGCAATAATTGGTTGAACAGCCATTAGTAAATCTTCACATCCCTGAGGTAACTAGTGTTATTCCCACTCAGCAGTTGGCAACAGTAAAGTTTAAGGGCGTCAAAGGCTGGAGGGGAGTTTATAGGTTAAATGTTCTGACTCAAGCCAAGACCATGTTTCCAAGATGCAAAGCATCCAACAGCAATACTAATTTTGGGAGTCATGTTCAAGTCTGTCCCTTTCTCCTTTCTCACCCTGTACTCCTCCTCTTGGTATTCATGTCTGCCATCTTGTTCCAGCATGCCAACCTTAGTTGTGCTGATTCAACAGCCATGGGATGAATCAGATCAAGCAATTGATCCAGGTTAAAAAAAGAAAGAGAAAAAGGAAAAGGATGGAGAGGAGAACTATTTTGCACTCGATCAATGCAATTTGAAGACACTGACGGGAAAACAGAAGTGTCCGTGTAAACAAGAAAGCAGCTGGATGCAGCATAAGGGCAGGAGTGAGTGTTTTTGGGAGCAGGAGACCCTGTTGATGATGCTGATGGTTTTGCACCCCAGAACTGAGGTCCAAACCATTCTGAAATAATTCCATGTTTGTATTCTAACTCTTTTATAACTCTCCTTCCTTTGCCTGCTTTGTTCTGAGGAAGAGTGCAGCTATTCCATCCTACCTTTGCACAACAAATTTGCACAAGGCAATTCAGACTCTTAAAGTATTTGACATTCTGCAATTAAAACCTGGAGCACCAAGTTTCATTTCTAAATTGCATTGACTATATTGCAGAAATACTCCTCCATTTCCTCAATAGAATTGTCATGTTTCATAAAATACAGACAAACTAGTCATGCTTTATGTCAAAGATGCATTTACAAATACTTTATAAAGGATTTAGATGATTAACCATATTTTAAGACAGTTAATCAAATTTAAGAGGTTATTTTAGAATTCTACATATCAAGCAGTTATTTATAAATCTCATTATTGCTTTCTACCTTACATCCAACCCTAATGCACACCATTAGAATATTCTGCTAACTCTTTATCAATTATTTGTGTTAGCAGAAAAAAACAAAAAAACCACCCAAATCCTATCATAAGGAATAGGTTAGATAATTAGGACATTGAGACTCCTAGACTAAATGAATCAGATCCAAGAATCAAATCTTTTGAGGTAGTTAGACAGCCTGTGCCATGATTTAGATACTTCAAGGTCCTTAAAAATCTCAGGCCTCATCACTGTGCACATGGGATTTAGGCAATTTTAAAAAGCTGGCCAAGTGTCATATGAAAAGGCACAAATGCTGAAGCAACTGCAACAGCTGAGGAACACATATTTTCTTTAACAAAACATCAGCATCACGACAGGATGCTTAAAGCTTCAGTGCTTCATGCTGGTAGGGAAAAAAAAAAGCCCAACAATGGAAAACATGAGGAATGTTAAATATAACTGGTATCCTTACAAAACACAGTCTGCTCAGAACGAAAAGTTATTTCTTGTGATTTCATTTGGTCATTTGAAGCAGTATCTTCTGTTTTTCACAGTTTTCACTTGGTACTGGACATATAGAACATTTTTAATGAAGAAATAACTACTGATTAATTTTTATTGTGGTGTGATTTATATAGTTTTTAAAAAATCTATTTTGGAAGTATAGTACATTTAGTGCTATTTTTGCCTAGGAATGGAAACTCAAACTGGAAATAGAGTCATTCATTCACACTTACAGGATGACATCCCGTTGACAGGTATGCAAACTTGGAAAGGTGCTACACAGTCACTCTTAAAGCACTACGCTATATTTTTTTACTTCTAAGCTTCAATTAAGAAAATGCTATAGAGGGATCAGTACTTTGTTAAGGCTAAGGGTTCATCATTTGCAAGAGATCATCTTTCAGGAGTATAAAGACAGAATAGTCAAGGCACTAACTGCTAAATAAACTGTTTTCACAACAGAACTGGTACCTTCAAGCCCCTCTTCGTAGAGGTGCCGTGCTGTCGGGAGTTCTGCTCGTTCACATTGTGATCTCAAAGAGCATTCCCCACCCTTCAGATGGGAAATCCTTCCTGCCAGGTAGTTGGTTGTTTGCCTTGGTTGCTGGTTTGGGTTTGTTGTTTTTTTTTTTTTTTCCCCCCAACTCGAGGAAAATGAAAATCATAAAAAGCAGGAAAATACGATTGAGGTTGATATACCAAGAGATTCTGATACAGCTGGAATGCTGTCAGTGCTAACGAGCCCTGGGCAAGTGATCTGTGTCTGGCATGCTCTGCCAAACAAACTGCAATTACAGAAGAACCAAAAATAAAACAAGCAACTTTAAACCCCCTGAACGTGTGAGCCCCAGCCTTAGAATCATATTTGCACTTGCTCCCACAGGCTTGCTTCCAACAGGCACCCAAAACTGGAAGGGTCTTTCTAATGGGAAGGAAGGAAGGAAAGTTTCCATTTGAGATCTGGCATTTCAGAATGGCAGAAAGAGCAGCTGACCCCGGAGGCTGTTGCCTCTCAGTGTCAAATTCCTACAAGAGCAGCTCGTGAGACTTCGGCTCTATCATACCTGAATCAAAACGTCAGGGCTCAAATCCACACCGTAAGTCATGCCCTCTGAAATCGAGGTACATAATCCGCTTGGCTTTGCTTTCTGTTGGGCTTCTCCAGCCTTGCACATACCTCTGTAGTGCCAATTGGGATGTGCTTCCCTTTTTGTCTTACAGAGAAAACCTCAGCTAGCCTCAAATTTTAATGATTTCAAATGATGCGCTCTGTAACTTCCTTTGCACCAGCTTCCTTGTTTTCTGCTGGTTCCAAAAAACCCTTTGACCCGCTTGTAAAAACACCATTTCTATTTCTGTCATCCCAAATTAACAAATGAATGAGGAGAGGGGAACCTCCCCTGTCACTCCAAACCTTCACCCTTCAAGTCCCTCTGCCTCATGCAGCCCTGGTGCTCTAAAATAAAAGGAGCATTAATGGGCTGAAGTTTCAATGGGACATCAGCACTTGCTTAAATGATATTCCGAATTATGGGCTAACTGGCCGTGGGCAAGAGCAGGTATTTACTTCCCGCAGTCTCTTAGGATACAATGGATTTATGGCCGTCAATTCTGAACAACACCACTATTGTCTCTTCACATTCTATTTGCCTCCATTATTCATTTGTGTTGATTTTGATTGATGAAGACACTTTAAAAGAGGAGGGGAGAAAGGAGGAGGGGGAGAGGAATACTTCAACTGTTTGGTCTCTAATTCCTGTAAATCTACAGTTCATACTGCAAGAGTACTACTCAAAAGAAATGTCAGTCCTCACATTTTGGGAAGGATTTTTTTCCTTTCACCAGTCTCTCTTCTTTCTGAAAAAATTAGGGTGCAAACAGTGTGTCCAATACATACGTAATCACCATAGAGGTGGCACATCACACTTCAATCAGCCAGGAAAACCAATGTTGGCCCTTTTAATGAAAAAGTGTTAAGACTTCTGCAAAACCTCTTTTACATATTTACTTCCTATGCCACAGCTAATTAAGTTTTAGGCTGGTTTGATATGTCAAAAATTGCTCAGATCACAGAGATGAACCCAAGCTGAGTAGATATAATTTCTTCATTCAAAGTGAAAGCATCTGCCAGAAAACTGACTGTGCTAAAGTCACAAAGAAAAGGCCCAGCTTTGGCTTGTTTTTTTTTCCAAATATATGGTATTTACTGACCTCTCATTAAAATATCCTGACAGAATACAGATTATGAACCATCTGATACATTTCTTTACATTGGAGGCAGCATCTGAGGCCTGGGGGTAAAGAGATTCCTGAGAGCCCTTTAAATTCAATTCACTTCTCTCAAAGTTTTAAATGAGCTTCTGAGCAAGCACTACAAACTTGCCAAGCTCTCCACTTACTTATGGAAAAAGAGGAAAATAACGAACGAAAGAAAGAAAAAGACAGACACATTCACCACATGTTTGCATCTCTCCTGCTCAGAGATCTCTCTGGTATATGCTGACTGCAACATTCAGTGAACTGCCCGTAGCCAAGGGAAGCCCAGTACCCCCCTGAATTTTTGACTGCAGGATTTCCTTTCTAGTTCCACCCCTTTTTGCACTTTAAATAGTAGGAGCTATAATAAAATGAGAGAAGCAGTAAAAAAAAAAGGACAGATAAATTGTTAATAAACTGGCATCAGATGTCATAGTTACGACCACACTGAAAAATCAACCACTCTGTTGGGATTTTGGTGTCTAAAATGTTGGTGTTTTAAAATTACTGCAGACTCAGAAAGAAAGCTTTGCTCTTTCCTATTATTTCTGAAAATGGGGATTTAGAAACATTATTTGTAAAAAGGAAAACTTGAGTTCCAAGAAGAAATAGGTGAAGGGAGGAAGCGCCTGTGGAACCGCTGAATACACAAAAGCTTGCTGCTTGACCACTCGGTTCATTTTACAAAGCATAATTACATCTGCCTTTTTTTAATATAGTGTGGTTCATATTATTACTTTCTGTACCATCTTTCATGTTTCAAAGGAGTAGGCTGCTACTAACTGGTGCTAGGAAGAAACTCATTCTAATTACTCGGTATTTCTGCAGCTCCTGGAGACGGATACAAGATGTGTGCAAAATCATGCAGTTCTGGTTTTGAAACTCCCATCTTCACAATTTTGACTTTTCAAAATGATCTGCTCTTAACATAACATGAGTTGTCAAAGGCTGTCAAATAAACGATAAAACTCTCAGGAAATAAACATCTCTCCTCTAGTAGGTTTGTATATATTTCCGCAAAAGTAAAGAATTCTAAAAGTAAATAAACACATGGGAGGATTAGAGAAGCAATAAACAAAAGCATTTCCTCATTTTGAATTTAAGAAAATAGGAGTCTCTTTCCAGCCATTGCCAGGAAATATTAGTGCACAGAGGTGAGGTTTGTGCTAGCTAAAATATTATTTTGTGCTAAGGCACATGGACGTGCATTCATGCATACGTGCACAGACGTGCACAGACACACGCACCACACGTATATCCCCTATCAAAACTTTAAAAAAGTTTCTACCACGCCATGACGAATTGATGGACAGAAGATTTTAACACCCATTTGGACCAACATAGGCACAGGGGCTCCTTGTTGCAAGATGATAAAGATAATGCTGAAACCTTTTAGTCCTAATGAAGGAATTTACAGGATTCTTAATCCCTGCACCCCACCTCACTTCTCCTGTAGTCTGCTGAAAGCTTTAAAACAGTCCCCAGCACTAACATGGTACAGAGCCTGTTGAACATGCTGATCTGCTCATGATTACTCTTTGCCACTGTAAAACAATCTAACTCCTCAAGTGAATGGAGTCTGTAGCAACAATGGTGTTATTGACTTGTTGCTCCAGCTCTATTTAGTTATTACCCTCGAGGCCACAATCAATAGACTTTGCACCAAGTCAGCCTAATAAATCCCAGGCTTTCACTGGAGCTTTGCCAGAACTGCTAGAAAATCTATGGCAGTCAAACACTTAGAGTATGAATAACATAGAAAGCTGTACTGACAGCTGTATAAATTAATTAACAAGGAATGTTCTTACTCTTTTAAGAAGATCATAATGCACGTTTACCATGATTTAAGGAGTCACAGGTAGAGCAACAGAAAAATTACCTTTGTGCTTTCATTTAAAATAAGAATCAAATATGATTAAAACAAAACAGCTTCAGACTACTTTTTCCTCCCTTTGATTACTTGGATGTGCAAAAATCTGCATTAGCATTACTGCTGTGGCTGTTTAATTATTCCAAGTTTGATTTAAAAAGGAACTGAGCCCAGCAACCACCGACCACTCAGTGCAAACGGTGCCAGCATTTTAACCTGATAAATGTGGACTGTTGTGTGCTCGTATTCCATAGCCTGCATCTGCAAGGGGGGCTTGAACCGTGTTTGCAATGCAGTGATTAAAACAGAAACAAAAGGAAGGGGGGAAACAGTTGTTCAAGAAGTAAGAGGTTGGTCACTAGTGAATTCCAGGTTCTTTCAGTTCCTCCTGTAATAAGCAAATATTCTGCAGACTCAGCTGCGAGGCGCCTGATCGCAGTGTCCGGAGACACGCTGAACCCACCGTAGGAAGAGCCTGGTGCCAGGCCTGGAACAAAAGAATCTCCTTTTCGCACGTTGAAAACAAATGTAACAGATCAATAGGCTCTTACAGCTGATTTGCTGCCCCAGTGGTACTTTCTGGGTGCATTCAGCTTCCCTAACGAGGGTCGCTGCTTTGCCGGGAAGCGAGGAGCAGGCTCGGCCACCTGCCAGGCTGGCGCTCGGTGCTCCCCACTTGTGGGCACAACCTGGGGCAGGGACCCATGCTTGAGTCTGACTTGTGGTAACCTTTGACTTTTAGGGAAGGAAAGGAAGGCTTGGACAACATGGAAGAACCAAGCCATGCATGGGAAAGATGAACTTAATCTGTCCCAGGCCTGGACAGAACTGATCTCACGTGTGAGGTGAGGGAGGTCAGACCAACCTGTCCCATCTGAGGAGGGGTAGCAAGCAAATGGAGGGGGTGGGCACAGACACTTTTGAATGGAAAAGAAGGTGTGACCATGCCCTAAGGTATCTTTCATCCTCCACAACCAGTAATGGACTTCAAGAAGCAACCCTGGGAAGGCAACAGAAAGCCTACTGGTTTGCAATAATGGATGCTCATTTTGCATCTTTTGGGTTTTAGGGGCTCTTAAAAACCTCACTGGGGAATATTTTTTAATTTGAATAAGCAGGCTCTCAGGAATCAACAATGGAAAACCCAGTAACCATCAGCTCATCCACGGCTACTTCATTTATCCATCATTCCTAATAGAATGAAAATCCTGGTTGTTCTACCTGATAAAGAAAGCAGTTATGTTTGGGTCCTAATCCATAAGAAAGGGCATGTGAGTGCTGGATTGGATATACTGTGAGCATACTCTCACCCTGAAGATGGACAACTTCGCCTTGAATGGTTGGTCACCATAATTTAAAAAAAAAAAAAAAAGATTTTTAATGGTCATTTTGGAAGTGCTTATTATAAGCAGACAGGAAGAGATGAAGTTCATTTTATAGCTTTCAATTCCTCTCTTCTGTGGACAAATCCATTTAGTTTCAACTTTTAAATTCAAAAGTTGGGCTTTCAGGAACTTCAGTGGTTCTAAGGATTGAGGGAGCAATTTCTGTTGGAGTTTCTGAATTATGTTTAAGGCCTCCTGGCCCAAAAGGACTCATGAGCTTTTGGGGAAAAAAAGTTATACTTTGCTTTTATAACATGACCTCAAATTTGAGGTTATTTGATTGCTGCTGAGCACTGCTCCTCCCTTCTCCCTTCCTTTCCTTTTTAATATGCCAAATTACTTTGTTTTAAAATATCCCTTTCTATACAGTCATCTGTAAAGTATATACACATCAAATGAAAGAGCTGGTTGGGAATTAGGACATATTTTCAAGAATAGGAAGTGAGGTGGAGAGACAGAGTTTCTGAGGGCTCAGTCCTGTAAAAAAAGTTTAAATTTCATTATCAGATGAATATCTGTCCTTTTAAAACATAACTTCTCTTTTATAGGGTCAATTTCAGTACCCTGAATTGTATCATCAAAAGCACTGTTCATATCTGAAAATTTAGGATTCGGAATTCACTGAAATTGATTTGAACCCACCAGGGAAGTGCCTGGGGCCTTACAGCTCCCCTTCTGGCAATGTACTATCGGAAGTGACCATATGTCATTGTCTGGCACCCTGTTACCAGAGAGAAGTTACTCTGTGTTTAAGTAAAAACACCTGTACAGTTTCTGGGTCCTGGGTCATCCTTGAGATTTCTTGTGTCGTGTGACTGTTTTTATTCACTAACTTTCTGAAGACTCAATCAGTCACTGTAAAATGCTGATTCATTTTTTATAATGAGCAGAGGCAATAATATATATATTTTCAAGCAGTTATTTCAAATATGATACCTAAACTCCTACACCTTCATTTCGTGTGTGCAAAAATGACAGTAGAGTTGAAACCTTCCATTTACACCAATTCTTGACCTGTTAGTAGGACCTGGGTAGGGTGGCAGCACACAACACACAGCAACGCAACTCTGGCATAGCTCACTGGAAAGACAGAGAGGCTGAACATCCAGGACCTGCCAAAAGCAAGAGTGTTGGATCTAGTGCTGGCATCCTTTTTCTTCCTGAGCCAGTTTTGCAGCAAGCTCCACCACGCTCTCAGGAAGCACTGTGCTGCTGGAAGCCTCTCTGCTTTGCTGATGAGATTTAAAACTAAGCTCCTGGTCTTTTGGGAGCCGTTAAAGATCCTGAGATAAAAGTGAATCTCATTAGCCAATCTTAAGAAACTCATAGAAGAGGGACTGTAGAAGGAGAAATAGCTGTTTATGAGCACAGCAATGCAGAATTTCATTAAGTTCTTGCCCATATTCTGCATCTGACCAATACAGAAGAATACAACTACAGAGACACCAAAGGATTCTGAACGTCTCATTTCCTAACATCTTCAGAAATATTAATTATCAGCTTCACAGCACTATCTAGCCTGTTTGCTTTTTCTTCACTGCTCAGCTTCTTGATTCAGGCCCCCTTAGCCCCACTCCAGCCAGCTCTGCACACAGCTGGCACAGCTGAGCTGTGCCTGTCCTAAGCCCTTTTATTCAGGCCACAGTATTTCCCTTGCTGCCTGTCCTCCACCAGGAACTTTCTAGAGTGAAACCCACAGTGCATGAAACAGCTTTACAATTTGGGTGCAATTAAAATACCTATTTAAATCTTTTCATAAGACTGGTAACTTTTGGTAATCCCAGGAAGGAAAAAAAAATACTATTTTTTTTAAGAGGCTTGAATCAAGCATAGGCTAAAAATCTGGTAGGTTTTTTTTTTTTCCTCTTGTCTCTCTTCCTTCCCTGTTCGTTGCACTGCATGAAAATCCCTCTCCTCTCTTCATGAACTAATTTGATGGTCTTATTTTTAAGCACTGTATTAGTAATCAAACAACAGTATTTTTCTCTAAGTACAGAGGTTTCTTCACTTGTACATGAAAAAGTACAGTAATTCCCAGGCATACAGCCACAGCAAGGCAGAACTTCCAAAAAATTGCATCACTTCACAGCACTGCCTGCTACACTACTCTGCAATTGCTTCTGCTCCTTGAAATAATCCCCTCTGAAATGGAGTTCTGGATTTTGGCAGGTTATGATCCCAAAGGGTACCACAGAGATAGCCAACTATCCATAACCAATAAACTTAAGCTTGCCAAAGCATCCTCTTCCTCTTTTTAGTTCTCTGATTTCCATATTCTTGAGGGCTGGCCCAGGAACACTGGCCAGCAGTAGACAGCCATATGATGGCACAGATTTAGAGGATGAAGAGTATAAATGGAAATACAGAACAGCTGAAAAACTACATTTTAATTCAATTTTCTGAAAAACAGTCACACACTTAAATGCGCTTTGGATGAAGACCATAAAAGTTGTACAGCTTCTCTGGCTGCTTTTCTAAATTCAAATGTGTGCTATCTCACTTTAATCTTAACTGCTTCTTAAGGTGATAACGCTGAACAATGTGGCTCTAGAATATATAGGCCAAACAAGAAGCAGGAAACATTTTTCTTTCCAGCAGGTCTACAGAGGTATAACAAAAAGAAACACTCTTGAGCACTAGACTAGCACTGAACATAAATGATAACATTGTGCGGGGCTGAGTTTTCAGTGACTTGTTCCTTTCTATCAAATGTCCCGCAGCTAATTGGCTTTGGAAAAGAATCTGTGCAAAGCTGGTATGGCCCAGTCTGCTCTAATTGGGGTGGCGCCCACCAATAGCTCCTCAGGATCAGGGCAAAGGCGTCCTCCCGCCAAGCAAGGCTCTTATTTACTTGCGTCGCTTCAAAATCTTTTCGCCATGATGGACTGGATCAACCCAATCTAAATGTTTTGATCTGTTACATATGTGGAAAACGAGACACTGGCACACACACATAAAGCAGCTGCTTTCTGAGTGCAATGCCTTAATGGCCTCAATACAGAGCACAGGGCAAGTGAATTAGTACTCTACCAATGGAGAGTGCTTTACCTTCCTGTCTCTGTGTAACATAGGAAAGGAAACTCATTGCCTGCTTTAAAAGACAGAATAAAGCTGGATGTAACTTGCAAATTGATTAATTTTCTCAGCAGACTGAGATTGATCTGAATTTTCTCTTCTGCACTGTAAGTATTCCACACTTGTCCTGAAACAAGTTAGCTAAAATAAATTAGTCAGTGTGGAATAAATTTAAAGGGACACTGACAGATCCAATTTAGCCCAAAATTAAGGATAAAAGCGAGAACAATACAAAATAAATATTAAAAAGTCAGCCTGAAAAGAAACCCCAATACTTCTGTGAGACTTCTTATAAGGAAATAATTTCCATTTAAATAATATTCGCAACCTGCAATCAAGTTCTGTGGTGAAGGTGAAATGTACTTTCAGCTAGGTGACACCAGCAAGTCCACTGCAGCTCTCCAGCTGCAACTACCAACAGCAAACAGACAGCAATGAGCAAATGCAATATTTCTAACCAATGATCCAAGGTCAGCTGCTGACAGTTTAAATACATTGCTGTCTTGCTGGTGTAGTATTTTAGGGATCATCCATAAACATTTCAAATATTTTAAAAGGCACTTATGGTAACAGACAGGATGATCACTGATGTTGGGATTGCTTTTATCCAGAGGACCACATTGCCAGAGGTCCTCCTGAACTGCTGAGCCAACCTGTGCACCTGGAAATCCATGTGCCCAACCACGAGCTTCACACACTTGCAGGAATTCTGCAAAGGTGAAGCTCTGTGGGCCTTAAGACCTGACCTGGCATGACTGGACTAAAAAGGAGACAAGAGTTCATTCACATTAATTTAACAAGCAGTTTAAGCTAATTGGTTTTTGTGCCAATTTGAAATAGCTCCCCAATCTTTGTCCTGTTTTAAGTTCATCATCTGAGCCACATGTATGTTAAAAAAACTCCCACATTTTCAGATCAGTTCTGTTCAGCAGCACCTTTCCCACCTTGCTTTTCATCCCTTCTTTGGTCACAAAGGAATTTAAAGCTCACAGCTGCACGGGGAGCACTGCATGCAGTGTGACTGGTCACAGCACCTCCTGTGACTGGGGACTCGGGAAACGTGCGTGCCCTGCTTGCTGTTGTATGAAATATGACACATGGCATCCATACCATAAATGATTAGCCACCCCTCATTAGACCTGAAGTTGCTAACTGAGCTCAGAACTTTCACATCCTATTTTATTTACAGGACACTTTAAAATAGTACATAAAACTTGATGTGCTGAATAAAACAAGAAAGACAAAGGAATGACAACACTATTGAAGTTCCTTGTGGGTGAAGCACCACAGAATATAACATTCTCCATGGCTGCAATAATTCAGCATTGAAAAGGGTTTAGTAAGGCCATTGAGTGAAGGGCAGAAAAAGGAAGTGTAAGGGCAGTTCTTATAGAAAGAAGTAAATTGATTATATCACCCTGATGGTGATAAATATGGTGATATCAGCTGTCTTGTTGCTCAACTGGATGAAATAGCATGTATTTCACCAGCCTATGGGATTAAAACCTAGAGGTGACAAATTGAGTTGGCATTAAGAATAATGTTGGTCTTTGTAATTTTTTTTGCTCTAGAAACTTACTATATTGAGTGGGACAAAACTTACATTTAAAGGAAGGCTTTATTTGTCACACATATGATCTTAACTCAATAAACCAAACAAGGCTTTTCTCTCTCCCTAAATCAGTATAATAATGGTAGTTTTGTTTAAGCTGCTTGTTTATACAAGAGCCTGTAGATATATAGACCTTAGGCTAATCCTATTGCTGAAAGTAAGACCTAAATGAAAACAAATCTTACCAGCAGATCTCTATTTTGAAGACAGCTCTATTCAAATCAGCTATGCTGATTATACTCTGAGATAACCCACACACCATTTAAGGTTGATCACTTTAGCAAACATGAGCTTTGCACTGCAATTTTCTAGTCTTTCATTTTCCAGGATAGCAAAGACCCCCACAATGACTTCATTAGAGAGTTACACGACTTCAGGCCAACAGATTCTTCAGGGAGGAAGAAACAGATGCAAAAGCTCAATTTAAAAGCTATGTTAGATTCTCCAGCAATGCTGGATTTTAGTTTTCCTCCACACTGAAGAGCAGGTTCCATTTTCTCTTTCTCTCCTTCGTGCACACACTAATCAGAGCACAGTGATGGCAGTTTGACTTTTTCTGGTCCAAATAACATCTACATAAAACTCAAGAAGATGATGTGCAAAAACCTGACTATGGTTTTACTCTTCTCAAATGAAATATTATTCTAAGGAATACATAACATTTGTCAGTGATACAGTGGAGAGCAGGAAAAGGGGAAACTGAAAAGAGAAACGTGTCTTAAAAGCCAACAGACTTTTTTTTTTTTTCCAGCGTGAAACAAAACCCCTGTACTAGCAAAAAGTTGGTAAATGCTTGTCTTCTGCAAATACATTGGCAGGGTCCATCACTTATGTGCACCAGCTACCTGCATGTGGATTTAATCTTTTGAAGAAGCTTCATTTTCTCTGTGAAAACATTTACAAAAGAGAACTGATAAACTCTAAATGTGACATGGTCCACTTCCATCTTCCCCCTTCCTCTATCTTTTTCTACTGAAGTGGACAGAAACAGTCACCACTGAAGGAGCAAGGGCCCCAAGGGATGATTGACCAAAGACATCAGAGCCCACTGTCAGTGGCTTAAGCCCTCCCTGCAATCCTACAGTTCCCTGTGACCTGCTCAGATGAGTCTGAGTCCTTTCTTAAATGCACATGCATGGGTTTGTTTGTGGTTTGTGCAGAAGAAATATTGCCTGGGGTTGTACTAAGTTCTGAAAAGAATTTTCAATGGCAATTTTTGTTTGCTGAAAAGAAAAACTTCATGCTCTTGGTAACCCTTACTCCCCCTACAAAGAGATTCCATGACAAACCCTCTGGTATGGCCAACAGAGAGGTGGGAAAACTGCTGTCAAGCTGCCTGGCCCTTCCCCCTCTCCCTCAACCTCTTCCACACTGCACACACATCAGGAGGAATGACCGGGCTTGCACTCTCTGCTCACCACAAACTCCATTTGCTGCAGCAAAAGCACAAGTTTTAACAAGTCTGCTGACTTCAATAGCAGCATTTCCTAACACAACACATGTCCACCAAGTCAGGAGCTCTTTAGAGTAAGGATTACAGATCGCCAAGGAAAAATAAAGTCTAAAGAAGGGAGGTGATGGGCTGACTCTGAAAGGACAGATGATTTCGGTCAGATGTGCACTAAAAAGCTTCAAAAGTCATACTGCTTTTTCTCTTAAACCCTTTGTTTATATGTTCAACCCTGCCTTTCCCCTCTGGTTTCTACCTAAGATCTTACTTATTCCTCTGTACCTAAGGCCTCTTATCCCCCTCTGTTTTCCTTCCTTGTCTGGTTCCCACTCCTTGTTACCATAAAGCAGTTTGTTTCTCGCTTTTTTTTACTCTTTTGTTTACCCTAAATCTTTTTAAAGATTATTTCCTCTCCCTGCTCGCCTCAATAAATCCATTAGGTGAAGTGATTAATTCATTGTGCTCCTGCAACATGCTATGGCCACATTTTGAAATAGCATATGGGGATCATGAAGGGGTTGAAAGAAGTGACTTTGCCTGCAGTAGAGCTTCCATTCAACTCTGTACCTCCAAGTCTGGAAGACAACATTTAACTCACTACATTGGGCACCCTGACTGATGTCTTAGTTCACTTGGCATCTCTTGTTGGCCAGTGACTCAGTTTCAAACTGTGGGCTAAAGGCCTCTATTTGGATTATCTCATCTATCTAACTGTGGGACATCAGAAAATGTGCACTGATTAGAAAGACAGTTATTGCTGTGTAGAATCTCTGACTCTTCTAACTCAGTATCCAAGACTGAACACGTCAAAGTAAAGTTCAAGGGTACCAGGTAACAGTCTATCTCCTCCTGGAAGGAAGACCCCCAGGAAGTCTCACCCCAATTCTATACATTAGACATTATCTTAAACCTTTCAAGAATGAGGTTTTATCTCCTTCCCAGTGCTCTCTTTGTTTGTATTAGCTACAATAATGCTAGATATTTTTGTTGTCTACATAAATGTCTAATCCCTCATTCAGTTTTGTAAATGCTTGGCTTCAGTGAACTCCAGTGGCAATGAACTCCTTAGACTGATCACACATTGTTTGAAACAACAGGTCTGATTCTGGGAGCTAAGCCAAAGTGGGAAGCTTGTTGGTACGGAAAGATATTTTTAATTGGGAAATGAGCATTTGAAAAAAAACCAACAAAAAAACCCGCAACAACCTGTACATATCTCAGTTCTTTGCTAGATTCTCTGCTAGGCTGATGATGTGACAATTTACTAAGTTTTCTCAACTCCTTGGTCCAGTGATAAGTCAGGAGAAATGAGGATGTAATGGTAAGAGAAATGCCACTGAAGGAGTGGTACATATATTCTTTTTCTTCTTGACTTATTCATACACATTATTGGTCTGTTTCTTGATAAATGAATTTTCTGGACAGCACTGCTCTTATGGTACATCAAGGCTCATGAACACAGTACACCAGGGGAAATAAGAAATGGATTTTATTAAGTTTATTAGCAGCTAAAAACATGATACTTCAAGGCTGGAAGTAAAGTAATCCACCTACACAATTTGAGTGGAATGAACATTTGGCTTCAAGTACAGCTCATATGTAAAATATAAATCCAGTTTCTCCATTGGAAATCCTCTGGGGTTTGGTTTTACACTACCTTGATCAAACCAAGAATTAAAGTTCAAGCTGGCTTCCATTCCCACATGGCAATATGACCTACATGTTTGTATTAGTGGTGCTACTCCTTCCACACCCCTCTTTATATCAGTATTTCCCCCAGCTTCTTTTTCTTTTTTTAATCTTCCTTTCTTTTCTTTCGAAGTTAAAATGAATTTTAACACTATACAGACAAGATATTGTGTAGACAGTAGAAAAGTAATTAAAAAACCCTAATTACAGAAAGAGCCACTTTTAAACAAGGCCCCACCTCTCCACCATTAAGTATGACAAATGGAAAAGATTTGCTACCAGACACAAACAAAGCAAGAAAAGATTGATAATTTTTGCAAGCAAATTCTGAAGCTCTATACAGTTGCAGTCAATCTAAACACAAAGAAAATCATGGAGCTGCATGGTCAAGGCCATATTGGAGAAACTGGACTTGTGAAAATCAGGATTTCTGGGTTCAGGCCTGCCCCAGACACCCAGAGTACCTCTTGAGGTTTCCTCTGTTCCAGAACTTTTCCATCTGGAAAATGAAAGCCAGGCTTAACTCCCACAAAGGGATGCTGCAAGGCTTAGTCCACATCTACAGTGCTCTGAAGCTCTTGGATGGTGAGAGGTTATCTATATCTGAAATATTGTCCTTACACACCTACTACCTGCAATAAACTGTAGCCACACATAATGACTTTTACATTACCTGAGGAAGAACAGACCTGAGATCTTAACAGATCTCACTGTTTGTACCCTGGGAAGCAGCTCCAAAGCAGAAAGCAGAGCTGCTGCTGTTCTTACTGCAAGGTTTTCACACCAAGACTGTTGGTTCTGATGGCTTTGCCAGTTGACCCATTCACTTCACTTCCCTTGGCCAGAAGAGGCACTGTTAATAGTCAGTTCAGGCAGGCTGAGGTCTCCAACAGATCTGGAATGGTTCAGATCAGTTCTGTCCACTAATGTATCTTCAAGTTGCTGTTATTTCCATTGAAACTCAAAGCTTATGATTAGCATGGGATAGTCACAGAACATCCCCCACTGACTAAGGAATCAATGGCTCTGATAATCTAGTTCACCTTCCCCTTATTCCAAGGTGTGGAGGCTTCAGTAAATACTCTTCCAAACCCGCTATCATGAGAACAAATGGGAACAGAATTGACAGATAGGCAGGAGACCAAATCTGGATACCAAATGAGATAAAGGCAAGGAGGAGCAGTTGCCAGGACTGGGTGCTGCAGCAGTGGAGTGCAGGGACACAACAACAAACTCCTATAAATCATCTGCCCGTGTACAAGACAGAGTTAAATCAGCTAATCGCACGTGCCATCACAGGCTGGGTACTACAGGGCAGCTCAGAAAGTCAAACAAGCAGTGATGACTCCTTATCTATAAAAGCAGCCATGTTTTAATATATGGTGCTTCACCCCACCCTTTTCAGAAAAGATTGATAAGCAAAATGATGAAGCTTTAATGAGCTTAATTGCAAATGCCTTATGTTCTTGCATTGTTGCCAAACAGCTACTTCAACATCCAGCAGTTTACTTAATAACTCCCCCCCTCCTCTTCCCTACCCCCTCCAAGCCCAGTAATGTAATTATTCTTGCGGCAACCCCTCTATTTCACTTTTCTTTATTTATTTCCCCTCTCCCCCCTCCCCGAATTACTGTAAATGGGTATCTTTGAAAGGAGGGTGGCAGGCAGCTTTTGGTACAGGGTTTACCAAGGAGCCCTCCATCAAAAGGCCCTTTGTGAGCATGCCCTGGACTGAGGCCAATCAGATCATCTTGCTGTCTGTCTCTGAAGAAAATTCGCCCCTGGTATGCAAGCCAAGCCAAGCACTGTAGACAGGGTGACTGCACTCCTAGTCCAACCTGTCTTAGCTGAGTGAAAAAATGCTGAAGGGAAAATTACCTGTTTGGCTCCAGACCGAATTAACTTTTTAATATACAAGTATGTTTATTATTTTTCCTTAAAAGTGCCTGACTATCTAATATATTCATTAATGTTATCTGGTCAGTTCGCTTGAAATATTATGAAAAATGTGCAAATGCAATAAGGTGACAGTGCTTGGAGGCAAAGCAAGATGCATTTTCTAATTATATGACAGAAAACAACATTGTTATTAACAAATGACGGTACAGAGTAATCTTATGTTCAGAGTAGTGCAAGCAAGGATGCCTTGCCCCTCGTATCCAATGTACTGAGACAAGTGGACAGCCTCGACAGCAACTCTTTCCCCATTCACTGGCCACCACAAATCCTCAGCATCACACCCCTGTTAAACTCCCTAGGAGTAAGCTTTCCAACCTCGGTTTCCCAGGGGCACAGTCTCTCTTTCCCAGCAGAGTCTCCTGCTCCATCCTGCACCCTCCCAGCCAAAGGGCTCTCCACATCATACTCAGAAATCTTTCATTTTCACCATCCTTGAGCTGCTTCCCAAGTCTGTTAAGAGATTTGCCTGTACTAGTTGGGATTGTAGAGGGAATGCAGGGAAGTTGTGCCTGCACTCAGTTCTTGTTCCTCTTCCACCGGTCTGCCTTTCTCCCCCAGCCCCTGCTACTATCTCGAATTCCTCCCTCTGCTGCCACTTCCCCTCGCAGCTTCTTCCTGCTCCCTATGTGCTCTTGACTCTTTTGTTCCCCCTTTTAGAAACACCTTGTAAGTGCCAGACAGGAATTTCCCGACACTATGTACTGCATTAAGCAAGCGATAATGGCAGAAACAATGGAGAATTATGTCAGTAGGGTGCCCTTACAAAAGAGCAGAATTTAAATGAGGACACAGCTTTGGTCTTTGGAATTTGTCCACTATAAATGACTCTTCTTATTTTATTAGCATGTCTAGTTTAAGTGGAACACATTGTAATTTTAAATGGACAATAATAAAGAAGGATCATATGTTCTATTCTTACATGTGCACTTAACATTCCCTGGGGGTTCTGTCCCTCTGCCATATTTCTTTCCCCTCTTTCCCCTCCATATTTCTCACTATATTCAACTATCTTTCTTTAATTTGTTTTTTGCTCTTGGAAGAACCTGAAGCTTTTAATGCAGAGTTGTATAAAGTAAATATAAAATAGAGTGTACAACTGCAGCAAGCTACTTGTGCACCACCTCCCACAAAATATTTGTTTTGCAAATACTGTAGAAGAAAACGCAAATTATAGAATATATTTACAAATGCAGTTGACCTTAGACTCATCCTGGTTGTTTCACTTTGAAAATTTACATGACACTGGGATCCGTATATTGCCTTCTTAGTCCTGGTTCAAATAACAACCTGCCAGGCTGCTTTTCAAAGCTGGCCATCATCTGGCAGGAGCAAAGTTACTTAAAAGTAGTTCCTTAAGTTGCCATTCCTTCCTAAAAAGCTGTGCTGGTGTCAAGAGTTTCTGACTACATGACAGATTTTGCAAATTAATTCAAGTTAAAACAGCCACTAGCTTATTTAAGTCTGGTTCTTTGACAATATAGTCTCTCAACCAGTTGAACTGTCACAAAGAAAAGTCACAGCATAGGTAGGAACCTGTGTCCAATACTTCCATCAGCACTACTGACAGTGGAAGTTATACTCATGAAAGGGAAGACTGTTTCACAAATTTCTGTGCATTAAAAAATTAGTTGCCAGATTTGTAATGATTTTTTTCACTTATTTATTTTCCCTGTATTTCTTCACAAGCTAATGTCACCTGAAAACTGGGGTTTCAGAGTAACAGCAACAAGAAAATACTGATAAATGTACTGGGAGTTGTGTAAAACAATCTGTCCAAGAAGAATTGACAAATTGCAGGACTAGGCTCAGCAGTGTCCTTCTGTAGCCCAGATCTTGGTTCTTAATCATGTTTCTGACTGATTTCTTGGCCATCAATACAGTCCTTACTTACTCCATGCCTCAGTTTTGCAATCAGATATCAGGCAAACCAAAGTGTTGTTAATAAGCCTGATCAAAGCCCAGAAATTCTTCAATAGAACATGCAAGCCCATGTTAAGGGTTAGTGCTGTTAACATCAACAAAGACTTAGTTTAAAATGATGTTCTACTGTGCTCCTGATTTTCATTCATTGGACTGTGGGTTTCAGCTAGGGAGACCTATAATTTTTTTGCTGCACACATGACAGGTTCATTTTTGCTTATTTTAATGGTGATCATTTTTACCAGACCCTGACAAAGTTACACCAAACACAGCATGGTTTTTCTTCTAGCAGTGTGCAAAAAGAATAATTTTTGCATACCTTTTTTTCCCCCTTGCAATCTACAATAGTGCTAAGAAGTACTTCAGATCAGGTAAGAGCATAATTGAATAATTTTAGTAGCCTTAAATCAACTTGGCTAGTATCAAAATACCCTGATTTCTGAAGCACTCATTGGAATTTTAAGGGGTCTTTCTGGAATTAATCATTCGGGCACATCACACAACCAAACACCAACTCTTTCTTCTATGCACTAATTTGTCATAGAAATCAGCTCTCTTGACATTGTCTCCTGTGCCAATAGATGACACTTGAGAGAATATATATAAAAAGAGCCACAGATTAAGCAGAGTGAAGAGCAGTAAAAAAAAAAAATCTATATTAAACCATAAAAAAAAATGAAACTTGGCTTTTCTTAGAGATAGATTTCTGCTCTATACACTAGTTTTCCATTTCCCAGATGTGTTTTTTTAAAAGGATGCACGATTTGTAAAAAGTAATATGATGAGTAATAGCTGTTTCCTGCTAATTCTGCTTCCTGTAGGGATTTGCTCCTCGGTGTGATCTCACATGTTCAATGCCAGGTGGGTATTGTATGTCCCAACTGGAACCTGCTTAGTCTATAGCCCAGTGCGTGATCATACGAAGAGAATGGAAAAGGTCCTTCAGCTCCAACATGCTTGACCCTGCCTCTGCTGAAGGCTGATGAAGAAATGAAGCCGACAATCTGAAGGCGGGACGCGTCTCCACCAACTGTGTACGTGCTAGACTACCACACGACACGGCAACTAATGACCTGAACTTTCCAGTGGAAGTATCCTTTTTCATGTTGCTCCTAGATCTGGCATAAAAGAGCAGTGATAACGCATTGGTGTTTTACAGTCACTGGGGAAATGGCCCTCCTGCAAGTTTCTCTCTCCTAGCACCGAGTTTTAAGTCCTGTAGAAGCAGCAGCACCCATTTCAGGACCTCCAAGCCCTACACTGGCACACAGGTCCCCACTCTGGAGCTTCTGTTTGTTTGACTTGGACATCCAAGAGCTCTAAGGCCCTTAAAACACAGCCCTGGAAAACTGTAAATACAAAAGGGAAAGAGCATTGGGGCTACAAGGAAACACCCATGGGAAACGTGGTGGCGCAATGTATCCCAAACTGTGATACACGCCTCATTAAAGCAGGGGAGCCTCTTCAAAGCAGTCACACAGGTTGGCCCAGAACCAGGGCCTTTGCTGCAACAGCACTTGATGCCATTGGAACAGCTGCAGAAGTAGCTAGGCTTTTGATTTGATTTTTTTTTTTTTTTAATGTTGTGAATATCCATTTGGGGATATAAATTTTACTTGTGTCCTGGAACAGGAACATGAAACAACGAAGTCTCACAAAATTCCTGTAAGACATATTCCATAACACCCTCAATTTTAGAGGCAGAGACAAATGAAGTCAATATCAAACCCAGGGTGTGCACGAAGAGCTCCTATCCCTGTGTTCAAACCACAAGATAATTCCTCTCCTTTCAGGCCCTGATCCAGAGCAAATCAGTTGGAGTCCTTCTATTGAGTTCTCAATCAGCAGTGTAATCACTTTAGCATGTGTCAGGATTAAAACCAGCCCTCCAAATAAGACCATGTCTACACTGAAAATGCCTTACTGATAAAGGAATACCAGCACAGTAAACAGACAAAGCATTCCTGGGGCGGTGTAAACTTACACTGGCAAATCTGCTCTTTGTAGTGGTATAGTAAAATCATCCCCACAAGCAAAACAAGCACCATTTTGAGGTATAATTGCATCTACATGTGTAGTGTTTGCTCACTGAGAGGTGTCAGTCTGACCAGAACAGCTGTGCTGATAGAAATCTGCAGCACAGACCTGGCTTTATTTTTTATTTATTTTTTTTTTTTAAAGAAGTTTCAAGCAATTAATAACAATCAACATTGACTCTCTGGTCAAAGTGGTGTCAGTTTGTCTCTTCAGAGGTTTATACAAATTGGTGGATTTAAGAAAGAGAAAAGAAAGGAATTTAACATGGTTACATGGACTTGCCTTGGCTGGTATTTAGAAGAGCGAACAGCTATGGAAATCAGATCTACTGTGTGGAAACACCATTTCTGGACACAAAGCCAGGCTTTGTGAGTTTACAGCTAGATTTTTCCAAGACCCTATTCAGCAAAGTCCTGTAGTCATAGCCTGCTAGTTCCACAGATGGAGGAAAATGGTGACGTGGAAAAGATCTCCCACATGGCCAGCCTCCCTCCAAGGCCACAATGACACACTGCCTCTTGCTGCAGATAGAGATTATCATCTTCTGCTTTGAGAGGTGAGAGTTTGAGACTGAGGGGAAAAAAAAAAAAAAAGAATGCAGAATACAAGGAATGTACAATGAATACAAATGTAACCAGCCAAAAAGCAGGTAAAAATCTGGCTGGTAAAACTCTTTTGAGGGAAAACACTTTTCTCAGGATGCCTTTGAAACACAGGAAAAATCACAGTTTTGCCCAGAAAAGTTCCTTCCACTTGGATCACTCCTATAAGCCCTGTTAGGTACAATGCCTGTTTCGACAATTTCTTAATATCCATTTGAATGGAACGAGATTTGACTTGATGATGTGAGATCTGATAAAATTATGTGAGGAAATCCTAATTTAACAACCAATTCCTTGAATCACATTTTCTTATCCTCAGTGGAATCTATTCTGATAACCTAATCCGAACTGCCTCTTCCCTTTGCTCCTTTGCATATGCCCAAATAATGCCCTGCTCTGTCTGCTGAGTCTCATCTTCACCCTGAGCAGTCTTCTCTCTCCACTCCCTCCTGCACTCATTTCATGCAGGGTGTCCGATCTACTCAGCTCTTGTTGTTGGCCACCTTTTTTTTTTGCTGGATTTCCAGCAGCCAAAAGGCTCGTTTCTCTGTGGCATCTTTGCAGACACCATCTCTAATCCTTCATTTCTTTTATCCTCTGTGGTGGTAGTCTTTCTGAGTCTCCATTCTTTCATCAACTCAAAGACCAGTTTAATTTGCCTTTTCATTACCTTCCACCAATTTACAACTAAGAAACCTTCTCTGTCACAGGAGCTGGAGAAGATATGCCAGTGATGCTACCACAGCCCCTTCAGACTCCAAAGCCTCTCATTCTCACCTAAGCACTAACGTTTTCTTTCCATACAATAAACAAACAAAACTGGAGACTTGGCAATCTCTTGTTTACTACAAGCTTTGCCTCCTTAGCTTCCAGTTTTTCCAAACTATCCAAAATTAATCAGGTACAGACTACTTCTCTATTCCCATACTCCAATCAGAAGGCTGTGTTTACTTGCTAAACAGCACTTCAACTTCTCTTCTTTAAAACAGCACACTTCATTCCTGTGTGAACCACACAGCCTCCATTCCTTGGCAGAGACATGGCCCTAACACTTACCCTAGAGGAATATGAAAAATGAGATGACTGTTTCCTAGCTGTGCATACTTGAGAAAGAAATATGTATTTTCTTCCCTCCCTTTTGCCTCGCTGAGCACGTTGCAGTTGTGATGACATGTTGGAGGTGATTAGGCACTCAGTTTGGATGACACACATAACTTACCCATGTGGCCAATAAAACCTCCACACAACACCTCCCCATCCACCTCTACAGAACCTCTTGATTCCTACCCTAAGCTTCAACACCCAGGAAAGTTATTTAAGCCTAAGTGAATTAGCTTGCTAAGAATTTCTCAAGTGGTGTGCAGTGAGCCAGCAGTTTTCTTCCACAAATGAGAAAATAAGTAAAGGGTTCTCAGAGCTCAGTGTTGCTGAAAACAAATTGCCATGGCTAATTTTGGCCTGACAAGTGCACTAAGGATTCTCTACATTTCCCATACAGGTCAAGCTTATCAGTTCACACTTGTTCGTGCAAAAATCTCTTTTCCTATCTTTGTTTCTGCCACTTGTCTTATCCTGTCACTCTCCTGCAGTAAGTGTAGTGGCTGGGCACTTCAGTAGCCATTTTTGCAAACACTCTTATTCCATTACAGAAAGATAGTCACACATACACACAAATGACAGTAGACTTCAGTACAGTGCTTATCACACAGAAAGGACAAGACCAGCCTAGTGTACCTACTGCACTGCATGCTGCCTTACACAAAGTGATCTCTTTTTCAGCAGCTTCCCTTGTGGAAGAGACAGGCAACATTTCAATCGAATCCTTTAGAAAAAAAAAATTTCTTCATGCAAAGGACAGAGAGAGGGAGGGAGAAAAGTTGTCCATAATGATGGATAACTACAAAGGTAGCAATTGTAATTTCCTCTCACTCCTGAGCCCATGGGTCATGGACTCAACTGGGGTTGGATTGTCCTGTGTTTCAAGTTTGGGGCTGTTAAACTGCCTGGCCGTGGGCAGAGCACAGCAACCTCGTGATAAAGTCCTTTCCTTTCCAAAGCATGGAAGAAGAAACTAAAGAAACAAAACCTGGATAGGGATTTTGAAGGGAGGCACCCTAATTTCAGGGGATTAAGATTTGCAGGTGGGAGATGTTTTACTGAGTTTTACAGCTCCCGGGAAACTGGGTATGTGCTGAATCACACAGGAATGGGTCAAAGTGACTCTGCTGGACATAGGCTGAGTTTGGTGCTGATCCAGCTGTTGCAAAGCACTGCTTGAAGTCTGAAGGGAAGTAAAAAAACTGGTAGAAGACTGGAGATGAAAAGCCCTGCTGGGAAGAGAGGTCTTCTAGGCACGTAGGGATATTAGAACCATAGGCAGCACAGTGAGGGAACTCCGTGGGATTTAGAAGCTTGTTTTATGGTCCTCTGGACCTCCTAAGAGGTAGCAGAGATTGTCCAAACCTCCACAAGTGAAAGAAAACCATAGAGGCAGTATGTATGACGTTTTTCCTTCAAATTCAAATCATTCTATGGCACATTTTTCCACTGTGTAAGTCAGAAGTGCTAACCACCTAATCCCTGGGGAAAGAAGAGTTCAAGCACTGAGCAAGGCACTTTTCTGAAACTGGTTTTAGCATTTGCTTGATCCAAAGCCATAATTTGAAGTCAAGTAGCGTAATTTTTCTTTTCAAGTAATGAATGCTTTACGCTGGAGCAACTTCTGGAGACAACTGCTTTCCCATTAATACTCCTTTCCCATTTTTCATGCCCAGGAGAATGCCAGTAGTTGCCCTCTACTGTAGATTTTCAAGCTTGATAAAGATAAAAGCATTCAGGAAGGTTTAGTTGGTATGCAGGCTGATTCTGTATCTATATAAATACCCTATCAGTGCAATATGTGGATACTTTTAGCATCTCTGACAGACTCAATTTTGGGGGTAGAAAGAAACACTGACAGAAGAGAAAGTAAGGTTCACTCCATGTAATAGAAGAATTCAATCTACAAGTCCAAGGAGGAGGGAGAATTATTGGCCTGCTTAATAAGCTGCTGAGATGTTCAGAAGATGTGAAATTTCTCTAAGTTCAGGATTCCAGTTCAAAGTATTTCACACTTTACAATTCCTGGGCAGGCCAGCCTGTTTACACAGATCCTGGCTGCTGGGATTCCAGATCTCACGTTAGACCATTTGGAATTTATTTAACACTTGTCACACAGAACGCAAGACGTGCTTCAGAAGAAAAGGCAAATCACTTGTAAGTGTGCATTTACAAGATCAGAAGTCATGAAAACCAAGCTCAGTGCTTGTCAACTTATTCAGGGGAAATTGTGTAATCAACTTAACACAGCAGTTATCCTTTACCTCGAAGGTCAAGCTCATAGTTCCTGTATGTCACCACACTTGGTTATTAATCACTCAGGAGGAAATACATCATTTTTATTTAAATTAAGTTACACAAAGTTTGGTTAAGTCTGAATTCAGATATCCTCTCTTCCAGATAAGCTGAAAAAGCCGGATTTTCTGTAGTTTTGGAGAAAAAAAAGTAGGAAGAAAAAGAAAGAAATTTGAGAGAAGCTTGCTAAACTACTTATCTCCTCATCACAAGCTGTTAAGGAGACAGGTAGCTAAGCCATTCAACACTCTTTCTTTCATCTGTTCCTATGTTTTTCTCAAACAGTTTGGATCCCACACCGAATTTCTGCCACTGGCATTTTCTCCTTCTACTTTCTGCATTTCATCTCCTCTGCGATTCATGGCAACTCATGAAATGAAGCAAAGGGAAAAAGTGACTGAGGGTCACTTTGTGACTAGACATGATGTTCTCTCTTGTCCAAAGTCAGTAGATGGCAGTTCTGGAAGACAATGTGAAAACATCGTCATCCCAGTGTGGTGCCTGGAAACACACTGAGCCCTTCATACTCCGAGTACTGTTCATCCTAAAGGCTCCTCTGGATACTGATCCAGCTCATTAAATGAAAACTACTTGAATTCTGGAAAGTCATGATCACATTTTCCCCTGCCTGTCCTTCCAAAATCTCATATCACATTATTATCATTTTTTTTTTTAATAAATATGCCAGAAAACTGACAAAAGCTCAGATCCTGTCTCACCACCATATCTTCCTTTACCTGGACTTTTTCTGCTATGAATGATGCTGTGCTATTTTTGTTCTGGGATTGTTTCAGAACCTGCCGCTTTGGGATATCTGTCCTGTGCATTAGGTTGCGTCTGGTTACGCTGCAGAAATGCATTCTGCCAGGTCAAGGGTTTTTCTTCCCCGGGAATTGATTATGAAAAGTCTTCATCTCCAACATGTACGGCCTTACTTCTTATTTGCTGCCTTCATGCTTTTCACTTTCCTGTTTTTAAATGGGTTGGGAATGCTAACAAAAGAGATAATCTGCCTTTGTGGGTATTCCCATAATTAGCAACACTCACATCTGGATAGAGTTTCAATAGTCCACTGTTATTCAAACAATTTGTAATCACACAGACTGTGTAGTGAACCAGCAGACCGGAGCATATAGCTTTTCATTATTATGTGGTATACAGTACCCATAATACACAAATAAACTCAAAACCTGCAGCAGCAACAATGACACATTCTGTGTGGCCTTATTCACCAAACAGCTCTCTAAGAAGTCTTTATTGAAAAATGCAACACATCCACTAATTATTCGGGGTTTGTAAGTAGGAAGTGTAGGAAAATCTTGCTGCATCTGTTCAACATTCTAAAAAGCCAAGTCGACCAGCATTTATAGGATTTAAAAAATAAAGACTATAAAAACCTAGGGCTCAGAGCATAGTTATGTGGGTGCACAGTACCACATAACATGTAACAGTAGTCGATTTTACAGGATATGTAACAATACACACCAGCATAGCCAAAGGCAGGATCAAGCCCTTAAAATTTTATATTGTGATTTGTGCTCAAAGATTTGTTTCAGCTTGGATGCCATGACTCATACTCTCCATTCCCCCAGTGCTTCATCCCCTCCTTCCCCATGACCCAAGCTAATTTTTTATTAAAAAGCTCTGGATGCAGATTCGCTTGTTTAAGCCTAGTATTTATGGATTTCATCCTCAAACCTGTACTCACAGGAGCTACTTCCACAAGGACCGTGAGACTGGCCTGTCTGGAAATGTTTACTGCAGAAAGAAAAGAGGTCTATTCCTGCTCCTTGCCTGAAGAATTTTCCTTTTAATGACAGACTGTCCAGATCTCCTCAGCACAGGACTGACTTGCTGACAGGCCCCAGCTTGCTTGGCCCCTATATAGCTCTACAAGCATCATACCTGAGCCCACAGTGTATCACTGGACAGTGCTGAAGAATTTTTAAGTGGTATTTCACAAGTTTCAAAAGGTATCTCTACTAGTTGTTGACTACAAGACTTTATGTTAAAAACTTAATATCAAAAGAATATATGATTCACTTAATCAACACCAGTTTATAGAGGAACAGCACAGGGCTGGAGAAAATTCAAGTCTGAAATTTCTCTGAGTCGGGGTTTGTTAGAGGAGAGTATGTATCAGTGAAATGTTTATTCAGAGAAATCTGAATAAACTGTTTAATGATGGATAGCCTGGCCCTGTGAGTCCAGAGTTCTCCCCACGGCTCTTACTGATACTCTATCTGAATCAAGGAAGTAATTTTTAATCTTTGTATTCTTTTGCTTGCCCATTTGCATAATACAGAACAATACAGTAGTAACTGCAGAGTTACCTTTCTTCCCCAAACCTCATTTTGCATCCTCTGCAGTTTACCTGAACAACTCTGAGTTTGGGTGAGGTTGAAAAATGTTTATTTCTAGCAGAAGGAGTTTGGGTCCATACTTGCTGCGGTGCCTCTTGGGGCTTTTGATGACAAGACTAAAATAGAGATAGTATTGAGCTTTCCATCCTGGCCTGCCACTCTGGGATAAAGGATATTTCAGAGCATTCATCCTGCCCCCCCTGCTCCCACCTTCTCCAGATCCTCTGAAATGCTTTTTGCTTGGTGTTATATACATCAAGGGTTGTTAAACTGGGTTGTAGTAAATACTCACACATATTTATCCTTTAAAAAAACCCACAAAATTTGTATATTTACCACAAAAGCTGATATTCACCAAAATCTGACATCTGCACATGGCACACATTCTGGCAACACAAATCTACATGACAGTTATGTGGATGTTTTGACTAGCTGCTAGTGTTACAGATCTAGGTGGCATTGACAATAGATGCTTTCCAGCCAATCCCACACTTTTTTCAACCAAATACAAGCAAAGAATTTCTTCTTGTATGTGACAACACATTCTCATTTCTCAAAGGTATTGTACAGCTACATTAATGCATAAGAAATGTGTTGAGGTGATGAGTTGAAATTTCAACACAATGAAGGTGCCAATCAAAACTTAGAATACTGACAAACACTGAAGAAATTCAAACCTCCATACAAAAGCTGAAGCTCAAGGCCCATGTGAAATAAAAAAAAATCATGTAACATCAGACCTATCTTTGACTAAAAAATTACACTTTTTTTCATATGAAATCTGAGTTGTTTCATTTTTCAAAAGTAAAATTACAATAAGCAATAAAATCTCTCGCACAAACTGCAGGGTAAGTTGATTTTGAATATAACTAAACAATATATCAGTGAAGTATTCCTTTCAGCTTCCTGGAGACTTGTATATTGCCAATTTATAATTAGTTGCAGATTTTCAATTACTTTCTAGCTAACAAAACAGTTTCATTTGCATTGTTTACTTGCCACTTAACTCAAATTGTACCCAAATTGGTTATTTTAAAATGTGACACAGATTTTCAGGGCCAAAGCAAATTCTATATATTTTAATGTAACAAGCATCTGTATTTCAGTCTTCAGTGATAAAAGTGTACAGGATTTGGCCAAAACTCAATCAACTCCATCACAATCTCAAAATGCCTCCTGTGCAATTTGTCAAAAGCAGATTTCTTGGCAACAACACATAAAACTACAGCAACGCATAATGAAGAACATAATCTCGGAAAATACGCAAAGTTTGTTTTGTGTACTAATTGAAACTGGGAAACCACTGTAGGCAAATTTAAATTCAACAGAAGATCAAAGAAATTAACCATCAAAATATCATTGTGCTACTGTGCTTAAATATAGTCCACTGCATTGAGCCTCATTCCTGATAGCCCCATTCATCAGGAACATGCTACATTTAAGGTTCAGAAATTTGGGGGTAGAGTGACTAACTGGAGGGATTTTATTTGGTGCTGTTCAGTACCAGGCAGACCTCAGCTAACTTTGTTACATGATACTCTTTATGATAATGCACTCTGCTACGAGATTTAAGAACTGGCTGTTGGCAGCAATAAAGTGTGCCAAGAGATTCCTATTACCAGGGGAGAGAATTGTCCTCCACTCCCTCTTCTTCCACACAGACATTTAACACAGATTACTTCTGACTTCCAGGATAGCAAGTGAAAGCCTCTGACCTGCCTTTGTTCTATTCCTCACTCCGCAATTGATCACCCTTCTCCTCCCCATATTAAACAGTCACAGGTTTTAATTTCTTCTGATCCCAAATTTTCTATTCAACATCTCTAATTGTTCTGAAAAATTCATCCATCTCTGCTAGATGATGGGGATAACACCTGTTATTGGGGCCAGACAGCCTCTTGAAGATAAGGACACACCAGGCACGGAGCAAACCTTCCCATCTTTTTCTGTTACTGCACCTGGAATTGTCCTCATAGACCCAAGTGGGACGGCACCAATGTCACTTTCTTGATGAGTTATGACAGATTCAGGGCTTACAAGTTTGCTCTAACTGTATGCATATTTCTGTGGCATATATTTATTTTACCTTTTCTGTGAAAAATCTTATTCAAAATCACGTTATCTGGACTAGTCTAGGTCTGCACAGCTGTTCTAAAATTTCTCCTTCTCCTCCCCAGCCCTACCTCAGGCTAAAGCTGCCTTGGCCTTGGAGTGCCTTGATGCCAGCCCCAGCAGAGATCATAGCTCCACTGTGGCAAAGACAGATTGCAGTAAACGGGCAGATATGCCGAGTTCAAAGGATGGACAAAACTTCCCTGAACATTTTAGACTGAAATTTGATTTTGTTCCTGGATCAGGGCTGGTGTGCTTCATGAACTGCACTGGTTTCGATCAGGTGGTGAAACAAGAAAATCATGTTTTTTTCAGTAGAGAAGCATCTTCTAGGGGAAGTGTTATTGCTATTGTTTCCTCCATTTTCCTGTTTCTTTTGTTTTTGAATATATCACGCCAGCACTAGAGCAGGCTCTATAACACAGATACTCAATATTAACCTATAGTATTTCCTAGGGAATAATACTTAATCGTATTCTATGCACAATTTAATAAAATATATATGTTAAAAATAAAGATTTTTAACATATACCATTCCTAGTCCCACTCCTGAACACCCATTATTGTCTCCTTCCAGCAGTAAGAAATGGGCATTTAATCTTACTTTTAACTTTCAGTCTTTAAATCAGTTTTAAATCCATGACAAGACTTCACATCCTACCCCATTGTTAGCAAGATTCCTTAATTGCCTCCTTTAAAAGACTTTATCCAACCCTTTTGAAAGTTTAAATAAATTATATCCACTGGTTCTCCTTTATCCATTATTTGTTAACTATTTCAAAGAAATCTGACAGGCTATAGAAATCGTGCTGATTTGTCCCCATCATATTATCCTCATCTAGGTCCTTTATAACTTGATCTTTAATCATTCTCTCAACCATATTTCTTTACACTGAGGTGCCTCCCAGGTTTATAATTTCAGGGATCACCCGTAACACCTTTTTAAAAGAAGGGGAACAACGCTGATCACCCTCTGATAAAACTTTTTTTTTTTTTTTTTTTTTAAATAACTCACTGTTGCCATTTGTTGGTTGCTCTGTTACCAGCTGTGGTTATCTACATTTACGACCTGTAGGCTTGATTACTGCATCTAAATATATTTAGAGATAAATTTGGCAAATCTGAAAAATGTGCTACTGGTACACAGACCAACAGCCCACCTCAACAGCTGAAGTTGTCAGGAGTACATCCCCATGGTACCCTGCTTTGCCAGGGGTTCTCTACAGAGTTGAATGCAAGTAATGTCTCCATCCTGCCATTCAATACCCTCACAGGATGGATTCAAGCTTCCACTGAATGAGACAACCTCCTGGAACACCGAACTACTGAACTACGCCCTTCTCTGAGGATCTGCCATAGGATCAGCCAGCAACAAAGATGAGGCTTGCAAAACTCAAAAGACAGCTGTCTCAGAGGCTGGTGCAAGAGTAAAATTAACTTTTGCAAGAGGGGAAAGTAACAGCAACACTGTATCACATTCCCAACAAACACCAGAATTTATTTATTGAGTTTTAATTAATAATAGAAATAAGCATACCCAGACCTTTGTCAGACAGTCAGTGGTGCAGCCAAATAAGGAAGCAAGATATGTATATTCTTAAACTTTAAATGCATAAGGCATGCAGATGCTATTTTGACAAGAGAGAGAAACCTAAAAACCTAGAGAGCTATTCCTCTGAGTTTCCTCCAAACTCGTATCATTGCCATACAGATCCAATTATCTATTACAAATTAATTCTTCTAGTCCTTCCAGCACATTTTTTATCCCTTTGTCTCTGTCAGAACGCTGCTGTCACTACTTGCAAAGAAAACTAATGGAGGAGGTATTTCCCCATTGCCTAGTGATGCAAACAAATAATCTAGCTTTTCTACACTCTCCAGCTCATCAAGCTGAACTGGGTTTGACAACTGGAATGTATTAATTAAACCCTCGCACATTTAAGGGTAAAAGAATCACTCTGCCAAATAAAATGGGACAATAATGAGGGCAGCATTGGAGCATCTCTACTGAAAAGTTGCCACATTTCTAGACATTCATTCACCCACTCATCCTTCCCCCTCCCCCAGGATCACCAGTTTGGCATGAAGCTCAGAAACAAGTGCAACAGCAAGCAGTGGAGGAGATAATCGAGCGCAGTGTGTACTTTTTAATTTCCCTCACTAACAACATGAAGAATTGGCTGTTTCTAAAGGGATCATGTATTATTTCCTTCCACTATTCTTAAGATGCAAAAGCATAAGGCTAAGAAAGGGGTCCACGCTGTACCACGCAAACACTCAGAATCAAGGCCATTTTGATCTGCTCAAGAAAGGCATTTACCATCACATACGGGGTCTCAACAACCCTCTTCTGGGTTTTACAAATTGCTTCCACTGTGGAGTGCCCCTTGCTTTTGTAGAGTAGGATGCAATTGGGGAAAACACCGCTTGAAGGTTTAGCTGCTACAACAAATGGACCTCAGTGCATGGCAGGAGGAGAGAGCACACTCAAAACTCCCTTTCCTGCTTTCTAGACTATAGATTAGGACATCAGTTTGCAGTTGCAATCCAGGCAAGCCCAGCTGTGGAGGGTCACCTGGAGTAATTGGTGCCATTGTCAGATGGCCATGAAGAGAAAGCCTTGTCACCACATCCTGTAAAAGCACTGCATGGCAGGGTTTTCCAAGGATAGCCTGGAAGGGAGAGCAAGGCACCAAACACTTGGAAACAACTAATTGCTTGAGAGAGAGTGTAAACTTAATAAGTAGGCCACACAGATCACATCTTTACCACCAACACGCTGAACCATTTATAAGAAAGTTTTGTAATTCTGCATAATTAAGTCTTTTAATAATGTAGATTTGAAGACTACAGAGCCACTGCACTTAAGGTTGATGCTATTTTAATTACATAGAAAAGACATAATTTGGGGAGAAGACTCACTGTTTATTACATTTACTTCTGTCAAATAACTTATAATTGTGTGCCAAGGTGCCTGAGAAAAGTATTGTGGGTTTTTTTGCCATTTTTAAACAGCTTATGCCACTCGAAAAGGATTACTTCCTTTGTAAGTTGCTGTTTCAACTGAAAGGTAGCAATTAATTAAGTCATTTACATAAAACTGTCTTGGATCAGCTACCTACAAAGATAAAGGCTGAAATCTACCTTCTAATTGAACAAATAAAGTTTTAAAAGTAAATATATGTTGGTAATTATCTGTAATAATACAAATTAGGAAATTTAGCTGATAAAATGAATATGTCAGAAATTAAGACTAAATTCTTATCATCCAAATTGAATAGGAACAGTCTATCCAAAAAAACATTCTTCTAATTTATCTTTTATTTACTGTCACATTACACATCTTTATATCATTTGATGTCTTGCCATGTCACATGATGCAAATTGAGAGGAGGTGGAAAGTGTATTTTAAGCAATGTCCTTATTCTGGTTAGGTTTGGGTTTTTTTTTTTTTTTTGGTTTGGGGATGGACAAGAGACAAAAGAAAAACCTCTGTTTTTCACAAATAGTCATTATACAGAGCAGGGAATGATAAATGATATCACTTAGCAAAATAACCTGGGGTCCTTCAACACACACAGTCAAAAAGTAAGCTGTTTATCTAACTAACTACGCAATTTATATGACTTCATAGTATACTAATATCTCAAGTAAAATAAAACAGGTGTGTCTTTTATTGCAATAGTTCTAGAAGCAGAAACACAGCTTAGAGCAAAATCATGGTCTCTCTAGCATTTAACTGCAATCTATATTTTTTGCACTGTGCTTAAAAGAGGAAATTGTACAAAAACTTCTTATGCCAATGGTGTAACAGATTTACACCGGAGGTTTCCACTGCTGCAGCTACAGCAGCACAGACAGAAGGACCCCATGCAAAGTAATTTTTATGTCCAACCTCTAGCACAGAAGGTGGTTTCTCATCCTCCACCTGTGTGGTGGTTCAGCTGATTAATGGTCTGACTGTGACAGCTGTTACACATGCAAAACTTGCACTGATGCGAATGGTGAGGTTTTTTTTATCTGCATAATGACTCGAGGACACAACTCTGAATCATATCACACATTCTGACTCAGGTCTCTTCCTTTCCTAATTATTGCATTCTTTGCTAATGGATGGCATACATTTTCTTCCAATATATCTCAACCAACTGTTCTTGCCAGACATAAATCAAACTTATAATACTAAAAACTTAATCTAGAGAGATTTTCTATTAAAGCTTGCTATGTCTGTCTCCAGGCAGAAATTCAGGATCTCAGAAGCAGCTGAGATTGGTTATCACACATGTTGTGCCTGCACTTACCAAACCAGATCTTTAAGACTTATGAAAACATTTATGTATACAATTTGGAGTACTTGGTGGGAGGATGCATCTAAATAACAAGAAACACAATGGTAAGTGTTCATAAAATCAGGGCCCAAATCAACAAAAGATTTCATGACACAAATATGCCAATATCAATTTTTATTACTGAGCAATAATAGGACAATTATTCAGCCAGGATTACTGGGTTTCTACATCTGGAAACAGCAGTGTAGGTAAGCTCTTCAGGGTAGAGCTACTACTTCTAGGTTTACACAGAGCCTCCAGGCTGTGGGCTGCCATTTGAAGATCCAAATAAACAAATACCTGGCAAATAATAATTTAATACGATGCTGCCTGATTCTTGAGTGTGGTCTGATCCTTGACCTCAAAACTTTGTAACGTTTTGTAAAATCATATGAACTGAATTACTGAACTAAACAAAATTCTTTTTACTTTAACTATACAGCAAACTTGTTCTCTTTGTAGAATTCCATCCCTTCCAAGTCCACAGCTGAGTTGCTGCTGTTGGACTTTAACAGTCACGCACTGGATTTTTACCTTCCTGTTATATTCTTGCTTACAGGGGCTTCCCAGATGGACCCACGGGATGTGAACTCGGTGCCCAAGTCCTCTTCCCATGGACCAGGTGGGATTTCCCACGTGGAGAAACACTGGAGGCAGCTATGAGCAATGGCACTGAGTCTGGGCGAGGCTCAGAGGAACCTGTGTGCGTGCTGTGCGTGAAGGGCGCAGGGTAATTAGGGAGGATGTGCCAGCCATGCAACACCCTGAGGAGAGCTGAGCTGCCAATGCCAACAGGTCCCACGGCAGAAGAGCAGGGTGGCATAGTCAGTGACCAGCAGCTGGTCACAGAGAGATGCTGGCTCCCCATCAGCTCTCACACTCCATCACTTTCAGGAGCTGTCAGGCACCTGTGTTAGTGATTTCTTCAGCTCCAGTCTACCAGGTAGACTGTGACAGGCAGTTACTGAGGCATTTTACAAATTAAATAGAGTATCTCTTGCCCTGTTTTTATAGTTATTTCAAGGAAACATTTCAAAATAGGATATAACAACAGAGAACTGCACATCTAACATCACAAGCAAATTATAAACACCTTTAGAAATACACCTTTGCACAAGACTGCACACACGTAAACCAAAGCATAAATACAAAGATGTAAGTGCACTACAGAAGATATTATTCACGAATGCACATAATATAAAAGAGAACATGTCACTTCTTGATGTATTCTTCACTACTAGTCTAAAATTATCAGTCAGATAGGATGCAAAAATCTGAGACAGTCCAAGGAAAAACCTGTTTTCTTTTTTCTTTTCCGCTTCTCTTTCAAACAGTGTTTCAGAAAATCTCTTTGCGTTTTATAACTTCTCACAAAACTGAAAATAAGTGTCAGCTGGGTAAGTTTACTGATCCCTGGCATAACAAATATTACGTAGGTTCTCTGCCTCTGTGAGAGTGCACTACCACCTGCTAGTAAGTAACACTTCCATTTTATGTTCAGCATGTAAGGTATGATGATACAGTCATTGCAATGAGAATCCTTATGCACTGTGTGTGGTCATCTCATGACAATGGAAATAGATAGTAGATAAATCCACTTACCACATTACAAAAACAGAACACACAGACAACACCATCCTCCCACACTTCTCCATACATCCAGTATCTAGTGTTAACTAGATTAAAAAAACACAGTTTGGTCAATAACAATCTGCTTTTACTTTAACCAGGAAGCTCATCTTTCCTCCTTTGTCTGTGACTTTAATTGTTCTCCACCTCTAGTTCTTGCAAATGGCACCACTTTGCAAAATGCTAAGAGATGCTTCATCTGTGGAAGATGCCATGCTGAATAAACCTCTACATTGTCTCACTCTGCACGTGCTGAGATTTCTTCTGCCACTGATGACAAGTGTCTTTTAGAAGGGACAGGCCTAGTCTGAGGAGCTATTCAAAGGGTAAATGCTATCTGTGTTTAAAAAGAAGGTCTACCCTTAGCAGAAAATCTGATAGGTTCCCAGTTGCAGGAATATAATAATTTCTATTATCAAGATTGATTTGAACAAGAGAAAAGAACTCTACCACAGCTGCATTTTTTACACCCAAGGTTTTAACTTTACACCAAGAAGTTAAGACCAGTGCTGCACATGTGTGAGGCTGCATCTCCAGGGTGGTTAATTTCTCTGAAGTCTAGCTAGAAACTGGCCATAGGTGAACAATTCAGTTTTAAGGAAATTTCCATTTTTGTAGCTCCTGGATCATTATTTAGATGTATCTATTGAATTACAGGAAGGAGATATCTTACGAAAGAAAGATCATTAGCGTCTGAGTTGCTCATCCTATTGCTGTTGATTTCTGTGATGCAACAACCTTTGGCAAATGCACTTGAAACTATGTCACGCTTGTCTCCTTCTTGGATGTAAGGCCTGTGGAAGTTTTCTGGTATCTGGAAGTTGTTTTCATTTGTACTCAGGGAACAGGTAGACAGTAGTTAAAAAGTTTCCCTATTGCCTTTACAGAAAAATGAGTTTGGGAAATCAATTCTGGAAATGAAATTATAATTCAGTTTCTACTTCTACTGTGCCCTAGATGACTTAGACATTACCTCATTGACAAGGATCAGAAAGAAACCACTGTTTCAACTTGCCAAGCCTGTGGCTAGAAGTGACATTCTACGTCTGATCTTAAGTAATGATCCCTAAGTAAAAGGCTATATAACTAATTACTAATCCCCTGAGCTGTCTGGGCTATAGATGGCACCATCATACACTATTTATTTATTTGGATGAAATTCTGTATCAAAATATTTCAGCAGGACTACAGCGACCTGGCAAGATACTATAGGGATGGATGACTTAGATATGCCACAGATCAGATAGATATTCTTAATAAGTCTGTGACTCTCAAAATGTTAAAACATATGAAGCTACTTATCAAAAAGCAAAACATATCACAGATTTTCTTTCTGACTTTTTTTAACTTTAGGAACAGCATATAAAGAAACAATACTGCAGAGTCTTAATTTTTCATCAACTAGCTCTATTCCTAATTATTGCCATATTTTATCCTCTGCAGATGCCAAAGATAAAATAGAGACATAATTAAATGAAAAGCAAGGAGGAGATGTCCTGAACCTAAATGTGTCTAAGATAACCTAGTTTTTTGGAATCTAAACAAACGCCTCTTTAAACATTTCTTCTGCAGTGTGCCTCACTTGGAAGCATCTTCATTTCCATGTGAAAATCACAAAATTGAATCCCTGACACCAATGCAACTAAGAACTCAAGAGCTTTTCTTCCTTAAAATGTACAATCATTTCTCACTAGCTGACACTAGCTGTTGACCTCTGTGATTTGTTATCTTCGACATAAAGTACACAAAAAGCTTTAGAAATTCCACATACAGGACCATCTGGTTAGTGTTACCCCATTTATTCCACTCTTTTTCCATTAAATGTTTGAACCAGAAGTACACGAAACACTAATAGTAAGTAGAACATTCAACAAATGTTAATGACTGACTAAAACTTATCACATTTTTCATTTTAAATTCCTCATGGAAGAAATCTGTTTGTTTTCAGAAATCTTCATCATTAGAGAATTTTCTCACTGGCCTGAAGAACTGATAGCTTTCCCTTTTTTTTTTACAATACTTGCCAGTTATGTGCGTGTAGCATTCAAACACGGGGAGTTGAAATGGTGCACGTTTTACTTGTGCACGCCTTACAGCTGCTTAAGTCCTGTGATGGGACTACGCCTCCTTTGCTTCATGTGCTGAATAGGAAAGGTATGTGCTGGCTTTCGAGCGCATGGCAAACAATATTCCGTGCCCAGGTGCACAGAATCCTTCTCTGAAGTTCACATATGGCAACCCATTTTCTCATCCTACAAAAATTTTCCAAGCCCATACCAGTTTGCAAACCAATTATATGATAAACCAGAGGAGAAACGGGCACACACTCATCCTGCTCTAGATAATTATCATGATCCCCTGTGATCTGAAAGATCAACATCACAGAATCACAGAATAATCTGAGTTAGAAGGGACTCACCAGGACCCTCTTCAGTAATTCAAACTTCACACATCAGCTGAAGTTTCTACCTACTCACTCTTCTAGGGAAGGTGTCTCTGTTTCTCCTGTTGTAATCATTCATTTCCAAATTATAGCTGTTCATTACAGCAGACATTTTGATGTCCCCCAGCTCCCCCAGACACAGCCACGTGACCATTTGGATGGATGAGAAAAGGGCACTGGACACTAGGTCTGTATATATCTCTTTCATTCTCCTTTTGACCAGAAACTCTTCGTCAAATGTGCACAAAAGTGCACAATGGCAGTATTGTATGGTTGATTTTTTGGTGAGGTATGTGTCTAAAAAATCTCTCCCTATCTATGTTGAAATGGTAACATTCTCATCTGTGCATGTGGTTATATCAACATCCACAGGACTCAGGACTTTCCAAAAATGAGAACTGAATATTGGGCAGTTTATCTCTCAAACCCAGGACAATTCCCAGGCACTGGTGCGGGGCAACTGACATGTTCCAACTTAGTTTTTTATTCTAGCAGTTAGCAATTGTTCCTCAAGATTTAGAGCTCCCCACAAACTCTCCATCCCAGACTGAAAAGAATAAGTGAGGCCCTTGTCAGGAAGAGAAGCTGCTGAGCATATCAGGCAACATCTGGAATAGGATGGTATTGCCATTTTGAGGCTCTAGTTATCCTCCAATGCATTGACATGCTTCCAGTGACTGACAGAGTCAAGGGCGGGCCCTGAGTTTTTCTGCAACTGCATTACATTAAATAAAACATATTTTAGATTGACTCCCTTGCATTTACATGCATTATAAAAATGTATTTCATGCATTCAGGGTAGAAATATATTACAGGAGCACACCTATGTTCATCATGTCAGTGAAAATTTTATAAACTATTTTCATATTTGCAACAAAACAAAGAAGCTTTAGATTTCCAAACCAACAGGAACCTCTCACTGAGTCTGTAAGTTTAGCAAGAGCAAAGTAAGAACAGGATGATGCATGGCTTGAGAAACTGTTAAGGAAACTGAATCTTCTTTTATATCATCTCAGGTTCATCTTTTCAAACATAATTATAAATTAGAGTTATAATGAATTTTATCATGGGTGGGGGTTTGGTTTGAAGCAACAATACTACATTTGATTCAAGAATAATCAATTGAAATCTATAATACCAGTGTGCCAGCTTTTTCAAATTAACTGACCACAGCTAGCAAACAGCTATTAACATGGTGACTGTGTGGGGATACAAAGATATGCAGTGTCTGTGGTGCTGAACCACAAAGTATTTTTAAAAGAAGAAAAAATTAAAGAGGATGACCTTCCCCTCCCCAACTGGTCATAAAGACAATGAACTTATTCAATCTTTACAGTCTTTTGAGCTCCTTTATAGGAATATTCCACCAATTTCCAAAATTATAGCTGGTGGTTGGCTTAATATGATTTGTGTGTTAAACAAATGACAGCGTTCACAACAGGGCAAAGCATTATATAAACCAGTGATTAGTGCACCCTTGTATATATGCCACACATCAAAACCATCACACATCTTTGAAATTGATTATAAAATCCTCTGTAAGTATGTACAGTAATAAAGCCACCCTGACATCGAAACATCCAGACACGGTTTACCATTCACTGCTAAATTCATCCATTCAGCGAGATTGACACCAACCTTTTCTATTTTCTCTCCCTAACAAACTGCAGATGTGCCTTTTGTGCAGGAGACAAGAACAAAAGACTTAAAGGATGACCTTCCACACAACAATATGGACGTAAGCTGGCAATGGCCACGGGAGCAGTAGTGCTGGCTGTGCTCTTCCCAAGGAGAACGGACGCACCAGTGCAACGTCACTGCTCTCCACTGGCCCAGGGGACAGGAGTGATGAGGTCAAGCTAAATCCTGTGTCTCCAACCCAGGACAGAGTTACGCTCCTATTGCACTAACAGGACAGCTCAGATCATCTGTTCCAGCCTTTCCATCAACAACAGACGGTTCATATAAGAATACAGTATAGCTCAGTTCTTTTTTTTTTTTTTTTTCCCAGATTTTGAGGAATATGGTTGCCTAAGGACAGATATGTGCTTTGCTATAAGACTGCCTGGTAGTAAACACCCTCTAAAAAAATCCAGCAATATTTTTCAGAAGCAAGCAATGAAAATTGCACAACTGAAGACATAACAAAAACAGTGTTTTTAACAGACTGAGAAGTCTGTTAAGCTGAATTTTAAATGATTATGATAAATCAAAGGATTCTTGTGCAATTCCTGTACTAATTAAAAAAAAAAAACAAAACCACAAATGAAGAGACCAATTACCTTTTTTTTTTTTTTTTTCCCCAGCAGGAAAGTATACATTTGTCCTATTTCCCTATAATAAAGAACAAGAAAATTCTTTGGGCTCAGGCAATATAACTGCTCACCTCAAAGGTAGATGCCAGGCTTAGAAAATTTCTAGTGATAATTCCTGAGTTTCAGAAAGCAACTGTGAGGAGTTGGTTATGACGGGGATGCATACAAAGCCATCCTTACAATGCACCTCTTCCTTCTGCTTATTGAAAGAGCGGCTTTGGAAAAGCTTGAAGAATTTTTTTTTTTGATACTGGCATTTTCTTTGCTCATCACTTTGACCATTGTTACTCCTCTTTGCTATGGTTTCCCTTTTTCTGTTATATAAACATAATCTACTTGATTTTTCTTTCAAAGCATTCTCAGCCTAATCCCCTCCCAACCTATTCTCATTCATTTATTCCAGAGGGGAGAGCTCCCACCTCCAGTCAGCCCCTGACAGTAGGCTCCATCACCCATTTGTTACCTTTTCAAGCAAGGATCTTTGTGCTTTCTCCCCTGCTGCCCCCATGCTTGGGTAGAGCTCCTTGTTCATGTCCACAAAGCTGCCTCGTTATCCTCCTTCAAATCCCCTCTCAAGCCTCCTCTTAACTCTGATGCCAGAAAAAAAGCTTGACAATGGCTGTGCTGCTGCAATATTGAGCCCACTACCTATGAAGCCAACCTTCTTATTCACTCCTCATGCTTCTCCATCTGCTTATATCCACCTGTTGTCTCCTGTCCTTGGGTTTAAAAGTTATCAGAGGAGAAAGGGCTACATCAGCTTGAATTACTCTGCCTTTTCTGAGAATGCATATTCCTGTCAGCTGACATGAGACAACTTGTTACTCTGAGAAAACATCTTTATATGCCTCAGCCATCTGGATGTAAATTCTCTGGAGGGGGCAAGTCTGCTCTGTATTTGGACACTGCCTCAAGATCCTGGTCCTGGCTATTTCATAGCACAAAAACATTGCTGGATATATAATAAGGATTATGTTTGCCCTTCTAGACACCCAATTGTATGTATTACCATAGCTTGGGAGCCCGAGTACATGGACAGAAGACAGAAAGTTTACTAAACAATTGAATGAAATATGGGTCAGCTTCTCACAGCATGGAACATATGGCCCATATTTAAATATGACTAACACACAGGCCAAAGTCTAGTAAACTTTTAGCAAGTTGGTTGATAGACATATACAGCTACAGACTACCTGGTTACCCATCCATAAGCACAGTTACTATGAGCAGGGTGTTAAAAAAGCTTAACTCAGTCTAACAGCCTCATAGACAGGATTAAAACTTTTAGCTACTGTGAAATTATCTCATTTACAAAGTTAGATTTTATTTTACAGGTGAAGTGGTTTTTGAGGGATGCTAAAAGAAGTGGGTTGGTGCTGTCCAGGGCAGGGAAGAAGACTTCCTCTGAGTGGGGAAATAGAGCCTGTGAATCATTCAAAGTAGAGGAAAAACGTATCTGATTGAAACAATCAACCCAATTTTCAATCTGTCATTTACTTAAAAAAAGTAGTAGTACTTTTATTGTAAAAATAAATATTTAGCATTCAAAAGCAAAAATTTCAACCTTTAATTCTGTGCTTGCTTATTTTCTAAGGGTGAGGCTTGAATTCGCCCTTGCCTAAAAATCCCATTTAGAAAAGTGTGGGATCAATTTCTTCCTTTTTTGAAAAAAACCAAACTTTAAAAAGTGGAAAAAATCCCACTGAGGCTGCAGGGTAATGTTTTTCATTAACCGGAACAAGCATTTTCAGAAGTAAATCTGCATGGTTTTTTTTCTGGCAATAATTAACAAATTATTGTATATCGGTGTTTTTTTTAAAATTACTCCCCAGATAATGACTTTTCTGTTACTTTACACCAATAAATACTGCCAACCTGTTTGTTTTTAAGAACAAAGCAAGAAGTCCAAAGCCTATTGCTGCAAGCCATGTTTCCAATCCCTATCTTCCACACAGTTTTGAACTATAAAAAAGAAAATATTTTTCTAAAACTTAATATAGAAAAATGAGCATGACCAAAACAGTTTCAAACTCCAGTCTTCGAATGAAAGTGTAAAATGAATTTGAAACTGCAAAGGAAGTAACATTTGTTTTAGTAAACAGCAATTTGTACAGATAAGGTTATTTACACAAGAGCTCAACACATTTTTTCCATCTGTATTATTGGACAAGATGGATTCAAGAAAATTCAAGAAAAGTAAAATTGAATAAACAAAGGTATCCATATATTTAAAAAATCGATTTCTTTTATTACTGCAGCTAATACTAAATCAGCCCAATGCACTGCCATTTTAAGGAATTCTTACAAAGTTTGAATGAGTAAGTGTACTTCATTACAAAAGATAAAAGTTTCTTCTTCCCTACAGTGAAAACAGGTAATTTCAGAAGCTGTGGCTTGTAATTATTCACAGCTGAAAGGCTTTTAAAAGGTCCATATTGAAAACAGTGACCCCCAGCTTCCCCTCAGAATGAATGGAGGTAAAAATTCTCATTTTGCTGGAATGCTGGTTGATAACTGTTAAGCAAAACATGCATTTCTTCATTACAGTGCGGTCTGCAGGTTCATTTAAATAACAATATCATCCAACATAAAAGTCACAAAAGAATTATCTGGCAATTTCAATATGTTGAAATGTATTATTAGTGCTAACAATGGGCACCTCAAGTAAATAAATGAATGTCTGTTACTGGCAGCATTACTTCCAACTATTTAGCTTTATGGAATATCAAACTTTATAATTCAACACCTTGGTCAAGAGTGTTTGCTTGTGTAACTTTTGAACTAGAATTGACATTTTTAAATGTCTCTCCAATTTCCTCTTCCTTTCCCCATCGTTACCAAGAAAGTAGAAAAAATATATTGCCCAAGCACAGGGAGCACTATTGTGTCCTTTCGCGAGGTATTTAAAGAGCAACCTTCATAGTGTCATTATTTTTCAAGACAAAATAAACCCCAGATTTGTAAATTACATTTTTTTCCCCGAAAGGCATCAATATATAAATTACATCAACCGTATACAAAATGCATGAACAGTCTTTTGTGACCTGCAAATCCCGCAGATTTCACAGAAAAAAGAATTAACATTCTAGAATCTTATTATTACAGGAATATAATCTCTATCTCAGGAGACCCCACCCAATTCATTACCAGTAGGATACACATCACAATACCAGAGTTATACACCCTCTGAGATCGATATCAGTGTGCCTAAAATCACGCCATGGCTGCGAGTGCTCTCTAAGGAACCACTCCCACTGTGTGTCTGCAAGTGGCTCCAGGAGGAGGAGCTGTGCTGGTTATCAGAGATCACACCACACACAACTTTGTAGGGCACCCCGACTGCTGATGAAGTTTTCAGGGTGGAAATTTAGCCTGGCACCCTCACCCCTGTATACACAGGGCTCATCCACACCCCAGATTTTCCCCTCCTCCCCACTGTTAGTAATCCAGCTGGAACCTATGAGGCGCCCAGACACAGCAAGCTCTGATATGGTCCCTGACAACACAGGTGACCTGTGATATTTCACACAGCTCTTCATTCTGGTGATGCTTCGAAGGCTCTGCCACAAATTTCTCTCAGTTGCCTTTTGGATGCACTATCCTTCTCTGCTGTGTAACCCTTGGTGCTTCCCAAGGCACTGAACAGTTTGCTCAGTGCAAAGTTGGCGGTTCAGCTTATATCTCCAGCAAAGGTTAGGTTTGATTTAAGTCTCCAGTCTTCGCACTGAAATGACTGAAACACACTCCCTCCCATACGATTTTGTCAGGTTTGCTGTAGGGTTGGCAACCTCAGGCAGATGGATGGGATGGACAGCAAAGAGATGGTAACATCTTACACACCACAGCTAGACTCCTCGGAGTACATCTATCAATATCCTACATCTGCTGAGCTTGTTAGACACTTCTTCACATCCAAGATGTCCACTACAGAGGGTACCCAAAAAACTGAATCACCTCACATGAAAATGACAGATTCAGTTGAGCCCAGAGAAAGAAAAAACTTTTCCCAGAAGACAGTGAATACAATGAAGTTATGTACCATTATCACACAGATGATTGAGAAAAGGTTGGAGACTGTTGGGATATGCTGAACCAGAACAGCAGCTTTAAAGCACAAATGTAGTAAAATAATCCCTTTTTTATACCAGTGTAGAAAGGATGCAGTTTATAATTCAGGAAGACAAAATTTACTTATTTTCACAGATCTGCAGGTAAAGAGAAATGCAGTTCTGTTTAATGTTAACTATATTGTTTTCATGGGCATATGTGGCCTGGCAAAGTATCAATCTCAAATGATTGCAGAGTTTGCAATGACTGACAAGACAGAAGTCAGTCTTGCAATTAAGGCAGCGTATTCAGATATGAGAAACAAAGGTTCACTTCTAAATGTTGTGATGCATTCTCTGCACCACCTTTGGTAAGTCAGAGTCTCTGCAACTGCAGCATATGGCAGAGATAACGCTGCTCCTTTCTCCCATTCTTTGTCTTGACAAACAAGATTATTAACTCATCAGTGCAGAGGATTTCTCTTAATTTGTGTTTATACAATAATTTGTACAACATGGCCCTAATTTCAGATGGAGACTCTATGCACCACTATACTTCTAAATAAAGCCTGGCTCGATTTCTTCAAGTCTATAGAGCCAAATTACAGCAATTCATTTAAGCAAATTGAAGAAGGGCTTGTATATGGGAAGACAGAAAAGGACTGAACATGTGGTTAGCAAGGGGGAGTTTCTTGTGCTGTTAATCCAATTCCAGGGTGACTGCTGGGAATCTTCTTTACTCAGTAAAGCCCTTAATTATGAAGAGAGTCTATACAGAACTGCTGAGGACAAAAACAATGAACAAGTGTCATGGTTAAACTATCTTTTCTTTTATAACTGGCTCATTTCAAATGTCTAACAGAGAAGTCTACAAACCCAGAACCACTGGACCAGAAGCACTATATTGTTTTTATATGATAGGTCAGTGCCTCAGCATCCTGTAGCTAAAAGGGTATTTCATCTGTGGAAGTATTTATAAATATTACACAAGTGCTGAAAGGAGTAAACGTCAATGAATAGTAGTAGCCTGTGACGTCTCCAGCATGTGATACTGAAAACCCAAAAAGCAATTTGGCACTTTCAAATGCTGGCACTAAATACGGCAGAGTAATGTGTTTCTACAATTCTCATTCTATACATGTGTGATCTCACCCTCAGGTCTGTAGCCAAATACAAGAAAAGGAATAAGGGGGAGCTGCAAAAACATGTGAGAAAGAAATACTAAATAGTAGTTCTCCAACCCCCACTGCTATGTGGCACAGAGACAACGTTAGCAATGGAAATCCTGTTGCAGGTAGCCAAAAATTCAAAGAGAAGAAGAATGCAAGCAGCAACAGACCCGAAAAACTCAAGAAGATCCTACAGCCAGACTTACAGCCTGTTTTAGGTTCCCTGCACAGACAGGTCTGATCAGGCATGCCATCTTTTTTCTTGTTTCTTTAAGCGTAAAAATGGGTGATTGCTCCTGACTTCAGCATATTTTTGCTCTAATGTGCAAACTGCCAGACAGTCCCACACTAGAGATCGATATCATCCAAATACTGCAAGGAGTTCTGATAAAGTATTAACTGAGTGCTCTGACCAGTTATTAATGGAATCTTTCTCAGTTATTGCAGCGATCATGTCAAAACCTGAGCCAAAGGAATTTAGGCAGGCTCTGTCCAAGGAATATGACACAGGAATGCAACACACATATGGCAAAGATTTAATGTATATGAGGACTGCTAGGCAAATGATGTTTTTATTGTCCAAGAAACAATGGCATATTCAAATCTGGTATAAGTAAGGAGTGAATAATGATGTTAGATCATCGCACCACCAGGGAAACACAGAAGAAAAATTTGTTACAAAATTTGTCTCTCTGTGAATGAAGTAAAATAATACTGAGGACGGGCAGACCATCAGGAATCAAGCTGCTTACAGGAAGAGGTGGGTTGGCATGTTTTTATTGCCAGTAATTTTCTAATGAACTGTTGACAATCACAGATGTTCTTACACCTCAGACAGCTGGGGTTCTCAAAAATTCACCATGTGGTCAAGCGTCAAATTTTAACTGGCTTTTACCTGCCTTTGTGGTTCTGACTTCTCAGAGAATTCTCTACTCAGAGAATGCCGGTGGTTTACATTTTTTCTGTTAGCAGTTGCTGGCTAAATGCAATAGTTTTCACACAGCAGCAATACTAGCTTGGCTTTGCCCTGTTTTGAAGGTAAACACTGCAGCTTAAAACCAGACTAAACCACACATGGAACAATGAAATGAAAGACAACTTGTAAATACCAACCACAAAGGCACACAAATTTCCTAATTGGAAAGAGACATACAATTTTTCACTTAGCTTTTAAGAGCATCGTAAAAATGTGCACAAAATCACCAGTTTTCCACAGCTCTATCCCTTTTTTGGTCACAAAAAAACCCCAGATTAAACATGGGTTTGTAACCAATCCCTAAGCCATGAAATTTTCACAACAGTGATATGAGTTTTAAGGTAAAAAAACAAACAGTAAGAATTAAAAACATGGGATGTGCTATCAGACAATCATAATTATACATTTCTCCAAATTATAGGGATGCTCTGGTCTTTGTGATTGTAAACAAGAACATTTTCTGAGAAAGCTACTAGAACAGGATGTAAAAGTATCTTTGCAGTCACTGCTGTGGTTTGATTTCCTGAAACAAACTAGAGTAAATTCAGAATTATCCTGGATTACACAAGAAGCCAATCTATAGGAGTCAAATAAACCCACTGGAGACTGTTACATTTACCTAGATGCATCTGTTGATTCGAGGGTGGAATAACTCTCCTCCACAACTTGAGGGTCTCAAAATGTCTTAAGTTATTCTCCTGTGACAGGCTGTGCCATCTGCTTTTGATAGAAAACAAAAATGGAACTTTTACATGAGACTTCCTATAGGCTGTTTTATATGGGAATTATCCCAATATTAAACAGTTTCCTTTTAGCTTTAGTGTTCTTGTTAGCTTCTGCTAAAACAATAGCAGTAGGCATAAACCAGTACCTTTAGAATCTTCTCTCTCAAACAAGGTATTTCTGAACTTGATAACATCACCTGAAACATTCTGTCTTTTTATGACCTAGAAAAATGGCTGCTATTCTAAAAATGTGTTTATTTTTAAATTATATGTATTTGATAGTTTGACTTGTTTTTAATCATCTCATCCAGAAGTGATGTGCTAATAATGACAACTGAAGTACCTGAAGATACCTTTCATTTACAGATTTCAAATTAAAGATCTCTCAACAGTTCGTGAGAATTGTCACCTTCACTTCAAAAACCAGGAAAAAAAAGGAGTAGAAAACACTTTTCATATACTGGAGAGAGAGAGAAAGAAGTCCAGCCAGATTACATATTCCAGTCTTGTCTTTTAGTGCTTGATGGCACAATCCAGTTCCTTCTCCTGCGTTAATGAGTATGTAAAGTAAAACAAAGAAATTAACTACAAATGGTACTTCTGACCATGTCACTATCCTGGTAACAATTCTTTGGATGACTTCTACTATGCACTACAAGCGCATATACTACAATGGACTCTCACACTGTGGTTCCTCCCACATGGGAACCCTGCACCCAGCATCCTCCTTACACAAACAGGACCATAAGGCACAGGAGCTGTTTGCCCTGGTCCATTATATGGTCTATTAATACACCAAAATCACCCAGTAGCTCAGTGCTCCCCAGTGCCCAGAGCTCCCATTTGATCAGCAGTTTCTGATGCCTCACTCTTCACAGCCACAGGAAGACCTACAGTAAATGCCCCCATATTTTTTTGTTTGATTTGCACTGTCACTGTGAATTCACAACAATGCATGGAAATGGTTGTAAAAATAAGGACAGCCTTTTGCATGCCACTGATTCACCATGCTGTGGTGCTCTCTTGGCTTAGACTGGATTTCTCTAAGGTGGGACTGCACACACTCCTGCTCCACAAAACTTATTGAATCATGGACTCTTCTCTTATGCAGAAAACCTCTCTCTTCTTCTGTAGTCTCTTTCAGTAAAAAAGCAACTTTTGTTAGGAGAGATTGCCTTGCTTGTTCTCCCCTGCCCAAGCTCTCTGCACATTCTCCAAAACTATATTTTAAAGGACTGTGCTAAAACAACTGGCCTTTTGTTCTATCTCAGGGGACGTTTCATTGTTGCAGACCCCAAGACTGTGTCAAGAAGCCAGAATGAATGGGATTTCAAAAGCTGCTCCCATCCTATTGTGCTATGAAGCATCTTTTGAAAAGGAGCCAGCTTGTCACTCACTCTGTACTGTTAGCACCTTCTCCCTTCCTAGGGAATCTCAATCCAAAATGGAGATAAGATAACAATGGAGAAAGCAAATTAGCCCAATGTGTAAAATGGAGATGGCAGTCAGGTGTAGAAATATAGTGTACCTACAATTTCAAGAGTAATTTGTAGATTTTACAGAGCTCTCTGATAAAATCCAGCATCACTATTTTCATGTATGTATTGCTGTTCCTTTAGCATAGTTTGATAAATATGGCAAACATATTGAAATACACTTCAGATTAAAATAAAAAAAAAAAAAACACCCTCCTGTAAGACTTTCCTCAGATACACCCAATATAAAAATTTGTACCTCTTTCTCTCACATAGTTCCTTCCTTTTTCTCCTCACCTCATAAAAAGTAAATCATTCTCTAAAAATCCGAGTAAAATTTTAAAGCAATATTTTTTTCTGGCGTCATGTAATGTTTGGCTCTGTTCCAACTCTCATTCAGGAAATCTAGATAAGATCTAAATAGGAATGACTTTTTCACTGAAGAGAAGCTACTGTGCAGATCTAATGCCTTCTCTCCCAAATGAAGTAATTGCTTTGACTGTAAATGACCAAAAGCTCTATTCTACTGAGTTACCCAATACACTAAAGAAAGGAAAAGCTTCTTCAGACTGCCTCCATGTGAGCCCCTAACTCATAAGCACTTATTCATCTTATGGTCTAGTGAGCTCCAGCCCAGGTTTTTTTTTGGTCAGCCTTCTGAGTGGGCAGCGAAACCAGAAGTGACCACGGGGATGTGGCTGGACAGAGGGTGCTGACACATGTGATCAGCAGATCACACTGGGCTGACTGAAGCTGTGTCCTGCTGGGCTGCTGGAGGTTATCGCCTTCACTGGAGAGGTGCCTGAATGGGAAACGAATCTATTTGTGAACAGCTGCAGTTTACAACCCACTATTATACTGTAAATTAAACCAATGTCAGGCTACATTAATATAGCAGATTATAAACAGCGGTGAAGGAACAAATGTACATCCTATTCAGCTATCACCACGGTGGTTGTACTGACTTCCCAAAGAAAGGCAGTATGTACAACCATGAGTAGAAACTGCTTCAGCCACGTTGGCTGAATGTTCAATGTGTCAGCAAACATGAGACATAATGAACGAATTAAGCCCAGTTTCCTTTGTGAATTGAGTTAGGACACAGGAAAGAAAAACAACTTGAAAGAAGAAAAAAAAAATTTAGGCCATCAGAGGAGATTACAATTGCATCAAGTTTTAAAATTTGAAATGAATGAGTACATACAACACACAAATGTTGTATTGTCACAGTCTGCACTGTTTAAGCAGAAGTAATCCAGAGATATGGAAACTACCAATTGGGCAAGGAGGACTGCAGCAGGGATCCAGCTCAGAGATCAGCTTGGCCTGCCTCTTGACCTTCAAAGCCAGGCCTACTCACAATCTGAGAAGTTGGACAGAACTGCTTAAAACAGACACGCTGATCTGTGTGATAGCCTTGGGCAGGGGGCAGAGGGGCAGAAATAATGTTTGGTATCTCAAAGGCAACTAAATCTAGACCCCTGGAAGCATCATATAGATGCAGCATCTATTCATGTGACATACAGGGGCAATTTAAGCACCTTTATTTGAGATGGAGAATTGCAGCTTTGGCAGAAGTGGTGGAAAGCACTTTCTACCCAGCCTCTCCTTAACCTGGCCTCCATGCTTAGCTCAGATTTATGAATACCCTGCTTGGACACAGGCCCCTAAAATACAGGAGTGGCAAATCTGCTTTGCATGACCAGGGCTTAAAAGTCTACTGTTAACCAAGGGTGAATAGTATCGCCAGATAAAATCTTTTGAAAGCAGAATGTCAATAAAGCAAGCTTAAACACACTGACATACATAAAACATTTTCCTAGTGGCATATTTCATGGACTCTAGCCTTACTAAACTTTTGAATTTATAAAAGCTTTGCCAATGCTAAAGTGTCACTAGAAATGTTAGATAATTAGGACTAAACACAAGAAAAAAAATAAAGACTTACAGTTGAAACTATCCATCAAATCTAAGTGCTTGCTTTACTTACACTGTAGAACTGTATTTACAACGATGCCAGAACAGTATAACTAGACATGTTCAAAGAGCAAAGAACAAATAATAACTAGTTAAATGTTATGCAACAGCCTAAAAATACTATCATTAAGTTAAGAAAATGGGTTCTCCTAGAACATTAAAACTACCCATTAAATGTATAAACTAATAATTGGTACTCCTGAGCTGTGACACTTAATAACCTGTGCAGGAAAGCAGCAAATGAGATCTAGGGAAAATCACTGCAAGTAGAATTTAATTTGTACTGCAATATTATCAGTCAACCACAGTCTAGAAAACCACAGAAAGATAGATAATGGTATGATTCTCAAAACCATGAAGGGAAGGAAATCTTGAAACTACCTGACTGGGTTATGGTACTGCAGGACAATGTTCCCCAAGTATTGTATCATATCAACACACAGCCTCATGAGCTTAAAGTTAGTGCTTCTTTTTTAACCTTAATGCTTTTGCATAGTGAAAACAATTCCCAGCCATGTGGAAAGAGAGAGGGGAAGAGATGGGTCATCGAAACACCAGCCCTACTCTTTAGTACTGCTGTTTTTCCCCCAGTTAATTCCCCTGCTTTCACTGACACTGCAGTTGTACAAAATTGAAAACAAGTCCAGTTGATCACATCAATTATTAAGTTCCGAATATGTGAAGGACAGGTTGGAAAGAGTGAGGGACAATTTGGAAAGAGTGTGGACCAAATCCAGCTTGGGCAGAACTGCTAAGAAACCAGTGGTTTAAGTAGCACCTTCAGCATTTGATGGCCACAGTGCCCTGATTGTATTTGCAGCACTTCAGAAAAGGAGAAACAGAGTTTACATCGGACCTCTCAAGTTTGCTCTGCCCAGAAGAAGTGAGAGCAGAACAGATGGGCACCTGCAGTTTTCACAGCCACAGAACAGCACTGCAGCCTGTCTCCTTCCCCGGGACTTCAGGCACAGCCTGACTGGTCAGGCAGAAGGACTGATCAGCTGCATCCACAGGTTGTAAAGTGATAATGCTTAGTCCCTGTGAGTCTTCTTCTGGCATTGCTATGCTGGCTTGGAACAAGAAAGACAAAACCAAACCAAACCCTGCCAACATTACTTTTCCAGCCAAACTTCCAGTGTTAAATAGTGACGGAAACAAGCTATTATTGACTCAGCTAACGTCCTTCAGAGGAGCAGTACAGCTATGCCAGGGATAACAGACCACTGGCACCAATACCAAGTTTGGCACTGACCTTAACTGGGGCTGATGCCAACTACAAGGAGTTACAACACCTTCTCAAATAAAATATGGCAAGAGATTCACCAAAGGTTCCCTGTGAGTGAGATATACTAGTAGGAAAAACTCCTCAGGCAAGAGAATGATATATCACATAAAGTGTTATTCTGTGAAATGACAATAGCAAACCAGCTGTTGGAACAGAGAGGTGGCATTGTTAAACCTAAACTGGGATGGGTGTGACACAGCTTAAGAAACAGGCTGCTGATTAAGCAAGGGGAAATGTCAGCTTGACAACAAGCTAATCGGAAGTGATTGCAGATCCTCTCTTTGTATCTATATCTGCATGTCAAAGTCACCGTGGTTTTGACAATGACCATCACTTTACAGGGCTGTTACAATATTTGTGTCATCACCTCCCATTGAGGCACTGAATTAATTTTTATTTTTTGAATGATTCAGAGCAGCATGTTACACAGGCAGTAATAATGCTTGAATTAGCACCAGGTTGTGCCATCAGTGGCTCTTAAGCTAATATTACTAGGACAAAACAAAAATCCCATTAAAAGGAGAGTATGTTTAGCACTGAACACTGGAGAGGGGTATTTACATACTAAATCTTATTAATAAACACTCCAGTATAGTGAGAAAACAAAGAGATATCAGCCTGAAATACGTAAGTACTGAATCTAATACTGCTGAGCTGGCATGAGCTGTCATAATCGATGGGAATTGTTTACACAGACTCCATTCCTTCAGTTACACAAACAGATCCCATGTAAACACTAGCCTGAACACACTGGTGCATGGCCCCATTCCAGGCTACTCAGAAATGCAAGGCAGTTCCACTCTCAATGACAGCATCATCCCATAGCCAGAGTTCACAAAGCAAGGATGAGGCAAACATTCATCCGAAATTCGTCACTCAGGACGTACATGGGACATTGGGCGAGCTGCTTTTACTCAAAAGGAATTTTTCCAACTTCTCTAAAGCCTACTTTTCTCCCACAGCTCTTTAGGATTTATGGCAGAAAGTGAAAAGTTGAGTGTTTTTAATTACTCCTATGGAAAAATCCTATAGGATTCAGTAACTGGGGTGGGGCTGGGTTGGATTTTTACCTAGGATGACAGAAAAAATTTCTGCAATGGAAAATTAGAGGATGATTCAAAGACTTACAGAAAGAATACTCCTTTTCATTAAATTTGAACAGAGTTGTTTCAGAGCCCTACTGATTTCTGTGGGTTTTCTTACTCAAATTCACTATTTCTTTTTAGAGGAGAAAAACTTTTCTCCCAGTATCACTATCAAGAAGCCATATTTTTCTCATATCTCATTAAATTCCTCCTTATAATCTCCCTCATCTTTTTTTAATATCAATGTAATGTATACACCCAGTTATTTTATGAACTTTGCCAACATATGACATGATGCTAATGCTTGTAAAACTAAAGCCAACTTCATTATATTTTACCTCAGGATAGTTATCAGGGGAACACTGTCTGATTCAGAAGAAAGAAAACATGCTTTCTTCATGCATTAGAATGTTATTAACTTATGATACCTAAATAAACTTTACTAGGATGAAAAAGTTTACTATACACTCATAAAATGGACCCATTGCTGAAGCTCCTAATATTTGTTTGACATTTAACAGCTGATGGGCAAGCATACTAAAAGGAAATTATGTGGTTGAAATGGAGTTTCATAGTTTATAGACAAATTTAAGATAAACACTCAAAGCAGACTCTGGATTTTGCACATGAAAATGCACCAGCTATCCATTTTGAGCCATATCCATATCAAATCTATGCAAGATAGCGTCATCACATTTAAACCACATTAACACTACTAATCTGTTAATTTAGCTCATTTCTGAGTAACAATGGGACAAATCAATTTGATCTGGTGTTTACCAAAGCTGTAGAGATTATTACTGGTACAAAATAATTATCCTAGCATGGTGAAAGTTAGCCTGCCCAGTGGAATTGTAAAAGCGTGACTGGGAGAAAGGAAGGGTCAGAAGGGCTGTGTATTTCTCAAGGATGAGTTTTCATGACACTGGTCTACAGTCCAGTCCAAAGTTAACCCAACAAACTTCATTTGATAATTTTAAAAAAGTTGAGAATTTGGAGAATTTTAAACCTCTTGAAAGTGAAAGCCAGTGAAGAACAGCTTCTTCCCACAGCTCTGTCAATTCTCCTTCAGAGTTGTGATATCCAGCCTGAGCTTCTACGACCAAAGAAAAGCCATTGTGCTGGGCTTTCCTGTAAAGAGACTCAAGTGAGAACAGACAAATTCTTTAAAAACTACAACACGTCCGAAGGGAGGCTGCAAACTCTACAAACAAATGTGTTAACCACCATCTCACTGGCTTCCACCATCCTTTCCCTGTCATCCCCACTTTAAAGAGCTTTTTCATAATCTGTTGTCTGGAAGGCAAAACAGTTAATGCTAATGTATTCAGGAACAGTATGCAGGAGGTTCCTAGGATCAAGAATCCATTTCTTGCTTTTTGTCATCTGACAAAAACATTTTGACTGTTTAATAATAATAATAACAACAACAACAACCAAAAATCCACATTTTAAATCTCTGGGAGAAGATATTTGTTTTAATTAGGAAGCTGTTGATTAACTTAACCCTGTGTAAGCATCACAGTCAGCTATCATTAAGCTGAAAAATATCTAAGAGTAATTAACATGGCATCTTTTAAGAACTTTTAAAAGCCTTTAAGAACTTGTTTTTAATTGTTTTCTGTCATTATAACAGAAATGCATACTTTCTTCATCAAACAACTGGAATATCAGAGCAGTTACCTTGCATGGGAAAAGTATTTCTACCTCCTTTCTGGGATCCATCAAAGTCTGCTCAAATCACTCTTTAGAGAATCTGATGTTGATCAACACATAGCACAACTCCTGAGGACGCAAGAATTCATTGTACCTAGGCTTGTCTGTTGATGAAATTGGCAGAGCACTTTTAATTGCATTCTCACCTCGTGCACTTGTCACTTCATTCTGGGAAACAAATTTTTTTCAAACCACGAATTACATAAATTTCATGAAAGATTTCTTAGAGCGTTAGCTGACTAGCTGTTAAACAAAGAATCCTCTGGTTTCTTAGAGTACTTCATGATGTGAAATGGCAAAGAAATATATGCATCAATAAAACTTTTAAATTGTCATTATATTAGTGACTGTATCTCTTGAGGCTGGAACTATGAACAGCACCATTGTTTTCATATGTACAAGAGGTTGTATTTCAGCTGGCTGCTACATACAACTAGTTAAGACCGAGGTCCATCACTTTTACTTTGAATACTTCTTACTTCCCAAGGAGTAAATTAAGCCAATGGAACCTTTCACAGAATGAGGATATTGGAATTCAGCCTCTAAATCAGTCTGCTAACTGGTTAAACTGTGCTTACTTAGGAAATGCTTAGAAAACAATTTCAATTTATAGCATAAATTGAGCAAAAGTTTCACAGCCAGACAGAAATCTTGGACTGCTCCAGCAATTAGGGCAAGTTAAGTGCCAGTTTTGCTCTAGTTTTTAAGCAGAGCTTTGAGCTATGTTATGGTTGCATTAGATACTAAATGGAGTGCTTCCCCCTATCTTTCCCCAAAATAAAGCTTTATTAGACATAGTAGAAATTCTTCATTTAAAAAGATCTTTAATCTTGCAGAAATTAGAAGCATAGCACCTTCAGCTTCTAATTCATTACTTACTCGTCACCTAAAAGGAAGCCAAATTTCTTTTGAAGGACAAAAGCTGGATATGCTTTTAATTTGCAAATAATAAAGACCTTTCTTGTACTCATTTAGAATAAAACCTAGCAGAAAATGTCTTTGAGAGCAGAGTAGTTCTGGAAACAGCTTGGCACTAGTGTAGTAGTAAGAAAAGGTGAGAGAAATGTGAACCAAACTACAGGTGGTAGGAGAAAAAACACTTAATGCTAAACACGTCAAATGGGCCCACAAAGACCTTTGAGAACCATGTATTACAGATTTAAGGGGCCCCAGTGTTTCCCATTGAGGTGTCTCAAATTTCACTACTATAAGAAGTTGCCATTACATAATATAACCAGACCCCAATATCACTGCACAGTGCATCCTGATGCCGAGTGCATGTCACGCTCCAGACTTCACCAGAAAAACAATGGCATTTGAAACCAATACTCAAGGGCAGCCTTAAGCTTTTTAGCTATCATGAGTTACAAGACCTTAAGTGGTTCTTCAGTTTCCTTTCCAGGGCAGTAACATTCCCCAAAGGCTTCTGGCACTGCATGGGAAAGAGTGTGCAGGCCTTTCTGGCTCGTGTTCAGCACTGCAAGGAGGACAGCAGGACACACACAGATCCTGGAATGGGAGGCACCTGGGGAGGTGCCCAACCCACCTGGGAAGAAATTAGTTAATTGACTCCCTACGAAACTTCAAAGGTGCAGGAAGATTCCAAGCAGTTTCATGCAAGGTAAAAAGCTTTCAGAGAGACAAAGAGATCCGTGACAAAGAATACATGCACACACTGCTATATGTGACTAGAAATACATGCTTCCGTTCTGGGGAAGTCTCAAAAATAGCAGAGTACTTATTTAGGACCTAGAGATCACTGCCCAGCCTCAAAACATCTCATGGACAATAAGCATTCATCATCAAACTGTCAGCTCAAAACACTGTGGATTATGTGGTTGTGGGTCACAAGTTGTGGATGAGGACAGTTGGGGAACTTGGATCAAGCTGCCTTCACTGTATTAAAATATTGCAGTAACAGGCAATTTTCTTTGCAGATATCATACAGATGAATACAGAGCCACATTCCTCAAAGTTACCTCCAGCATTGTGTGAAGGACAGTTGTGCTGAATGAGAAGCACATCAGAAACTGTTCTGGAGTCACTATTCAACCAAGACACCGAGTCATGCCATCCATAGGCTGACAGATGATAGCAAAAGGGAAGGAAGGGTATATAACAGAGAGGTTCAAGGGTGATGGTCTGCACAAAGACCAACAATACAGAGGCCTAGCCAGGGAATGAAATACTTTCCCATCTTCCTTCCATCCCTCTTCATCATTAGTCATTTGTATGGGTAGCTTATCACTGAGCCTTTTTACATAAATATCATTACCAAGTCAAATCAAAACAGGATGGTAATGGAAATCTGTGGAATCCTTGTAAATGCACTATGACAGCTTACATTTCATGACATAAACTAATTAAAACGTGCTTATTTTGTTTCTAGAACTGCATTTGAACTCTATGAAATAAAATATTTCATGGATGTCAACAGGGAGAGAATGGGAAACAATCTATCAAATGGCCAACCTAGAGAAACCTCATGTGTCCACCAACACAGGCATTTTCAAAGGAAACTAAGACTTGCCCAGCCATTTGAGGTCTTCCAATAAAAGCCCTCCAAAACTGAACAGGCCATTCTAAACCTTCTGTTTGTTTGTGACTCTAGAGTGCAATGTCTTGGTTCTGTACAGTATATCTCAGTAAAGAGGCTCCCAAGAGAGCACCACTTCAAGCATCCAAAAAAAGACCCTTTTATACGTGACAAAGTAAAAGCATGAAAGACTTGAAAAACACCATCAGGTTTTTAATTAGTCCTGTTTTTCAAAAACCTGATTTGTATCTCACATCGTATTTAGGCAATAATTTGTTGGCCACAGGTGTTGCTCTAAAAGTGGAAGCAGAAGCTCTTTTTATTGGGGATATTTTAAGAAGGAAGACTCATATTTAAAACCTAGTAAAGTAAAAAAATTTATTAAATATACAAGTGTATATTTAATAAATTATTTTTTGTAGTACTATTACTACAAGGTAGTAATTTTTTGTTGCTTCCTAATGCCATAACCATCTGGTAAAGATCCCAATTTTGTACACAATCTGTTTCAGTTTCTCCATATGGTTTAAATGTAAGGCAAAAGGTCAAAACACAATCTGAAATATTTAAAGTGGTCAATGACAGTCATGCTGTCAATGAATTATCTCAAGTTTACTGTTAAATATGGATAGCCTTTGAGGTAACCTCCAGTACATGTCATGGCTTTCTAATGAGTTATTAAGTTATTAAGCTATGAAGTATTTCTGAATTTTAAGCAAGACGAAGGAGTAAAACCCAAGTAAAACAAATTAAAAGGATAATAATTATGCAACATCTTGAGATGTACCAGACAGTCACACTATGCATATATAAAAAAATACATTAATAAACTGAACATATTAATAAAAAGCTAAGAATGGCCCTTCAAGACCTCAACACTAATTGGAAAGGATTTAGACAGCACATCTTGAATAACTTCCATTAACAGTTTTGGTAAGTCACTGTTCAACTATCTAAAACTGGAATAATTTAAACTGCACAGTTCATCTATTGTATTATCATTTGTGAAAGATCAGTGAAACATCATTAGACAGTTTGAGTAATGAAGCAATTGTCTAATTGCCCCAACTTGAATCTTATTTCCGATGAACTTAAATGATTAACCATGAACTGGTTTCTACATTTGAAGCCCAACAGTTCAATTAAAGGCCAATGATTATCATTATCCCTGAGATAATTCACTTTGAACTCTGAAGAATTCTTTCAAAAAGGGTGACACTTGAGCAGATTTTATTTTTAACAAAGAGGCAAGCTTCAGACCCAAGAGGCAGCTTTTATGCCACCGTACCCAGAAGCACAGGAAGCCCATGCAAACCTTCAGCAATTTTGTGATCTGCTGTGGCACCATCCTGCAGAACAAAAGGAGATTATTGCATCAGAAACAACTCCTGGGCCTCCCATTTGGCAGCCAATAAGTTGCTCCTGGATCTTTCAAGTAACGGTCACTTATCCAAAGTCTTTTTATAAGGCCGTGAGTACATACATGCACACCTACAGCCCGTGTATCAGGAAGCCAGATGGAAGGATCTGCTGGACAAAAACTCCTGCTGAGCTGGGAGACAGAGTCCTGACCCACAGCCTGACAGTAATTCCCAGGGATGTCTCATGTCAGGGTTTATCCAAACAACTATGTGAGGACCAGGCCCAAGCCACAGTAACAGTCACCTTGAAGCCTATGACATGCACTCATTTAACTGGTCCCAGGCTGTACTTCATGGTCTAGATGAATTTCTATATTCTGCAAAATACGACAACCTCAAATATGTTTTTGGAAATGAGTATTTACCAAGTTCAGCTGCTTGCTTGCATCTGTAGCTACTGGAACTTAACCCACTCATCCAGACCACGAGTTGACACACTTGGTAATATCTAACATCATTCTTCTGACAAACTTCCAGATGCTCATTTCAAAGCTGCAATGACTTCTTCTTTGTAAAAATCTGGTAAGAAACAACAGTCTCAGAATGACTGGATATTCTGAGAACACCTCATGTCATTTTAGAAGATGCAGGTGAGCAGAACACTGTCACAGGGACACAGAGACAGGACAGGGCGTTTCCCAGTGAGCACTTGGTAGAGTGAAGGTTCCCACACGTGGGAGAGTTAGGGTGGAAGAGCACTGTACGTTTGGCACTGCCACACCGTGGCATTGCACAGGGTCAGGAGTTTTACCATGGGGCATATTCAGACCTTTTTTGTTGTTCATAAGCAACAGTCCTGTCATGTCAATAGCAGAAGTCTCCCTTGATTTAATGAAATCTACATTAAGGTACAGTATCACAGTTCAGCTCTTGCCTTTAACCCCACTGCAACACAAATTGTATTACAAATCTGCTACAGGAATCACTTCATCCAACATAGATATGCAGAAGTCTCAAGGGTGGAAAGTGGCAGCTGTTCAACACATTCACTCATAGAAATGTTACCATCAGTATTTGTTTTGCTATTGTTACACAGTTATGTTAGCAGTGAAAATGTCTGAAATATTTGTTTGTTTTTCAGAAACTGTCCCATAATGGCACTTTTTTCCTGCAAATAACGCTTTCTGAACTGCAGATTAATGAGTAAAACAAGTGGTTAAAGATACCTTTTAAATATCATTCCTTTCCCATTTTATAGCTCAAGAGCCATGTGTCTCTCTTTAACATGTGATTTGCAATGTAATACTCCATGAGCTTCTATATCTGCCTTGTATAATAGTTTCAAATAAAATTTGGCTCTCTGTATATCTCAGCCTTGGGAACAGGACTGTTAAAATCCTAGAGGCCAAATACCAATATCCCTATAGGATTCTCACGCACATCTGCATTTCTGGAAAGATGATATTTTTAAGGGAAAAGCTTTCAATTAAACATTCCTCCAGGAACCACTGTTTTTGCCCAGCTCTTTCTTGTTGTTCGCCTGGTCATGGAAACACCACAGGGTAAACCTTCACCGCACAAAAATTTCATCTGATAGGTGCCCTAAGAAAACATATTTGTAATAAGTTTTATTTTTTGCTTAAATCCCCCATAGATTTCTAGAGCTGAGGTACAGCTGCCCCAAGAGAGTTTGTGTTCTAGCAAGAGGACTCATGTCCCCACCCCAGGATTGATCTTACCCTGTCATTTGCAGGCAGAGAGTTGCAAGCAACTCACTTGAAGTGTGAATGAAGCTGCAAATGCCAAAATTTAGTCAGTCTTTCACATTTTTGCTTCCAGCTGAAGTACTTAAGGCACTGGGTTGTAGATACTGCAGATTCAGATGTAAAAGTGTGCCCATTTTAACCTCATGTTTATAGTTCATCACCCAAAGTTTCTTGAAAGTTGCACTTCTGAGAAGGAAATTTCTGTTTTCATTTTGGCCAAGTGGTCTTCTACTTGCTTGTTTTTGTTTTTTCTTTTGTTTGGGGTGTTTTTATATTTGAAGAAATGCAGTTCAGCTATTGGAACAAGCAAAATATTAAATGCACATTTCCCTAAATATCCTATGACTTTTTTTTACTTGATTTTTTGAAGCTGGAATGACAAAGGGGTTAACAGCTAAAATCCAGAAAGAAAACTGAGAATTCTTACCAAGAATAAGGGGCTGGGCTTGTCTTGGAGAGAAAAGATTCTGGTTTCAACAAGACACATGAGCCCAAGCAAATTGAGCACTGACTGACCACATGCAGTAGATTTTTTTGTTTGTGTTTTTGCTGAACTAAGAAAGGATGCACCCAAGGGAGAGATTAACAAACTGAGGCTACTCAGTTCACAATGTTTGTTGTCCAAGTCACAGAGCAACAAAGAAAAAATGCCAGAAAGTCCAAATATTCTAAAACCCTATTGATTTTAACTTGCTGATGCTTCTAAAGCCTAGAAAAAGATAACCTGTGAGGCTGAAAGACCAGGAATACTGAAAATACAGCTTCTGATGTCTGTACCTATTACTAAATGCTAACCTTCTGCAACATTTCTTTTTCCTTATTTTTTAAATAAAACTATGAAGACTTCAACCTTAGAAAAGGAGATGTTCTAATACTCGACATGCTTAGTTTTCTTACTGTACCAGACTCACAGAAACTATGTTTTTTAATAGTTTTAATCTAGTGTTTAGGGGTGGTTTTTTGCCCCCAAGATCAAGATTACTGTCTGTGGTTTGTGATGTCAGCAATTAGCACAACAAATCATCCTTCTGCTCCAGTGAGATGCTATGCCAGTACACATTACTGAGTCCTACACTGGGCATAAAAACAACAAAACCAAAACCAACAAACTGAAGGGTGGGATTTCCAAAAGCATTCAGGACTGGCTGAATTTTACAGCCAAGGAAGTCAGAGGTAATTTAAAACAAAAATAACAGAACCCAAATCCAAACAATGGTAACATTTGCTTGTACCATATCATAACAACAAAGTATTAGCCCCAACAAAAAATCTAGCAATCAAGGTTCAAAGCTGTTATTTGCTTATAAAAGTCTGTTGGTATGAGACACCAGTGGAAGGTAAGCAGAGTACTGATCACTGAGGGCAGACTACACAACATCCCCAAGTGTCACCTCCATAACAGTATTAAGAATAGTTTTGTTTTTGCTGAATAGCTGAAATATTCTTGTGACAACTGGTGCCTGGAATGAGTATTTAACTCTTCTGATTTCATGTATTGAAATTGGCTGATGCAGTGTGCTTCAGTATTAGAGAAAACGACTTCTTTCTCATCCTAGTGTGTGAATAAAATAGAAGGAAAGTTCACATGAAAGGCCTGTGGCATCAGACGTCAGACTACACAGTCCCATGAGGTCATGACTGCATCTCCTCCATAATCCCAGTATATTCAAGAAAAAAATTGTTACAGAAATTTGCAAAACCTAGTTATGACGACTATGTTATACCTAGAGGAATGTTTCACCATAAACAATTGCATAACAAATCAGAAAATAAATCAAAATCCAATTTCACCTTTCAGCTTTTAGACTGCTGCGAATCACATAGGCTTTTTCACTTGAGTAATACTTGAGAATTATAAAGAAATTCAAAAGCTGGAGTTCAGTGTAACTCTGTTTGCAATTCTCCTAAGCATGGGGAGCAAATGAAATGCAGATCTGTAAATTCAAGATCATTACAATCCTACAAAGTCTAAGGCACTCAAATCACCTTCAGATGTTGCTGCTGTTAAAATTAACAATAACAGGAGCACAGTTGCTAATGTTAGGACAGCAGACTCGGAAGTCTAGTCTATGAAAAGTTTTGCCACTACAAAAGTATAACAACTTTGGCATGAGTTTCTACTGGAGTTGCAACTTACCAGCTGAAAAAAAGTGCTTTTATTGTTAAAGCTTATGCCCTCCCCAAGCAAAACAGAATATACTGGCCAAAGCTTTCTTTTTTTTTCCTGGTACAACCATGTCTACACTAGAGCTTTTGCCAGTACACACATAGAGCCAAAAATCACACCTCCAACTGACATTACGATACTGGCAAGTGTTTCTAGTACTGGTCTTAAAGCAATTATTTGTTCAATCACTGCTTTCTACAGTTATCCTTCACCCTAAAAATACTGTATTTCTTTACAGGTAGAAAACTGAAAAAACCCCAATCTATCACCTTAGGTCTTGTTCAGCTGTTTCTTATATAAGGAGAGGATTTTTCTTTTGCCTTCACAAAAGTTGAGTTCCCTCTCCCCTTACAAAAGCAGAATAAAACATTCAGGGGGGGAACGTGAATCTTTAACCCCACAGGAGAACAAACAAACAGAAGTTCAGGTCAGCCCTTGCTCATCTTGCAACAGGGGCAGGGAGACAGAGAAAGAACAGAATTCTTTCATTCCTAATGACTGCTTGTTGCCATTCTCTACATACCAAAGTGAATACAGTCCATCAGCTTTGAAAGTGCTATTTCTGTTCCTATTGCTGCATCTGCTAAAGCAGATTCTTCCATAAGCAAAAAGTCAAACAATTTTCACTCTCAAAGCTCACACAGAAAGTCGTACTTTCAAGGGGACATAATTAGTACAAAACCAGGGGGAGAGAGGACAGAAGAAGGAGGAAAGAAATGCTATTTCACAAAACCTCAGTCTGCCCTCCATGAGAAGAGGATTTTCTGCAACTTATCTTGGTCTGAGATTATAAAAACAACTATATATTTTTGAAGCACATTTGTTTTCAATAGCTGCAATATTTTTTTACAAAAAAGATTATCAAAACAATGGCTTTCAACATTGTATAGGAAAATGGAGCCTAAAGTGTTTCATTTTACTTCTAAAGCAGCAGTACAGTATTTTCTTAATATATACCCCTCCAAGCCATTTCCTCTGGTTTGTCCTAAAATTTACCCTCATCAGCCTAAATGGTAGTGTCAACCACATGTGAAGAATCAACTTTTGGACTGAAAACAACCGTACCCTTTTAAAATGCCATGACTGTAGCATCACCACAGAAGGCAAAACCTGTGTGGATGTAGAGAGAGAATTTGCTTCTCCTTCAGGTCAGTATTTTTTCCAAACTAAGAGTCACAGAAGACAATTTGGAAAACACCACATTATTTCTGCCTGTGCTGCTTCTGTTCTGCACATCTTCAAACAGTTAAGTAGAGGCTTGAAGATGTACAGTGGATTTGGCTTGATATTAAATTAAACAAAATTTTCCCTTGGAAGCTGTTTAGCAAAGCCTGCAGAAAGTAGTTGTAACTGCAACTGGAATATTATAAGTTCTAGGGAAATTTCCATGTCATACACTGGTTTAATGCACTACTGGCACATGTAACCTGCAGAACTCAAATACAGATACAGATTCCAAGTTTTGAAATATCCACACTTAGGGTTTTGGGTTGAGCTCCTCCCTAGTAAAAATTTCTTTACTTCTGAGCACATAATGATACTTTGCAACTACTGAGCTCTGCTATAACTCGTTACAGGTCAGAAAAACCTGAACCTTTCATTGTGCAAGCTAAGATTACTAAAGGAAAGTAAGCCCCACAGCCAGCCCATCTGACGCAAGGAGAGTGACATCCGGACATGTTTGGAGTATCAACACCTCCAAGCCAGCTTCACGCTGCCAGGAGCTTTTTCCTGTTTGGATTCAAATGTAAAGACACCTGGGATCAAACGCAAATGATCTCTTTCGATTTCATCCACGGTGACGTGAGGCAAAGACTCCTTGACAGCACCCCGAGGAGTCAGCGCGCACAGCCTGCAGTTACTTGGGGCTACTCAGGTTCCCCTGCAGTGTTTCCTCAGCCCTGAATTTCTCCCAAGTACTCGCTGCCAGCTGCACTGAACAGCACACAGAAGAACAATATGCAATAAACAGACATCATTAGAGAAATGTTATTTTTCTTATTACAGAAAAGTTGAGAACTTTCACAATACCTTGAAACACTGCACAGAAATTACCTCTTCAGCTTGGCATCCGTTCCCTCTTTAGGAACAAAACAACCCCAGCAATTACAGGAAAAAGCCAAACTGACATAACTAAACCAAGAAAGCCTTTTATCTATTCATCTCACAAGGTTTTGTTTGGTGGTTTTTTTTTTTTTTAACCACTTCTTAAAGGCTTGGAAAAAAAGCATTAGGTGCTCTTTGCACGCAGAACATTTATGACCTTGTTCGACTTCTTCAACATATTTCTTACTAATGCTTGCTGTATTAATGGATTCAGCCCAAGTAGCAGCAATGTTGAGCTTTTTAATTGCTTTACACAATTAAATGCTAACGTTTCAATCATTAATAATAACACTGAATATCATGCTTTGGAGCACAATGTAAACAATGTATGAAAAACAAATGCTTCAGCAGGTTCCTACCTCTCACTTTTTATTAGTAGTTCAGAAAAAGAAGCCTAAAAATAAATAGCATTTATTGTCACTAGAGAAAGTGCTACAGTAAAGAGCAGCAAACAACTGGGAGCCACAATTATAACCTCCACCCCTCACAGCCTTCACAGAGCCTTTGCTGATGCTGTCTATGTAAGCAGAGCAGAGCTGTCTGCTTCAGGGTTAGAGTTTTCTTGGAAATGTTTACTATAATGAGAGAATTTTGTGTTCTTTTTCTTTTAATCACAACACTGTCCAGTTTTGAGACCCGAATTGATGCAAAAAAAAAAAAAAAATCCAGATGACATTTCAAGGAATTTAATAATCAGATGCCTCATTGCACTGGCTGGGAGTGTGTTTCACATTATATTAAAATTATTGACACCCGGTCATGTTATGGCAAAACGAGCTGACACCATGCTTGGTTACGGCTGTTGCCACAACAGTAGTTACTTGGCAAATGATGTGAAAGAGGACAAAATGCTATTGTGAGCTTATACCAAGCTTTTACACATCATGTCTCCAGTTCATAGAGAGGAAGGACAAAAACAAATGCCGCCTTTTTTTAAGGAGCAACCACACTGTGATTCTAAGTGATTGTGTTTGTCAAAAGACGTCAAAACCATCTCTAATCGACAAGCTATGAAAACCACAGAAGGGAATGGACAGGAAGCACAAGACTCCTGCAAGAAATGCAACTCAGTCTTTGGGTAAATAAGATGGGCTAAGCCAGAAAAAGGAAGGACAAAGAGCTCTTGGAAAGCAAACTTGCCCTTTGTCTTACAAAGGAGCAGCAGATCTCAACTGCAACTTTGTGGGAAGCATCAAGAATGGGTCACACTCTGAAGAAGGCCAGTTGTGTTCCCAAGGGACTGTCTGTCACAGGTTGTCTGCTCTTGAAAATCAGGTCTTTGTGACTTTGGTGAGGAGACACATGCCTTCACGTCTGCTTTCTTTGTGAGTCCATCCAGACTATAGAAGAAAAGGTTTTACCTTTGGCTAAAATACTTGCATCTCGGGTTTTTTTCCCTCCATCAAGTAGCTGGAGAGCCTGCCTTACCACACAGATGGCTTCCCATTAAAATAATCAACAACAATGTTGGAACTCTGTTCCTTGAAAGGAGGTTTGTCTCTGTGCCCAAGTGAGCCAGCAGAGGAAAAATCAGCTGCTACACATTAAGGAAAAAGTAACACATATAAAACAAAACAAAAAACAAAAGGAAAGGAAAGATAATTTTCATCCAGTATTTAATTGCAAAAACGTGGTGGGAGAGAAAGACAACTCAAGAGAAGCTCCAGGACTTCTTGCATCTAAAGCAGCTCTTTTGCACTGTGTGACAGAAATGCTTCAACTGCTGGTTGGTGCAGAGACATGTCCTCAATCTTTTATATCAATTTACTGACTCTGATGGTTCTTTTTCCCTAACACAATGTTATTACCCTTAGCCTCTCCTCCCATGTAGTTGAGCTCTAATCATGACCCAGCATTCATCCTGACGTCTGTGGTATTGAGACCCACACTCTATATTGATCCAAAACAAAAAAATTCAGATGAGAGAAAACAGCCAAACAGTTAACCTGTGTACTGACTGCTGTCTGTGTGAAAAAGTTGGCACTTTCCAGAAAACTTGAACCACCACGCAGTATTCAAGACACAAAAGCAATTTCCTCTTCAAGAACAAGATATCACAGGTGTTCACTTTTGCCAAAGGCTGCTCTAGTAGCCACTGGAACATAATATGTATAAACTGGTCCTACCTACCATGTGACAAGCAATTTATAGAAGGGCAGGTCTGGATTATTTTTTAAATTTATTGTAACAGTAGTTATTAGCACATCATGTGCAAGTAATATAATTATAGCACTTCCTTACTTTTAAAAGGTGGGGAGACAGCAGAAAATATTTAATTTTTTTTCCCTTTCTTCCTCTTTATTGCCCACTTATTATCTAAATATGCCCTTGCAGTGGGGAATTGCACTATACATTCATGAAAACTGCAAAGTGAAACTGAATATAAACAGAAAGTGACTGATCTCATTTCCCTGAGCTAGAGGGTTGAAGGCCAGAAAAGAAATAAATTGCTTAAGAGGTGGGATGTTAAGCAAATATTTACACAATTTTCCAGTTTTTATCAAACATAAAATATAATCTAATAATCATCTAAGGAATGTTTTGAGAACATTTTCCCTAAAGTATTACTCAACATTTAGACATGGATGATCAAAAAGTCGAGACCCACTCCCACCAAGCATACAGCAGTATTTATCTCAAGCTCCCTAGTAGGAGAGATTACAAGGATTAGGTTTCAAGCTTGTGCAATTGTCTTTAGACAAACACAACAATATGCAATAAACTAGTATTCCCCAGATGTCTTTATGAAGAAAACCCCTACGCTAATGACAATTAAGACTGAAAGAAAAGAAGAGCCAAATGAGTAACAATGCAGGACAAAGAGGCCCCCTTGACAGATGCATTAGCATGGAAGCCATCAAATCAGGGGGTGGTGGCTTTCCATGTGGGCAGGCATTCTCTGGGGCCACTTCTTGGCTTCCTCCTCACAAAGAAGTTCATTCCTTTAAATGACAATTACATATTCTCAGCGTTTGGATCAAAGAAAGCAGGGTACAGTAGGTCTTAAACTGAAGTCAGTCTCAGAACTCAATAGTTTTTTAGGTTTATTAGGTTTATTAGCCCTCCCAACTAATTTCTATGATCCAGCTGAGTCACAACAGTTTTTTCCTACTAAACCTGTATTTAATTGTGTCAGTAGAGCAAGGCAGCACAACAGAAACTCTACTGTAAGCTAGTATCTACATTTATAAAACAGCTTTTCTCCGGTATCTTGAGCACCTGCTCCTCTTCTCAGATTGAGAGAACAAGCACTCGGGTACAAGGCTTTCCATTGATTTCAAAGAACAGAATTATAAACTTACAAAACCCGGCCTGAAAAAGAGTGTGATAGGATTTTTGCAACACTGCCTGTTCTTTGGGTTCATGCAACATTCCCTACGCCAACTGTGTTGTCCATTTACAGTGGGCATCTCTGACATGAGGTCCCTATCTCCTTAGCTGAGTGTCAAGGATCTGGAACACTGCTAATATTGTTTGTGCAGTTTCTTCTAAAACAATACTGCAACATGCTTAATGTAATATATGGGTATTGTATAATTCCAAATATTCCATCTTACTCCAAAGAGCACACTGGGAATTTACTAAGAAAAAGCTACTTGTGAACAACTCCTGTCTGAAGAATTACAAATGGTTCATCTCTTTTGATCACTTAGATTCCTCAAAGAGGAATCATCTGAAAGAACTGGCATGTGGGAGCTTAATTCTCTCACTCCTTGCTGGTAGAGTTTTAATAAATCATCAATAATTAAATATGACCACTAAAATCTGACCAGCCAAGTGCATCAGCACATGAGATGTTCCACAAAGAATACTCTTCATGAAGAGGATGCTCTTGCAGCATCATTACCAGCTATCACATTCAAACTTCATTCTATTCCAGCTTTCAATATGTGCCTGCCACACAAATTGTCTAAAAAACTTTCTTCTAACTTTACAGCTAAGACCAGCATGATGTTTGAAAATGTTTGAAAATGAATGGATATTTGAAAAAAATGCAATTGAAATGCATGTTTTCTCCTTAATCAGAAATTGAACATCAAATTATTGGAATTTCAAAGGCTCACTAGTATGTTTTTGGTCATCAAATTAATATACATGACAAAGAATTTTTATGCATACCTGAGATTATCTCCACAGCTTTACTCATCCACGTTCTGTAACAGAATATGTTTCTTTTTATTTTTCCATAGGTGACAGGTGATGGTGACAAAGATCAGAAGAAGTAACTTTCTACCTCTATCTCTGCCTCTGAGACTACACATCTCCACACCTTCCTTGAACGACGAAACAGCAGCGTACTTTGTGACAGTAAGTCATAAAACATTGCATTTGTAAGGATAAATTTCTTCTTTGAGGAATCCTAGAGTACTTAACAAACATTTGTAAAGTACTGATTGATTGGAGGTTGACAGCAGCCAGCAATAATACATTGCAGTCCACAGCAAGCTATAAGAACATCATTTCTGACAGAAGCAGTAGGGAGAGATTGATAAGGAAGAAGTAGTTGCCTGGGCTAGAACATCAAATTTAAGACTACTACTCTTCTACATATATATACATACTTCATCATTATGTCTTCAGGTATGCATTAATTCTATTTGTTGAACCAACACAAATACTCTTTTCTGTTGCAACACACCAAAAATGTCACCCAGCGAAAGAGCCTGTCACCTGTAGCCCTCAAAATAATATTACCTGAAGAAGACAATAAAGAATTGATACGTCCTCTTTCTCATGTCTATGTTCAATAGTTAAGGAGACAAGGCACATATCTGGTAATGGATTATTATGGGAAATCAGATATTCCACACCCCTCTAGCCTAAATTCTTCCCATCCTTCTTTTTCCCCTGCTTTTAAATCCATTTAAGCCAAGACTCCAAATCAGGATGGGCACTGCTACCAGTTAGTCCACCATTCACAAACTCTCATCAGGTCATGCAAGGACCATGCACAGATTAATTAAGGGCATTTGCTCTTGGAATGCTTTGCTGTGATATGGAACATTATCCTCATTTTAGAGATGCACAGAAACAGATGTGTCCACAGTTACCCAAGATATGCCCAGGACAAAGCTAAGAATCAAATATCAGTAGCCAAGTTTCTGATTGTTTTTACTATATTGGGATAGGAAAAAAAAAACCTCATCACCTTTATAAGATTAGAAATAAGTTAGTTACACAATATCTCAAATTCAAAAGGCAATACATCATGAAGCATATGAAAACACGCAAATACTTAATATTCAACTTACATGAAATATCTATGAAAAGACTATAAAAGGGACAGTTATGGCTGAGTCTTTTGTATAATTTTTAATATTTTAACCATGAAAATACTGTATATTTTGAAATATATATATAATAGCTCATAAAATGAGCTCATAAAATGTTTTCTTCTCTTTGCTCATGCACTTGAAAATACTTTATCTCTAAAATTCATGCCAGCATAAAGAAGTTCTAGTAAAAAAATCTTCTTTCTTCCCACCTCAAGATTAAAAAAAGGAATAATATAATTAGCTTGCCTTTGAAATAGATTTAAAGACTTAGAAAGCTATTTCCTTATGTTTGTAAGAGTAATGGAAAGTGAACACACTTTAGTACACGGACTTTTTTAGTGGGTATATGCCTTGTGCCTCTGATTACATCTGCATTATTTAGGAACAGAAACCAAAATGAAAATCTCCTATGTATTAATAATTTGCTGCTATTTTTTTTATAAAAGTGCATGCAACAAGAAATGACTAAGCCCTCACCTTGACACTGCTGTTTTAAAAGATGACCTCAAACTGGGCTGAGGAGCTGGTATTCACAGGACTCTGCCCTCACGAGCAGCTGTGGTGTGAAGGTCAAGACTCCTCCAGGCTTGCTGACCTGCCAACTCACTCTCAGCCATAGCACTTCCACCACTCCTTTCCCTTCTCAGTCTACTGTCAGCACCAGCCAGGCCTTCACCTGGTGATAAACCCAATTACATTTCTTCATAAAACACAATGAGAAGCGAGACTGAGTCCTCCAGTAAAGATCTTAAATTCTAGGCCAAGTTGTGAAGTAAAACACTAAAATGGACGTTAGTGTTTTAATACAGGATTATGTGATCTTCCACGTCTTGACAAATGTGCTCGCAAACAGGATTTTACTTATCAATGAATTTTTAATGTATTTTGGTGGTTAGTTTTTGGTGCTCATTAAGTATATTTTGGGGAAATTGAAGTATCAACTGATTTCCTTTGTTTCTAGCACAAGTACATCCATTCACCTCTATCCCTTGAATAAGACTGAGCTTTGCTGTTGCTGTCTGTTTTATTCTGCTTAAGCATTGCTGAAAATGAAATTAAATTAAATCAGCTGTGAGAGAAAGCAACTTCTTGTCTCCAAAATTTGAAATGACTGAACCTTCTCATATTTAATAATTCAGACTCACTCCTCTAAATTTTGTCCAGGAAAATAAGATGGTCTTTATATTCCAAAGATGTCTTCACAAAAGTCTGCAGTACTGGATTTTCTGACGCTGAGTGATTATGAAACCCCCTTTTGTTCTCATAACTTCATGATGTATATCTATAACTCTTTCTTGTTTGTGAAGATAAGACCAGCCTTGTCTCTCCAAATGCCTTTTCAAAGGAAGATTCACAGTTGTTTGACTTTTGATCTGTGTGGCAACTAGCTCGACCACCTGCGCTGGGTTTGAGCAGTTACTGAGCTTGCTTTGTACCAGCTTATGAACACAGCAAGCCTTTTACACCAGAACAAGCTGATGTGTGAATACACCAATTTACAATGTAAATACAGGGTCCAACAATATGGGCATCTTTAATGACCAAATGTGTAAAGTGCATATATTGTTTACTGATTATATCATTAAATAAAACAGATGGCTCATATTCTCCATCCACCTACAGTGGATTAAAACACAATGGTGTAATAGTCTGGTAAACTGGTAATGTGAAACATTGCTTTGTACTGGTGTAGTAGTATAAATAGCTGTTCATAAATGAGGTACAAAGCCCCACTGCCACTAAGAGTAATTAGCTGAAGGCCGTACTGAAAGAACGCCACCTTCACAATCAACACGTGTGTGCCATTTACACTGAACACTGCATTTGAAAAATATAGTGGTGACAGAAAGGAGCAAGGAAGTTTCTTGGCATGGATAAAGTAGACCATATGCTTCCCAGCATCTCGGGAAGACCAGGCACACTTAGAGTCATGTTTCTCCAAGAATTCCCTATTTAAATGCATTATTTGCGGCCATGATAAGCATGTCAGAGAAACAACACTGTTGGGGTTTTTTTGCTTGCATGAGCATTTTTATCTGGAGGAAGGCAGGGAGTTAATGCAAAAATCTTAAACTAACAGTAGATCTACTAAACAAGTAAAAGACAAGATGTAGATTTTGCTCTAACTCACAAATATTACAAAAACCTTCTGGGTTACACCCTGGTTAATATAGCATATTCCAAGCTAAATAAGAGTTCTTAGGTAATAAATACCATATAGTAAGATCCTGAATGCTAAGCTATGTTAACATTCATGGAAAAACGTTAATATTTGCAGAAGGTATATAGGTCAGTGAAAAATTCTCCTGCTATGTTTTTAAACTGGAGAATACTAATACCATTTATAATTGTAATAACTTGTAGCTCCTGACTTCAAATTCATTGGCTAATTTTTCAAGACTTCAAAAAACCCCACCCAACTAATAAACTGACTTTAAAACATGATTTTAAAATCTCAGTTATAATCCTGATTCTAAGACTGAAGGAGCAGTCTTAGAATTAGAACTGAAAATACAGGTTTATCTGAAGCAAGCAGGTTGCAAGAGTCTATCTCTTGTTTATATTATTCTAGATATTTCTGAAACAATTTCATTGATTTTCAATGAATTATTTTAGAGCTATGCAAATGTTGCAGAGAACATAAATCCCAGTGTTTACGGCAAAATTGTTTTTCTCTATCTTTCCCTTTTTGCTTGATTTCCACATTGACCTTTCTTTACCTCTTTGATTAGATTCAAATCATAGAATGGCTTGGGTTGGATCTTCCACACCAGTTAAAGAGCCAGCCAAAATTAGCAAGTTTTCATCCTTCCTATCACCAAGTAGACTAAACAATCTCTCATTGTATGGCCAAAGTTTCTCATCCATGAGTTTGTTATTCTTCAGACAGATACTCAGCAGGTTAGTGATATGTGAACATTTCTTCTGCAGTGTTTTAAAGGTCCAATACAGTATTACATGCTACCCAGGGATACAAACTCTTCCTCAATTTTGGTCTTGTCCCACAACAGCACTAATCTATCTGCAGCAAACTCTGAGTGATCCTGCTTTTCCTTAGCTGTTGACCTCTCACAGTCAAAATTTATGGCCTTCTTTATAAAACTACAACAACAACAACAAAAACACCACCACCCCACCTCACCCCCAACCAAACTTTGCTCAAACTAAAAGAGATCCTTTTTCAATATTAGAGCTATGGATGAGCAAACAAACAGCTATGACTTGCACTTTCAGGTCCTGGATTTTGTGGTAGAACTTCACTGACTGACTTGAACAAAAATTGTACTCAGCAAATCCTGAGTTTTCCTTTTTCCAGATGTTGGTCAGTTAATCTCTTATGTCTCTTGAGCACAGCCAAAACCCTGACCTGCTACTCTGACCTAAACTGAAAATGATCTAATCTAAAAGATTACCAAATAAGGACAAGATTCTGATATCACAGCAATTTTAAATCAGTTTAAATCATGGTTTCATTGTTTTCTTAAAGGTAAAGTACTTAGTGTGTGACCAGAATTGTGTTGGAAATTGTGCTGGAAGGCTAAATTAATTTTGCTTTTATTAAAAGATGAAAATTTTAACCAAGTGTGTCAAGAAAAGTGCCAAGTGCCACTGTAAATCAGAATGCACAAAAGAGGGTCTTTACCTGATAAAGATTAATAAAGATGCTGCAGACACATGATGGGAGGCTAGGCAAATTAATTTGCATTTCTCCATTTGTTTCCAAACACTATCTCTATCAAAAATGCTGGTGTGTCACAACTACTGTATTTTTCTTTAAATGTTTAGAAGTGACACCAAAAAAGTAAAATCTCTGTAATTTGTGGATTTTGTTTGAGTTTCAAATGTTGCTTTTAGTATACAGTCTAGTTCTAGTTTTATGGGAGCCTTAAGGGTATGATTTAATTTTGGTGTCTCTATTTGTAAAGCTCAGTGACACCTACACATGAAGCTACTGTTTGGAGAGGCTGAGCTTCCAGGATTTACCTATTAGAACACTATCAAAGTCTTACATTTTTACATTCCTGAATCCCATCATAAGGCTTGGCTTAACGAAAACTAGAATCTGTAATTTAATTGTGTACACCATTATTTATGTTCTCTAAGTCTTGAAAAGTTCAGCAGAAATTTCTTTCCACAGCACAAATCACCAGAAATCTCCCCAAATGCACCAGCACATAAAAGCTCTCTGTCTACTCAGGAAAATCTCTCTGTCTACCCAGGAAAAAGCATTTGGGCTAAACATTAGGGAAAACCTGGAAATATCTGAAGAGATGGGGAATGTTGAGCAGTGCAGAGCAGGCCAAACAAATACCTGTCAGGATTGAAACAGGGTCAGTCAATCCTGCTTTAACACAAAGGTATGAACTTTCCTGAGATCACTTCCACTTTCTATTTCTTTCTGTAAATTTATGGATCAAAATGAAATCACTCACGTGGTGAGATATCTTGCATGTGTGTGATAGGCTGCATTTAGGAATTTATGGCTTAAACACTCTGTAGTAAAAGGTATGTGTAAAATTTGACATATATTGTTCTGCCACAGTTGTAGCATCGGTGGTGTCAAGAATATGATCCTTAATCAACTACTAGCCTTAAAGAGTTTGACTTAATTGATTTCTGAAGAGTTGTCTCCAATTATTTCAGCAACTACTAATGTCAGCTTTTGCTAACAGGTTCCCTGCTTCACATAAACAATTCTACCACATTCAAAATATTTTTACCACCTTCACCATTCCTGAATCCCATCGTCAGAGAGAACTCATCCAACTGAAACTTACTTTTAACTCCCGCAGTAAAGCCCTGCACTGACCATGCTGATACAAGACAGGCCTTCTCATGAAAGCATGTCATGGGACACCTATTGTGGTTCAGACATGACAATGCTGACCATGAAATGCCTTTTGTTTCACTCATGACACTGTGAGCCATTTCAGGCTCTAGCTGCTTAATGGCAGTCAACATATCTCAGCACAGAAAACAATCACAAAGGGTTACATGATACTTAACCTATTATGGTGCTTTACATTCTTGGTATATGCAGTGTAGGAGTAGCTAGGATAATTATCCATTGGGATCCTGCTTTCCTGCAGAAACACAACTGTGCTTTAGATAATGTTCTTTCCAGCTGTTCAGCTGGACACAAGTGATAGAAGGGGGGGCAAATGAGATAGTAATTCCAGATGATAGAAGAGAGGGAAAGGAGAGGACAGAACAAAGGCCATTGTACATTTGAAAAAGGAATGGAAAAAGAGAATTAGAAATATTGCCTGAAGAATGCTGAGAACCCTGCTTAAAATGGACATAGTATAGGCAGCTTGACAAGTGGATAAAGCTTTCAAACAACCTGAAAAATAAAACAGTGCTATGGCATAAATTCTTCTATCTCAACGAATGAGGGACATACCCTTCTAAGACTGCCTGGGTACAAGGAGATTAAAACACTGAATTATTTTATGCTATGCATTTAAATTATTAGATCAATCATGATGCTACTTTTTTCAGGTTTCAAGAAAATTTAACTTTGTATCAACAGGGTTGTTAGAGATGAAGGTTTGCAGAGGCAAAGGTGGCATTACACTAATCCCAGCTACATGTTGCAAGGCTGAAATTGGTCCCATTCTGTAAGGCATTCAGTACCTATGAGATGGAACTCTCCATGCTGCACCTATAGTGGTTATACAGCACTTCAAAAGGCTTCTGCACCTTCCATGGTGCATGAACTGAACAGTATTTCTAACACTGAATGAAAGTAGATTAAGATTTTTCAAAAGTGTCTTGGAAACAACACACACAACACTGTCCAAGAAAGATGAGCAAGGTTTATAAAATGGCTCTCAACTGATTATTAAAAATAAGAAATGCATCTTACATGCATCAGATCAGGCCATACCTGAACTAAGGGAGCAAGGAATACACAGTGTCCCATTCTATTTTAAAATATTTGCTGTTCAGACTTGGAGGTACATTTCCTGTTTTTTTTTTTGGTTGGACTCCTAATGATGAAGAATGCTCACCCTTGGGAATTTTGCTGACACTACATTTATGTTTTACAGATGTTTTGTCCATCACTTCAATAAAGAAACAAGGTTTCTTTTTAAAGTTAGAGATGAAGGGAGGAACAACTAGATACTAATTAATGCCAAGGTTAATCTGGAATAACAAGGACTCATATTGTGATTAGCAGCACCACAAAGCTTCAGTTTCTTTCTGAAAAGATTCAACAGTTCATAATTGATAAAGGTTAGTTGCATAATAAAATACAAACATGTACAATAGTGTAAGAATCATGTAACTATATTAAATGTTTACGAGTCAGGAATATTTTTTAAAAAAGTTATTATACTGACAGTAACAAGCATTAAAATACCTTATGTGTGTTTTATGGTTTCCAGTTAACAACAGAAATATTAAGGACATGATTTGCAAGGAGCACAATAAAAGCTGCGCTGCCCCACGAGATGACCTGGAATCATTTTGCCACTCACTCCCCCCTTATTCAGTCTCCCTTCAGCTAAGGGAATTGCTCCTCTGGTTTAAGTTAACCATATGCTTAAATATGTTCCTGAATCAATGTCTAAATTACTGAAGTAAACAGCTGCAGCTGTAAATATTCAACATGGAGCAGACGTTGCTAGAGGATTTACCGTTTCATTTTGCAGTGTAGAAATACATCTTGAAGTAAAAGTAGAAATATATGTACCAAAAAAAGTTGCTGAAACAGTTTCTACTCACACTTCTTTTGGCTTGAGACCAAATATGCAAATATCCCTGCAGCAAAGAGGAACTCCTCTATTAGCATGAAAACAAGGCAAATCTAACTGTATGTTAAACCTCACCCTGGATCAGTGATAGAAAGACCTGTCTCCAGAAAACTGCAGAGACCTGACAGTCATGGCCTAGTATGACTGATACTGAGACAAGCTTTAGCTCAGAAGAAAATCTTTTTCTGTTATGGACTTTTAGGGATGGAAACAGAGATTGGTAGGGAAATAGGGGAAAATTACAGTGGTAACACTCTTTGTTTTGGTTTGTGTCAACATGGACATGAGTGTCTCTGCTGCTGTCCTTCAACACATGGAAATGTTTTGGCTTTCTAGTCAAACAAGAAGGCAGAGCAGACATCATTAACTTTTTACATCTCTAGTAGTGTGAGAAAACAAATAAAGGAGTCCTGTGCATACACTGCTGAACAGTTCTGCCCTACACTGTTCCCTCAGCCTAATGACCTCTGCTTTACCACTTCTGAAGCTGATTGAGAACTACTAGAAATGACTGCAATCCAGGCCCAAACTCTGAAGGCCAATCCTAAAAAGCATCTTTTAAATCACTTCTGCTTAGGACCAGAGGCAAGGGACACAAGCTGAATGCTGGGAAATTTCAGTTAGATACCTGGAGAAATTGCCTGTTTCAATGCCCAGAGAGGCATTAGTACCTCCAACCTTGGATGTGTTCAAAACTTGACTGGAGAAGACTCCAAGCAACCTGCTCCAATGAGACTTGCTTGAATAGGAGGTGGGACCAGATGACCTCTAGAGGTGCCTTCCAAACTAAATTATCCTATGATTCTATAAAATGTTGAAAAATAACCATAAGGTCTGGACTCTCCTGGATCTCAAAAGTAGAAGGAAGTTTCACTGGAAGTGATTCAAGAAGCAGGACTCCCAGAGTTTTCCTGGACATAACAGTGAAGAAGCTTGACCTCAACTAGCACAGGGGACAGACATTCCATTTCTGATTGTAGTCACATTGTCATGCATCTGTTGGCAAGTCACATAACTTACTACCTGAGAGCTGAACACTTACTGCTTCATTTCTAAAGGTAGTGTCTCTGTCCTTATGGAAATCAAACTTTAAAAGTCTCTTTTATAAAAGCAGATGTGTTCATAAGCTTCTCAAAGAATCATTGATAACAATCCAGAAGATTGAAATCTGAAGATTAAAAGGGAATTGTTGGCATAAAAATTTCCTGGTAAACCAGACTGGATAAAACATTGACCTGGAGAGTAGCAGCTATTTTTCTAAAGTATTTTTTTCCCCACAGTTTGAAGGGGGCTAGATAGAACTTATCTGCCAATTGAATAAAGATTCAAACATACTAAAATTTTTATCTGGTTACTTTTGGGTTTGTTTGTTTCCCACTGGGCCGTGTGTGGCTTGGAGACTTTCCAAATTCTTTTCTTAAAAGCTTTTCTAGGCTATTGGCTTAGGATATGGCAAAAGACTGAAGCTCTTCCAGAACACATTCTTTTCTGCTTCTTTCTAGCACACTCTGCACTTCTCAATTCACATTGGGGTAGAGGTCAAGGGATAGAGAGCTGAGACAACCTGTTCCAGTGCCACATCACACTCATGAATTTCTTCCTAATTCCCAATGTAAATCTGCTCTCTTTTTGTTTGAAGCCATTCCCCCTTATCCTAGTAATGCAATGCTCTAAGAGGAATATACTAGTTTAGCAGAATCTAAGTAGATTCTACGGGGAAAAAACAAATATATATATAATGAATGTAGAGGTCATTTCAATGTAAGAACATTTAAAAACACTTATTAGAAAAATACTCTTGCCCACATACCTCATATACTGGGAGACAACAAATTCCAATACATAAGGCTAGGTACCTTAAATTGCTAGAGTAGCAAACTGGGATAGGAAGGGCAACCTATCTCTATTTTGCCACTGATCTCCTTTGTGAACTATGGCAACCTACAAAAACCCCATCTCCAGAACATTTTATGCACAAACAAATGGCCAGGGAATTCATCATACAAAGGCAATAATTTAGCCCTCTAGCCATCTAAATACCTGACTTCTTCATGTATTCGTCAAGATTCAAAAGACAAGCTGCTTTACCTTTCCCAGACAGTAAAATTAGAAATAGTTAGGCATGAATTTGAGGCACAGGGTGTTAGCCTGGCAGACAACTTCAAGCATATCAGCAAATGCATATTGTGTGAGCAGCAACTACACTGAGCAATGTTCAGTTTAACATAACCTTTCCTGTACAATATTGATGGGAAGAATGGTCCTCCAGTGTCTTATTTTATTGGTTTCAGTAATTATGTGAAACATTGTGTGGCCTGTACTGAAGTATGCAGAAATAAGGACACAACTACCAATCTGTGCTAATTATATTTCTTACAGTTGTATTTATCTAATTCACGCTGATTTCTTGGGGTCTGTATTTTAAGATTATTCTTGTAGCTAAACAACATTGGGGTGATGCTGAGGCTGGGATAATGCCCAACTACCCAACAGACACAAACAAATTAATTTCACTGTAGGTCTATCTATTATGAGGTTTCAAATAATATCCTGAGAATTGTCTACTGGAAGCTGCTTCTATGCTGGCACTGCTTTTGGCACGTTTACCTGAACTGAGCTTAAATCCTAACCTGCCTTTCATCTAGATGGGTGACTCAGCTCAGCATTTTTGTTGAAGAAAAAGGAAATCCAATGCCTTCCTGACACACAGAAACGTGCCATCGTGGTGTTCGACTACAAAATCCTTTTGTCTGAAAAGAAGAGGCCAAGTATATTTCAGAAAGATCATATTTTTCATTTGGCTTATGGAACACTTATAAACTAGGACTCCTAACTGTGATTCCCAAACACAAAACAAAGTCAAAGGTTACAGCATATGTTTTTGTTTCAGCTTCTTCAAATTACTTGCAAATGTATTCAAACACAATATGAGGAGATACTTTATTTTATTGAAAATAACAGACTACAGGGTGCTGCAAAAAAGGCTGGGGTACCTCAAGCATAAACATGGAAAGAATACATTGGTTTAGAAACCCATAAATCCTTATTTGAATCTGCCAACCTGAAAGCCAAGTAAAGCCCGAAAAAACTATTTTTCCTAAATGCTATGTCTGATTAAGCCATACTATTAAATGACAGCTGAACTTTAACATTAATATGATATTATTTAAATAACTGCATGATTTTTTTTTACACTAAAATGATGAATGATTTTTGGACAGCTCAATTGACATAAAGCAAGAAACCGCTTTAATGAGATTTGACAAAATGGAGACATATGCAGAATATTTGTTACAGCTCATGTCGCAGAGCCCTTCCTGAGGAGACTTGGGTTTAGTTGTGTCTTTTCTTTCGTTCATTTTTTTTATAGTTTATTTTGATTGTCTACAGGCACTGAACCATCCCTTTCAATTGCCACTTCCTTTCTCCATGGATTTTGAATTTAGCTTGTGTCATTTACATATTACTCTTAATCAGAGAATTTTATGTATTACAGTTTGGAGTTGGAATTGTAAGAGATCTGCGGAATGAAGGCATGAGGTTCAGTCATTTTAACCTTTGTCAATGTGGTACACAAGGAACTAACAAAGATATTTTTCTGAGGAGACTAGTGGAGAGATACGACTTTATTTATTTCCCAAGCCAAGTGACAAATCAACAACTCTGCTAAAACTTCTCCTCCTTTTTACTTTTTTTTTTTTTTTCTAATAAGCCAATTGCATTAAGCAAATATGGAACATAAAAGCCCGTGGTAAGGGTAATTTCATACTGAACTCTTCAGAGCACTAAACTCCCCTAAAACTGATCTTTCTTAGCACCCAGAAATGCTTATTTGAGGGATACTTTTCTTCTTCAGGAAGCAGAATATATACAGAAATGGACATCACAGAGAAGCTCACATCCAGAGATGCCACTAATTCAAAAGAATCTGTCTGAGAATGTACTGATGTAAATTCAAGGTGAGAAGTAATCATTGGATAACTCCCTCCCTGCAGTCCCACATAGAGTTTTGGGATGCTGCAGTTTTCCTTTCTGTATCACCTCCTTTTGATCCCATGGACAATTTTCATATCAGAGGAAGCATGGGAAAAACATGTTAAAACTACAAGGGTTGACACTGTGTCTGCCCCATTTATTTAGGCAGAACTGATAACTTTAACCTTTTCTCTGCATGCAAATTTATGCTGCCCCAAAGCATTTACAAACTTTCTCACTTTAACAGGAAAGCAAAACCCTCAAAACCCCCAAATCACTCAAGAATAAGAAACACAGCAGTTCTTATCAAAAAACTTAATTTTACAACACTCATCCAAAACCCCCCAAATAAATACAAAGAAACAAAGATGAGAAATCATGATGCAAGGGCTATCCCTCAGGCTACAGGAAACTCTTTCTGTAGGTGTGACAAAGCCTGCTATCTAACCACGCTGGCTTCACTGCCAGCACTCATCCAGACATTCTACATAGCAGCCTGTGTAAAAAAAAGTCAGGTATGTCAGCACAACGTTGAGGTTGAATTCAAACTGAAAATAAAGGCATGGAAGGAGAGAAGATGAAAAGAAAGAGGAGAAATGTCCCTACCTTGGCCTTACCTTCGCAACATTCCCGTCAAAATCCTGGAACTCTTCCCCAGGTTTGCATCTGTTTCTCTAAGCTGGGGAGAAAAGAGTCTCATTAAAGGTAAAAGGCAGACATATTCCCACCTGTACAAAGGACAGATATCTCTACTGTTGTTTGAGTCAATCAACTTCAGGTTTAGCCCACAACAAGCTCTCAAAGCCGCTGAAGCTCTGAAATTTAAAAATGTTTTGTCTTGTTTTCACTTACATAAAGATGAAACCCAGGGAAGATAAGACATTGAGGCAACAAAGGTGATTCAGGATAAAGAGCAAAAGCTTTACAAGTACAGGGTTGCAGGTAGAAGCTGTATTCATTGGTATCCATAAATCCCACTGATACGTGTATGTGTATTGGTTATGTATATTAGTGAAGGCATCAAGGGATGAAGAGACAGCCATGTACTGTTTTCCTGATGCTTTATGAAAAGAAAAACTTATCTTTCTTTCACTGTTTTTCAAAGACAGTAGTTTAAAGAAAAAACAGAAATACAAAATATTTCCTTTTACCATTTCTCTGTAAAAGAAATACGCCTATATTGACCCTTAAATACAAAATTTGTACTGACCTTACAGCAGCCACCTTGGGCATGGGTGCTCAAATAGTTTATAAATAGTATATAGTGTATATATATGTACAGAAGGCACAGCTGTATAATATATATTTCTTTCATGTAAGGATCTCTGACTCACTCAAGACCATTTTTGTAGTTTATTAGGACAAAGGAAACCTACAGCTTACAGCTAAATTTAATTAGCTGACTTGTCCTACAGCTCTCAAAAATGTTGCAAAACTTAGGTAAAACTCAGTAAAAAAATGAAACTGTGGAGATACTGATGGGGAGTTCTAAAGCAAATGAACTTCATAGTTACTTCTACTGCTCTTTAAAAGGGGTTAAAATATCCCCTCTATTTTTGTGTTTATTAGTGTCCCACAAAAGGAAATCTAGAAATGAAGAAGACTACAGGAAGAATGCAGTTACTCTCCTATTGCCTCTTTTGTCACTGGCAGATAGAGGAGAGACATCTCTTGACTTCTCAGACATCTTGAAATCAATGGGACATCAAAATCTACTGTAAAAGATAATCTAATGATTCTGAGCATTTCAGTTAAGAAGTAGCAGGGACCACTGTTTCTAACATGCCCCAAAACACAGCTGTATGTACATACTAAAAACCATTCTTCTCACTATGAAAGCTGAATATTTACCTCTTCATTATCAAATCAGATTGAAAGGATGACCTGACTCATTGACTTCTTACTAAAAAAGACTTTGTTGTAGTAGACAAAATGTGTCCTGTGTTATAAATCCATCAAAACAGCAACACTGCCAAGAAGAGTGGCAGTCTTCCAATAACAGATCACCTTCATCACAACAAACCACTATTATATCTTGAATATATGAACAGCAGCAATATTAAAACCAGTGTCTATTCTGGAGCCCAATACTGTAAATATTTGCTATCAGATTTAACATTTATTACTGAAATCAGTAGTTGCAATCAATGACACAAAACCTTTTTGCATAAATTTCCCCCTTATTCTTCTAACAGCTATTAAAAAAATACCAAGTAGAAGCTGGGACTGGATAACACCAATCAAGACTTGCTCTTAGCAATATCATATTCAGTGGGAAGGCTTGCACTGACTCTCAGATCTCTGTAATTATGTGCTATGATGGAACAAAGATGAGCATTATATTCCAGGGAGGCCATTCCCTCATTTTTTCCTGATTCATCTAGACAATTCAAGCTCCAGAAAAGCAGTTTAGCCTGGTTTGACACAAGTAACAGAAGAAAAAACGTCACAATAATTTTTAAAAGGCTCATTAAAAAGCCAAGTTCTTATCTATGCTAGAAGGGAATCTGAAGTACAAATGTATGCTTTATATTGGTCTTTTATTATTCATAAAGATGCGTTTAACACTTGGGGCTTCTCCTCCCTTTTCACAGAAAAGTAGCACTCTCCTTTTTACCATTAAATGTTTGATCCTAACTTTCCTCTCTTGCTGCAGGATTCTACCTGACAGCTAGAATCAGTGCTGATAGTTAGGAAGGGGAAGCTGAATCTTAGAGGTTTGACAAACTCCTCTAAGCAAGACGACCTCATGTTTTTATGGTAATAAAAAAACCCACAAAAATAAGTGGAAGTAACATTAAAAAAGAAACAAACACGTATACACATAGTTGGAAGATCTCTAGCTACCTCCCAAGAGAACACTAAAAACCACCTTTTCTTCCTGCACTGGTAGAAAAAAAAACCAACATAAAGAGTTTCAAACTGTTTGTTTTTATTGAAAATGGAATTATCTGATTGGAGTTCTTTCATTATTTCTTTACCAAAGAACTGCTGGCATGCAAACCTCTTAAATGGCATAGGATGGGCACTTCCTTGTTTCACAGAACTGCTGTAGTGAAAACATTTTGAAATAGGCTTTGATATTAGTAATGGCAAACCCATATGGTGTTTAAAAAATAATATTAAGAATATTAATGCGAAAACAGGAAGATGAACAAGATGCTGACATTGATATCTTTTTTGCCTTAGACACATTTTAATTTGAGGTTTCCCTAAAAAATGTTGCATCTTTTGCGTCCTGTATAATACAGTTAACCTATCTGGATGCTAGTAGAGCTTTTATCCCTTCTCTTTGCCTTCAAAGAAAAAAGGTTTACTCTACAGATAGGGAAATTCATATATATAAATTTAACCAAACTATTGAGACTCATTTACATTTTGCTCATAACAAAACCTTTTCACAACACTGAACTGTTAAAGCTGATCATCATGCTCAAGTTGACAAATGCATTTCAGAAAAAAACTTTATTCCCTGAATTATAACATAATAATGCCATGTGTTTATTGCAAAGATATTATGCATTGATAGAGCATCCTCTGCCCTGATCTTTAAAAAAACCTCCAGAAAATGAAAACCTTGCCAAGTTATCCAAGATCATCCCTAACTGTTCATCTGAGTATACAGACAGCTGGGACAGGTCCACCCATGTGACTCCACTGGACAACTTTTCTGAATTCCCTAAAATAAATATTTTAAGTGGCTTAGGATAAAAACTTGGAATTGGAGCTCTTCCACTATGCCAAAGGGTCTTTTCCTGCACTGTAGTGGGATGCACTTTCCTCGAATACCCTTATTTTTAATCTTGCTCTTTGCAGCTTAGAGGTTATGCCATCAGAGAAATTTGCTCTTCAGGTAGAAAGCATTGAAAAGGAGAAATTATGCTGTGAACCATGCATACATGGAGTGATCAGAACTACATCCCTCTTTCTCGTTCCTGAGGATCTCTAGGATAAGCAGAAAGGGATACCTGGCATTCATCTCCATTGCCTAGGTTTTACTTGTCCAGCTAGAAACAGAAAAGCGTTTTAGACTCAGAAGTCACTGTGGAAGTGAGGAGTGGAGGTCAAATAAGACACCAAGTAGCCTGGGCAACACTCGGTAAATACTCACAATTCTTAGTTACATTTAGTGATTTAGTTATATTTAATGTTTTAAAGTAGGTAATGCCCAGGACTTCAGAAAGCAACTGGTACAGCTGACAGAAAATGCCTCATTAAAGCTGTCATGTGAAGCTTCACCCATCAAACCCACCCAGGTAAAGAAACTCCCCATGACAGATAAAGGAGTTAATCTTTAAGTGCCATTGATCAGTTAGAGACCTGTGGGAGGACCTAGCTTTGGCAAAATTGGACACTTGGGAAAATCTCTGAACAACGTGTCATGGAGAGAAATTGGCAGGCTCAGCCTTCCCTGGTTCCACGAGCAGAAACCAGAAGCAGAGAGGCTGGGTCCTTAGGTTGAAGTTGTACCCATTGAACTGGATGGGCTTCTGAGCATTTCCATGAATTCTGCAGAGTAGAGCTCATCCCCACAAAGGCCACATGAGCCCAAAATGACAGAGATATGTGTAAGAAACCAGTACCTGCCCTTTCACACAGAACTGCCTAAGGAGGCAGATATTAGCATTCGCAGCTACAAACAGTAAGGTTGATCAACTATTAGTCGGGAGCTCAGTCATGATACTGAACTGTTTCATATGAAGTCCAAGAAGTCATTGAAATGGACACTAAAACAAACCCTTGAAAGGACAGAAAACTGACCTAACTGTGATGTTAGTGACAGAAAGTTTGCTTCCCATAGCAGATTTGGTGACTTCAGTGTGATTCCCGACCAAAAAGACTTTGCAGGATTGGTCCCATGGAAGACACTTTATAAGTTCTTCACTGCAGATGGTGATTATATCTCATCTGAATTATTTTTGCATGCACAAAGGACTTGCCCAATACAAATAAAACACGAGGTCAGCAATCACTTATTATCAAACTTACCCTTTCCCGAGCACGCTGGATCTTCTCTCTGTCATGGCTGAGGTTTTCAAGCATCTCCTGTCCAATCTGCTCTGCATTAAAAAATGAAAATGTAAAGCATGAAAAACACAGCTTGTGACTGTAAGGCCTCAAAATGCCAAGTTAAATTGCAACAAGAGCATTAAATACATTTGGTAGCCTAATCACTCCTCCTAAGCGCAAAGAGGAATTTTAGGTTTTTCAAGTAACATGAAACTGAAGAAGCAAACCAAACCAGAAGCTGTTTCCTTGCAATCTCTTGAGGTTGTCTAGGCCTTGGGAATGGATGCTGACCTTTGGTCTGTGAAGCAAAGGCAAGAAGACTTTCAGAGCTGCTCTTAGTGCAGGCTGCTCATACTTACTATATACTCCTTAAGCCCCTCCTTGTCTTAGAAAGGAAGGCAGAAAGCCTTTGCTAAACCACCAGCCTTATATGTCTAAAGGCACCGAGAACTCATACAAGAAGAAAACCACTCTCTGTGCCTCTCAGCATTTACCACTAATGCTTAAATCAAAGCTTTTTCAGGCTAAGCCCAGTTACTGGTATCTGCTTTGTTCCATCATGGATTATTTCTGGCAAGTTCAGAGATATGTAATCTCCTGGTGTTTTTAACAGTAGACATAGACATTAATTTATAGTCACCACCGTTTGTTTACATAGGGGTTGTTTGCTTCCGCAGCTTACATTGAACCAAAGGTTGCAAAATTATAGTGGAGAGGCCTCAAGATATGGTACAAAGACAACTCAAGATGCCAAAACTTTATTCTTCAAACAGCTTCAGTCAAATGCTTCTCTAACACTGAAATATTAGCAGCAAGTATAGAGGAGAGATTTTAATCTTCAAAGCTCTATAGAAACATTAAGAAACCCTCCCTGTATTTCCCTGAAGGAGAAAAATAAGTTTAATCATTCCCATTTTACATGGGGAAAAAGACAGAAGGAGCTGAAGCAGCTGTAGCTTGCCCCAGGACACACAGCACGTGTGAGACAACCAGCATTTCTGTGCACATTCAGGTAACTAACTTAACAGGCTTACCAGAGACACTCACCAAAACAGTAAAACTACAGAAACATGACTTTGTTTTGTTTGTTTGTTTGGTTGTTGTTTGTTTGTTTGTTTTATAAACAACAAAAAACATGCCCTGCTTTTGTTCTGGTAACTGGTGTCCTAAAATGTCATTATTTGTGGAGCCTCCAGAAAATGAACCATTGAAAATTCACCATTATGTTAGTAAACACGACTATGATTTATTTTTTCTTTAATAGATACAGTCCATTTTCAGGAAACAATCCAAAGTAGAATCATCTGAAACTTTTAAAGTTTGAGACAAGCAATTTTTTTTTTTTTTTAAATCCATTTAACACAAGGCACACAGTCTGCCAGATAAAGTCTAAGGAAATTCATTACATATATATTTCTCTATCAGTTGCCAAGTACAGTACAAGTAAGATAAATATTTCCTCTGACCACAAATTGACATCCTCATTATACTATCTTGTCCCTCTTGGCTTGCTGCTCTTTACTTTTAGCTGTATATACAATGCCTCCCAAAGGTGAAATGTGGTAAGATACACGGTTATGGAGTTAAAAAGGCTGCACAGTGCAGTACATCTACACAAATGGCAGCCTAAGAAAGCGATTCACGAGAGCTTTGCCTATGTTTGCATGTCAAAGCACTCAGCGGATGAAACTATACTGAGCTTTTCCTCATCAAAGCACTCAACACACTGTAATACACAAACAAGATACATGTGTTCAGTGTAATCCAGGGGAGGAAAAAACAAAGCAAAACCTCTTAAAAAGAGAAGGAGAAAAAAAAAATCAACAAATTACTAACCTAGTAGCATGAGGTGAAACGATAATAAGTGTATTTATTGCTAAAAATTACATATATGTTTGCAGACATAAAGGAATGTGAGCAGCAGATTTTCCTTCAAAGGAAAGTAAAGTATAAAGTAAATGGCTAAAATGGCTTGGTATTTCATGAACAAAGCTCAAAAATATCTTTATAGAAAACAGTTTTATTTTTATTTCACCAATTTTAAGCAAGTTACTGTGGGTTTTTTTTTTTCATCTTCTTCCTGTCACTGGCAAGTTCACACTCTTAGCTTTTTATAATGATTGAGTTTATTTTCCAACCATCAATGTGACAGTAGCATCAACTGTAAGTGAGGGTAAAACACCGTCACTTTGACGAATAGTGTATTTTCCTCTCATTGTCGATGACTGAAGACATCAATAAATAAGGAAGGAGAGCATGTCAGCCAGAATATCACAGAATGAATTGTTGATATGACACTTAGGGATTAAACCTTCAGCCATGAAGTTCAACCTAGCAGAGGGGTCTGAGAACTGAGATAGTTGCGTTTCTTCCCAGCAGCCTCTATAGATAAATAATTGGATGGATCATCAATTTTACAGGAGCAGCTTTACTCTACATGCACTTTCGTTGATGATCTTTGGCCTTTTTTGGACTAAAATAACAACATAAGTTGAACAAAGAGACATAACGGAGGTAACATAATCTCACAGTAAGTTTGCAAACAAAAATTGACACCTTTATCCTCTTCATATCCTCGTTCTACTCAGAAAATTCACTGATGACAGTGAAACTTGATTTTTAGCTAGAAGGTCAAGACAGTCAAGCAAAAATATTATTAAATAAAGAAAATACAGACTTCTAAATGATATGAAGACATGTCTCCTTCCTTGGTTTGCAACTGAAAGTGCCTGGGACTAGGAAAAACATAACATTAGTCCACAGTACAGCTAATTACAACCTCGATAGCATTGCTATCTGCTTGCTACCATTTTTCAAGTTTCCCCACGGTGCTGATGTTTTCCTGCCAGTTAAAACATTTGTCTATGTGGCAGATCTGTGCTTTTAGTGGAACGGTGCTGTATAGATCTTTCCAGCCTACTTATAATGCAAGTCATTGATGAAGCTACTACAGTTATGTGAAAAGGTCAGGTTTGTAAGATATACTGTACTGCAGATGCATGAATTAAGACCAATACACAAACTGAAGGGTGTTGCCTGTTGCCAATAATGGTGTTATTTCCATAGAATCTTAACAACATCAATTATTTGGGGATTATGTCAACCTTTCAGTCGTTATATACGGCAATGTTTAGTACAGTGCAGTTCCAAGTCCTACGAAAGACTGAGTGGTGCTGCCTCTTCTAACTGAAATTCCCAAAGAGATGCACAAAATGATGTTCTAAAATTACAGCTTAACTATGGGAAGCAGAAGGGTGAATGCATTTACATCATTATTATCTATGTACTGACAGAGGGCAGGAATATTCAGTATAGCAATTATCTCAGTCTTAAACAATGCTGTGATGGCCAGAAAAAAATAATTCTGAAAAAGTACATAATATTAACAAGCATTAACAAGCCTTAAAGGGTGACTGTTAAAATTCACAGCTCTAAATGTATTCTACCCTAAAGGTGCTTGGACAAGGTACAGAAAATCAGCCTCTTCGGTACCAAGCACTTCAATAATGCCATGTTGTGAGTCCAACACAAAAGATGCCTGGTTCTATAAGACTGTTACCCAAAAAGAAAAAAGATAACATTTCTTATCCTAAACCACTGCAATTAATTAAAAGAATGAATACACTTTCCTCAGCTGAAGAAAAAACAACATGCTCCCCACCCAAAACTAAAAAATGCAAACTTACCTTCCCCCTTCATATGTGCACAAATTGGCACATGGTTTTCAACTTTCATATTGAGATAAACCCAAAAGACAATGATCACTTCTAGCAATGTTTTATGCTCCCAAATACTCCCTTTATTTGGAATTTGCCTGTAACCTATATGCACTATTTATTTGTATGTACAAATCGTAATTACTTAATACATGGTCTACAAAGCTTGGTTTCTAATACCTACACACAAGTCAAGGACACAAAATAAGTTGTGCTTGACTGGTTTTTCTTTTCCTTTTTTTGCCTCCAGCCATTTAAGTATTTATTTACTTTATCAACTAAACTGATTCTGAAAGAGCTTTTTCTAATCACTCAAGTCAATAATACTTTTTCCCTTAAGAATGACTAATATATTTACTCAAGAGATAGGAATGACACAGAATGAGCCTCTCCAGGCTTTTGGATAAACAAACATGCACTTTTATGAATTTTGAAGACAGACTCCCCATTTTTCTTCTCATATGAAAAATAAAATAATCCAACATAATTTATATAGCACCTTTTCTCTCAAAGTGTACCCTGCATGTGTGCATATATATATACATATAAAAATATGTTTCATAAGAGGTAGCAGATATCTTGATATGATTTAAAATATTAAAAAAGCTTAAAACCAACCAAATCACAGAGAGGATGCCTGGAAGCATTATTTGCCCAACCTCATCATATGTACCATGTATGCATCTGAGCTGTGTAAGTAGAGATTGGAAAAGACAAACTAATTTACACTGGGAAAAACAGATCATGTTAAAAATCAAGATGGCTGTTCCACAGAATCATGAAATACACAAAAAAACCCCACTGTATGTTGATCAGGGTAGGAATGGAGAACAGTTCCACCCTGAGGTCTTCAGCCTCTGTCTAGTAGTGCCATTTGGGGAGTGTAACTGTGTGTTGTCTTTGCACGGAGATATTGCATGCTCTGAAGACGTAGTAAAAGCTTATGAAAGACTTTTTGAGAATCACACTGACAGAGGTTGGGAGTTGTTTTGTTGTTTGTTTTTTTTTCTAAAAGCCACTCTGTTTTGGACAGGTTAAAAGTTATGATTTTAGAAGACTAGGATAAATCATCAACAGCAGTTTCTGGGAAAAAATTGTTAGAAAACCGTTAAATGATAGCTGTTCAGAGGTGACAGCAAGTAGATTTACAAACTTGGAAAATATATGTTGCAGGAGTTGAAGAATTCAGGGCTGAGTCAAATGCCTTATGCTTCTGACAGCAGAAAGTTAATAAAGAAAGTGATGACATATCTTGAAACATAAGGACACAGGTAAAAGTCTGATAAATTCCCAAGTTCACAGTTGATATGTATTTACACTGAACAGCCAATATAATTAGAAACAGAAGGATTTAGGTCATTAAAGTTATTAAACAACAAGTACAGGTTAATACAGATAAATGAAGGATAATATAACAGCTATTAGCCAACAGAGAGACAATTTGTAGGGCATTAACAGAACAGCGAAACATGAGAGTTGGCGCTCACATGCCTCAGGAATTTGTCACGAAGATGTTAATCTGCTTGTTGTTAAGTGGTCACTTAACACAATAAAATAAAAATTAGCTATTTTCCATAGGGACTATTTGGCCTCTTCAGCAGAAGCAAATGCCACACTAGTGGAAAGAGCACTGACAGTCCACAGCATACACTGAGGACATCCAACACTTCCAGAGCTGTCAGAAGTTCAGTTGCAAGAGAGGATAAAAGAAGTTGCCCAATCTTATTGTGAAAGCGAGCAACATCTAAAGATACCTCCCAAACTGCTAAAGTCCAACATGTCCACCAAACTAAAAATACATACATTTTTTTTCAAATGAAAAGGTCCCTATAAGCTATAATGGATGTTCAGGAAATTATTTTCATTGGCCAAGAGCAAAAGGGGTCTGTTGATACCAAGGTTGGGGAAACCAGAAAGAAAAACATCCAGAACACCTAATCAAAATCCAGTCTTTGTACTTTGTTCAAAATAAGGAAGAAAAGATGTTTGAAGAAGGTGCAACATGCTTTTAAGAAGAAACTGGGAGCATTTCATAACCAGCACCTCCCATGGTCCAGACCTACTTTGTCCTTCCCCAGAAAAAAAAAAAAAAGGCAGATGAATGAGAAGAAAATAGTAAAAAGAAAGGAGAAAGATGATATATGACAGACCTAGTAACTGCACCTCCAGTTGCCTTTTCTATTTCTGAAGTTTCATACCTTTTCTGAAATCCTAACTTACATCAATCTGCTGGTAAAAAAACTACTCATTTCTCACTAACTGATGTATTTTTTCTGTCTACTCCCATCACCCATCTAGCTGAGCTCCCTTGCTAACATCCTCACAGCAACATTCACAGGAGGTGGCAGACTTTGATTCCGCTGAGCACTTGTCTACATTGAAGTCCAGCCATTGTTCCAGCCATGCCCCAGCTTGGCAGTGCTCATCTGCTCCAAATTCCTCCCATCACATCTTCCTCCCCTACCTTTTCCTTCAAATAAGTTCTAAGGCAAAAAGAAATCCTTCCTTAGTGCATTGGTAAGTAAACAACTTGCTACCCCCTTTTCAATCACTTATGTTCGTGAAGTTGGGAACCAACCCGCAGTACCTTTTTTTCCTACTACTTTTAGGTGCTACCAGGATGGAAGAAGTCCCTGTTCACTGTGAGCTTGGTGCAAGGAATGGATGCTGCTTCATTACAGTCTTGCCAATCTTGAACTTGTCTGAAAGCTATTTAGCAGGGGAGAGTATTAACAATCCTGATTGCATCTAAATTAAGTTGCAGAAACATATCCTCTAAAACTTGAGCCACAAACCATCGCTTAATTAAACTTATGACTCCAAACAGCACTGAGATGACTCAACAGTGATCTTTGGTTCATTTAAAGCTGGATTCATAATCATCATTTAATCAAAAATGCTCCACCACCTACCAAGTTTGCTATACACTCAGAGCAGTGCAAATAATTACTCTGGACCCTGCAGCACTGGTTATTTCAAAGACTTAAAATGTGCAGGAAGAGAGTTGGCAACTTAAAACTCCTGCATTTAGCAGCTTGAGGCTCGTAAAGTCGGCCCTGCCTCTAGAGCTGATTTGCTCTTAAAGCAGTAAGTGCTCTTCAAGACAGAGAGGTGAGCACAAAATAGATGAGACAGAATACCAGAGCCAAACAGTGAACAGAAAGAAAAAAAAGTCATGTTAGTTTCTCAAAAGAGAAGATAAATGTTTTGAAATATGTTTTAAAATTGAAGAGTGGAGCAAGACCTTTTTTTTCAATCTTATTTGACTACACAAAACCATAGTCTATGACATTGAAGCAGTACAATGATGAAGAAGAAAGTCTGTTAGTTATATCTGTAAGCACTGGAATAATTTATTTTTTTAAACTGATTCTTCATAACCCATTTATGCAGCTTGAACTTATGAATAAGAACAAGGAGTTTTTTTGCAGTATCTCAGCTTCTCGACATCAGAAGACCTATGAGAAGAGTATATCCTTCAGCTCTTTCTGAGAAATTGCTCCTTAGAGGGAAAAAACAAATTCAACAGAAAAAAAATCCATAGCCATTTGGGCTTGCCCACGTTTCTCCCAACCTGATGTACCAGGTTTATCCTGAATCTACAGACTGATTCAAAAGTCAGGGAAGTTGGCAACACAAGCAAGAAGTCTATGCTTGTTTGATCTTTAATACTTCCATGGAGCTAGAGAGTGTTTTAACCTTTCTTTCTCTGTTCAGAAATCCATTTTAAATGTGAATGGAACTACCTCCTGCTGCATTCATATTCATATTTAAACAACTAAAATTAGAAACAAAAAATCATCCAGACATTAGAAAAATAAACAAACAACACCAGAGAAGATGACAATAAATAATGCTTAAATTCACTGACCAAAAGGTGTAGCAGTCTGTGAAAAAATAAAGTATTCTGTAAACAGTGTATATATGTATATATATATACACACACATACATACATTTTATATATATATAAACTTTCTTAAACACTGGAAAGCCCACAAAGCAGGTGAACGGCCCAGCAACCTCGAAGCTGGCTTCAGTGCAACTCATTCTTTGAATACGAATTAGCAATGGGTAATTGTGGCATATTTATGAGGCCTTTTGCCTGGTCCTTTTCTCCAGTGAACGCTGTATTATTCATTGCGTGTGCCCTGACCCCAGTGCGCTCCTGTTCTGACAAATCATACTTGATTAAGACAAATCTTTATTAGTTAGCTAGTCAACTTCCCCATTTATCATTTGCAAATCCCATTCTCCTTTCTGGGTACAGTAAAAGTAACTGAAACCGAGACCATCTTTCCTCCATATAAAATGAAATGCCTGTTACAGCCAGCAAGTGCAAATAGAAGCCTAGAAGTCAGTAGTAAATGATAAAACAAAGGTTTAACAGACATAAATTACAAATGTGGCAAAACTCTAACACGACAGTGCACCTTAGGCTGAGGAAATATTAATTAGCTCATCCTTTCAATGTTTCTAATTTTTTTCATAAACTAAATCTCTCAAAATCTAAATGCCATATAAAAGAACTGTATTGCAAAGTTAGGGGATGAAAGCACCAAGGTTTAAAAAATAATGAGAATGCTGAGGAAAGTTACTGTTCAAGGTTTCTACCAAAACTAAAAAAAGATCTTTTAAGAGTTAATCTATAAAAGGAGGAAAAATCAATTCCAAATTACTAATGAAGCTCGTTTCCCTTGAAAATGTAGTATCTCTCCAAAGACATGCCAATTTGGAGAGGTAAAACCCCTTTCAAGACAATGTTAGTTTATTCATTGGGTACTTTATGACTAGAAAACCAAGTGATGTGCAATGCAGAACAGTTCAGCCACGACAGTAGTTTTGCTTGCAGAGAAGGATGTTTCTTCTATCAGGACTCTGGTGATCTGAAGCAGCTACATGGACATGGAGGGACAAGGGACAGAGGGAAAGGACAGTCTGCAGCTTATTGGCCTGGCTGTGGTTCAAGTTCCAGCTTTAACACAGAATTTTATTCTGGCCTCTGGAGGATTCTCTAGGAAATGCTTGCTTGGTTGTAATTTTGTTTGGTGATGAAGTTTAGTAGATTGTGTATTTTATTACATTTTGAGTCTTGGTTTTCTACAGTATGATAATTATACCCATCAATTAGAATCTGTGTTCACTTGAAATATACAATAATTTAAAAACCTGCACTCAAAGGACAAAATATCAAGATAAACATCTCTATGCTCCTTACACAGCACACTTCTTACAGCCTCCAGTCTTCCTCCACTTACACCTTTCCATCTCAAGACATTTTTCCTTTGTTTTTTTGGGGTTTTCCTTGCTCTACAGGATCAGTGCAGCAATGGATTCTGCTTTTTCACACACATGAGCTAAGTGCTAGTTATTTCCATCTGCAATGTTGCCTTTGATTACACACAGAGTAATGCTGAGAAAACCACTACCTCCCTAAACCTGCAGTGAGGGTTCAGAGGGAACAATGAAAAATACCCGATGGCCTGGCAAATCAGTGTTATCAGGAGGTATATAAGAAGGAGCAACTCAGCAACAATTATCGATACTTTTGGCATCTCTACATTAGACTACCACTATATGGTTTAATTTGGGGAAAACCTGGAGATTTCTATTAACAAACTGCTCCAGAACAAGCAGTTTACTGCTTGGGCAGCAGCTTTGGCATGGATCCTCCCAAAGCAGCTGCCAGGAGTGCCATCCCAGCTACTGGACATGGTCTTTGAGTCCCCAGTGATTTGTGTCAGGGTTACCAGAGCCTCTGCTTCTCACTGTTTGGGTGCTACTGGAATTGCAGTCAGCACAGATATGTGCACTGGAGGTGCTGTGAAGAAGTGCTGGCAACAGAACAGTCTCTGTGGGGATGTCCCAAGTTTGGATGACATCTCCTCTCTCTCCTGGTCTGCAGACATGTCACAGCATGTAGGACATGCTCCCAAAGGCATCATGTAGTCTGTAGGACTCACTGGCAGGCCACTGTTAACATTTATTTGTGTGAATGGTCTGTATGCTGCAGATTGAAGAAATTTAGTATGTTTTTTTTTTTGCTGTACCTTATTTCTTAATTTCTAGAGGACCAATATGAGCAAAATAGTACTGAGAGCAGCCCCTAGCCCACACAGTAGAGAGACAAGTACCTGGATTTTCTGTCATGCTCAAAGATCAAGCACACAGGGAGACAAGGTCAGATCTGGGAAAGACACTTCTGTACCCCTGGTAAATATTTGTGCCTGCTTCTCTGTTTCTAATATGGGTGTGAAGGAATCCACATTGGTCAAATACAGTATGTAACATTAAAAGGCTTGTATTTCTATGGAAGGCATTTAAATACTGCACTTAGCTTCTTATATATTCATTTTCATTATGACCACTGCTTTGAATACCATTTTAACTAAAAAAAAAATTAGAAATTATTTTTAAAATGAAATCTGAAGTGGCCCACTCTCCTCAACTACAGGACACTATATTTAATCTCATAAAGGGTTTTTAGATTATTTGAGGCCCAAAATATAATTATCTCATGATCTACTGAATTGGTAAATTATTGCATTATGACAATTTAATGCAAACACCCAGTTTACAAACATAACTTTGCTGGAAATTCTCAAGAAGTGTTAAACCGATGTCAGTGTCTCAGTAATTTCGCAGTTTAAAAACAGTTAGAAATGTAATGACTACACTGCACTTGATTAAAGCATTTACAGCTCTAATCAAAAACTGACAGCAAGATCAAAGATGTTAACTTAAATCTCTCTTCTAATTATGTTTAAAATGCCACACCTCAGGCCTGTCTCTCCTCTTCTTTTTCAAACCAAATTCTGCTTAAGAAAGATCTAACACTTCTTAACAGTTCATTATCCAATAAAACTATTCAAAGCTTAAAAGCAATCTACACAATTAGTCAGGACCTCAGGGAGTCCACCGGTAGTCTTTATTACAGGGCTTCATATTAAAACACCTTAATTATATTTGTCAAATGGATTTCATTAAAACCCATCGTCACTTTAATTTTCATATTTTGACAGTGCTGGCATAGCATTATTACCACCTGCCAAGCTACGAACTACAACAAAATTATCAAATTCCTTCAAATACTAAGCAGTTTCTTTTTGTACCTGACCAATGATTTCCCTCTTTTTGGTGAATGTACCATAATTAAGAGGAATAATTAAAATTCCATATTCAAGCAGCACACATGCAAGCTAAACATACAGTGTATCTGTTGCAGGTGTGTAAACAAGAACCTATATGGGTACCTGGTTGCCAGGAGCACATAATACAAAGGTAGGACACATATACTGAAGTGCTTCTGAATAATAAAGCCAAGACATCAAACAGAATGCACTATTATTTAATCAAATGACAACCATGATGACTTGAAAGCAGAGGACATTTTAACTTCTACACATTATTCTGTCATTTCGACACAACAGATCTGGGGATTATGACCATACGCTGTAACCACAGTTTTATTTTAGATTTAATCCATGGAGGTTCCACTTGACTTTAGACAATCATACTGAAATATAATTAAAACAAAATTGTTCCTCCTCCCTACGTACAATCAGTAGTGTGACAAGGGTTTCTGATATTTATGATACATTTCCAATGCAGGACATATCAATTGTTGTTTGGGGTTTTTTTCTTAATAATGCCACAACAATTAACAACTTTAGATAATTATCAATAATATAAAAGGTAGGTACCAGCATCTGTCATGCAGCACAGTTTGGGCTGTTAACGTCATGCTGGATATAGAAATAAATTATTTCCTCATTTCTGCTATCTGAAATGCTGTACAGAAAACTGAAACAATTTACTGTTATTATGCTTATATTTACTGAGCTAAATTCAAGCCTGATTAACTCCATGCTCTTCATCTCATGTGTATGAGATGACTTTGGCCCACAACAGATATAACAATGGCACGCAGATTGCAATGGGGAAAAGAACAGAGAATTTTCCTTTCTTTAATATAATCATAGCAAGAAATAAGAAATTAAGAGGTTTCTGCCATATGTCTAACACACTTCACTGCTTTGTACAAAGGTCTCAAGAGTAATGATCTCTGTGTGTTATGAATATTTTAAGACTTATTAAATGTTCTTGGATTATTGTGGGAAATCTATGGGATTCTAAAGAACCAGTTTAAGTGACAATCAAATATTATTCCTACTTAAGGTAAAATAAAAATTTAATAATTATTTAATGTATTATCAAGGAAGAAAGCTTCAACCTCTTTCACACTGTATCACAAGTTCTAGCAAAGGAATTGCTGAAGATGTGCTGGGATTTATTTTATTTAATTTCTATTTTATTTCTTTTCATTGCTTTAATTGCTTTTGAATTACAAAGAAATAAATCAGAGTACTTACAAGCAAGGGACTATTAGCTGATCACAGATCTCATTTGATTTTTTTGGCAAGTCACCTTATTTCTTTTATCCTATTTACTCTGTCTGTAAAACAGGGGTAAATAATGTTTCTACTAGAATTCCACTGAAACGAGCAAATGCCCACATACTGCTTAGCTTCTGTTATCAGGACATCTTATAGCAAATAATCAGAATTTTTTGGTGCCTCTTATGCAACTTCAAAATATCACCACAACCTTGGGTGCCTTTAGGGGTTCCTCATAGAAACCCATTAACCAGAAGACAATTTAGGAGATAAATAGTGTTTTGAAAACTATCCCAGCCCAAACCTGAGTGTAGGTTTGCTTCTACTGACCTGGTGAGAGCCAGCTGCTCCAGCCCGACACAAGGATGGATGCAGGGATAGGGAAACTTCCCAGATAAAGAGCTCACATCTGCCTTTGACAACACTGATCATGCTTTCCCTCTTGAAATCTCCTCCTCCTTCTGTACCCAGGATCCTGCCCTCTCTGTGAGGGCTGTGTGAAGCTCTGGTTTTGGTTCCTTTCCTCCCTATAGATCTGCAGTTGATTTACGGCTGGAAAATCTCATGCACCAACTCAGTTACTATTTAATAAGTGACAGATTTCCCTCTCTGGTACACTGCCATTTCCTCTCCCATCTCTCATTGCTTAGCCTTCAACTCAAATTCAACACAACACAGCAGTTCCTTGTCCCCCAACATGTCTCCACACCATCTATTCTCATGACAGGCAACACCATCTTCTTTTCCACCCACCATCAACATCTTTTTGTACTCAGTTCTTTTTTTTTCAGTTCTCATTTTTGGGCAAGCTGTCCGATTCTTTCTGCATGACATCAATAGGAAACTGACTGGTCCCAGCCATTCCCCTTCCTAAAACTCCATTCTAAGCTTCACCCTTTCTTTATATTTTCACATAATTTTTTTTTTTTTTTAGCCGTGGCAAAAACTCTACTCACCACCTATTGTAATGTAGAAATGCTGCTACAAACACTGTTTTTTTAGTATCATATTGGTCTTTTTCTTTCACGCCACTTCTCTCCCCAGTTCGGCACATTAAACAATAGCTACATTCCTTCTGTAGCCAATCCCTTCATGGTCTGACTTCTCCCATTTGCTATCAGCATATTAATTCCTCTCTCAGCTCAGATCTATCTTTCACTTGTTAAATTTTTACTCAAGCATTTCTGCGCCATCTCCCATGTTGCCACGACTAAAAGGAGCTGAGCATAAACAACTCATCACCTCATCCCACTCCTGCAGTCTCTGATCTGGACTTCTCTTGTCCACTGATATACTAGTAACAATAATTTCTTCGCAGTACATGGAAATCTCAGGTATAACCACGACCTTTGTGTTAGCTGAATTTCTAAATGTGTAGTCCCAGAATGGATAAGCAATAGCACAAAATGTGAGCAATGTCAGTACCATTCACAAGGGAGGAGGGAGGTACTGTAAAAAGTAAGTTAGCACCACTTGCCTTCACTGTTTCAGTGCAGGTGTGACCCAGGGATTTACAATGTACACTGCATTACTGTCAGATTTACCTTCCTAAAGCAAACAATAACCCTCACAAGCTATCAGCAAACAGAATGTGAATCTTGTTGTCATGAGTGAATAATTTATTAAATTGACACTATTACTAATAATTACAGAAGATGTGCCTGTTTTTCACTCCTGACAAACAGGAAGCCAGCCATGTTTCTCATTTCAGCTATGATACACAAGGAACAATTCAAAGTGATGCTCGTCCCTGGTTGGCACGTATTCTTTACCATTTGAAGTTTATTTGATACAAATGAGGGTCTACAGAACCCTGCTGACATGAAGTCACAAAGAGCATATACATTTATGAATACTGCATTTACTGCACTTTGTATGCAATGTTTGTTAGGTCTCGGGGCTGAAATCACAGCTCTGAATCTATCTTGAAGATGTTAAGGATGTGTTGAGAGCTTTTTCTTTCCCTCCTCCTGCCCCCCCAAACAAAACAAAACACCACCACAGCCTTCATGGCTTTAATTATTAAGTTTATATTTTCTGTTTTATCTTGAATCCCATAATGGAAACAACCTGCTTTTTTTTTTCCTCTCTCCTTCTTTCCTTGTTTCTTTCTTTCTTTTTCTTTTTTTTTTTCTTTTTTGGTAATAGTATACACTCTTGATGTAGGAAGGAAATGTGAAGACAGAACAATCCAGCTGGATTAGACATTTTTGAAACCTACTGCCAACAGTGAGCTGTCAAAGCCAGCAATCAAATGTAACCCTGGCAAAAAAGAATGGAGACTGCTGTGAGGAGATTTACTTAGAAGAAACTCTCAAATAGTGCTTTTATGTCCTGATTCTCCTCCCCTGCACCAGTTTTATACCTGCTTGTTGTTCCCCCCACCCATCCTTGAAGTTACACCTGGTTTACAGTCTGTGGTAGGAATACTTTCTCTATTCCAGAATTAACTATTGAATTTCTACCGCCCCAATGCAGAACACCTGGACAAATAATTATTGTTCTCCTTCTAAATCTTAAAATCGATGAAAATGTGAGGTAGTTATTAATGCATACATCTCCACAATATGCCTGGGAGTAAAAAGTCTTATTATCACCTTTTTTTCAGCTCAGAAGTTGACAAAAGAAGGACGTAACTTAAAATCAGGAGGAAGGGTAAGAATTCACTACTTCTGACCTTAATCCTACTTTTTTACAAGACCATCATTGCGCTTTATATTCAAGCTTTTCACTGGGAAGCTGTTAATAAACATCAGGCAAACTTAATAATAAGCACCATTAAAATTAAAAGACATGAGAAGATATTTTGCTATTGGCAATATAAAGGAAAACAAGACAATAGTTAAGGAACTGACTGGAATATGAGCACAATGTAGGGAGGGAATCTGGGATACTGAAGAACAGGGTCTCAAACAACCAGTAGGAGAAAACCAAAGACTAAGACTACGTATTGGACTAATTATTACAACAGCAAGATCTTTACAAAAAAGCCATTCCACAGAGGAATGACTACAGAACAAGAGGGTAACATCTGCATTTTGGCCACATCCAGGCTACCAAATGTCCAAGGGTCTCTCTCCACTATAACAGGAAAGTAATGCTACTTAATTATTTTCTAGCAATTGCATGAAGATTTATTAATACCAATTTTAAAGCTTTTAAGGACCCTGTGATTCATGTGGAGTCTGAATTTTAATACAACAGTCGAGGAAAACACAGGATTACAAGACTGTCTAATTGATGTCATATGTGTATGTTTTCTGTTGAAGAGAAAATCAACTTTAAGACTGGGACATGAGGAGATACAGACACCACTGTTGATCTATATCCTGGAAAAACTCTCTAACAGTCAGTTCAACAGTTCAGTTCCCCACTTTGGGATCTGAAAAGTCAGTACCACCTTAAATTTTAACTAGAAGAGAAAATTTATAGAATACTGGCTACTTTCCCTCATTTAAATTGATCAGCCATTACAGTTAACAACCTTCCCACACCGTAGAAATAAATAAAGAATGCTGTATCCATTCTAATTTAAAAACTCTTATAGTCATTAAAAACATAGTTGATTTAGTCAGAAGTTCCATCTATTATGTGCTGTAATGATTTAATAGTGCCAATTAGATCTATAGTATTCCTAGAAATGGAGGAGTTGCAGCTGGAGCTCTGCAGACCAGTCAAACAATTTTCAAAGGATATTCAGAGGTCTGCACCACTCTATTCTAGGTAGAAGATTAAATTGTAAAGGAAAAAAAGAAGCAGGATTTCAAAACAAGTATTCCAATATGACAAATAACTGTTCTTTCTGGGCTTTGCTTTTGCAGAAAAGAGAAGTATTTCACCCTCCTATTCCATAAGTAGCTGGAAATACTCTGCATATTTTAATAATGACATCAAATAACTTCCTAATTCAAGATACTTTAGCCAGCCATGTGTCCTAGTGAGAGACAATGCATGAGCCCTTTAAAGTATCTACAATACAGAATATGTTCCTTGATAATGTCATTAAGCCATGATGACATGTAGCAAGCAATTGCTGGCAAAGGTCAATAACCTGATCCATTTATACAACGAATGCCTGTTAAAACAGTGTTTAAAGAACAATCAAATGATTGATGACCATAAGCTCTGTGTTGGCCATGATGTGCTGCATGAACATACAGCGTGTTCTGCAAGCACTACACGTACCTCTACTACTGTGGGGTGGCTGGGGGGGAAACTGTGTTCTGCCAAAAAAAACCAAACCAAAATGTTTAAACAAAAATGCTGACAACAATAATTGAGTAAATAGAGGTCTGAATACGAATTTGTTAGCACTGGGCAGTAAAAACAGGCAGGGATTCTGATCTAATTGAATACAGCTCAGTTTGAAATGAAGGCATTCTGGGCAAAACAGTCTGTAAGCACCCTCTCAGCTCCATGTCACAGGTTGTGGGGAAAAAAAAAAAAGAAGTGACCATCCCACACAGATATCTTATCACTGATTTTTAAAATTGTTAATTTTCAATTCAAACTGATGCATTAAAATGCAGTTTCATGTGATGCACGTTTGAATCTTGCCAGCTCAAAAGCCATTGTCAAAATTCACAAGTCCAATTTGCTGTTATTTAAAAAATGGGGAGAGGGATCCTTTCCAAAATATTTTTGTTGTTTTAATCTGTCAGCAACCATCATTCTGTCAACAGAGTGCTGCACACTTCTTAGAATTTATTTCCCTTTTCTAAACAGTAATTAACCTAACAGCTTCTTGCGAGTCATTTTTCTGTCTCATCAGAAAAGCCTGGTGACCTGTATGTTATGTAGGACAGCAATACTTCCCAAAATTATCATATGGTCCCTACACAGAATTAATTATCTCATTCTAAAGTAACCACATTTCACTTTTCACAAACACGAATGATCTTAAAAATCATCAATATATCTATATGATCACAGAAATCATAAAATAGATATGATCTATTCTAAGCATTTTATATTCTATAACTGTAATAGTTCTGGTTTCATGAGACAAACACACTGGGACCACATTGTGCTGCTGATGTGTACCCTTCAATTAAAGAGCATTTCTGCACACAAGCCAGTTCCTCGTGGAGGTGTTGATTATAAGTGGCATTCATCAGAATCAATGGTATAAAAATAAGCTCCCTGCCATTTTCCTGCATCCATAAACAGGTGTGGCTTTATTAGGTGCCCAGACAAAAAGACACGCAAGGACTATATCTCAGCATGAGTCACAAAGCAAAATTACAGTTCTGTGCTGCAGTTGTGAGACTTCCTAAAATATGTTTCCCAAGTCAGGGGCAGCAGTCGGTGTTGTTGGTTAGTGCAGTCAGAAACTGCATCTACCCCTTCCTGGGCCCCGCAGAGCCCCTTCTGTATCATGGTAAAACAGTCAGGCACGTTCCATGGCTGTTCTTAAAGCTCCACCTTTCCTACAAAAGCGCAGACTTTATGCACAGCATGGTAAGCAGTGGAGTTTATTTTAAAAGCATTCATGTGAAGCATTCACTTCTTTCCTAGTGATCTCTCCCATCAGCCACAAACACAGCCAAAACAGAGCAGAAAACAGTTAAAGCAACAGGGAGTTACACACTGATGACTTTTCCGTCTCTCCCTCAGTACAGATGGAAGTTCAGTCTTCTCCTTAATACACACGTGCCAAACAACTGATAAAAAAGGATGCCAAGTACTCTAACTTCTTTAAATTTTGAAAACTAACACCAATTGACCTACTAAAGGAATCTATCCGGTTTCCATCCTGTTTGGCTCTGTACTTGAAGCCTCCTCTGCCTACACCATCTTAACCACACACACCAGAATGGACATTTCACCACAAGGCTTTACAGGCACGTCACACTTTTCCCTCCAAGTGTCCAAAGATCTTTCAGCAAGCCAGTCTGTTTCCCATGTCCCTCCATTAGAAAATAAGTTTTCATCTTCCTTCTCGCTCTGTGAAAGAGATCAACCTATTTCCCATTTTCCATGATACAATACCAATTCTTCACTTCCCCCATTGTCTTCCTGTCAGGTTTTTCCCACCAGCTGCTCTTGCATCCTCCTCTATCCTGTCAACCATAATGTGAATGTGACACTGGAGCCTGATGGTTTCATTACGAACTGACAAAGCTGGAGACATGGGAAGGTTATGGCTCTTGCAAAAGTTAAAATAATCAGTGACAAAGTTATATCTCCTGACTTCCAATTTCTTAGCATAAGAACATTGGAACATTTAGCTTGTAATTATTACATATTCAAGAGGGGAAAAAAGTGCATCATTTTCAGGTGCTGGGACCCTTCCACTCCACATTCTTACATGTTCTTCTAGAGATGTTGAAAGAAGTGAGGTTTCCCTTTTCTAGTGTTCCTGGTACAGAAATCATTACCTGAATTTTGCCTGCTTGGGGAGGAGAAACAACCCCGAGCTGGGTCCCAGAGCTCCAGGGGCAGGAGCTTAGTACAGACCACAGACCAAGAACAGCTCAGAGACTTGCAGGGATAGTGAGCTTTCTATGGAAGGATGTGTTTAGACGACTCTTAACTTCTCTCTACATTAGAGAGCACTACATTTTGTTGGGTTTGATTTTTTTTCCTCCCCTCTTTTTGGCCTAGGGAAAAATCCACCTTCACTTTATTAATAGTGAATTCAAATGGTTTTTCTGCTGCAGTTTAACAACTTTTTTTTCCCTGTACAGAGACAAGATAGTCTTCTCTCTTGAACCCTTCAACATATTTGTTCTGCATTATTTTTTCATTCGCAGTTATCCCGGAGGCTCTCAATGTTTAAATAGCTCCCTCCTTCCCATGTAAAGCTGTGCACTAATATCGATCAACTTAGGCTGGAAGTACTATAAGGCATTTTTCAATAATCAGCCAAGCTGTTCAGAGAGTGTCTCGAATATAACCCTTAGGTAAACAGCACAATCCACAAGGAACTTTCCCTCGGCAAGCACATCTTTCCAATCTCGAGGATGGCTGCTAATGCTCCTCCAGACAAAGAACTTGATTCTGACTTTCTGCTCTGCAGGTCAGAGGCGAAGTCACATTAGCTAAGGACATCTTTATTCTTATGTACAGAATTTAAGTTTCTTAGGACACCTGCATATTTAACTATCTCAGTCATATGCCCTTCAAATAAAGGGTCAGGAAATAAACAACCTTTAATGAATATCGTTTTACTTTTTAATAAAAAAACACACAAAGAAAATCCCATTCTTCTAAGAAGATGAAGTTGTGGCTGCACAAGAATTTTAGGTATTAACTGAGTAAAGCACCTCTATCAGTGAATTACACTGAATAGGAACTTCTAACCTAGTTGAGGGGAGAGGAAGAAGAAAATAATTTCAAGCCAAATAATTAAAAGTAAATTATAGGAAAAGTATGATACATATATACAGCATGTCAAGTAATATCCATATTTACAGAGAGATGAGTAAGCTGCTCTGAATGGTTAGGTTTTCATTTAATACATCCCTGATATAAAATGCCAGGTTTATTCTATTTTTACATTGCCTCATTAATCAAAAATGGGAGAGAAAAGTGACTGGTGTGAAAGACTTGAAATCATTCACACTTTATGCCTTAAATAGTGGCATAAATTCAGTGGTTACTTCCCATAGTACTTAATTCTAAAATGAAAAACATAGGGTGTTTTAATTTCCTCTTCCCAACTGTAAAGCATCAGATTATGCTACATTGTTTTTACAGCTCTGAGGGATCCTTAAAAGACAAGCTTGTGTAAACTAAAATGGAAAAGGAAAAAAGTCTGATGTAAAAATAGTCCTAGGTTGTTGCTTTGCACACTGTAAAACCAGTGATGTTCACACCCACCAGTGGGCGAAAGATAAACATTACAAAAGTAAATAACACTCTGAAATAGCTGGCTCCTGTGAGTCCTGGAGACAGCACAAACTGTTTTGTTGTTTTAAAAAAAGATTAGGCATAAGCGAATCCACATGACTTTAATGACAATTTCCGAAACTGTTCTCAGGTCAACATCTGTGCTCGAGAGCCAGAGCAGAGCCCTGTGGTGCAGCTGCACTCGGTGCCCCGCTGGCACTGCCCTCCCTGGCTCCCTTTCCTGTTGGACCTGTCAGCGTGGTCCAGGCTGGTTCCTGCCACAGCAATCCACTCCCTTGCTAAGGAGTGAGACAGCCCATGGTGACAGGATGCAAAAAGGAAGGCGAGTGTGACTCGGCAGCATTTAGGGACCAAAGCTTTGGTGATCTCCACATGCTTTGTATTGAGATGTACACAGGGCCACTCAGGAAGTTGGGGCGCACCACGTCCAGCATTCTCTGCATCTGACAGATGGCTGAGGAGTACAGCACACACCTTGCTATCTCCCCAAGGAGCATCACCTTAAACTTCAAGAATAATCAGGTTTAGAGTAATTCGGGAAAATTCTTGTACAATGGCAAATGCAATTCAATGCAGGAAAACGTAGGATAAAAATTGTAAGACAAAAGATTCCAAAAGAAAGCCAAGACATAAGGGGAAAGTGTTCAGAGGCATAATGATTGAAGAGAGATTTAAGTGTCCTCCTGGGTTATGAAAGTCTTAAGCTAATGGATAACTACAGTGGGAAAAAAGTGCTGCACAGTGAGCTGCATGCCTAGAGGAATACAAAGCTAAAATTCTGGTGCTGACTGGCGCATAAGACTGAGTGAAAGCCCTATCTATAGTATTGCATTGTCTTGATGCACATAAATTCCTATTTACAAGTAAGCTGACAAACGAGGAAGGGGGAGGGAGGACCATCTGAAACACCATGTTCATATTTTATAGCCCACTGTAGCCAGCTCTGTACCACACAGAAGCTGCAGGTCACCACTGCACTGCTGCAATTTTCCATTTCTGGCCACATTCTGTGAGAGTGCAGATGGGATTGCAAAAGACAAGTCACAGAAAGGATCTCCACAGGGTCATTCAGATGCCTTTGCTGTGAACATATGCTACATGCTCAAGGGCAAGTAAGGTGCTTGACTCTTCCAGAAAAGAGATTAAAAATATTCAAAGGGTTGAAGGAAGAATATAGACAGAAAGGACAAACAGACAGTGAATATAATACCCACATAAAGTATAGTTTTCCTTATCCTTAAAAACAGAACAAACAAAAAACATCAACCAACCAACGATGGAAGTTTAGTAACTAAAGACCTGCTTATGACAGATCTTGAATTATGGAAGGTGACGTGCATGTTCAATGCTTTCAGGCAGCAAACAAAACAAAACAAGAAAATAACACCACCAGTGTGTCCTGCAGCCTGGGAAACAATTAGAATAATTTGTAAGAGGAAAAAAACTTCCATGGTAAATACAAATTATACCGTTCAACTCTTTAAAACCGTGTCAGTTCAAATTATTTCAAGACATGTTTGTTATAAAGAAGATTCTAGCATAACTTTACACTTCAGAATAACTTCAGCACAGTCCCTTGGGAAGCTGCAGCCAGAGTTTCCACTAAGCCTGGCTTGCTTAGGCTGAGCACTGCCTGTCTCCGTGCAATTCTATGTGCTGCTCAAATGCCACCTCCCCAGGATGAAGAGGCAGGACTCAGGGAGGCACACTGGCTCAGAGTTCTGGCCCATCACCTTCACAAATTCATTTGTTCAGATATGCTGTGTAGAAACTTAAGTCTGGAGGAAAGGACTGTAGCACCTGATTTGACACTTTACATGATATAAAATCTTTGCTATGTCTCAAGCACTGTGTATTAAAAATTGACTTCAATTTCCTCTAGAGCCAATGTCAAATTAAGAGTGAAAAAGATAAAAATTTTTGAAAAGGAATCAAACCTCACACATGTGCAGGATCTTTGCCAAATGTTTGTGCAACCACAAAGGGACTTAGGGCAAAAAAAGACAGTTCTCAGACCATTCCCCAAGGAAGTTTCAGAAAATCAAGATGCCTTTAGCTACCAAAAATTAATTCCAAGTTCAAGTGATGCAAAATTTGAAGCTAGAAAAGTGCAATATGTTTGAATCTTGTTTAAATTTATTTAACTAGTTAATCAAAGTTAAAAAAACCCCAAAACACAAAACCAGACAAAAAACCTTTAGTCTGCATTTAAGGTAGACCACAAACCACAGCTCAGCACAATGCTTTGCAACAGGGGTCTGAGCCCTGAATTCTTGAATTAAACTAAGTCAACCTAAAAGAGCAGTCAGTGGGGAAGGCCACCTGTGTTAAGGAACAGCAGCCTTACTTTTCCCCTGCCTTGTTTTTTGCTCAATCTACTGTAGGTAGCACAGATGACTGGAAGAACACGTCAAGGCCCCTTCCCCAGCACGTGACCCCCTTCCTCTGCTCAGCACATCCGATACAGGCACAGAACATCCTGCCAATTCCCTTTACACTTTATCCTGGGCAGTTCCCCCCATCCTGCTACACCAAGACCAACAGCTATAGGTTGCCAGTTTTCCTTATGGACCAGAGCTTTCACATGAACCCACCCCACATCCTAACATGCTTCTCACATGGGCTCCATCCTGACACCACCCTGCTGGATGGTGGCCTCACACCACTGTCAAACATCTGGCCTCAGCTGCTGGGCTGCGGGGAATATCAGGTTGCTGTTGCAAAGGTTTGTTGGCAGATAATTTTAAAGAAACGTGTTCTGAGAATGTTTTTACAATCTCCACCTCTACCTGTTCTGTCCTAAAATCTGTTTCTCACTATCACTTCTCCAAAAGACAAATGTTATATGGTTTTGTTTTTTTTAAACCACTAGAAGGAATCCCCTACTGCCTACACAATAAAGTCAGTCAGAGGCAAGATTCTTTCTCACAGATCTTATCCCTCTAAGCCATCAGACTGACTAAACCACTACCCTTTGATCAATAGGCAGCTAAGTGGGAATTTTCAAAAAAACCTTTAAGCAAAATAAAGTTGCTTCTTTATTACACATGGGCCTTACTCCCACAAACTAGAAGTGAGGAAGAGAGGTGGGATTTCTTTTTTTTATTTTTTGTTCAAAACTTGTTCAGTCTGGATGCAAGAAAGATCTCATCCAGGCAGAGTAAGCTCTGAGACTAGGAGAGTATTTACTGCCACTGAAAAAGATGATTGCACCAAAGGCTCAATGAAGTGGCCAACGGTGACAAATCATGAACCATACACTAAAAATCACCATTTGTTTATAGTTAAATGTATATTAAAAAAAAGCTGGCTAATTAACCCTCTGTACATCTATTCTATTTTTAATTAAAGGGATGTGAATAAAAATAATGCATATAACAATGAAAAAATAAAAAAGAATAAAACCCAACAGCATAAATGGGAACTGATCCTCTGAGCTCCATTTTAAACTGTTCATGCTGTGAGTCAAAAACAAAGTAGTTTTACGTATGAGACTCAATTTGGGCATTGGACTTTTGAGATCCTATTAGAGCAATCACCAAGTGCTAAAAAGACAAAACATCTTTTCAGAGACCACTGCCAGACAGTAAAGAAAACGACTCTTTAATAAAATCAGATCAATTTTCTAGCTAACCTGTCCCAAGTGGAAACAACATAAGACAGGTTCCCAGAGAGTCAGCATTAATGATGGGCCCTTGCAATGAATATCATATGCTTCCCTGGACATAACAAAATTGCCTGGGGCAACTTTCATATGAGGGCTGGATTGCAGGTTGGCTGTCTTTGCTTCCTTACCCTTTCTAACCTAACTCCTACACTCTTTTTTTTTTTTTTTTTTTTTTCTAAAGAGGTAAGATTTCTCATTGTGCTTAACTGTGATACAGAGTACGTGTTTAAACATATTATGGAAAAAATAACTGATTTGCTCAGTCAGTTGAGACACTTAAGAGAGCTGAGTTCAGTTCCTGTCTCTGGAGACAAGGTACAGCCTGACACTGGGGAGGTCACTTTGGATTTCTTTTACATGATCTTCAGCAGCCCACGCTGCTTTGCTCTGAGCAAACATCAAGCCCACATCAGTCTGATGTTTCACAGCCCTCCTTACACACTGCCAGTCTCTTCTGGACTCACATGGTTGAGTCACTCACATCATACAGACAGCCATTATCCTATTTTCCAGATGAAGATTTTTGTGCAGGCAGAGGATGCTCAAGTGTATTTATGAAATCTGGGACAGGCAACATCCATACTGTGCTCAAACCCTATCTGAGATAAAAAATAACAATAACCCTGAACACAGGAGTGCTGAGGATAAATTGCCAAGAGCCGGTAAGACATTCAACCTAAACATTAAATAGATTAGATACATTACTTTGAAAAAAAGTAAGCATATTTGTCTCAAAATACTTTGGAGTAGGATATTGGAGAAGTTTTCCACTAAAAAGGCCACAAAGAGGATTTAAATGCCAGGTATCACATCACTGGGCCACACTGTTGAATATGACTTCAGCATGTACAGGACAATTGACTAAAGCATCTACCATTTACAATATTTATACTGAGAGAGTTCAGATTGTTGAAAAGCTTTTCCATCGAGGTTTTGCCTACTAAAATCAACACAAACATTGAAAGAAGAATATTTATTGTACCTTTTTGCAATTGTTTTCATTAAACATGTAATAGTTACTCCAGTGCACTCTCAAATCCTCTCAAAACCAACTAAACAAATTCCCCCAAACAGCCCAGGAGACAATAACTGCTATTTCAAATGCACTGCCACTATTGGTTTATTCAAATCTCTACTGCTTCTCATGAACAGGAATCTTTCTGCTCACAAAGAGGGGTGGGAAACATTTTTTTCCCAGTTGAGAGTACTTGGCAGACTTTTTTAGCAAGTTTGCAATATAGCAATTTTTTATTTTTATTTTTTTTTACTTTTGCAATGATCCCTATCTCTACTACAAAGAGAACCAGGTAGGTGCTGAATGCCTGATTAAGGAATCTGAATGTATCATGAAGACACATCTGCATTTGCATTGGGTTTGGACTAGATGATCTCCAGAGTTACCTTCCAACCCCAACCATTCTGTGATTCTGAGACATTCAACAAATCTAGGTTTATTTTTATTTTTCTTATGCCCAGATCCAAAGTATTTATGCTCCTGAAATTTCAAGACATGATTTCTTACAAGTGAGGCTAACATACTCTCAAGTAGTAAAAAGATATGGAAAAAAAATCAATTAAAAATGCAATTACTACAAACACAGACTCTCCATGCCAGGAGTTATAAGGAACAAACACATATATACTAAAACCAAAACCACAGCTGGATACCAATGCATTTTATTAGAGGTGACTACCTTTAAGTTGGGGTGATACTGATATCATATAATTCTCAGAAAAGTATTCCTTCATTGCGTCAGCATGCTAAGAAACATGAAAAAAAAGATATACTAGAGAAAACCCAGGTGTGCTGTGTTATGCAACAGGAATATTTCAACTTTGAACTAGCAAATTTGCCTTTTATTTCTAAAGCATTACCCATAATAACTTTTTTTATTAAACATAAGCTATCAAGCTATAAAAGTTAACTGTTTTTTTCTCTTTTGCATTCTCCTAGCATTTAATTCCTTTGCATTACAGTAGAAAGTTGGGCATCTATACTTTTTAATTAAACAGAGGCAGGTAGTAGCATCACACTTTAAATATAAATATCAGGAAAGCAAAAAATTGGTAGAGTACATCTCCGTGCACATTAATTTCTATTCATGTTACTCTAATGGTTTAGTAACCTCAGTTTCAAATTAATACAGACTCTTTACACATATGCTAGCTTAAAACACGTTTTCAACAAATAATTTCACAGGTTGGTAGAAAACCCAGCTTCCCTCTGACTCCAGAAAAGCTCTTCTTGTGCTCACAGCACTGCATCTGAATTTGGAGAACCAGGTTCAGCTCCTTGCTCTGACACACACCTCAGAATTCATTTAATTATGTCCTTCTTAACATAGGGCTCGTCATTACTCTCACTTGCCTGGTGACATTGCTGAGTACTGGGAATAGGGACTGAGTCTTGTGGTGTGTTTGCACAGTGTGATCAGGTCACGAAGCCGCAGTGGCACGTAACTCCCGATGGCACTCGCTGGACACCCACCCACCTCCATGACCCTGACCCACCGCACCTGACACGTGGGAGCCTCATCTTATTAATTTTTTATTAAATACCTGCAAAGAATGGAAACTAAGTATAAGAAGCTATTGGAGGTAGGTGCAAATTACCTTTCTGCAATTAGTCAGAAATTTAATTTTAACAAGCAAGCATTTAAAATGCAAAAGCACTGCAAAGTCATCTAATCTCTTTCCCCAGTTGAACTTTCCACCTGACAATGAAAGACACAGGGACATGAAACTGAGAAATACATGTTTTATTATTCTAGAGAATATCAGTCCAGCTGCTGAACAACATGTACGTGAAATGCTTAAGACACTGAGAAAGGTTGTGACTGTGAAGACATTGGTGTGACCCAGGGTAAAAAGAGATTTTACTCACCATACGAAATGCAAACTAGACAAATGCCCAGCAAACTTTGGTTTTATATTTTTTTAAATCTACTTCATGCATCAAATTATCTACCAAACTCTCTAGTTATTTGTCTTTAATGACTAGTGTGAAAACAGCTATCTTTTCTTAAGTGCACCGTAAACTGAATGACCATCCTATAAAAACCCACTGGATTTATAGCGTTAAAAGCCAAAGTCCCAGAACCCTACTTCTGTTTACTTGAGAAGTATAAACCATTACCCAGAAAACAGAGAGGCCTTTTAGAAAGACTGGAAAACAAATGGTTTAAAAGCATTAAGATCTACGTATCTTTCCTTCCCATACATTCAAGGCCATCAATCATACATAATCCAGAACATACGAGGTGCAAAAGTGCTAAAAAGGGCCCATTAAAACACAAGTCTTTCCAGGTGTACCACCCAATCACTAGAACTGAACACAGAGCAAAACCAGCTCCCATTTATACACACAATACCATTAGAGGCAATTTATCATGTCTTCCTAAAGTGATATACAGCACGTTATGAAATTGCTCATTAACTCTCCCAGCAAAAGCCCAGCATGCCCCCATGTACTCAAGTGACTGTAATTGGCATTTCAGAGACCTTGGCTTAGAATTCATTGTTATTTACAAAGCTCAGCTTCCATAATCAACTTTTTAACCTGCATCTAGTAATATCATTAACTTCTTTTTTTTTTTTTGAGTGAGTTTTCCTTATTATGCAATGCAACAGTTCCTTTTCAGCCCCCAAACAGTGTTTGAGTTAGATTTCTTCTGCTTTACCATTCTTCCTTCAAGAAGACCTATAAAAGCCTAAGCTCATGCAAGCCATGCCTTTACTATAAACACAAAAAAAACTTCATCAAAACAGCATTATAATAAGGGTAAGCCACAGAAACATTTTTTTTTTTTTTTTCAAATGGGAAAGACAAAGCATTCTCAGAAATATCCAAGATCATGGTCGTAATCATCCTACCACATAAGTATCATTAGTCACAAGGACCTGCCTTTACAAAGCATTTCAGCACATGCTTAAACTCCAGCATATGTTTAAGTCCTGCTGCCTCCAAAGGGACTTTATGTGCACAGCTGGCTAAGGGCCAAACAGCCAACTTCACATATCAGCACATGAGCAGTTTCACACCCATGCTTTGCAGGATAACTTCCAGCCAAAGTCTTCGATATCCTTCCCGTGGGAAGACAAGTGTCACTGTCTTGTTCAGCTGGATGAGAAACAGAGACACAGGGTTTGGCCAGCTTAGATCCTCTCCCCAGCACTATGCCAGAGCCAGGAATTAATCCTTTTCTGATGAAACTTTATCAACCCCAAACGGTTCCCCATCCATAAGACCACTGCTGCCTCGATCAGGATTCAAGCTCTGCTGTATTTGCTTTGTCTGCTCTGCACTGGCAAGCAGAGGATGCTTACAGCAGCCACAAATCCTGTCCTGGAAAACAAAGTCCTTGTGGAAAAGCCACGCAGCAGCTCAGCAGCTGGACCATGCAAGGGAATGCTAATGGACTTACTCAGCTTTCTCTCCCTAAGCCCACACATGAGAGAAAACATTTCAGCACAAGTTGATATTTTCAGACTTGCCTAGAAGTCCTCATCTCTGATTTGTTTAACTACTGCCAGTCCCAGTCTCTACCTATCACTATTGTTCCTTGAAATTACATAAACCCTTTCTATTTTTTTTTTAACTTCATCCCATTTCAGACTTTCTAGTATTTTCCTGATAGCAGATAAGGTTCACTGTCACAGACAGAAACGTACAGAAATGTATTACAAGAGAGATGCTTCAACTGAGGGTAGAAAATACAGCTCAGCAGGCAAAAGTCAGTGAGAAGGCAATTCCCTCTGAGAGTGTCTGTTGCTGTATGGGTTAATATAGAGGTGCTCAAACCATTTCATAATTGCATCACTTCTTAATAGAAGACTGCCTTGCTGGCACCTTTCCATTTGCAGTTGTCTGGACCACCTGCCCTCTCCATTTGCAACTGCATTACATCCCCATGACATCCTAGAAGAGCAATGCCTGGTTAGTAATCTATTTTATTTTACCTTATGGCAATTTATCAGACTAAAACAAGGAGAAGGGCCAGCTCCTCACTGCCCGCAATTAGTTATGCAAGCACTGATTTTTAGGAACGAAGCTGAAAATTCTAGTTATTTAAATTTATTTGATTCCTCAGCACAGACAGACCTCTTGCCTGTGACTGTGCTGTGATGTCTGCATGGCACACTGCCCACCTCTGCTGTGACTGCTTATGGACAGTCACTCAGGGCATGGAAACATGTGACATACTAATAAGCCCAGTGTACTCTGCATAGGAGTCCCTGTGGATGGCTTGAGAAGGAGGGGACACAGATGACTGCAAATTATAGTAAGTTTTGCCAACAGGAGCATAGCCCTGTCATTGCCTCTTTAACTGTCTTAAGTCCAAACCTAAACCAATCCCATTCGACACTAAAAGATACAAAGATATCAAAACCATCTCCAATCACTTGAGTATCTTGAATAGTTCATTCAAAAATTAATTGCAGTATGTCATCCTTTGTAGTTCACAGCCTATTGTTACTGCCAGGTGCGCTGGCAAAGGCAGTATTTGCCTCTTGCTTTAGGCAGCATTTCTCCCAGTAGAGGACATTTTCCACTAATGACACTACTAGAAGATTTAGAAGGTAGCCTTAAATAAAATAGGAGCAATACTGTCCTAGGTATCACAAGATATACTTGAACAAAGTCCACTCCAGACCTTGACAGCTGGAAACCAATGGAGAGATCACAAGTATCTCTTTGAGAAACTGTCTGATATCCTATTCCTTACAAAGGAAAAGCAAGATTCAGAGACAGAGTGATTTGACGAGGATCCCTTGGGATGCCTGTGGTAGAGATGCTAACTGAACACAGCTCTTTGTGACCAAATACAGCTCTCTACTTCATAACTACAGAAAACACCTTCTCATTCTGCCTGCCTGTATTTAGTCCCTTAATTGTGCTGTGCTGGTTTTGGCTGTGATAGGGTTAATTTTCTTAATAGTAGCTGAAAACAGTGTTGATAATACAGATGTTTTTGTTATTGCAGACCCTTGGAGGGACTGCATAATATGGAGCAGTGTTTGGTAGATGCTGGCCAGAGTCCAGCACAGTGCAGGAAGTTTGGCCATCCCTGGGAATGTTCAGAAAACGTGACACTTGTGGACATGGGTTAGCAGTGAGCACGTGGGCAGTGCTGGGTTAATGGTTGGACTCGATGATCTTAGAATCATAGAATTGTTCACATTGCAAAAGACCTCTAAGTTTTGCCTCTTTAGAATAGCCACGGTATTTTTTTTTCCCAAGGATTCTATCACCTCATCAGGATTCTGTAATTGTTCAGGAGTGAAGTTTCAGACCAGTGGATGTAAGAAGTTCTCTAGATATCTCTAGATATTCTCCCGCATGCTGTGCCATCCACTGCCATACCCTCACAAAGCATAGATCATATTCCTACATGAGTTGCTAACCTTAGACAAAACCAAAGCTATATTCCTAGGAAATACCAATAAAGTATTTTAACTATTCAAGGATGCTCGAGATACTGAGAACATCTTGTAAGGAGGGAGAAAACATCAAAGGGAAGGTAGCAGAGGTGCCATTCTGTAATTCCTCCACAAAAAAACCCCCAAACAAACAAAAAACAAAACAAAAGCACAAACAAAACCACAAACAAAACAAACAAATAAACAAACAAAAACACACAACAACAAACCAAAGCTTCTCAGAGGAAGAATTATAATCTTTAGTTGTCTGCATGAGATGGTACCCACAGTACAGTGGCAGTAGATTCAGCACAGAGCCCAAATACCAGATGAAGCCGAGGTCAGTGTTTTAATAACAAATCTTCCAGGCAAAACATCACTAATCACTACAGAGCACAGGAAACTGCAAAAGCCAACGCCAATCCTTAACATGTACAGCAAAAAAAAAGCACATGGTGTAGATCAGATAAACTAATATTGAGAACAGATGAATCAATATCATGACCCACAACTACTAACAGATATAAATCCCTTCTAATATCCTCTAGTCAATCTGTTATTATTCCAAATGCTTTGAGCCCCACACTGGCTGTCAGAAAGGACTGTCATGGTTTAACCGCAGCCAACCCCAACTCAGCCCCACACAGCCGCTCACCTGCTTCCCTCCTGATGGAGTGGGGGAGAGAATTGGAAAAGAAAGTAAACTCACAGGGTGTAATACAGACAATTTAACAGGGAAAGCAAAAGCCACACACACAAGACAAAGCAAAACAAGGAATTATTCACTTCTTCCTATGGGCGGACAGGTGTTCAGCCATCTCCAGGAGAGCAGGGCTCTATCACACACAATGGCCACTTGGGAAGAAAAATGCCATCACTCTACATGTCTCCCCTTCTCCTTCCCCCAGTATCACGTGCAGACCGTGATGCCATATGACACGGAATATTCCTGTGGTTGGTTGGGGTCAGCTGTCCTGGCTGTGTCCCCAAGTTTTTGTGCATCCCCAGCCTGCTCACTGCTGGTGTGGGGTGAGGAGCAGAAAAGGCCTTGACACTGCATAAGCACTGCTCGGCAACAGCAAAAACATCTCTATATTATCAAGACTATTTTCAGCACAAATCCAACTTACAGCCCCATACCAGCCTAAAGAAAATTAAATTTATCCCAGCCAAAACTGCTGCACACGTGCGTACAAAGAGTTAACAACTCGGTGTATTCACAGGACAGAGAATAATAGCAGACTTAATACTGAAGGTAGGAAAAAATCATATAAATATATGAAAATCTAAGAACTCAGTATAATTATTGCCTCTGACTTTTCATTCCTTTTCTGCTCCCGTGGCCTGTTTGACAGTGCATCCTCAGGAAACACACACACAGTTCCTGGGGTGACCAGAACAAAGGGTTCCACTCAGCACCACGACACAGCAGCCCACAAGACAGGTAAGTTTTAACATGGTTGCAGAATTAGAAATCACCAGTTTTATTGTGTCCAGAGAAGTTAGCATTTTTCTGTACGGTTCTTGAGATTGTTTTTGGATGTGTCTCAATGCAATTCCATTGCTGCCATAATAACACATCTTCCAACAAAAGGTTTCCTTGCCAAGACTAAGTATGAGGACAGGAAACTAATGACTTGATGGAGATTTGGTTCTGGCACACATCTCTCAGAAAACCACACTTCAGGTTATTGGAAATATTTCTTCTCTTAAATATTAGTGTGACTTTTCAATATTTCTGCTTCCAAAATGATCTGCCACCCTAAGGCTCAGGGATTAGGGTGAAATCAGTACTTCATACTGCTCAATACCTTTCTAAACATCTTGGAGTCTTCAAGTGAACCTTGCCTCATCCAGAGTATCAGAAAGGCCAAAGAACAACTACTTTCAATACACACCAAGCTAATATGGAACAGCAGGTTTTGAGTGTTTATGTAAGTCTTAAAATGTGGTAAAACACATGCTGAACTAGTGTCTCAAGACTGTCAGAACTGCACTTAACGTGTAGCTTTGCCAGAAGAAGTATGCTGGTGTGGTAGTCAGTGTCTTTCCTTTTCCAGTTAAGGAACATACATGTAGCATTTTTCCTTCTGTCACATCCACATCAATCAGTGGGACAAAAATGCAAATAACACAATGAAATAATAACACAAGGCTACTCCTTAGTTCACTGCAATGAAACGTGAACACATGCTTTACTTTCACCCTAATTTTTACCTGATGTTCTTCATCAGCATCTCTGTACAAAGAGGTAAGAATCTTTATCTCCAATTTTCAGATAGGGAAATGGAGGTAAAAAGACAGAAAATGGCATGCCAAAGCACCCAACTACTATTAGCAGAGCCAAGAAATTAACTTCAATTTTCTGAATCCTATTTCCCAGAGGTCTGTTTGTTACACTACACCCAGAGATTTTTTTCCTTAAAAATATCAACATTATTTTTCATATAAAATTTACACACATTGGATTTTTATACATACTGAAAAAGTAATTTTAAATAGTAAAATGAATACATTCCTCTGTATAGCACTCTGCCAAACATTTTCAAAACACCACCCTAAGGCACATTCTTACAATCCAGGGATCTGGAATTTATGCCCTATTATCTTTTTTCCTAACATAGTGCTCTATCTTCAACCAAATTTGAGTCTGTGGATTTAGTATTATTTCAAAGCCTAAACAGTTGGCTTCCATAAGACCTTCTACATTTCTGAAGGACTTGGGATCCAAGACTGAGATGTAAATTCATGAAAATTAAGAAAATAAATTAAAGGTCATATGATTTCAAATGAGGTCCCCTTAAAGGTCTAAAATATACCTCTAAAGCAAGACCAGTGAGTTATTCACAGTCTTTGATGTTCCCATCTACATATCTGGTCATGAATTACAGGATGCTCATCTCTCAGATAGCCTTTTAGCACTTAAATTTTCACCATAAGAAATAAATTACTGCTATTGTTTTCCTACCTTGGACAATTTGAAACCAGAAACACCATTGTCTTTCTGATTTTCTGATTTCCAACACAAACCAGTTTTGCATCCATCCTGTGAGCTCCTTATTTCACCTGTGAACTCGGAGACAAATCGCTCTCTGTGAGCACCCAGCACTGTCAGCTGGATCTTTCCCACATTGCTCATTTCTCCTTACCAGAACCATAGACCCATCTAAGTTTTACCGTGGTATCTATCAATGCTTTGTAATTTGTTTATCCAGGACAGCTCAACTCTGATGGAGCATCTGTTTTTCAGCAAGGTCTTGCTTTTGTTACCCAATTTTCCAGCTGGATTGACAGAGGCACAAAGAAGTCAAGTGACCTGCCCGGGTCAGACAGCGTCGGTGGCTTGGAACAGATTGGAGCCCTCCTGTCTCCATACCCTGCACTGGACTGTGCTCCCTTTTGCAAGTTCTTCTACACCAGAGATAAATTGTGTCCACTTTTCCTTCTTGTTTTCTTGTCTCATAGTAAGCCCCTCTCATTTTGTTTATATGGTTGTTTCACTTCTGAATACAGGTTTAAGCTACGTGGAGGTCATTCAAATATACATAATGAAGCATTCAGGATTAATTTTTCAGTGGTCTGGTCTCCTGATCCTTCTCTTGAACTCAATGACCTGGCAAACTTTTCTACTTCAGGTGTTCATATTTCCTCTTCAACTTCCTTAAGAAGGAAGGAATGCAACTCATTTGCCACTTGTACTTTGTTAAATTCTAATTGTTATTAATTTTCCACCTAACCACTTCCAGTGAGATTTCAGGCTATTTGCAGCTTCATTTATCATGGGATTTCTATTCCCATCAAACAAATACAACCTACTGTTTACAGTAATTACACAAGTAAAGATGCTCATACAGACCTGGCCTTACTACTGTATATTTTTCACTTTCAACGTTAGAACTTGGAGGCTATAAACATGAAGTTCCTGTACTCCAGATCAGAAGCTACAGAACTCCAAGGTTGACTCCTGCTTTTCTCAGATCTTAAACATTTTCCTAGGCTTTCTAAATCTCACTTTGTTTGCAAAACTATGAGCTTTCTTCTTTATACAACTGAACTGAAAGTAAACTGGTTAAGGTTTGCAAAGATGGAGATTGTTAAAAAGCTATTCCCCTGGGGGCATATACTTCCCAATACAGCCTCATTCTTAAATTCCAGCTGAGCCACGCTTTGCTTCAGACCCAAAATGGCTTTGGAAAGGTTCACATACTCTTTATCTGTAACAGTAATGTACTACTATAGCACTGCTGAACAACTTCCTGTAAGGTTTATTTTCTTGAATAAACCCACTGATCTAACATCTTAAATTCCATTTGTACTTTAAACCAAAGATCATGAGAACAAAGGGAGCCTAATATTACTATTTCAGAGTAATTTCAATGGTATTTCAGAGTAAAGGACATAAATAACGGTATCTTAGTTATTCATTAAGTGAAACCTTTACTAAGTCTCAAAATAGCCCTTTGTTTCATAAATATATTTTTTTCCTTGAGAATAATTAGATGCACTATTACTAGGTAACTAAATATCTGATTTGAGGTAAGCAGGTGTAGGAGGTAGATGTCTGGCTATGATATACCAAAATTTACTTCAGAAACAGCATCATCTACGTGAAAGTGTCAGAGCTGTTTCTGTTGACTTCAGTCAAAGTCACTCCCATAACCACATTGGCTTCTCTAGAAAGAAGGCTATTTGCTGAATTTGTATCCCCATTTTTAAAATGTCATCTGAGAATAAATATTTACATTAGTACATCCAAAATCAACTTAAAGTGGTAAAAACAACCCATTCATGCTAAGCCTATGCAATTGGTCTCCTTTTATTCACAACATAATGCATATTTACATATATACATGTAATCCATAAAATACCACACACAGTTCACTTACTTCCTTTAGCGAATTTCAGCCCACACCTGACTGTGTAATTTATGACTCTTGTTATCATTACCTTGGTTTCTCTTGAACTCTTTTATTTATGTCCCTAATGACGTTGTCATCCAGTTGCCCAATTTATCAAGCTTTATCTAAGCCCTCCAAACATGCTGCCTCTAGCAAGGAATTTTTCTCTGTCAGGTGGACGGACAAGGATCCTCACCGAAGTCACTCAGTACTAATTCCCGTGTTTCCATAAAGGTAGTTTCTGAAAATGCACAACTCTCCCGAAACCTGTCGGCAATGCACAAGAATGGTTAATTCAAGAAGGACTTCTCAGCCCTCCTTTATGTGTGTTGCAAGTTTGCCTGTGCCTTCAATACAGTTCTTTGTTTGCAGTTACCCGAACCACAGGTGTCCTGACATCATCACACCTAACAGGTTAGCGGGCATGTCAGGGCCTGAATCCACAGAACTCAAAGGCAAGACAAACACCCCGTAATACAACTCAAAGGAGAGATTTTCATGTACCTTTGAGATGAGAGAACTATAATTTTGGGCGCAAGACGCATTTTGTACACCCCATATTTCTGTTTTTAGGGTTATGGCATAATACTCACACTCATAGTAAGAACTGTTGAGTACCAGGTGAATATCTACCTGTGCCCACATGCCTCTCCTACTATAGAGATCTAGGGTAAAGGGTCTTTGGATCTTGTGAGGAAATAGGGCAAATCATAATTTTTTTTCATGGGGCAAGAGGTGTTCAGAGAGCAACTGATAATTTCCATTTATTGGGAGACAAAAGAAAGGTAGGGTTCAATTAAGAGGCAAATAAAGAGTGGCATGGCTAGGTGTGTAGCTATTTCTTCCCAGAAGCAGGGTTATTCAGTAGCTAGACAGACATGTAAAGGTTGGTTATGATACTATAAAGGTACCAGGGCCCCTGCAGAGCTAGAATTACAGGGTTAGTGTGCAAAGAAAGTAGGCCTAGAAGGAGGAGAGGTATTTTGGAGGAAGCAAGGGTGTAAATGCTATTTTGGCTTTTGTTTTAGAATTCTTGGAACCAAAGAGGAGACTAAAATGAAAAAAATGAATCAGAGTGGGGGTAGTGCGAAAGAGCCAATTCAAAATGCAACTTTTATTTGAGGCGGCTCAACTACTGACAAAATACAGCAAGCTTAGGGCATGAGTTAAAAAATACTGAAAAATGTCATACATGTTGAAAAAGGCAAAGAAAAATTAATGGTACTATTCTGTTGTTTTAGATGCTATGGAAACATTTTCACTTTACTTCTGCAAAATTCTTCTTTCTTGTGGCTAAACCTTTAAGATCAGAACCATCTGTAATCAAAATTACAGTATTAGCCAGAAACTCAATGATATTCAAGGTCAAGGTAGATCTGCTATTTCTTGGCTTGGACATTTGGTTTCTTTGGACCAGAATCACTCTCAAACCTCATCAATGATGTGTAATGGTAGTCATTCAGTCTCACTAGGTTAACTATACTTTATACAATGGATAAAAAGTTAGTCCCTGCCTTAGACAGCTTCCTTGCCAAGTTGGGAAAGACAGGCTCAGAAAGACTGAGAAGCTTTACACACAATAATGAGAAGCTTCATGGTGGATTTGGAACTGAAAACATTTTACCACCATCCAAGCCATGTGCCTTAAGCATGGAGTAAATCTTTTCTCATTTTCTATATGCTATGTTGCAAAAGGTTTTAAAAAACAAAACTATGAGAACTGATGAACAGATTCCATGAATTGCTGTAGCAAAACCCCCAACATTTCAATTGTCACAGTTCCCAAGAATATAACCTATTTTGCTGGGTGTTAAACTTCTGAGAATCTGGGAATTTCCATTTCCACACACCTGATAAACAAAGAGGTGAACCTAGATTTTACATTTTCTTGATATTATACTCGCCTTTCCTCACAGAATCACAGACCTGTTGGAATTGGTTGGAAAGAATGTCTTGAAAACACCTGGTCCAAACTCCCTGCTCAAGCATGGTCACCTAGAGCAGGTTTCCCAGGAGTCTGAATATCTCCATAGATGGAGACACATGGTTATTGTCTCTGGTTAGCCAAACATCTGTTTTGTCAAGATCCAGGGCTTGATTCTTTTTCCCTGATTCCTACAGTCATGTAAGGGAGAATATTACTCAAGACATTCTCAATGGGATCAGCCCAACGAATAAAGGATCTAGGGGAGACCTGTGTTCCTTTGAATTGGCAAAAGGATGGGAGATGCCCTCTGTCATCTCAAATGACCACAGTTCTGTATCTCTGGGCAACTGAGTTGTGCCTTCAACCCTGGACAATTCTTTTCCAATTAGTTCACAGAACCAACCCACCTTATTACCCATTTGGTTCATTTGAGGCTAGAGAAACTTTTCAAATTATCTGTCCATACTTTCTGTAACAAACTGGTAACCAAACCATGGTCTCTTAGTTCCTAACTACATATTTACTAGGTCCAACAACTGTTATTTACAAAAATTAACTGACATGCTCTTGTTTCAAGTTTAACCATTTAATCCCTGATAACCATCACTTCTAAACCTATTGCGTCCACAACATCACCAAGAGTACAGTCATTAGTCCATCTCCAGGACTATCACTTGAAGAAGATGCCAAGAGACCATTACATATTTGAAGGTTGGACTACATGATCTTTAAAGGTCCCTTCAACTTAAACTATTCTATGATTCTATAATATTTGCATCCAGACTTTGATATCCATGTCAACACTTAATAATATTAACTTCTAAATAATAACAGCAATATCAATAACACTGGGAAATTAATTCATAGCCTCACACCTTGCCTCCGACCGCTGTAACCGTGCACTCACAGTGAACTGTTCTCAGACATCCCAAATCTTGCTCTTGCTAATGGTTTAACAAAGGCAACAAAGCCCAAAACTTTGTACTGGTAAGGACTGCTTTGTCTCCACTGTCTGCAGTGTAAACCTGCCAATTACAGCACATGAAGATCCAGCCCAGGCTCCCTTTCCTAGGAAAATTTCCACTTTTCAAAATGCAACGCTACAGGCAGTTATTTCTGCAGATCCAAACCCTTCCATTCAAGATGCTCAGAGACTTTATATCTCCTACTAATGTATTCCTTGGGGAAGTTACTATCCCCCAAGCCCCCCATAGTTATTGTCAGGAAATCATTAACCCACAGCTCTTTTCAACTCTTGGTAATTATGATGTTAAAAAAAGGGAAAGTTTTGTTGCTAACAGTTGCAACAATGTATTTGTTTGCCACATGCGATGGAAATCTGATAGACAATATCTGTGCACTCCATCTGTTACACTGGATTGATCCGCTGATGAGATTCTTTTCAGAAACCTGCTTACCCCTGCTGGTGCTGCAAGCTTGAAAGAGAAAAAACACTTTCTTCTCCTTGTTCTCTTGTGTGGTGGTCGACCCTGTCTTCCTCTCCATTAGAACCCATCCTGCTGCCACAGATCTCACAGGATTTATATTGTTTTGATTCCTTTCAAACACTGTCTTGTTACCAACATCTGACAACAGTCTCTTGGGCTATCACGATTTTACAAACTGACCAGGCCTATAAGTCTCCATAAATCCCATGTGGATACAGACCTGTGAAAATGTCTTTAACTATCCATTAAAGTACACAGTAGCTCTTTTATTATATAAATAGTCATGGGTGTTCTATACTTACACGGAGGAAGAAGTTGTAATTTGGGGAGGGGGGGAAGGAGGGAAGTGCTTGAAAACTCTGCCAGAGGAGGTTGTTCTCTTAACACTCATTGCACATCAGCGAACCCATTTGCTCACCACAGTGCTTGACAAGAACACACCATGGGTGGTCGTCTTGCTCCCCACCCCCTTCATAATAGTGGTGAAAAGCCACAAAATAGTGAGTCAAATTTAGGCATGACCACACATGTTGGTTTCTCACAAAGTTGGGGAAATTTTAGCAACAATCAATTCAAACAACAATACCCAGGAAAAAAACAATGCAAGGGCATATCTACAACTGAAAAACTGAGAACTTGTTGAGTATATGGTCAGAAGACACAATTGTAATGAAATATTTTAGCACCCTGGCCTTATGATGGGTTTAAAGCTTACTATTACAATCTGTGTCTGCATGTGCATGGGTTGCATAAATCAAATTTCTTGCAGTGAAACCAACTCATCTGAATTAGTGAGCTGCTTTAAAACAAATGTGCTGTTTGCAAGAATGGCTACGAAAACACTTCTGCCAAATCCAACAGTTTTCTTGGAGAGTCAGATGATGATGGGTGGGGGGGGGTGGAGAGGAAAGAAATAAAATGGTTAATAGTAGGGCTGTTGCTTTTCCCAAGCGCAGCAAACTGAGCCTAATTGATGCTGACGCATGACAGACTCGTGTGTACAGTATTGCCCGGGCTCTGAGTGAAGCTGCTGACAGAGGGTAAATGGTGCATGGCAGCTGGTCCTGCCCTGGCCTGGCATGGCAGCGTTAGCACACACTGCCTGTCAAGAGATATCATGAGGGCTAATGAAGGGCAGCCCACATTTTTAAAATTCTTCTCACTGAGTTTTGGATCAGACTTTACACCATGAAGCCTTCTCAACCTTTTAGTGCTTGGTTAAGGATATGTGACACTTATTTAAAAATTAATGTGGTCTAATCAATTTAAAGTTGGAAAACTAAAAGCCAGTACATTTCTGTGCAAGAAAGAAAAAGTGTGGATACGAGTGCGTGTGAGATGGAAAGACGTGGTAGAGAAAGAAGAAGAGATTGAGAATACAGGCATTTTTGCAGCTACTAACAACAAAACTAACAACAGAAAGTGGTGACATGGAAGTACCACCAGTTTATCTGACAGCATTTCAGTGGCCTTCTATAGCTCTTTTTAGAACAAGAAACTGTGCATTTCTAAAAGGTTTACTAAAAATATGTTATTCCCTACAAACAACAAAGGCTTTCTCTTATCCTGAATCTAGCCCACTGCTTTTGCAGACAAATAATTATATCAGTACCCAAAAATGAGAGAAATTCTTCAGTTCTTAGGCATAAAGAATTAAATGTAGGAAAACAGAAATAGGTTAAAAAAGACCATCTGAGAAATCTACCTGATTACAAACTTCAAATCACAAGTAACAGCTTGGTTGGACACTCAGTTTTCAGAATCTTCTGGTGGTTTCACATTCCTTTATGTTATTTTGCATGGTAATAAATGGCAGAGATACTTCTGGCTTAGCTTTTTCTGAAATATTCTGCTTATAGACAAATGGAAAATCCACATGTAGAAGATTCCAGGAGACTTTTCAGGGTATTTCACTGACCAGTGCAGAATCGTTTCTTGCCACAAATCCCTGAGGGCTTTATCCTGGTTCCAAAAAATCCCTGGCATTTTCACAACTGACTTCAGGATTTCAATAGTTATTTTACATGCCAGTAAAGTGAAAGTGCTTGGTTCTCATCTAACCTGGAACAGCTTATCCCCTGCCAGTCACTATTAGCTTATGTGGAATGGTCTCTGAGTTTATCAGACAGAAAGGATTTATGTCCTGGGGAAACTGACCATCTTTTCTGCCTCTCTACACCAAAAAGAAAGACTCTGACAACTGAAAAAGAGATGTTATAACGTTGTCACTCCTTGCTACTGCTTTAAGTCTTGCAAATTATACCTTCTTTTCTAAACTATTACTATGCAGAATGAAGGGAAAAAAACACCATCTGAAATACTAAACTTGAGATGAAAAAAAAACAAGGAAAAAAGAGAAGCAAACAACTTCCTCATTCAAAATTCAAATTCCTCCTTCGAAAACCACAAACTGCTGCACTTACTTGATAAATAAAAACTGCTAATTTTTTAGTTTTATCAGTTAATCTAAGAAAAAGTTAATCTAACCTGGGCAAATACAACAGATCATAAAGAAGTAACACACTGAGAAACATATGCAAGAAACTTATTACAGCTTTGGCTCTCAGAGCAAAGTCATTTGCTCATTGAAAATGCATGTATGGAAGAGACACTCCAGAAACATGAAACATTGGCAGAAGTTACAAAATGAAGCACCTTGTCCTCACTCTGATGCAACACCACAGCTTCACTCCCCAGAAGTGCCTCTAGACAGAATGCCAGCCTTGTATGAAGCAGTATTGGAGAGGATCCTTTTTTTTTATCAGATTAGCTGATAACATTGGGGAAAATAATGGGTGGTGAATTAAAAAGGTATTATTCACCCCTCTAAAGCTAAATTATCACAGGTCATTAGGTTAATGTAGTTATAAGCAGATTGTTCCTATTGCATGTAAGAAATTTTGTGTTAATAAAAGGTGGCGAAATATTTTCATTTGGATATTCAGTGTAAGAATTAGTAACTATCAAGTAATAACATACTCCTTCTCCATACTTCCTTCGTATGTTTGAGATAAATGTACCTCATTTGTAGGATACTACAATTCTCTCAATTTTCTCTCAAATTTCCCCACTGTCCCTCCTTTAAAGGAAATACTTTAATAAGCCTTCATTCAATTCTTATCTTTTTATAATTGAGCAGTCTTGTCTATTTGATGACTAGAAACCCATTTCTACCTGTACAGACTGTTCAAATAGCACCATAACTTGTGGCATACAGAGTCTACATTATTTTTCATGTCTTCTCTGTAATTCGGGTTTTGACTAATAAAAATTTTTTCTTTCCCAAGTCTTTAAGTATTTCCTATTGTCTGCAGTGTTTGATAAAAAAAATCGGTATAATTCACTTTTCTTAACTTAGTTTCACATCTTGCTTCTTCCATTACAGGATGTATATGACATGACTTCATCCCATATTTGCAGACAAAAGAGTACTGTGCATGATTATACAATAAGTGTTACAAATATATTACACTTTCTACTTCCAATACTGTGAAGTCATGAAACTAAATAGTTTTCAATAAAAGTAAATAATTTTGGTGGGTTTTTTTAAGATATATTTTTTACAGTAATCTCCAAAATCTCTTAAAAGATCTGACCTCTCTCTAGTTTTAAATGACAGAGTGGTTTGTTGTGTTTTTTTTACTCAATAAAAAAGAGAGGAACACCTGGTGCCTGAATAAAGGCCAGTAAACTTTATAAAAGCACTTCATCAATTTTGAAAAATCTGCTTTTATGGCCAAATCTGTAATTTAGCTTTGTAGGAAAAGGCTGTAGTGTCATATCAGCCTTGTGCTATCCAAATTCATGCGGAAATATCTGTTCTCTAAAGAGAGAATAATTACTCTGAGTGCTTGACACCTGATTCCAGACTTCAAGACAGAGCTTAGTAACTTTGTGCTCATGAATATTCTGCCCATAAAGATTCAAAATGCGAGCACTTGTACTAGATTTGAGGACATGGGCAGCCTGGTATCAAACCCCTATTTTGTAACAAAAGAATTATCGCTATTCAAAAGCAGTATTTGTCAAGCTGGATGCAAATTAGAAGAACATGTTGAGCACGAGAAGGGTAAAACATGCTTTAAAATTATATGCCTGAATATTTACATATATATGGAGACACACACAATGTTCTACACTTACAACTGTGTGTGCATTTGTGCACTTGTATAAACACAGGTGACCTATCTGAAAAGCTGGTCCTATGAAATTTTTGGCGATGTCTGCATCAAAAGAAACTGCACTAACTGTTGCACCTTGGATTTTACAGGAGCTTTGTTTGGTTTTAGCTCCTCTCTGAGGACCTCTCCCATAGACATTTTAAACTAGTCAATTCCAAAGAAACAAAAGAGATTTTCTGTACATCAGGACTGTAGGATCAGGTCCTTTATACTAAGAGCTAATTTTACTCGATTACACTGTGCTTGTGTGCACGTGTATGCGCGTGCATAAACTATTTAAGTGCAAATTGCCAGAATGTCAGTAAATTACTGTCGGAGCTGCAAAGCATTTACATACCTTAGGCATGAGCAACCAATTGGAACTTCTAATCTTTTAACAAGTTTCTGCTCAATGACATAATAATGAATAAAATGAAGAGTAATGAAGTTGACCATAAAGCTTAGCAAATAAACATCGTACACAAATATAACAATTCCTGACTAGCTCAGCACACAAAATGTGATCCTGGTTTGCTGCCAGTTACCATATCGTGTGCTAAAACACAGTAACATCCTCCTACCATTGCTTTTGGTGATACCATTGTTGGTCTTTTCGTTGATCACTATCTGCTGCCCTCACCATGCTGGGATCCGCCCTCATTATAACTTGCTCCCCTGCAGATAGCTTTATCTTTCAGTATTGTTCCAAGGAAGTTCTTAGAAGCTTTCTTGTCTCAATACTCCTGTCAAGGAAGTTGTAGAAATCACCCTCAGGATTACTGACAGAAACTTTCATTTGTTTGAAATCTGAACGTATAGCCTGGATTATCGGCACTGACAAGGTCACAGACCACACTCTATCGTTATTTCCACTTCTACCAAGACTCCATGATTAAGTCACCTAAAATAAAATTCCACTTCTGTCAAAATACATGGCAAATCACTAGCAATAGCTGCAAAGATGACTGACCAGTCACTGTCTTCTGTGGGTAGGAAAAAAGTATGTCTAGTAAGGTAATATACTAGGAGTATCTTTTCTAATTGTGACCGGCACCTCCCCAAATTCATCTCATTTCTGTATGTAGAGCAAGTCTAAAAGGTATCAAATTCAATTTTGTTGAAGACAAACTTGGTTCAGTCATTTGTTATAATTCAGGTAACTAAAAAGGCAGACAGGGATCTACAGAACACGCAGTAGGATTCTGCATTAGTCCCCTACAAGACAATAGCAGAAACAAAGAAAGGCAATAATGGCCACAAGTTACTCCTGAGTGATAAGTCTTTGAGCAGAAATCCACTTTGAACTGAACTGATGACCTTATCTGGAAAATGACCACCCAAATTCCTTCCCACTGACAGTCACTGAGGCAGACAGGCTGAGGACATAACAAACACTAACAAGGGGACTGTTAGAGGCTGTTCCTGCAGGATGGGTTAATGCACCACGGTGGAGCCTTAAGGGGAAGCTTGAATTGCTGTTGTCTTCACAGTCTTTTCTCTGTAAGAAGAGAAAACTGCCTTTTTCATGACACGAATAACGATTTTAAACAGTATTACATTAAAAGCTCCAGGGACAGTAACTAAGAAGTAAACATTTACCTCTTACAATGAAATAGCATGGTAACATGACATTACCGCTCCAAGGTAAATATTTACTTGTTAGTATTGGGCTCTGCACAAAAATATACCTACTTTCTCCACCCAGGATGACTTGCATTTTCTATTACCAAGACCAAAACAACCACCCATCCCACAATTCCCAGTTTAGTATGCTGCATATACTTCTTGACCTATACTGAGAAGCTTAAACATACAGAGTGATATTTGGGGCTCCAAGCACACGGCTCTCAATTCACATATCCTGGAGAATGACTGCATGATGACATAAGCAAAGGAGAAAGTTTCCACTTCCCTTTTCAATCTCCATCTCCAGCCCAAAAGAGCATCACCTGTGAACAAACCGCAGCTGCATCTCACCAATACACTCCATCACCACAAAGAGGGTTACTATCTTTTTCCCCATCAGCTTTTACTGTTATGTACTTGTCACCTCTCACTTCAGGAATAAACAAGATGATGATTAGCCAGACTAAAAGGAGAACAAGCAGTGTAAATAAATCTTTATAATTTCTTCTGTGTTTGGCAAGTTCCTTTGCACTATTTTAGGGAAGATTCTGAAAATTCAGAAAGCCATGCTGAGTTCTGCTTGCTCTTTCTCCCCATGAACATGAGAAATATTAGGTTTAACTTCAAAATTTCTAGAAAAAAAAGTCTGTATCTACATACTTGAAAAAAAGTAATTCACTAAAAAGTGTTCCAGCCTTCTTATTTAGCATTTTCCTCATTATTAAAACCATCCTTTGAAATCAAATACCACACATGTGCTTCTGAAAACACCTCTCTACATCCTCAGTGCATTTGTTTACTCACTTATAAAATGATCATGCTGCTGCTCATCCTGTTGAAAGGAGTGCTGGGATGCTGGGAGACCCACCTGAAGTCTGGCTAAGCAGCACTGGATGAAGCCCATTGGCTGGGGCAGGGCAATCTCCTCACGGGGAGGAGCCTTTGCTTATGCAGTGTCAGGGAGTAATGGAAGGTATATGGTTTTTGGAAGTTTGAAGATTTTTTTTTTTAATGCTATAATTTATAATCCAAGTTTAAATTTTATCTATAGCACTCCACTCCAAATATTGTGACATATTGTGACATGGTTAACAGCCAGCTAGGAATTTATTTTGCCCTAATTTAATCTCTGGCTAAAACAGGCTAGACATTGAAGCAAAACAAAAGGTTTCATTTTGGTATCCAGGTACTTCAGCTTGAGCTACTGTGCTCTCATTTTCATAGGGGAGGAGTAGTGCAGAAAAGAGAATTTCTATTCAACAATATCCTGCAACAGGTCTACATGGCAAACAACTGAAGTGATTTAAGATGCTGCTGTCAGACTCTCACCCTTCTTTCAGCACCACGTATCTTGCTAAGGCTCCTGCTATCCTGCTGGAAGTATCATCATGACAGCAGAAATGGTAAAACAGGAATGAACATTCGTCATCTGCCACAGCAGGAATCAAATAAACTCCCGAAACCTGTCTCACCTGGCACAGAGACATTTGGAAGAGCTCACAGTTTCTTTCCCATAGTCTAGACTCTTTGGACATTATGCTCCAACTGGTGTACAGTGACATTTTCTTTGCCAGACATAATTAAAATGGCTGTATCCAAGGTCTTATCTTAAACTCTGTCATCTGATCAGCTGACATGATGGATCATGGAGGTGCATCACCTCCAGGAAGCCAAACTCCTTCAGTGTACCAGCAACAAGACTACATGCTTGCCCTACAGCTACCACAGAGCCAGGTAGCAATTTGAGAAAAGAAAGATTAAGGTCTAACCAGAATGAAATAGTTCAACATGGTTTGGGAACACTGAAAAGCTTAATTTCAGGATTTCCAAACAAACCAAAACTCTGCAGAGCTTCATTTTCAGTGCAGAAAAAAAACCAACAAAAAAAGGTTATTTCAACTTTCCATCCGGATTTGAAATAAGAACAGTTGAAATCATGGTATTTCCCAGGAAAAACCACTCCTACTTACAAGCTTTAGAGATCACGCATTTAGAAGAAGCTAGAAATTGAAGTGATGCAATTCTTGCTTTACAAATATACTTCCAAAGTTAATAATTCCTATGGCCAGTTCCACCAGACCATTAGTGCCCTACTACTGTCCTAGAATTGCTGCCTTCCCTCACAGTAGCCAAACTACTACTTCATCTCTTTTTAGTGTCCTTTGAGTGCTTAAGTTCTCAGAGTAAGTATTAGAAATAAGCAAAAAGGTGTAAAAGGAAAAATGGAGTTACCAACCTTCAATGTCAGGCAAAGCAGGAAAAGCAGAGAGTAAATAATATTTGGTTAAATGAGAACACTCTCCCCACTTTGTGTCATATTAAAAAAAATAGTATTAACAAAAAAGAAGCTTCATTACTCAGGATCTCTGATATCAACAAAACTAAACTCTTGGGGAGCATTCTAATGCGAAATTATTTTTCAGATGCTACAATGGCAAACTTACTTCTTCCAATGCCAAAAATACTTTTTTTCTAGGAACATGGCGGTATCAGAAATGAAAAAAAAAAAAGCCTTTATATTTTGAAATTTTAGCTGGCAGCTAAAATACTAAAAGTAGTAAACAGTTTGAATGAATTCAAAGTAATAACAAGAAAAATGGTGGGGAAAGACATTCATTTATAATGTCCTATAATCAAGATTGTGAAGCTTGGTGCAGCAGAACGATTTCCCTGAATAAATCCATTGTATTTTTAAACAGAGAAATTTCAGAGAACATAGTAGTTAGTAAATATTTAAAACCTTTGTGGTAAAGGCTCAAACCTCAAAATAACAAGGAAATTACAACTGTTTATTTTTCTCCACATAAAACTGAAAGTTATTGTAAGGTCATTATAATGTAAGACTGTTTTCTCTTTAAGAAGTAAATAATTACACCACTGATTTGAGTAGACCTGCCAGTAAGTCTACATGTGGTTAAGTCAGATAGACCGATGCTCTAAAATTGGCAAGAAGCTAGCTCCCACAAGCTATTAAGCAACTCTGAGGTCTAGGTAGCTCACAGCCCTTTTATCGTATGTCTCTCAACAAAAAAAAAAAAAAAAAAAAAAAAAAAAAGGAAAAAAACCCCACATTTAGTCTACAGTTGTTGTGCAACCTTTGAACACGGCTCTGCATATTCCATGATAACACAGAAGCAGAACTGTTGCAGTGCTGTCTGTCTGCTGCAATATTACGCTGCAACATCTGAGCTTTCTTCAGAAATGTGTTTCTGACTATTGTGGTCTCAAGGAAAATCTTCATAGACATGACATGAAAACAATTTGTAGTGACATGACTACGTTCTTGAGTTTGCAAACAGCCTGAAATAATGATGGTGATGTCAAAGAAGATTGCATCAAATTAATGGCTGTAATCAAAACAATGAGCTGCTGGCTGTTTAACCACTATCATTAACCACTGCTGTGCTCAAGATTTTCAGCATTACCATCAGTGTGTTTAATCCCACCTCTTCAGGCACCGAAACCTCAGCTGATGGGCACTGTCAATACACCAAGCTTTGCTGATGAAGTTCCATAACACAAACTATGCAATGAACAAACATGCAATGAACTGGAGCTGGGCAGCTGAAGTAACCTCTACATAACAGCACACGCTGTCCTATACAATCAATACCTTCTGATGTTTAATTGAGTAAAACTCTTTATTTACTGATTTGAATAAATCTGCTGCATCACAGTACCATGGGAACTCAGGGGACACCACTGCAAATTCTAATCCGGCCCACTACAAGACATATGTAGCTTTGCCCGCAGCCAGTTCTCACCATCATTCCTACATCTGGGTTTCCAAAGGGAAAAGAGAGCTCTGCATGGGGGACAGTAACAGAATATAGGTCACATCACCATTTGTGGCATGAATGTTCACCCATTGTTAGTAAAACAATCTACATTTTCTTCCCCAAAGATAAAAATCAATCTGAGTATGAAGTTGCAATCCAGATTAAAAACAAAACAGAACTAGCTAAACCACTCACATCGTGGGTCCTGCCTTGGAGCTGTGGGAGGGTTAGATGCCTCAGAGCCCTTTCTCTAATTCTGCAAGCAAATGGAAACAAGAAACCTGTATTATGTTGGTGACAGGACTGCTATCACATCAGCCTTAAGACACAAGAAACTCCTTCTCCTAAGGATTTCATGGAACAAAACACCATCCTCTGATAGGTCTCCATTTTGTGGCACAATCTCATTTCTGCTGGTGAAACAGAGTTCCAATGACAATTGACTGTGACCTCTGGTTAGCAATTGTAATGCTGAGGAACAGAGGAGCTGTAGGAACTGAACCATTTTTCCTTCTAGAACATAGAAAAGCATTTTCCCAGGGCAGGATATGAAAAATGCAGTATTGCTACATGAATGCTGGTTATAAAGAATGAGGCTTTCACTCTTCCAATTAATCAATTTCTTTTTTTTTTTCAGCAATAAAAGTATTAAAAGAACAAAGAAGAAAGATGATCACTGTTGAAGATGGCATCAAGTCCATTTAAAGATCAGCATAGACGAAGATTCGCCAAGTTTTGGAAAAAGACTAAAAGCAGGAGGGGAGTTGCAAGAATAAACAAACAAAAAATTCCTTTCCCTTGAAGCTCAGTAGCAGTTTGGTGCTTTCAATGGAAATACTCTTTTTCTTCTCTACAGTTTTGCAGTAATTCTGATAAATAGAAAGATTATACATATATTCTTTAGAATTTCAGCTTTCTAACAATTTGATGACAAAGCATTTGAAAGGATCAATCTATATGCTTTCTGAATAACCATATCAAACTTCTGATTTTTTTCATTCCTCCTTTTTCATGTTGTAAATGTGCCATGTAATGACAAATTTGGGCATAAATTCGACAAAAACAGATAAACAAAATCAGTCGAACTACTCACAGTAGTAAAGCTATGCAGATGTCTAAATATTTGCAGGTGTCTTAGATAATAGGCTTTCACAGCAGGAACTACATATCTGTGATTAGTTCACTAGTATAGTCTAGAATTTTTGAAATATATGTAGTAATAAGGTTAGCTCTGTGGTATATTTTTGTTTGGCACATCATAATTAAATGCAGCATAAATCTTCCATATTTTATTTTCTTTGTACATTTCCATCGGCACACATACATACATATATAAAAATATTTATACATTATACATAGACACAAAGAAATATCTTCATGAAGGTTACATTCAACCAACAATGTTCACTGGTCAACAACAAGCAACTGCTCTTATCCTAAAAAGTGTTTAGTTGCAAAAATGTTAATGAAATCCACAGAAACACTTAGGAACCAGTTTTTTAATCTCATTACCATATCAAGGAGCTCCCTGTTAATCACTGTCCAAATTCATTTGGATTTATTGCATCACAGTTATGCTTACAATTAAATGCCACAAGGTCCCAGTCAGATTAAACAAATGATTTTTCCTGTAGTCCTTACAGGACTAGTAGTGACAAATCACATGGAAGTAAAATATATCATAATTAATTAGCAGAGGCCCATAGATAACCTCTCCCACAAATCTCCATGGGCAATTTTAATAGGTTTCAATATTTAAATATAAAACCCTACAAAATTGCTTAAAAATTCAAGGAATAGTTGCAGTTATTATAGGTAACGAATATGTCAGTCATGTAATTTTTTATTACATAATTATTTCTTTAGGGATGTTAGAAACAAGTAATTATTTTCTTAAAAATGAATTGGCAGCAACTATTTTAAGCATGCCATTGTGAATGAAATATTATCAAATAATTGTTGTATTACTAACAACTGACTTACAGAAAAGAAACATTTCCTTATCAAAGCACATAACATCTCACCATTGTAAGAAAATTTAATCTTCTTTACAGAAGCTTCAGTAAGCTAGTAGGAATTACAGGAAGATAACTGGTCTTAATATGAAATATGAACGCCAGTGTGAGGAAAAAGGGTTCGGCTTCTTTAGCTTGATTTCCAATAGTACATTTCAGCTGTTCATTCCTCTTATATGTGTTAGGGAAAGTAACAGATGACAGCATTTCAGAGACGTGTTGGAAAAAATCTTCCTTTACAGGAAGAAATATTTTCTCAAACACTAAGAACTGTTCATGGTAATCTCTCTGCTTAAGAAATAGCAAATTCTACCTAAACCAATTCAAAACAATGTGTCCCCACGATGAGCAGGCTAGAATATATAAAACCTGCCAAACAAAAAGCCCTCATTTATTTCCAGAACTCAGCTTTCATCTCAGTGATTTGGATTTGTTTATCAAGAAGAGACCCTGGTGCTACTTCATAAAAATCTTCAGTACAATGTATTTTGTCTGCCTTCAGTCTCTTCAAAACATCAAAATGTCTCATTTCTCATTCATTCCTTGCTAATGTTCACTTAGGGGGATATTCAAAAATGTCTGTGCTACTCCAGGAAGACTGGTCTCCTGACACTGGAGAGGAAGGAACCTAACTTAAAATAAATGTTTAATGATGAAATTATTGAACTGAGTTTAGCCTTGACATGTCTGCAATGTCAAAAGAAAGTCTTCAAGTTAAAGAAGAAGTTGTACAAAATACCCACGTTTCAATTCTGGATAGTAGCAACTTCAGCCTATAGGAGCCACAAACTTGAGCTGAAATTCAAGTTATCTTGTCTTCAGTTATTTTGAGTTACTTAATTGTGGTAGCCAATCTTCAATCATCAGACAGTCTTCCTGAAAGAATCTCTCAGAAATTACATGATTTCTTTCATCTACATGCATCTCAACATTGACTCTTGTGTTGGGCACAAAACAAGTGTTAGAAGAAAGGAGGGCAAATAAGGGTATGAAATTTGTGGGACAACATCACGATACAGTGACAGCAAGCAGGCTGCGAATGGAATATGCAAACGTTACCACGGTCTCCAAGTCAAAATGTCAGACAAAGGAACAATGAAGAAAAATTAATTTGTGAAGTTGGCCTCTACAATAGGAATGAATAAATACACTGGGATTTGTAATATAGCTCATCAAACTATTTGTGAAGAGTGATAAAACTTCATGTTTAAAATATACAGCTATATTTTACAAACACTACTGAGCCTCAAGTCAAGGAGCAACAACAAGATTTTCCACAAACAGAGGTTAAAAAAAGGGAAAAATAAATCAAGTTGGAATGAAAGGCAACATCATAAACTTAAGAAAAAAAATTTCATTCCATTATGCCTCCTCCCATTTCTGCTGCAAGGTAAATTTTCAACTCGGTAAGTGTAAATACCTCAAAATGTAAAGGTAGGAGTACATCAAGAGGTCTCAGCAAATTGCCCAGTGTGTATTAAGTAAATTACCTGTTATTGTATAGATGAGGAGAAGGTCTGTACCTGTGCCTTTCAGTGGCAGCTCACCATTAGATTAGTTTAGTTCTAGCATGAAATCACACTCACAATACATGAGCAGGGTTAATTTTTGTGGAGGCACTATGGGCAGAAGAATAGCCAAAGCCACTCTGTGCTGATGGAAGTAATCATCATTAGCTAAACGAATGTGCACCTAATCTCCTCATAAAGAACAGGAGGCAAGCACTGAGTTGGGGAAAACTCAGAAAGTACTTTAAAAAGGTTGTTTCTGATGAGCTAGGAGGTGGGAAGCATGATAAAACAAGGAGAGGTAATGCAAAGAGACAACTGACTTGGAAAATATTTGCAGCAGCATTCAGAATGGGAAAAAAGCATAATAAAACAAACAAACAAAAGTTTTTGTTTTTGTTGATAAGTGAAAATATTTGGGGATGTGTGGGTACTCAAGAAACACTAGATCTGAGGAGCGCCATGGGACTCTATTCATATCAGGACCTACAGAGATCAGAACTGAAATTGGTATCTGTCACTGAAGGGAGAGAAGCAGTTGGCAGAAACACTGGTGGCCAAAAATACGTGAAAAGGTTTAAGCTTTTTGTTTACAAATACACAGGAAAATTCTCCAAAAATTCAACCATATTGGTTAATCACGATGATATGTTAATCAAACCGAAAGAATTACCATGATAAAAGCAAGCCCATCAATATCCAGAAGCTGCCAATTACCACTATTAACCTTTACAGAATTGATAATTTATTTTTAAATTTCTGACTACAAACTGTAACACAGGATTATCATTTTAATAGTCCATTATCCTTTGTTTTTCTTTACTTCTAATACCTATCCTGTTATTTTATAAATGTTAAAAAAAATAAACTAACGTGAAACCTCATTAATAAATCAGTATATAATTGTTAAACCAAAGTAGCATCTAATCAGTTGCCTTTCACATCACAGCACCAACTCCAATCTATGAGGCATAAACAAACATGCATTCTTTGTACTAACTTAAATCATGAAAAAGAAAGAAATATATCCCAACATAGATATTTGAGCAAATAGCCATGTGAAGGAGCATGAATGTTTATTTTAGACATCACCTCTGTCACTCTCTGTTAGACATCATACCAGTGTATCTATTTCCTCTGGAAATTCCAAAATCTAACCAAGTTTCCAGTGCCCAACTGAAAATTATATTCATTCTTAGCCCCATAATACCCATCTACAACTAGGAACATTAAAGTAGTTTAATGTTTTGCAAAATCCTTCTCCAACATGATCATCCTGTGTTTGGTCAATCCATGTCTTTACTAATACTACCTACAAAGTTTGAATAACTTTCCATTGCCTTGCTGATGCTGGAAGGAAGGATTTAGTATAAGGGCCAGATTTTAGCAGGCTGGCTTCAATATCATCTTCTTCTACATATTTGTTCTAAAGATCAAGTCATTTCCAACTAAGTTCCTCAACTGGAACATACCACTGTGGTCAGTTTAAGGATCTTCTGTTATCCTGAACATCTTTTCATCTATTCAAGAGCTTAGCAATGGCATGTGAGATAGGAAAATAGATGTTTTTAATACTGGATTTCAAAGACTGGAGACATAAGTTTAAATGAAACAGATCAAGTGAAGAAAAATGTATGGTTTCCATATGCTTTGTCACTCAAGACAGTGATCTCTCCACAATTGCATAGAAGTGCCTTTAATCTATTGCCTCAGCTACACAACCATGTGACGGCCCTTAATTGCACTTGAACTATGGTGTCCTGTTTGGGAATATACCACGAAGGAAGTTTTGGTTGCATGTCTGGAGACGTGGATATACAATACATACAATAAATGTGTCTAAGTGGAATGAAAATGTTCAGCAAATGAGTTCATTGCTCTGTGTACAAAACCAGTGTTTCATGAACACTAGAAATCTGCACTTAAATAGCATCCCAACATTACGGTTTTGCTCCTCAACCCCTGTACCCATTAAGTCTAGAAAAAGGAATAAAAATACAAATCATCGTAATTTTGAAAGCTTGTACTGCATCATTTCCATTAAAACAGAAAGCAAATGCTTGACATTTTATCCTTAAAAATTAACTTAAAATGGCCTGACTCAGAGGAGTAAGAACAACACATAATCTCTCAGAGCTGTTTTGCAAGTCACCTCGTATTTTTCTTCACTGGAGTTCAGTACAGAATTGGCACTTCTTGGAACACACTGCCCACGACTTAATGAAATAACAGAATGTGAAAGAAAGCAACTCAACAAAAGCTGCAACTGTGGCATTTCACAGCAGCCTTTTTTCCTTTTGTCTGCCCACCTGCTCTCTTCTGAAGTGCTGTGACAAGCTTGGCAAGATGAGATCTGTGTCCATGGCCTTGTAATCACGTTTCATTGCTTGGGTTCTTAAGGTTGAACTTTAGGTGTTTATGGACCTCATCCTAACTTTCTCAGTATCTCTGAATGTTCTTAGAGGAAGGTGTGTTCAGAAGAATGAGTAATTGGAGCTGGATGCATGTTTCTAATGAGAGAATGAATATATTACTGCAAATGAAAAAATGGAAAATAGAATAGAGTTCAACAGAAAGAAATGGTGCAAATGCATGTCTAACTCAGAAGCAGTGACAGAACTTCTATAAGCCAACATACACCACAAACAGAAGTTCCTCACAGCATCCTTCAAGAAACTTAAAAAAAAAAACCTTAAAAATTAAAAGCCACAATTACAGTGTTTGAGAGGAAGACAGTAACATCACATGTTTGAAAAACTCAACAGACTAGCTATAAGCAGCCAAAACAACGTTCTATATAGGAACAACAACCAGCATAAATGAAGATAACTTTAATATTAAACTTAATACCATCAGTGTAAACCTCAGAAGGCCAATGGACTGACACTGCCAATTTGGTCTTCCCTGATGGTTAAGAGAAAACCTCTTATTTTCCACTACAAAATTCAGTGTGCCTATATCATAACTTTCCATCCAAATCTTAATCCCATTAGCACCAAAAAAGATACTACATGTCTGTGTTCTCATGTGAAAACTAAAGGAATATGCAGTTTCACAAAGGATGATCATTCAAATTCCCCACTAAGGAATCTTCAGCACATCAACAGCCTTAATGCACATCTGAGTAGCTCACTGCAGCTGCAACTTCCACCCTTGGGTAGAGTGCAAGAAAAGCTTCCACAATTGATATGCTCAGTAGGAGTTTTAGATTTGATATCTAAACTTAACAATATGGCTGTAATTATACCAGACTCTGCATCAAGTTACATCACAGGATAATGCCACTTTATTATCTAATTTAAATCAAATTTTTTGGAGTTCAGAAGTATTTTTTTTCTGACTAGTGATAGTACATATTGAAGTCAGAATCGAAAGCTCTAATTCAATTAATTTTTTGTACGTCTTTAGAACTGATGTTCTAAGAATCTAAAAATGTAACATTTAAAGACTGCACTGATGGTATGCAAAACTGAGCATTAATATTTGCTTTCTAAGAGAGTAGGATCCAACTGCACTAGGTGCTGTACAAACACTGAATTCCCACCACTCTACCCTTTCTAAACCATTGGCAACAAATTTAAAGTAGTGTTTCACAGAAGAAATGTTCTTGCTGGAACATTTTTTAAAGAAATAAAGAAGTAGAACATCTTTTTATCAAAAAGCAAAGGATCAGTTAAGAAGTCCATGGATGTACTGAGCAAAAGGAGGAACCATTTTTACAGAAACAGTCCGTTTCAAACTTAGTCATGTTAAGTCTCACTTAAGGGTACACTCTGGAGAACACAACAAATGAAACCTTGATTTCTGCTGCTGGTCTTCACATCTACAACAAAATTGATGGCATATTTATAACTAAAAAGTTAAAATAATTTGTTCAAAATGGACACAATGTCATTCTCAGTAAAAAATGAGATCTTGTTTCCAAGTGGATGAGCACAAGGAACTGGACATACTATTACATAGTTTATAATATCTAAATAGGAAAGATATGTATACAAATAATATATATATTATAACAATATTAATAGACTCCATTATTAATCTTTGTTATTTTATGAGAAAGCTTGCACAGTTTAACTTTCATAAACACACTATGAAGCAAGAAATTAATCAAATGCATCAACAAAAGAATCCACATCATACATTTGTCCTGTCTTTGTAAAATAAAATTCTGGCAGGAAGACCTTCAGGAGAAGCTAAGACAATTTTTGGTCACAAGTGGAGGAGAGTAGAGTGTTACCTGTAACAGGCACTCATTAAATTCAGTGGGTAGCAGATCAGAACTCGTGCTTGTCTATATATGTAAGTTGTGAATGAACAGCAGCCGTGTCCTTTGGAGCTGACTATAGCAACAGGAAAACCACAGTCAGTCCTGGCTGAAATAGAAACAGATCATTTTCATGGGAGAAGAGGTACAAGAGTAGCCCAGAAGCTCAGTGCAGAACTGGAAATGTGTACATATCAAATCACAGTTCGAATCAATTATCTCTACGACACGGCATTAAATGACTTCCCAATAAGCAGAGAGCATCCTGAAAAAAATCAGCCTAAACCCATCAGTGATGGGTTTTGAAGTTTTCAGAATGCATACATCTCTGGAGAGATTTGTTTCTATACTATTTCATGTTGGGGATTTATATTGAATCTGTCAGTGTATTTGGACACAGACCTCATAAACCTTAATCATACAGATGTTGCCTTCTGTTCCAACTGATGTGCTATTCAAGGGAGTAACTTCCATATTTTGGAAGCTCAGGTAAGTGCAGAGCATGTCTCTAAGTTGATAGGTGAATGTGCTCCTCAACTCAGCAAGTTTCCATACAGAAAAGCAGTGCTCCAAAGAGGCAGGTAAATTGCCAGCTAGTTTCTGAGTGATTTGGTGCTGACTTAAAATATTTGAGATGTTTCTGCATTTCTGGGCAGTATGAGGTACTTGAGGAAGGAGCTTCCCACAAAAGGAAAAGCTGCCACAGCACTTTGAGCAATGGGCCATATAACAAAATAACTCTCCAACAGGAGCAGCGGAGGAAGCAGTTTTACTCTACAAGGTGTGACGCAAGATTTTTGGGATTTCTAAAATCTGCACTAGTGGAGTAAGCAGAAAAATACAGAGTAGTCAGACAGGAAGGGCATTATTGGACATAGAACTGTCCACTGAAAATTTTCTCCTTTCACACTTAACCTGTAACATTGCTTTTTCTCCCAAACTGCATGCAGCTTGTTCTCTGAGGTTCAGTCCCAAGACTCTGGCTATCCGTTGTTGACCATATGGCTACAAGCCCAGGGCCATCCATTCACTGCATGAGCTGAAGTAATCAACTCTTAGCCCATTGTGTACTTCTAAACCACTGTAATTACAGAGAAAAGTACATTAGTTTAAACCACCCTTGCAGGCCAGCATTGACTGCAACAAAGTAGTAATTAATACAAAATCAGCTGCTCATCTGAGAAGCAAATCATGAAGCCAGCACAACTGAATTGATCACAATCATCCATTCACATCCTAAATCATACCATGTGCCTGCACAATACTCAGTACAGTGAAGTCTTCATTACAGTTGCAGCCTTTAGGCACTACACTAATTGAATAACAAAATAATGATAATAATAAGAAACAGAAGTTCTAAAGAAACTTCAGCATATACATTTTGCACCCAGCATCCTGCCATTATCCCATTGATAAGTGCAATTGTAGGTATGAGAGATATGTTTAATTACATTTTCTCAATCTATCATGCTTAAACTTCTTATAATGTTGCCTTTGAACAGAAATTTAAAAAAGGACTACTTGAAGTTTGGGAGAAGAATGGGATAAAAGGGCAAGTTAAAAATACACTGGCCACGCACTGACAGAAACTGTTTAACTATGTCTTATATTTTTGAGTGCATCAAATTTCTGACTTTTTGGGAGAAAATATGTTGGGATGCACTATGGAAAGTAAAAGTAAATTTAAAAAAAAAAAAAGAGAGAGAGAAGAAAAATAAGAAGTTGCAAATGAAAAAGCTGCTTAACAGAGGCTACACACTGCTGACATGCACAGAACCCTGAGCTCAATACGTATTAAAATACACTTGAATTCTACAAGACAGAAAAAACCCCACAACACTCAAAAAATTACTTAATCTCATACCACTTGTTGCCTACATTACTGGAAAAAGACAGCAATAGATTAAGAAACACTGCAACTATTTATTTAGTTTTAAATGAGTTCCTCATCTTTAGTTTTTTTCCATTTTTTAGGATTAACTCCTCACCGTCTCAAACACATATGCATGCACATACACTTATATAAAGACACATCTTAACCTGAATATATTGAACATCTTAGAATATCTTCTGTGTCAATTTCCCAGAAAAGACAATAGCAAATAGCAGAGCAGTGATTATCAGGAAGTCTTTTCAACTTTGCTGCCGCTTCACCTACAGCTCATTATAAAATCTGCTACATGCAGAGCCCATACACATTTTGGGGCCATAGAAGGCAACTAGGTTTTTGCCAGGTAGCACTATCACAACTATGCAGTATTTTTCCTGGGATATTGTTCTGTTCTGACCACAAACTGAAGCACAAACTTTACGAGGAACAACTTCAACAACTTCGGAAATGGCCCAGCTCCAGCAGGACACACCCCAGAAGGGCATTACAGCACTGCCTTGTAAACCCTTTTATTAATTTCATAATAAATGCTTAGAAATCAGACTTTTTGCAGGTGATAATTAAATGTAAAATCAAGGCAAAACAGATGTGTGATAAATTCTTGGCAATGGTCCTGTTCAATTGAATTTTAGCATGGATTTCCAGCAGACCCAGCCCTGCTCCTGCTCTGGATCCCCCTGCAGCGCACATCACCAGGGCCCTTTGCTGAGCACTTTGCCTCTCTCAACACTGTCTTTAAAGTTTCACTTACCATTACAACATCTCAATGTGGAAGGGTTTAACACTTGATTTGGTTTTGTTCAAGTTAAAATCCACTGCTGCAGTTCACGGTAGAACTTTTTTAAAAGACCCATAAACTTTTTATGCACTTTTCAGCTCAATACCAGCTCATTTTTCTTTGATGACATCAGTGCAGCAGTGACTTTCTGCTGTGCTTCAAAAAGGACTAAACTACTGAGAACTTTCAATAGTTTCATAAAATAAGGCCTACACCCCAGAAGGGGAAAGTAAGTAACATCTCAGCTCTCCTCCCTTCTCACCCCTCTCTGGCTGTCAAAGAAAAATTACAAATGGCAGAGCTTAAATGGTAGATTAAAAAAAAAAAATCACAGAAAACCTATAAATGAATAGAGCTTATACACACATAGGGTCCCATTAACACAGCTTTCACAAACTGGTGGCCACAAGGTCTGTTTGAAGAGAATAACAGTGGACTTTATCCCTACAAACCTGATTTCAGTTTGGAAAATCCCCAGTCTCTTTGAAGTGACTGATACAAAACTTCACCCCTACAGACCTGAATTACCTTTGGAAATCCCCACTCCAGGATACAAAGACTGACCAGCCTGTATTAGCCAGCTTCCTTCTCTGCAGAAAAGGATGGGTTTTATTCACTCTGCTCCTCTTGGAGAGCGAGAGGAGGAAGTGATGGAGGATGAACTCCAGTGAACTGCCTGTGCTGGGCTGAGACCTCCTCCATTCCCACCCCTCGGGCTACAGGCACAGCTACAACTTCCAGCCACACAGGGACACACGAAGGCCCTTTCAGTACATGATGTCTTCCCCTTTCTAATTCCTGCTGTGTAGTTGCATCCAGAAAAATTATAAGCCATGCCCAACGCAGGTGGTTTCCCTTCTCTTTCAAGTGACCCTTAACGCTCTGTTGCATTGCCTGGCTCAAAACCATGTTGCCATGAGCCTGCCAAGGTTGCAGAAGGATGGGATAAATCTGCCCAAGAATGGTATAAGCCACTTTAATTTGTCATATAAGGAAGTGTATAACTAGATGCCATGTCTCTACTAAGGCCCGTCTGGTTTGGCTCAGGAGCAGGACCACAGCCACTTAAACAAACCACTAAACCCCTGACCTGTGTGAACCCACAGAGAAGCAGAGCAATGCCTGGAGCTCAGATGATTCCTCCCCCTACTGCTCTCTACTGTCCCAGTCACAACACAGATCAGGAACGTGGATGATGAGTAGGATACATTTTCTAGCTTTGGCTATTAAAGGTCGCTACAACTAAAAACATAAATAAAATTAACTTCAGCCTGTACTCAGCATTACAAAGTTCATTAGCTACTAAATTCAAAAGGACATGCACGTAAGGCCATTCTGATTCCTATGTTGGTCATCCATTTGGGACTGACAGAGGAAATTCACCAGGATGGACAGCACATCTCACACCCCAGGAAGGGGTCCCACATGGTCCCTGCCCACAGGAACCTGTTTCTGACTGGGGAGGAGAGTCAGAGAATCAGTGAGCTTGTGAGAACACATCTCCCACATTAACCTCACTCATCCAGTATCAGTGTCTATGAATTACAGAAGCTAAGGGAAAGAACAAAGAGAAACTGCATAAAACCTAGTTATTTTAACAATCTGTTTTGCACAGTAATTAATCAGATCAGCCCTCTAAGGGGCTCCAAAGATCCTAAGGTAAACTTAATTCACTCTAATTGAATTAAAAACTATTAAGCTAAAAGTTACAATGCCTAGCAAGGATAAAAAAATATCCCTGTAAAACCTCCCTGTGAGCAGGGAACTAGCAGTTATGCCAAGCAGCAGAACAAGAAGACATGAACTGCAGAAATTACAAAAATCAGAAAATGCCACAAATACAAATATATTAATTTTGATCCTTCAGTCTAGGTTTTAGTGTTTTAAAATAAATCACATTATTATGTTCAAAGGTAAATGATACAGCATTTTTCAGGGGTATGCTATGCATTGAGTAGAGCTGACTGTCAGCTTGCTTTATTTCATGCAGAAGGCTTAGGTCACTTCTAAGGTAAAGACTGTACTTTCCACAGGAGAAACAGAAATGGTCGCTTATGAAAAAGGAATTGTACAGCATTTATAAAGTAAATTATTTATGCAACTGTATTGGTACATTTTTTTATTCATGACTGCATACAAAGATTTTCATGTATACAAATGTCCTCACCTCGCAACAATTCAAGAATTTGTTCCTGTGAACATGTGTGGCCTGTGGATTGCCTGTGAACTATTTGCCCTAGATACTGTTTTGATTACCTGTAATTCATATTTTTCTCTCTGCAATACTTGATTAACCACCTCCACCTCATGTTATTGTTCTTACTTGCAGACTGGATGAACCCCAAAGAACTTTCATATTCACATGCCTGAGACAAATATTCAAATTACATACCTGTGCGTGATTATTTGTTACCATTTCTTTTCTCTGGACCATTCCCTCCATTAAACACTTACTATTAGGAACATTCAAAGTGAATAAAAAGCAACATAAAAAAACTAAAAGACATTCACAGTATTCTTCTAATGAATGCTCAAAACTTTTTTTAAAAAAAACCTAAAAGCATCAGTCCAGAGAAAAGGTAAACAAAAAAATAGCTATAGAACACTACCTAGAATGCAATTACATCAACAAAATTTCTACTATGATACTAAATGTCAGAAAAAAATTTCCAAAACAAACAGAAAGTTTTACTGTCAAACAAGGAAAACAATTTTCCTGGGGAGTTTTCCTTCTAAAAATAAAACCTAGAACTTTGTACCCTCTCATCCCCAAAGAGTAGATGGTAGCTATTACTTTTACTAAAATTATCACTGAACTTATTCTCAGAAATACAGGCTCAATGGCCACTTGATTTGTCAGGAGAATGAAAAAAGATAAACAATTCAAAGGGTTCTGAATAAATGGCAATTTAGAAATACAGTGTTTCCTTGAATGCTCTTTTGGCTATAAGCAATAATGCTGCCACAAAAATCTGGTTTGCATCATCTAAATGCTTGAAAAAAGAACACATAATTTAGGAAAAAAACGATGGCTGCCACTTAGCCATAAAGAGCAGCACTAGTGTTAGAAATAGCTTTTCTACGATATTTTTGTTCATGTTCTGGGTTTTTTCAGCAGTAGAAGTAATTACCGTGGTTTGTGAGGGCAGTGTTTAGTGCTATTACCCTTTAAACACTGTACACAAACACTGAGTCTGACTCCAGGAAGGCTGAATGTGGCCACAAGCAGGGCTGTAGCCACATCCTTGCCTTCAACTCACCAAGGAGTCCAAGTGATTTCATGAGAAGTAAGGGCTGTACTTGAGAAAAGGTGTGTTGCCTTTGATCCAACTCCTTGTCTGCTGGAAAGAAGCATTCTTTTACACCTTATATGATAATTTTATGCACAATACTTTAACCTAAAAGACAGGAGTGGAATGACCCATTTTGGTTTCATAGGCTGGATATTCTTTTACCTTCCTTAGGAAATGGAGCCCAGTGCCAAACCTCTTCTGTCTGTGCTCTGTGAACTTCATATTTCTACCTCCAGGAAGATCCTTTTACATATCTGAGAAGCTTCTTTGAAGGAAGACATCCCTATATAGCTAGAGATGGATTTCTGAAATTCTGTCACTGGTAAAAGAGGTACCGAGGATGACAGAGGGGGAACAGGCAGATCTGAAGCTTGGGGTGCATCAGGTAAGGCTTTTACCACCAGTATTTGAGGAAGTAGCCTCTATCAGCCTAATCTACTGCAGTGACCCCTTAGGGTCTGGGTTTGAAAGGGCTCACAACAGCCAGCTGTGAGGTTTGCAAAAGCTCCATATCCCTCCAGGATTCTGTGGATTCCAGTGATTCCTGGAGTGTGCACACACCATGCACCAACCCTTCCTCCCCACAGCAGCCCAGCACCGTAACCAGATTCCTCTCCAGCCAACAGAAGGCCAGGAGAGATGGCAGGGTGACACACACACTGCCTCAGCTCCTTTTTATTGGCACAAAACTCGATTCTACTTTGGCATATAATCTGCAATTAATTCAGATGCCTATAGACAATACGTAAGTACTCGGCTGAATACCAGCTCATTCTTCTCCTGCTTTTACACAGCCTTATTTTCCAAAAATTTTCTAGGAAGGTGCCTTTGAGACGGGTACTTTAACTTCCTTCTAAGGCTTGGAGGAACTCTGCTGTACTGACCCTCCAGCCAGCTGAAGGGGCCTGGAAATGGCCTTTACCACCTGAATGACAGGCAGGACACAAGGAATGCAGGGGTTTCTGCAGCTCTGGTGCAACGTGAATCACTTTCTACAGAAATCAGTGATAACAGCGTGTATATCACATGAATCCTCTGCTGTGTTTTTAACCGTTGATGAGAAAAAAAAAAGTTTCTAGTAAGGGCTGTGCACTTTGATCATAAACAAGCAACAATCTGCACTTACCATTAGACCATGGGGATGGACCATTTATTAACAGTTGGTTTAGCTCTGATTACAAAGCTAGTAGGTATTCCTTTCCTCTTGCAGCTCTCCAACAGCTGACTGCAACAAAGTCAATATTCCAGTCTGCATAGTTTATAAAAAACAAATACACTCTATCAACCGGCTGCTGACACACGATGTGAGGTCACTTTAAGGCTTAGGTGTGGGGTCAGCAAGTTACACCACAGGACGAGCTTCTAAATTCAAAGAAATATTACCTTTCCAATCGATGGATTAAGTGCCCTGCCACTGGCTTTGCACCAAGGGCGTGTCTGCTAATTGCAAGGAGCAGATTGAGCACCCCACATTCCTCAGCCCAGACAATAGGGAAGTGGCACACCTAATCCCCTTAAATGGGATGCCTGGTGTTGCCTGCAAATCTGTTTATACTGTTTAGCAAATGTGAATTAGTATTTGCTGGCATAAACGCCCTGCTGTGCAGACCTTTGTTAACTTGAGGCTACTTCCTTGTTCTCTTAAAGCTGTTAAATGACTCAATCTGGCCTTAATATGTTTCAGTGCTGTGTTCACTACTTATCTCTCAAGCCTATTGTTTTCTAACGCATCCTCATAATCGTCTAAGAGGTTCTCCATTGTGACAACAATTTGTTCAATAATTACAGGTTTACACGAAGAAAGACCAATATACTGTGTGGAAAATCGAATATACAGATGGGGGTGGAGGGAGGAGAGATAAAGACAATCTCAAATTACTTTTTTTTAAAAAAAGATAGGTCTGGTATAAGAAGTCTGTAAGTGCTTTAGCATTCTCATATTTACAGAAACAGAAAATTAATTAATTGCTCTGCATTTTACATAGTCTGTTAGGTGTCTGCAGGGATACTGCACCACGGAAAAGATTAATTTGTGTAGTCTTTGTTTGTTCTTCAGTTCATAATATGATCGACAACAACGATATTTGGGATTAAGAAAGAGCATTCACTACTCTGTGACCAGGGTATGGAAGACGAGGTCTGTGCTCCAAACAGCCTACAATCCAAATCCATATCCAAAGGAACTAGTAACAAATTATCCTTGTATCTTGAGTTCATTTACCTCTAACATAAACCTCCATGAACATTATGCCTTCTATATCCAAGGAAAGAAGCCACTGAAGACCTTATTTAACTTTTCAGACCCTAGTTAAGTCTTCAGATACCTGCAGTTGGCAGGCTTGCCATCCAAATGAACTCTCAAATCATATATGCGTATGCAGATTTGACCAGGGCACAAGTTTACGACCTGCTAGCAGTGGCTTCAAACTTACCTTCTGACCCTGTTACCTCTTTATCACTGCCTTGATAGGTGAAATTTGCCAAAGCTAACCGTGATGTTTAGCAAGAAAGGGACAACTGCTGGCCTGGGTGTATCTCAGTTCTGCAGCTGCAGTAAATCAGCACCCATTCAGTATTTCACAAAGCCTCCCTCTCCCCCTCGCCCTCCTTTGGCCAGTGGAGCAAGTCATGCTCATCACCAGAAGTCCCCTGTCACTTTAAGAACTGAAACAGGAAAACCTGTACCATTTTTATACTTTTGTTCATTCTTTTCAATCCATTCTAACTCCTTCCCCCTGGGAGTTAGCCCTCCACCAAAAGTTTCTTTCAGTAAAGCACTAGCTCTGTCTATTAAGCTTACCCACCCCTGCTTAGCCTTAACACTGGTTTCTTTGTACTTGCCTGGTGAACTGACCAGCTATACAGCACAATAGCTACAATTACTAAATTACACTCCCTGTCACTGCCTTTTGTATCACACCTCTAACAGGTGTCATTACCATGATAGGCAAATTGTAATAACCCATTCACAGTCCCCCCCTTAATAATTTTTTTTTATTATTGCTATTTTATTTTACATAATATATGTGTGAATACTGCTCAGAGCCTGAATGGTTGGTAAATACACAGGACTGAAAGGTTGAACTGCATGAACTGCAGACACAAACAGCAGCATTTAGGACAACAAACCTGAATGCTACCACATCCCTGATACTGTGAACACATGCACATACACGGATACATTGAAATAGTAACAGTAATACCAACAGATGTGGTTACGGAAAACATATTGGTTTGAAAAAGAGGGATAGGAGGCTTTTCTGAGCTGAGGCTGCCCCCCTGCCCTTGCTCACCCAGCTGTGCCATAGCATTGAATGTCAGGGGTATACCAGGACATGCTCTCCTGAGATCCTTTGGGAAAGCCCAGCAGGTGAGGAAAGCCTAAGCAAGCATTGCAGGTTATAAATTCTATGAATGCAGCAATTTAAAGCAGGTTTTAAGTATAAATTTAATATAAAAATGTAATGAGTTATCTGATTCACAAAATCAAATGTTTAAGCAAGATTTAACTGAACCAATAAAAAATTTCTTTACTTAGGACAAGGGAAGCTGCCACCTTTGAAAAGTGATAAATACACTGATACATCGCTGTCTGCTGTTTTCAGGGGCCTTACTCATTAGTGTGTTATTCCAGTTGTATACCAGCACAAATCCACTGACTTTACTGACTGAAATAAAAGGTCACATAGTAGCAAAATGGGTTCCAAAACCCAACTTGATAATGATGGCATTGACAGCCCTATCAACACAGTTTGGATTTCCTCAGTGCATTACACGGATAGAAATAAAACACACAAAACTTCACACACTGGCAATGTAATACCTGGAATAAAAAAACCCCAAACCCAAAAAACTCTGTGGTTCAACATCAAGTTGAGAACACTCTCATCACTCAGTTGAGAATGTCCCTTTTTTTTAACTCACATTGCCAAGAAACTCTGGATAAACAAAGTAATTGAAACAAGTCCAGATGGATAAAACTGTTTTCTTTTTGCTTTGTTTAAAAATTAAAATCCATAGCTAAGCCCTTTTTAGCTTTAAAGGGTATTGTAAGAACACAATTGTTGTACTAGCTTGAGAGAAACACAGGAAGAGAGGACCTGAGAAATCTCATTATGATATAGTGCTAGTTTAGATGTTAATGAAGGTAAGAATGATAGTTCTTGTCTTTCTGAAGACAGGTTCTTGTCTTTGGAATTGCTACAACTAAGTGCAGGAATCCCTCTATGCAGCTGTACGGCTACAAGTTTGGCATCTCCTTATTCAGCCGTTTCTCAACATGCCAAAAATTAGATGCAGACGAGAGGAAATATTTTGTGCCCTACCCCATCACCCCATTCTTCCACCTTGCACACAGCACTTAACTCTGTGTCCAAACAGGACGTGCTTCAGGATACTCCTGCTTTGAAAAACAACAAATACAACTTACAGCATGCAGCACCGAGGTCAGTCTTTCAGATAGGTGAAAAAAACTTTGGATTCCTACATTTCTTCTGCTAGAGGGACACACAGTAACACTGAGAAAGCAGGTGAGCTACTTTGAAGCACATGTCCTCTAGGCCACATCCCATTTTAAAACTCTAATATGACCTCAAATCATAGTGCAAAAGGCTTGCAAGGATCAGTGCTATTCATAGGCAGGAAAAAATGTGACCCCACGTCAGACACAGAGTTGCAATCATTTGACAGACCCCATGATTACAGTATGGATTTGTGGTAGAAGAAGGACCATGGAAAAGGTATGAACAAGGTGAGGGTTTTACCCTCTTTAGTCTCCACTGAGGTCTGTAATGAATGTCACCAGCACAACAATGAAGTGGAGGACCTGTGTTATCACTCATAGTACCAACTTTTATAGTCTACGGAAGTTTCTGTAATACCTGTAATTACACTTCTGTAGATCTCAGTTCTGGGAATTGCATATTCATCAGGAGGAAAACATAAAATATGGGTGCTCAGGAGACCTTATCTTATGCTTGATTCTTTATCACACTTTCTACACTTAGACAAAGAAAGTAAACCAGAGCTGGTATGACACATTGTCATAACTTGGCAGACATGAAACATAAAAGCAACACAGAAGCTGCCTCATGTCTTGCATCATCTTTGTGAATCACCTGTGAATCATACTCCCCTGAAATACACCACTAGACTGAATTGAAATGCCTTACTTCTCCTCTCCAGATTTTAGAAAGGGTGTTGAATAATTGAAGAGTAGAGTCAAAGGCCACAGAAAAGATGTACAAATTCGGAGCAAAGAACCCTATTTTACAACAAGGGATTGAAGGAAGTAATTTAATACAATAAAACTGAAAAGAAGTTTAGTTTATGGTTCTAAATATTTTCAGGGTAGAAGGTTCCCCTTGCCAATACAGTTCTTAATCTGCCAGGAAAGGGAATATGAAGAATTTAGGATTGAACATTGAAGCCTAGCAAACACAGATCAGAAACAGAATCTCCTATTCTTTTAAATACACTTTATTCACCATTGGAATGACTAAGGACAGAGGTGACCTCCCCATCTCTTGATACCTTCAAACTCGTGGTGGATGTTTTTCTGGACAAGATATCTTCATGCATACAACTTACTGAGTTAAATGCTGAAATAATTAGGTGAGATTTGCTGGCTTTCTTCTGTACAGTAGGTGAGACAATGATTTAACAGTTCTCCATCTTTAAAATCTATGAATTTGTGAACTGTGTCAATGTCTAATCATTTTCCTCCATCAGGAATGACAGCAGTGTCTCTCTTCACTTTAGAGATAAGTTTAAATACAGATTTATCAAACTACTCTCCCTGCCTGGGGCACAAGCAAGACAACGGCCGTGGAAAACTCTGAATAGATAACACTGAATCTGAATCTATACAGGACAGATCCAACCTTTTCAATAAGGCCCTTAGGAATAGCATATAAATATGAAGATATCTGGAACAAGAGTTTAAGTGGGAACAGAGTGATGCAAGCAAGCCTCTTCATTCACTGAACCCAAGATTAAAATTCTTAAGAAATGACACCACTTGCTATGTATCTCTGTGCAGCATTTACACATCATTGCAATAGTGATCCACTTTTAGAAATCAAAACACTCTAATAAATGCCTTGTGAAAGTCTTACTGGACTATTTTCTTTATTTTACAAAGTCTGGACAACTCCAAAATCAATCATTCTATTCCATCTACCACATGAAGGTCACAACTGAACAGGTTATTGGCATAATACTAAACTATCTCTCTCCAAATGAAAAGGTAATAGTTTGAAATGACAGACATATGATTTGGAACACAGGCCCATTCTCAGGTCTGAAAGAGAGGGTGCCTCATTTTATGATGATTTCCCTAGAATTAGCCATCCCCTATTTACATATCTACAAACTAGTAGGGATTTCTTTACTACTTCCCAAGCATTACTTAAGAATTGTATATCGGTATGGGTATATATATTAACAGAGAGAAAAAAAAAGAGGGAAGGAGAAATTGTATGCATCTAGATGTTCATACAAAAGATACATACTTAAAATCTCACAGTGCCTCGTAGGGCTGTAGGAATTATTTCAAATGTTTTCCATGACAACAAATAGTTATGTTACTCTTGCATCTCTCAGTCCATCACTAGCATTGAACCAAACAATTGGTTTTAATACATTCCATCACTGCTTCTACAAGTTCAACAACCAAGCCTTAGATCTGTCACACTTCTAAATATTCAAGAACTGTGCTGTTAGAATCAAATTATTGAAAAAAGTTGTGTGCACATCTATTAGAATATGCAGTCATTTCCCTAAATAAAACAAAAACTGGGGAAAATTCCTTTCACGAGCTTTGATGATGTGGAGAATAAACATGTTATTTTATCATGACCTTTCCTGTCTACTTTATCTACCCTAACACACTATTTAGCATACTGCATGAGACAGACGAAGGTTTTGACATTAAATTTTGTTCTAGTCTCCTGATTTATTATGCTAAGTACTTATCTGACATCAGAATTAACTGAGACTATCTATAGCAGAATCTAGTTTTAATGAGGAAGACTTGTCTCTTATAGAGATATACCTGAATATATCCAACCTTTGTTTCAAGCTCAACTTGACTAGAAAAGAGTTCTTTAACTTTCTCCTGTCCCCAACTCTCCCTGTTACCTCCTTTCTCTTTTCCCTGCTATTTCTGCATTATTTAAACATAATTTTCATGTTCTTTTTACCAGACTAGGTCTATAATCTTGTAGAATCTTTCCAGGTAACACTGAAATACAGACTTCTCTATCAACTGATATGTAAATCTACTGTCCAGGCTTTCATCAGCTTTTGCATTGATTATTCAAATAATCTCTTTCCTGGCTTTGATAAAATCATTCTTTTTCTAGCCAGTGGTTTGGGCAACTTATCTCTCTCTTTGCAGTGCTTCCCTTCCCTCTACTGCCTTCACTCCTGCCTTCAGTTTCCATTCCTTTCCCATGTCAAATTTCAGTTGCCATTCTTCAAGGTCAGGCCAATTGCACTTTATCAAATTTTATTTGTGACTGGCCAAAGTGACCAAGAAAAATCTGCAAGAAAATACCCCTTCTCCCTCTCTCTCACTGCCTATCACATTTGGGAGGATTTTCAGGCCCACCTAAAATTATCTTTCTAGTCCCTTTACTCTTTCTCCTTATGAACTTTCTAATTCCCTCTGTTAAACTCTACTGCTATAAAGTTTGAGAGAAGAAAAAAAAACAGCCCAAATCTTATCACATGCAGGCCACTGATGCAGCAAGATCCCTGCCCAAGATGCTGATCATCACTGCTCTTCTTTTCCTTTTCAACCTGCTAATCCTCATCCATCTTCCTGTGTCTGATTGCCAGGTTTTTGGAATAGGACGTAATTTTTTCCCCATGTTTGCACAGCAAATAATACTACAGGGTCTTCATCCAACACACAGATCCTTAGTATTATGGTATTTGAAGTTGCAAGGTAATATAATAGTAAGGAGAATTACAAGGCCAGAGTTCTGTTGGACTGCATTATACATACATACAAGCTTGCAGATACTGCAGATTTTCTAACCACAGCTGCACTGGCATAAAACAAACCTTGTCCCATGCCAGCACACCAAATTTATACAATATACTTTTAATATACTAGAAAATAAGGAAGGATTTCTGATTACTTTGTACTTATTTTGTATATACAAGGTAGGTATACTTCAAACTTAATGACTCTGTCAGTTGCTCTTTATACTGTAATCTCTGCTATGCTTTTTTAGTGATCACAGACATATGTCTCCTAACCAAATTAAGTACATACACATTTAAGTGACAGCATATTTTCAGAATCCATCATTATATGTTGGTAATAAAACACTACGACATCACTACACATGAACTTATAAAAATGCCAGAAAAATACCCTGATAGTATCACATTAAAATAAAATTACACCATATTTTTATACTACATTTGAAATTAATATTAACAGGTTTTGAAAATGGCCATTTAAAAATGTATTCTTTTTTCATAAGAAGTGATCTTATAAGGACCATACGGAATCTGTGTTTCAGGGAAGTTGGATCCTGGATCCGGAAACACAAGAAAGGAAAAACAGCAATGGGAATATAAAACAGGATTTCAAAGATGCAAATAATTATTTAAGAAAGATCGCATGTACCCCCCACAAAACCTATTTTCTGCACAAAGCTTCATTAACAGAACATACACACAACCACACAGAGAGACACACAGCCACATGTAAAACCAGCTGTAATGACAACAGAAAAAATAGTGACTATCTACATAAAACAAACCGGCACTCAAAAATAAACCACACACATTTCTAAAAAGGAGGTTTTCTTAAAAAGATGCAGTATCTGTAACAGCGTATCATAGATCTACATGGTATGAAGTTTATGTCACTAACCAGTTATTAATAAAGACTTAATAGTTCCATCAGGGAAGGTAATTCCCTCTTTTTCTAATGCCTTCATATCATTAAGTGACTGCTAATTTCACAGAAATGTGCTTACATACTTTACATATTGTACCCTGATTAAGAAAGCAAAAATACCACATGTCTAGCACTGAAGGAAAACAAACCCCAGGAAACTAAAAACACTAATAAACACGCTGCTCAGAGATGCTGCCCCCTCCCCCCCACCTTTAGATGTGGTTAGTCTTTATGCAAATGTATTACTAATGTGTATTACAAATTAAGCAGAACAGAATAATCTTTTGCCTAGACTTACAGGACATTTTACATCTTCAATTAGATGAGCAGCAACAATATTCACTTTGAGTTCTAAAATCCCTTTCACAGATAAAGAGGTTAATTGGTTGATCTTACAGTATGGATAAAATTCAATACCTAAATTAAATGCATATATATATATATATATATATATATATATATATATATATATATATGTATGTGTGTGTGTGTGTGTACACATAAAAGCACATATATGTGTATATATAAATATGTATTTATTTATATCTTTACACTTTTGGAAAAAGTTATTTTAATTAGAGTAACAGACACCTTTTTGAAATTAAGTTTAAATTCTGTTCAGGAAAAAACATCTTTTACTACTTGCATATTATTAACACAGGATTTTAAACTTTTACTCAAATACAGCCAGATGCTTTTTTTGGTAAATTTATTATTAATATCTCTGGTATGTAGATAAATGTTTAATAGGAAATTGATATACATTTCAAAAGAACAAATAACTGTGTTATAAGCACTGTATTAAAAAGTAACTATGGCATATTTATGGATACAAAAAATCCTAATAGGGTCAAACTTATAAGACACTGACTAATGTTACAAGTAGGTACTTAGAAACATGCCGTATTTTCCCCCAGTTCCATTATGGTAACAAACACAAAAAGATGCTGATACCCAGTTCTGTTAAGTACATCTTTAGTTCCACCCATTACACAATATCAAGTCAAGAAGCAGTTTTATCTGACTGGTGGCTCAATGGCGCAGCCTATGTGTGCAAAAGTATAACACAGCAAGTTTCCAGTTTTAGGAATGAGTGCCAATCCTCTGGTTTTGTTGCATTTAGATAAGCAAGCATACCTACAATTTCCAAAAGTGGTGAGCTGCATAAATGAAAGACTATTTTAATACAATATGCATATTTACGGATCTAAATTAATGAAATTACTGACGACATAAAACATGAAATTCAATTGATTCTGTGCAGAATTAAAAAAAAAAAAGTAAAATTTATTTGGATATTTCTCTGTAAGACTATGTGAAACACTGATTTTCACTCATGTTTATTAAAAAGATACTGCAGAATGTAAATATATTTATAAAACACAATTTCACCTCACCACCTTTAAAATCCACATTTCGGTACATTAATATTGCTTGGTTTGTGTTCTTCTTTTCAGAGACAAAACACTTAGATTTACACTTTCGTTTTCAAAGTGATATATCCAGTGTAAAATATTTTACTACTCTGCTAGAAGTAATGAGTAAATTCTTATCTTATAGCTATAAGCTAAGGACTGAAGCACAGAGGCATGCAAATGCAAGCACAAACAAATACTCTCCTCCTATACATGCACCTAACATGAACTACTCTCCCACTTCCCCACCACAGCCCTCACTCAGTTCAAAGCAACCAAATTTAGTTATTCCACTTAAATATGACCACAGTTACAGCACCAGATGTAAGTGTGGATTGTAAAAATCGGGAAGAGAAGAGGAGACAGAAGCTAATCAGCTCACACCTCTAAACAACTGGATAATAATTTTCAGACTGGTTAAAATACCAGTTTGTTCATTCAAAGGGGATGTCCGATACCTGGCTAAGACGTGTCACGACCTGTAGCCTTGTTGTAAGTGAGCTGAACAATTTAGGGGGTCTCAGCTGGGGAGACCTGCAACCAGTGCAGTTTCTTTAGCTAAAGAAACACTCCCCTACTTCATTTGACAGATTTTAAACCTAACTAAAAAGGCATTTTTAAAAAAATAGTATGTCACTTTCTTCCTGACAGAATATAAGCACATATCCATAGAAATGTAGAGGCAAAACTCTCAAATAAAATATGTTTAATTTTGTTTTAGAGATTGTATTTTGTTTTAGAGAACAAAGTCATAATGGTTATATAAAGCCAAGTATACCGACATAAAGAAGTCTTTTTTTGTCATGCAGAGTCCTCTGCTAATCCAGACATAGAAAAGAACAGTGTTTTATATTTACACTTTAATTCTTTTTTTTCTATTATTCTAATAAAATGACCCCACATATTTACTCAAGCTGCTTAAAGAGGTAAGAAGTGCAAATAATATAGCTTGCATCATGTTACAAACCCAAATCAGTAAGAAAGCTGCAAGCAGAGAAATATGTATTAAATTCAGAAAAAGCAGAAAATTACTATAAACAAACAAAAATATGTATTAAATTCAGTAAAAACTTATGCATTATTTAATTCGAGGAGTGCAAAACCTCTTTCATATATTTAAGGAATTTGGTTTTTTTTCATTGCTAGCATTTCTTATTTTTTGTAAACATGTAATCAATGAAAAAAACCTGGATTTAACTCAGGCTTGGATAATGTTGTCCCTTTCTTTTCCACCTGAAACAGTTTTGCAGGTTTCTTTCCAAATAGGTCAAATGCTCCTATTTCTTTATATGCAAAAGATATCCATATACTAATTTCACTTTTATTTCCTAATGCTGTTCGTTGCTGATGGTTAATAATTTCTTTGGCCATTTTCATGTTTATTTTTGAAGAGCTTGTGGTGCTTAGAATGCATGGAAATGATATGCAACATACTTAGCACTAAATTGTCCAAGCCAAAATATCAAATGTGGGAAACGGCAGAGTGCTAACATGCACTCTACACTAAACACATCTTGTTTTTTGCAGTAATGGCTCTGTGTATTTATTTAGCAGTGCTCTTTAGTGCTGATTCAAATAGACATTTGTGTTTGGCTATGGATGTGCTCATGTCCTGAAAAGAGATGTTTATTCCGTAAAAGTTAAATTCCTGCTCCAACTGTTTCTTTGGTTGCTGTTTGCTCATTCTGGAATTAAACTGGTCACACATATTTTTCATGTGTTTGATCCACTGAAATAAAACTAGACAACTTTTATAGACATGGTTTTATTGAAATGGATGTTTATTAGTTAGATCACACTGCTCTACAGAAAATAATTCTCCTGCTGTCTATAAACATTTTGACCAGCCATATTCAAGTGAAAGAACAAGTCCAAGGGGGAGGGGGAAAGGAAAAGAAAGAAAATGGGAGGAGTAGAGACGGATACCATGTACAATTCTCATGTGACCTGTGGTACTACCTAATTAGAAAACTTAAAGTTTCCATAAACCTTTCACTGGAAGCTGCAGTATCACTACTAGTACATTTCAGCTCGTGTTGGCACATTTACCTACATTTCCATGAGTAGAAGAACGGAAAATACAATGCATAGTTTTGAGGAAGAAATCTAACAGCACAACGTAAACAAGCACCATCAGTTTAGAAACTGAATGCAAATGCAGCAAAGGGATTTTTCCGATACATCTTTCTTCATTATGGTACAGGACACATAAGAGAACGCTACTGAACTGCAACCTCAATTATACTGGCCAGCAAATTACCTTTAACCATTAAATTAGAAAATGTTCTTCAGCACTATTCAGTTTAGCATTCTACACTGTCTCCAGGCTGAAGGTGGTCTGCATGTTGAACTTAGTACTGTGTGGGTTATAGTCTTTGTTTGCAGTCTTAACTGGGGATTGCACCTTAGCTACCGTAGTTCAAGCGTAAAAATACTTTGTCTGTAACACTATATACTGTTGCCAGCGACCCTCTAAATCCTTGAACCAACTGTGTCCTCTGGTGTCACAGAAGATAATGCCAATTTATTGCAATGTGTGGCTTTTTTAACTGATTAAAATTAAGCCGTAAACACGTGACAATGGAATTAGCACATTTAGAGAGTCTGTTTTCCCACATCCCATTTTGCGCTAGTGCGGCTGATCCCTGCAACTCTACGCGGGTGCAATTTTAATGACTTCGCTAGGTTTTGATGTTCTTATGAAAAAGCAGTGCTTGGTGTTTGTGGAGAAGGTAGATATGGAAGCTGAGTAGCTGTGATTGCGGACACTGTGACATCGTCTCTGTTTTTCGATAGGATCGGTGTCATTTTCCTCCCCACGATAAGACACCTCACTGACAGAGCCCGATTAGGGAAAATTTTATTATAAAATTCACTTCTATCGAACAAGGATGGAGTGATAAACAGTTCAGCCTCAGGGAAGAAACAGGAAAAGATTTTTCCTCTCTCACTCTCTCTCTCTCTCCCTTTTTTGTTTTCCTTTTTTTTCCCCCCATTTAAAAAAAATCCTCCCTCCTTGTAGGCCTTTTCCTGAAAGTGAATGTGTTTAGGTTAATAAGAATTCCCCAAATGTAGAGATCAAAGACACATGAACGTTGTTCTAAAAGAAGAGTTGTGTTGCCTCACAATTCAAGAATATGATTAAAAAAGTAGAAAGCGAGGACTTTTTCTGAATTACATTTTCTGACAAATTCATTAAAATCGAAGTCTTCTGAAAAGGAAGCTTAGGTAGACATAATTTTACTCTCCAATATTCACTTACATTTCTCCCTGGTTAGAAAACTGGCAAGCTGCAGGGTAAACAGGGAAAATGGATGCTTGTGGCCCTCTAATGCTTGAAGATGGACTAACTTCCAAAGAAGAACATAAAAGAAATATTGATTTATCTTTTTTTTAATAGTAAAACATCTTTGCTTCTGTGTTTGATAGCTCACAGAGGATATTTTTAAACAGGCATGTAGTGTCATATGTGTAACATACTTCTGTACAGTAATCAGCACAGAGGTAGTCAGTAAATACAATCTCCAGAAGATGGCTTGGGGAACATGGAGAATGTAGTCCAAGGAGTACAGGTACAAGCGTAATTCATTCCAGTTCTTATTTTCTTACTTTGCAGTACCTGGCTGAAACTCATTCATTACCTGAATAGGAAATAAACAGTGCTAAAAAGTATTTAAAAAAACCCATAAAACCAAAACCGAACCTAACAATAACGAATCAAACCAAACCAAACAAACAAAATCCACCAAACAAACAATGGAAAAGAGTGTACTGATGATTTTTTTCAAGCTTTCAAAACTAAGCTTTAACAATGCCATGAACCAAATGGTTGTCTTGGTTGCTCAACAGTAAAAATTCCAAAGGAAAAAACCCCAAGCACTACCAGTGTTTTTTTATTTATGTCCAAATCAGAGTCACTACATTGAAACCATCCCCTCAACATGGTGGCCTCAAAGTTACAGATGCTCTTTAAATGACTTTTAAGCACTTTTAATTAGAACATTACAAATCTGCTGTCAAAGAGAGTCTTGACATACAAGTCCTTTCAGCAATGTTCTAGATTTGCTTTTATTAAATAACAATGGGAGGATGTTTACAAGCATATATAATTTCCATTAGGCACACTCAACCCAAATACAGTACACATAGGATGCGAACTTAACTAACTTCAGTAGTAGCTGTAGCCCTGAAGTAAAAGCTTGCCAAAAATCCCTGCTTATTTGGCTAATGTCTCTTTCCAAAAATTGTATTTCCTGACATCTGTGGCCTTATATTAAGCTGAATATAAGCATTAACTGAAGGGTCAGCTGAAATAAACATAGCAATAAATTCTATGATTCTATAAAACTACATTAGACTCAGCCATCAGGACAGAGCTCTTCCACTTGCAACTTGACTGAGAAGAAGTGATAAATGTAACACCCTCAGAACTGTCAAGACAAAACATATGTTCCATCTATCTATAATTTGTGTTAGCACGCCATGTTTTTAATAATGTATAAATTATTTTGGAATAAGACTATCCAGTCTTATTGTGAAATACTAGATTCTATTAAATATTGTCACCGTGGTTTTTTGACTGCTGATTCAGTTCTGTGCCATGCAGTTCCACAAAACCACCAAAAAAATAAAGGGTTTTCAAAGATTACTTCATTGGAAACAAACACCAGTCTGAAAAAATATGACTAATGAAGGTAAGGCAGATCAGTCAAAAGGTGAGTTGGAACTCCAGCACATTTCTTTTTAGCCTTCAAAGAAGGATTTTAAACAATGAGTTAGTGGTTCCAGTATGGGAAGTAACTGGAGGAAAAAGGTGCACTATTTGATTAGTGGTCTGTTAGATTTCCTTCAATAACTTCTTAAAAGAACATTTGCTTCTGATTGACTGTAGCTGCAGCATAAGAGCTGTTAGCAGTGTATTAAACATGAAAAAACTATACAGCTCAGCAACCCCATCTAAACACAGAAGAATTCCAACCAGCTACAGTAAGTCAATAAGGCTGCTCTCTCCTACAATTTCTTCCATGTAAATGTCTTTAAACCTTCTTGCAACTTACTATCTTCTCTGGGAGTGGGGCAAAAGAAAACTCCTACTCGAATAATTCAGACAGCTTAGTGTTACGATATCCTCTCTGTGCTAAAGTTGGCTGTTCCTCTCCACGTGCAAACTGAACAGGGAGCTGGTGAGAATGACTGGCAGGAAACAAGGGTGAGATTAGAGAAAGAGCATCTTTCTGTTCTGTGTAAATACATGGTGCTGCAATTCGCAACATAAACCGGAGTTATATCTGAACTCCAGTACCCAAGAGAATAATTAAGGTCTTCACGCAATTACTAGATTTTTTTTTTCCTAGCAGCCTTAACTAGAGGGGACACACTTGAAGCCTCCTGGTAGGAACAATAAATTCCCTTTCTGTCCCCAAGACATGTAGCATGTGAGTTGCCTGTGTGGATCAGTGCAGCTATAAATACATTTATCTAGAAGAAATAGTCAAATGGTCCTTCCTAAGAGGAGTGTCTGATTGGTTAGCAGAAAATTGATACAGTGGAGTGAAGAATAACTGATAAAGAGATAATCCAGTGTGGCAATGTAGTTCTGCAGCGCTGTAGCTCCAGCCTTCATTGGGTGGTGAGTGTAGGGTGATGGAAGAAAAGGACGGGCTTCTGTTGTTTGCATTTGAAGTATGAGGGAGGCATGGTGTGAGCAAACTTCAGATGTGAAGAACAAAAGCCTGGTTTTCCTCTATCCCATCTTTAACTATATGATAAAGCCTAAAGCTGAAACACTGTGCTGTTACATTTTTACAGCTGATCTTCTCTTTATCTCTTTTTCCCTCTATAAAGCAGAGATGCAAATACCTGTGTGTACTTACTCAGTGCATGCATAGCTTCATTTTCAGACAGAGGGTCACTGTATTATATGTTCTAACCTGACCTTAATTCATGCAGTAATTTCCCAGACTGTTACATCATGCTCATTATTGGCACAACCAAACATTTCCCTAACAGGCTACATTTAACAAATATTTAAAATTATTTCTGCAAGGATTAAACATCCACAAATAATTTTATTTTATGTAAGTGAATAATTTGGAGAAAAGGATAGTACCTAAGCTGGTGGTGAATCAGAGTATGCCAGTTACTGGAGCACTTAAGCGCCCATTGGCACAGCAAGACTCAAAGACCCGGTAGGTTTCAAAGAAACACTTCTTTTTTTTTTTTTCCCTTCTAGAAGTCTTTGCTTTCTAGTAAAGCTGCAACCACAATGTTCTCTCTCTTAATGCCACCATAAAAAATCAAAACACTTTAAAACAAATTGATGTCCTCTTTAATATAGTCATCACATCATCACAGTACCCTTGCACCCTGCTTGGTGACAACCAGGGGGATGCACACACACATCTCTCACTTGCTTGCTCTCTCTCTGTTTTTTTCTTAAGGCATTGAAGCGGGCAACAAAGCAGGAGAGAAAGACTGGGAGAGACACTCAATTGAGATATTGGCACCTTTGATTGACAAGATCTAATCAGCTTATCTCCACACTAATAAAGTTGACGGCCTGTGGAGCTGGTATATGTCCAGCTTCAAGTGAACTTTCAGTAGCCAAAGCCTCAAGGGCCAGGACTAAAACTGAGCTTATCTAAACTGATTTAAATCAATTCCTAATGGGCTATTTCAATTTGATCAATTTGAAAGGATGGAAACCTGTAACCACTTGACTCAATTGTCTTGATTTGTGCTGGTATCACTGGAGACTTGGTCAAAGGCACAAACTATTTATATACAATGAAACAATGGAATACAACCGGTACACTTCCGGAATTACTTGATTCTCCTTAAGGTACTGTTCAGTTTATTACAAATGTGGGTGTTTTACATGCACTCAAGAAAACATTTTGAAGAATGCTGTTCCAAAACAAGTAGTGAATGGCACATGCAAAATTCCCCATGCCATAAAAAGGGGTTGAACTGTTTTATAGCTTCTTGGACAATTTGGTTTGCTTTTCTAAATTAACAGAATTAAATTTTAAAAATAAACAGAATTGTTTATGTGTTTTGAGGGACTGCCTGTCCCACCAAGGGTGGGATGTCAGAATGGAATCCTACAAAAGGAATGATTTGAGCATTGAGATAGATTTCATTCATTATGAGCAGAATTAATCAATTCACTTATGAAGTTCTTAAAATTCATTTTACAAAGCTCAGTGTAATTTCAACTCCAGAATAACATGTCAAGGAAACATATGTGCCTTTTATTACATATTATATTACACTATCAAAAAGGCTTGCTGCTTCTCTCAGGGTAAATTATTGCTTTTAAGAATGCAAAAAATTCCACAGCATCAAAGTGCATCTACATAAAATAATTTCTGAACAAAGAACTGTTTTATTCATATAAAATTATTATTATTAGAAAAACATGGTATTACTATTAACCATCATCTTAAAAGGTGGAACTATACACTTATATGTACTTTACAGACTTGCCAAAGCGTGAGCAGTGAAACCAGATATCAGTATTTTTCAGTCAATAGCCCACATGAACACCTTAGGAATGTCTTGTGTTTAATAGAGGTAATTTAAGCACTATCCAAAGGAAGAGTTTTTTGTATTAATGCTAGATTACAAAAAAACCCTAAGCAATATTTTCATTCAGATTGCGGTTTTCAAGTTGTAATTGCTTTATATAAAATCCACTCTAGTGTTATCACTCAATATCATCTTCACTGCTGTACATCTGAAGATAATTTTGCAATAAAACTTAATTGATAGAGCTTATTTTTCACTAATCTCCTAATATAGAAAAATGAAAAAGTACTAACAGTATGTATTATAAGCTATGACCCTCACAGTGCAGGATATTTCTAGTTTATCAAACTAAAATAGATCCATTTTATGGCATCAAATATTTTATATACTTTAATAATGTAGAGACTTTTTCCCAAAATAGGAACTAAATGGAAAATTCCCTTAATAAAGCAAAACGTGGAGAGCAAAAGTCACTCACAAAGAGGCTAAGCAGAACATCTCATCTCATAACATTACTAGCTGGTGCCCTACTGACCATTAGTGCAAAATTTCAAAACATTTCAGTTATGGAAATCAGTAAGTCTGCTGTCAGTGACATCTATTAAGAAGTTAAATTCAGTGATTTCATAGTTTTAAACTGAACTCCTTCTGATGTACTGCATAAGCTGGATTCTGAATAAGACTTTTTAAAAATTAAAACACTGTGGACAGCGTTGTATTTCCTTCTCCTTTGGATGAGTTAGACCTGGTATCAGTTCTAAGAGCTTCTCATCAGTTAAGCAAATAGTTCTGGTGATTATGCAAAATATTGAAAGACAAAATAAAGACAAAATAGCAGAGGACTGGGATCTTGAACTCGTAAGGCTTTTTCTTCAACTGCAGCACACCTTAAAGACAATGCTTCCAGAGCAGAAAATTCCCCAGGTACCAGTCAGTCATTAATACATCATGAGAAATATCATGGGCACCACCTTCTCTAATCCTGAGGCCTGGGGTCACGTTGAGATCCAACCACTGCAGCACATTGTTCCTGAGCAGACTAGGTAACTTCCATGTTGAAAAGTAAGTGCTCTGCAGAGTCAAGGAGCCACATTTCGCTCACAATCAACTGTTTGTCTGCTTGCCCCAGACTTTGTTCCCAGTTTTACTACAGAAATCTGATGGAATGGACAATCTGACACTTTGAATACCTGGGTGCTGCTCTGAGGTCTGTGTAGCCTGAAAAGAGATAAACCTAAACTGTAAAACTCAGATGATGCTTCTACTCCTGCAATGTGACTATGAACTTTCCATCCTCCCCAAATCTGCCATCTTCCTGCATCACTTCTGTTTTGGTCTCTTGTAGAAGGATCCAAAGTCCTTGGTTACTCAAAGATGACTCAAAACAATATAGAGAATCAAGGAAACTGCTCCTATTATTTGGGATGTCTATACAGGCTTACAGGTACCACCCTTCCTTAGCACTCAGGACTTCTGTAAGACAGAAAAGATGCTGCATAATCACCACAAAACATCTTTACAGATTTGCACAGACCTCATTTATCTGAACATCGAAGATTAATCTACCTTGGTCCTGCCTTTTTTTATTTTTATTTTTATTTTTTTTTAATTTAACTTCATTATGCTGTGGTCTGTCTACCTACAGAATGAGTATAATATCATTGTCTCTCAAGAGGATAACATGGGTTATCTCAGGATGCACAAATGAAGCTCTGGGAACCCATGATATTAAAGGACAAAACCACATAGCCATGAAACTGGCAAAAAACTTGCAGCAACTTCAGTTGTAAAAAAATTAAAGTATTGGCTTATTTTTGCATTTGAATACCTCTCATGCTGTCATTTAATCACAGAAAAGTTTTCTAAACACAGCCATCAGTTTGCCAACATCACTGCAGATGTATCAGACCGAACTGATGACTGTAAAAGGCTGACAGACTTATGCTTTGTCTTCTGTGAATGGAGACACTACTCTCCAGACCAGATAAAAATCAGCCTCTGCATGTTTTGGCAGTCAGATCATAACAAGGCCAAAGTAACATTAAATCATTGATGAGGTTTTAAAGTTTAAATATCAAAGTGGTGTATATGCAGAAGAACTGTTGTTGACATTTGAATTTCAGCAATAGGCATTTTTTAGGCATTTCAAACTCTCTAAAACCTGACATTTCAGTGTTTATAGACAAAGCCTGCTATGATACAAAACACCTCTCCACCAATACTTTGTCATTTAAAACTTTCTTCTTTGTTATAGAGTCACAGAGTAACATGTCAGCCTGCTGCAGAACAGATTCTTCCTTAGAAATGTATCATCCTTATGTAAATAGAAAAAAGTCTGCTGTATATTAATTATGATTTTTTATAGTGATCACTTTCAGTCTCCTTGTTTCCAGTAGTCAGGTTTTCATCCCCCTTATTATTCATGTAGAGATGTTTTCTGGCAGGTAAAATATAGTACTTTTATGCAATGTTTTGATGAAGTGCACCAGAGAAAATGAAATGAAATGAACTGGACTACCGAAAAAAGAAAAAGAACACAGGTGAAATACAACTGTTCAGTGTATTGTTTTCATGAGATATGGGAAATAACATGTACTGCTCATCAATTATTCCATAATGTATAATGTCTGCCTCTCCAACCTTCTAAAAGCTGGGATTGAAATGTTTTGACATGATGATCTCTAGGTGGCAATAGTGAAGGCATTAAAATATAGATATAAATAGGTGATAATGAAGAACAAAATGTGTACCATTTTCTTGCAGTCATAGTTTGCAAATTAACAAGCTGCTATTGATCTTTCTTTGAGGTCAATAACAGCATTTATTGATCTGAGAAGTTAATACTCACTGAGGTCAATATTGTATCTCAAGGGTCAACAAATCTGGATTCTGACTTCTATTTCCTGTCCATATATAAATATCGTATAGACAAAATGGGCAAATTTCATCTTTGGAGATAAGAAAGGTCTGTATTTGACACGATAAAAACTCCCCAAAACATTAGAAGTTAAAAACAGAATCTACTTGGATCATTTTCAAATAATTCTCAAACACTTAAAACCTTATAATCTAGAAGTACTGCCTTCATGAACTATATCTTCAGTTCTGAACTTAACATCTCCTAAGTACAGAATGGTCATTCATTGTGCTACTTCCTCACACCAAAAATGAACTCATTTTTGAGGCTACTCATCATCAACTGGACATTAATATATTTTTCTAAATAGCTGAATAACAGATGTAGTCTTTTTGATTTTGCTTATTCCTCATTATTTCCAGGAAATATTTCCATTATTTCTAGGAAAATCAAAAGAGCCCTTCCTACTGCCTTCAGTGAACTCTGGATTGGGCCCTTGTAAAATCACACAAAGTTTTCTTCTGATTTGTAGTTTGCTACTCAAACATATGTGGAAAGAAAGCGAGCAATTGGTCTCCTGATAATTTACACAGACAAATATCAACAAAGCTGTAGCGTACTCTTGGAAAAAGACTGGGAAGGGAATAAATTTCAGGAATGCCAAGCCCATCCAGGTATTTTTGCAGCTAGATACTCCATTGCAACAAATGGCCAATAGCATAACAACTCAAAATATGGAAGTTACATAATAGATTTGTAAAGAATTGTGTTTGAGTGAAGAGATATTATTAAACTTGCAGCACAAACAGGGCACAGTGGGCACGTGACTGGCAAGCATTTAAATTGGCTACAAAACTTTAACAATATTCAGCACATTTGCAGAACTTTACAATTCAGGAACTTTTTATCATCATTATGCAAAGCAGAAAATGTTATTTTATGCATGAATAAGATGTAACAGAAAAACTGATAGTCCACAAATTGTACAGAACTATTGTACAAAACTCTTAATACTCTGACTCCAGACCTGTGTTGCAGATACGAGTGAAAACATGGGTCATCTGGTTTTTGGCAACAGGACTTTGATTATCTGAGCCAGCAAAGATACAATGCAATGGGAGACAATAGAAAGCTATTCCCAGTGTTAATTCAATATTTTACCTTCCTGTATCAAAATTTTGCTTCAAATTCCATAGATTTACAAGGCAAATATTTAAAACACTCATTTGTTACCAAAACATAGTAGTTTCCAGGCAAAATGTATGTATAATGGTGCAAGTGTGCTATGCAGAACATTATAGAAGAATAAAAGATGCCATAACAAATGGTCTAAGTTTTTAAAATGCTTTAAGAAATATGATTATGCAAATAACTTTCTATGTAACAAACAGGAAAATGGAGTAAAATAACAAATATTGCTCTTTACAAACATACAGAAATACACGACTTATTTAATATAGCAGTAAAAATCTGCAGTTAAATAACTGCAGTCAACCTTATTTTGAACCACTACTCAAAATTATTTTCTTAATTAAACATTCACTCTGCATGGCTGCTAAAACATGGCAATTTCCACCAAAGGAAATTCAATGAAAACCTTTCAAAGTCGGTTTTGTCCTCTCTGGGTGGTCAGGAGATCATGCCATACCTCCATATATTTCTTCATGGGCTACACAGGTTTTGGCATATCCCAATTTGTTATGTGACTTCTTTATTTTAATTTTGAATTTGAAGAAACTCTCTTAGAAAAAAGGAGATTAAAAACATTATTTTGTTGTTTTAGTAGCTCAATAAAAGAACTAAAAAAATATCATCATCATGGGGAAAACAGTAAAGGTTACTCAAGCATATTTTACAAATGATTAATTTCTTCCACAAATTTAATGTAATTTCCATTTCTGTGGCCAGGTTTTGTAAAGTATTTATAAATGTTTTCTCCAAAGATTAAATTAATCTTAGAGTGTTAAAATTAACATTTATTTTGTTATAAATATGGTAAATACTTAATCTCGTTCATGACATATTTATAAAGATTATGCTGATGCTAAAATACTTGTTGTTTATGGTCTATGCAATAAAACCCCCTCCACTTGACTCATTAACATTTGAGCAATACTCTGACTCATCATTTTAAACTTGTTTAAGAAAATATCATTGTTTCTAGACTGGATTTAAAATACATCTTCACCATAAAATTGAAAGCATTTAATTAAGAAAAAAAAAATAATGAAAAAAAATTATTTTAGTCTCTATGTTTCATTCTTAACTCTTCTCTACTTCATATTTCATAACTGAAAAACAAGGCACTAGAACAGAAAAATAGCTTACATAAAAAGTAAAGCAAATACAACAATTTTCACAGAATTTCTCAAGATGGCACTCCAGACAATTATTGCAGCAGTCAAGTGCCAAAACATTCAACATATGGAAATCTTACAACACTCAGTTATAAAAATCAGACTAATACTTTCAAGACACGTGTAATGAAAACATAGAATTGTTGCATCTACAAGAATGATAAAAAAAGCAATGTCTGAAGAATCCTCTTCATCCAACTGTTTTCCATGTTGGCTCTCTAGATCCTACGAGAGAGCTAAACAGGAACCAAATCCACACACACACGGACGCTTAAAAACCTTCACATTTATAGAGCCACAGACACCCATAAAATACGGAAAAATTCATCACAGTGGAGACCAGCCAAGCTGATGTAAGAGATTACCTCTGCACCAATGTTTATCTTTACAAGACACACAGTGTAAATTGATGAGTTTATTTCACACAAATGCAAACCACAACAATTAGCTACTCCTGATCCTTAGAGAGCTGAGCTTGACCTCCCTCATGGAAAAAAGCTCTTACCTTGCAAAGGTCAAGAAAACAACATCCAACATAGAACTACTGAGTCTTTCTGTAAGAATGACAATAATTTCAATTTTTCAACAAATGCATTTACTTAGTAATCAAGTAAAACCCATATCATGGGCTTTTAGGCCATGATAAGCCTCACTGTTCAAAAGCAAGACAGTAAAAATGAAATCCAACTAAAAAAAAAAGTTCTGATTTAAAAACAGACTTGGATGGCCAGCAGTACTTGCAAAAATCAGAAGTTAAGTCTTCACCAGAAACACATTACACAAGCAGACATTTTGACTGTAACAGGACTAAGTTTCCATAATGTTCAGTACTTCTGAAACCTGCATGCTTGCTCATGCAACACTTTGATAAATTTTTGGACCATAAATGTCAGTAATTACAGAAGAAAAGAGACTCTATTAGAAGCATGACAAAATCGTTACCATAAAATAGTATGGTATGACTTGAACTACATGAAGAAATATCTAGATAAGGTGCTCTTCAATCATTCCATACTGGGATGAAAATGACATTTTTCAACTCTGTGCTTTTACATCTTGCTTCAGGACAGAAGTTTGGGCCTTTCACCACACCCCACTCCCACCCCAAAATGTCTAAAAAAAAAAAAAAGGCATTTGTGCAACTATAGCTCTTCAGTCCAAAGGTGTAAGAGGTGAAAATACTGTTCCTGAAAGATTATCTACCATGAAAAACCCTTTGATACTGAAAAGCAAGTTCACTACAGATATATTTTTTTAATGTTAAACTTCATTCTTTAGTGCATTTGGAGGAAAACACTGTTAGCCTGTCAGGAAGCAGAGGTAGAAAGCTTCAAATAAGAAATATATTAAAAAAAATCCCCAAAACACAGGTGAGCTTTGTCAAGTCTAAGCTCATCAACTTTTCTTCTTGATGTAAGTTGTAATATAGAAAGTCTTTGCCAAGCAAGAACTCATGCTGTGCAAATTCAGCCGTGCCCATCTAGTGAAAAATCTGATAAAAACTATTGAAAATTGTTTACTTAGACACTCAAAATAATAACTCACCAAAGCCTGCTATTTTAATGAAATACACAGCTTATGTTCTGTGGAGAAGGAAATCACCAAACGAAATCATTAAATTAGCAGCATATTAATATATTTGAAGGTCAAAAGTTGGACTTGTCATTCCATTCAGCTGTGCTCTTTCTAAGGTTGCAACAGACTGGCTGTCATTGCCAAGTCAGTATGACTTGGAATCAATTCCTTTCACTTGGTGAAAGTTCAAAAGATGTGGTTTTGGTATGGGATGGGAGGAAGGGAAGAAATTGTGAGTAAATGGGAAGAGTGTTTGGAGACAATATATCAGAATTTTAATTCTACCCATTAAAGACTAACCAGCAGTTCCCAACTATCTGAAACTTTTTGGAGAAGTTCTCTACAACTTGTTTGCCTCAGGGAGAATGTTCAACCCGATCAAGAGAGCTTCTCAGGCCTACACAAGTTGAATTATTTACTTGCAACAGGCATGACTTCACATCTTTTGTCCACCTGTTGCAATGGGTTATCTGGACAACCTATGTTAGATAAAGTTCTGACATCTCTGGGAGACACCTAAGCACGGTGGCTGAGAGTGTTGTGCAGATGAGGAAAGAGAATATATATATGGAGGTCAGACCATCGTGGTGACTTTGTCCATTATCTCTTTGTCAAACCAAGGTAGTTTGGAGAGTTTACTTGGACTGCTAGAAATAACAGATACTGTTCATTTATCTTTTTATTTTTATCCTTCTTTCTTTTATTTGCCTTACCTGCTCAGAACCAGACAACAAACTATGAAATGTTATCACAAGAGGGAAAGCTCCCTGAGGCTAAATAATTTCAAAATTCAAAGAAACAGGTAGTGTAAGTTCAGACCAAAAAATATAATCATATATCTCAACTTGAAATACTCCCATTTTTATTAGGACAAAAAGTCTTCAAAAGCTTTGCTACAGACTTAGGAATAAAACTACAATGACACCATCTTATACCAATAAATACAGTAAAGAAAGAGGGTCAGCATCAAAGAAAATGATGCTGAAAATTACAGTGATTCACTAAAAGGTCGTTTTCCCATAGAACAGTCTACACAGCAGAGGTGGTCCAATACAGAGCCTGTAAAATAATGCTTTAATTTTATCTTCTGAGTTCAGTTTATAATTCAGATATTACTATTACTCACTGGTATTCTATGAAAAATGCAAGGTATTTGTGAAAACACATACAGATGTGTATGATTTTTTGTCTGGAATGCACCCAGGAAGTACTTTCTGATATCTGAAACAAAATGTTTCCATCATTCTAGCATGGAATAAAATCCCATAAAACTTGTTTCTATTACATATAATAAAGCATATTTAAGAAGTTATTGCAATGTTTTGCCCATCCAAAAACCAGTCTTAAACAAACTTACTTCGACTGGGTGTGAATTCCTAACTAAACTGAAGTTGAGTTGTCCCATAATGGGTGCTACAATGATGAATTCCTGCACGTGCAAAATAACCTGGGACTTCTTCCAGAAGAGAGGACAAAATGGTCAAATTTGGATCACTATTTTTCCTATTACACCTTAGCAAATCTGTACTATGGAACAGATTTGACATTCCTTATTTGCTGCATTAATGGTATAATCCCAAACCTACTGAGGTGAAAGATAAGCCCTCATTTTATTGGAAATCCAGTTGAAAGATGCTGAGTACTCAAAAGATAATCTTTTAACAGAAATGCTCTTACAACTCTACAAAATAAGTTTTTCCTCGTCTCTTTGAAAAAAGTAGTTGGAAAAGGGTTTTTTGGTACTCTCAGGAAGCTCTAGGACAGTACTTAAACAATGAAAATTCACAATTTCCTTACTTTATGGTAAGCACTTTATGCACTTATAAATATATGAATATACTAAAAAAATGGATATACTGCATTTGAAACAACACATGCAAATGGAGAGTGCCAGCACCAGAGGGAACAGACTTTGAACATCACTAGACATGCCTGGGTGGGTTACTGGGCAAACTTTTCATGACAACAAAGGTGCAGGGCCCATACTGCTGCTGAATCAAATCTTTAGGAGGAAACACAGAGCTAAGGAAAACTGGGATAGTGCCAGAATTCAAATGAATATGCACGGGAGTATCTGAATACAGACAGAGTCTAAAAGCTAGAATTGGGAAGGTCAGAGCAGGAAAGGTTGGTGAGAGGGAGGAAAGGAGAATGGGAGGGCCAGGAGGGAGGAGGTGGCAGATAGGAAGCCGTAGGGAGCAGCTCCGTGACTGGACAAGCAAGGAACCAGCAAGCAATATTCAAACTGAAGATGTAAAAAGCCCTTTGCTGGTATCAACAACTTCACAGTAAAACACTAATGAATGGAAACTGAGTAGTTTGGTCTCTCCATGCCCTCTAATGCTGCTTCTGACTGTTACAAGGCAGCAGCACTACCCAAACATGATTCCCCTCCACGATCATGCAGCTGGGATACTCCTGAGGCCTGACATCCTCAGGAACAAAAATCTCTCCCTATTTCTTCCTCCTCAAGACTTTAAAGCCCAGACTACGAAGAAGGGCAGAGGGCTTAGAGATGTAGAAATGCAATATGCCACTTCAAAATGAATTTCTGAAACAATAAACAGATTTTAATAGAAATCAGCCAGAAAAGAAAAAAAATTATATATGAAACATGAAATACCATTGCTAGCAGAAGAAACAGGGATCATGAAAAAGCTCTCTCTGATGGTGATTGGAAACTGCATAAAAACTCATTTCACTGTAGAAACTTTGGATTAAGATTTCAGTAGAAAGATGTTCTGGCATATCAAAGAAACACCTGAGGAAGAGATATTGGTATATGCTCCAGAACTCAGAAGCCCTCTTTCTCTAATGAAAGGTTTTACATACAGTATTCACATATACATGTATGAATAATTCATTAGAGATGAAATAGGTAGATATTAAGTGTAAATATCTGGGACAGGAATAGCCTTCTTTTTATTTAAAGCAAGGGACACTAGAAGCAAGGCCCTGATTTTCAAAACTTGGTTTTCATTTCCATACTCTTAGTTATTTGGAGCTCAAATGCAATCAGAATATGTGTGCACCTGAAGACAGAACAGGAGCGTGAAGGCCCAAGTGATATTAACTAATGCAAGTAAATTACTAAGCATAAAAAATTACAATATAGAAGAAACAACACCCTTTCCACTAGTCTTAGGTAGCCCCACACATATGAACATTAGGGTTTGTTATTTTGGTAAATTAACATTGGATGCTAGAGCCATTAAAATTTTTTTTAAGTTGAGCAAACACTTTTTAGTTTGATCATACCTGAAAAGTCAAACTCCAGCTCTTGCAACCATAATGAAATGGAAACATTTTAGTGGATAATACTTACTTTAATTTTTATGGTTTCACATATTTTATGCTAGCTCTGGTGTGTATCTCATTTACAACACCTGACCAGCACAATCGCCCCATGGAATATGGAGGGAGAAGGTTCTTCAGGGCAGCTGTGTGAGGTTCAGGTTGTTCTGTCAGTAAAGGAGTCAGAAATCCAAATCTGTGACATGCTGCTGTGGACAATGTGTTAGTATCTCAAATTCCATTACTCACATCTGGCAAGATACCTCCTGGACTTGTTTTAAAACAGTTCCCTTTTCATGCTAAAGTCACTGAACTTGAAGACTCCTGCCTTCAGGAGCTTCTTATAAACATTTATTAACATACTTTCACTGATCTGTTCACTGTACTTTCATTCCATTCTGCATCTGGATAAGACAATAACTACCATTATTTCATAAAGAAGCAAAGATACAACTTTGTCCAAAGAGATTCCTATTTGCTTTCCAACAGGTAAGCTACCAATACTTTGAGGTGGGTCTGACCATAAGCCTGTAGGCTACCACTACATTGCATTATACATTTATGGCTCAGCCTAGAAAGGGAGTTTTGATTGTAGTTCATTACAACAGGTGAAAGCCACTGAAATTTGCTTGGATCCCTTAGTAACAAGAATTATTCATGTCACACAAGGGTGGGAAATAAGCTGCTGTGTCTCTTGCTGAGAGATATTTCTCCTTTAACTGTTTCAGAGTTACATGTTCCTGAGATTCCCAAAGAGCAAGGAGGATGGAAAAAAACCCCAAACATTTTAAGTAACCTCAAGATTCAGAACAATTTTCTGTAAATGGAACAAGAGACTTCTCTTCCTTTGATTTCTTCACTTTAAAACACTATGTTTACATACTACAAAAGGGTATAAAAACAGAAGCCAACACAAGATTTTAAGATTCAGTGCAAAGAACAGATCTGTTATCCACAAACTACAAACTCGTCTAGTAGCACAGATATTTCAGATAGTCAGAGCCACAGCATAATATCCAATAATCATCACTCACAGAGGCAAGCTCCACATTTCATCTCAAATTATATGTACTGAAAACTATAGAAATATGTAAGATTGATGAAGGAAAATAAGCAAATACCCACAAGACAGTTTTGCCATGAATTTCTGGACAGCATTCAGTGGTTGGATCTCTCTTTTACAGTTGTGAAACAAGATGAAGCCTACATTATAGAAACACCAGGATTTTTTTATTTTCCCTAGAAAGTATCTGGCTTTTGAGAAGAACTCAGCAAAAACAATTCAACTGCAGTGTACAATGGTCCTCTACAAAATATGTGCTCTTCTTCTCCTTGACAGTGTTTTACACTTCCATGCCGATTTTATCTCTGAAGACAAATGAAGCATTTTGAACTATTCCTCATTCAAAATACTCCTGCCTGAGCAAACATATCTAAGACTTGACAAAGAAGTGTATAACTGACTATGCTATATTCTACAGACAAAATAAGGAAGTTCTAGAATTCATTTTGAGGCTGTGGAAATCTGAGCATGGGTAAGAGAATTAGGAAATCTCTCCCTCCAAAATGGGAAGAATTTTGTGATTCTCCAGGATTAATTCAATGAGCTCTCCTTTTGACTCAAAATAACAATTTTCATGCATTCTTAAAATCTTTCTCACATTCTGAGACTATATGATCAGACTAAATGGCCTGAAATTAAGCATACTGAGTTATACAGTTGCAAGTAATGAGTGGTGTTGGAAATGCCTACTTACACAGCTGTAGACTTCCTCAGAAGCAAAGCAAATTATAATATAAAACAAGAAAAATAACAAGAAATATTTTTAAAACAGTATTTTGAACTAAAAAAAGCAGATGAGTGCACCTGCAGTGTTATCAGCCATTACTAAAAACTTCTCCTCCTCAGTACAAATAATAGAGACCTTCAAGATTCAAACAACCCATGGTTTCCCTGTATATCTTGAGTGTGTTTTTGCCATAAAATTAAAAAACAAATGCTCTGATAAATTCACTGGTGTACCAAATTGCTTATCAAATGCCTGTTGAATTTGCAACATACTTTTGCAAATATTAGAAAAGCATTCCTCTGCTTACAGTAGGCCTAGAGTACTCCAGAACTGGTTGCCTGATACTAAAGGCTCTGCTTAGTCCTTCAGGAGGTTTCTGCATAGATTTAAGCATCCTCACTATCAACAAATGACAGCATACAAACTATGAAAGCCTGACAGTCAGTGATGGATTGTGTCTTAGAGATGGTGACATAAGTGGCATCCTGTTCAGACACCACTGAAGCCCATGAATCAATGACACTGCTCAAAGAAGGAAGTCAGACCTTCCAACAGATCTCAGCTTGTATGAACAACTGTACATAAGATGAAAGAGCTTATCAATTTAGAGATGCAAACAGGAAAAAAGCTTCCAATTTATCATGGTAAGTTTCAGGAATGGTAATGTGAAATCGCATAAAATTAGTTATGTGATGTAAGATTAATCCTGAGATGATCACAGGGGCAGGTTAAAATAGTATATGTATTTTTGCTGATTAAGGTAATAAAAAAGACCCAAATGTGACTTATTCATGAGGTGAAAATCATCCATCTTCATTACAATATGCAACATACATATACATAATTGTGAAGAGACACCACCTAAATAAAGCAGAAGAGATACTTAAGGGTTGTCAATTCCACCCCAGAGAATCACAGAATGCCTGAAGTGGGAAGGGACATCTTGAGATCATCTAGTCCAACACCCTGCTCTAGGGTCATCTAGAGTCAGGTCTGTGCCCACATGGATTTTGAGTATCTTCAGAGATGGAGACTTCACTTCCCTTTGGGCTATCTATTTCAGTGTTTGATCATTCCCACAGTAAAAAGTCACTTTCTCATGTTCTGATGTAATTTCCCAGGTTTTAATTCTTGCCCATTGCCTCTCATCCTGTCTTTACCCATCCTGGGTATTACCAGGAGGAGTCTGGCTCCTGTTTCTTCATTCCAACCCATCAGCTATTTACAACACTGAGACTTCTCTTCTCCAGATTGAATACTGTCTGCTTTCTCAGCCTCTCCTCACATGAAAGATGTTCCAGTCCCTTAATTCTCTTCACGGCCTTTTGCTGGACTCACTCCAGTAAGTCAATGTCTTTCTTGTATAAGAGAGCCCAGACCTAGAAACAGCACTCCAGAAGTGGCCTCACCGGTGCAGTCTAGAGAAGCTCTTTATGCAGTAAAAGTAACAATCAAGGTAACAGTCATGGTCTGAGGAGTCAACTCAAAGATGAATGGAAAATGTTTTAATTTGTTATGACACCTCAACACAGAGTGATGATACAGTAATTCCAAAAGTAAGTTTTTTCACTGCACCGAACTTATCTAAATTCAGTCATACCTAGAATCATTGTGATCTGTGCTAGGATTATTATAATTAATCAGTTTCCTCAAAAATCTTGGGAAAAAAATCTGCATTACAATGATGACAATATTTCCAAAGTCATCATCTCCAAATTATTTAAGAAGCCATGTAATGTCACTACACTTCTCGTGTTCACAGAGTTTATATATCACTGCATAAGATGAAAAGTAAAGAGAGATACAAAGATGGGGTGAATTACTGTGACTCTACAGAATTCAATGCAGTTTCACCTGGTTTTGATACTGAAAGACACCATTTCCATATAAATATACATTTGCACTCCAACCATATTTCTCAGAAATCACCATGGAGATATGCAACTGAAGTTAATATGATCATCATCTCCATAAAACAAATTCCACATGGAGTAAAAAAGGATATAAGATATCTCTTCCCCAAAAGGATCAGTCTGAATTTTTATATACTGTTTCTTCGTGAAAGATCCAGGCTCAACTAAAGCAGATCAGGAACTATTTCTGACAAGTTTAAAATAGTCCTAAAAACAAGGTATTGGCCACTGATAGAACAGACTTGAAAATCTGCAGGAAAGCAAACTTAATTGCTATCAAATATCCATCTATACTAATGTGTCATCCTCTGGCATAAGAGAGTTAATTCTTCTTGTCCCCTCCAAATTCTGCACTGTATGTTCCATACACCTATTTTATTATTGTGCACAGCACTAAGCCCAGAATAATTAAAACACAGGTACTTTAGTAATACCAATAATTTAACACAGTCATATTTAACTGTATAAGGGTTCAACTCAATTTACCTCTTATAAGGCTTGAATTCTAAAAAATGTGTTGGAATATATCAATTAATTATGACTTTCTGCTAGAAAATAACTTCATGACTCAAACACAAATTTTCTGAAAGTTTCTTCAACTTTAACAAGCTTTATTTAAGGGGATTAGACTTTGAAGGCTTAACTATTGCTGGTTTAAACAAATCCATGGTAAATTGCTAAAACTTAGTAAAAACACTTCGAAAATACCAACTGAAAAGTTGTAGTCAATTAAAAAAAAGGCTAATTCAATAAGTGCACTGCAATTTAGCCTTCTCCCCTAATTTTATTCCATCTGTACATTTTGGGGTATGATTTGTTTACTTCTTTCATTGCACAGAAACAGCTGCATAATCAGTCACTAAACTGATTGCAAGAAAATTGAGCTGATAGCCTTATTATATATCAACTGCAGTTAGTATCTTACAAAATGTATTAAAATGATATTTTTTACATATATGAATAAAAGTAAAACACAAAAACAACTGGAGTCTGCAGTGTGTGCTAGCAATCATTGCGGGTGGGTAAACTGACAACATGTAACTGCATATTAAGACAAATGTAGAATTTAGACAAAGTATTCCATCTCTTTTCAGATGTATACTTTTAAACCTCAGGAACTGTTTTCAGTAGATGTCATGCCTTTTAACTTGAAAAAAGATAAGCGCAAATAAGCTCCCAATTGTCTCCCCAATATGTAAACCACATCTCGGGCTGCTGTCTCTGTTTCGCCTTTGAAGTTTCCCTGAAATGTCATGTGTTGTGAAGACTGCTGTGCATAAGCAAGACAATTTGCTCACTCTCAGAATTCTTACCGGTTTCCACTGCTATTTGGTATCCAGCCTCTAGTCTCCGAGATGACCTTTCCAGCCTCTCTGTGTTATCGAGCAGATGTGCCCTCTGAAAAAGAAAAGGGAAGAGAGAGAAAAAAAAATCAGGCAGCAGTCTACAATGTTCTCTCCCCCTTTTTAATTGTGCTTTCATATTCCAAAACATAAAAATATCCACATATATTTTATGGAAGAGCCTGTTATAAGGACAACTGGAAGGGGCAGGTTCTATGATCAATCATAATTATGTGTACCAATCATTTTTGTTTTGAAACACGAATATGTGCTTCACTTCTCTTACATGAACCCAATAAAACAGAATGCAACAATTACATGGGAAACCTGTCTGAAGAGCATTTCCAAAATAGATTTCTCTGTGACACATGTATGCAAGCACCCATGATTTCTATTCAATTACAGTTTGATGAAACCATCACTTTAAATGCAAGTCGTAGTTTTTAATATGAACTTAATTTTCAGCAGAGGATATATTTCCTTTATGTGTACTACTCAAGTGAGGTGATAAAAACAACAAGCTATTCATACTGAATACTGAACAGCATGAATATTCTTCAGACTGTTTGATGTAAAAAGATGTAGAAACAAAACACTGGTTTCTTGATTTACACCTCTTATGCCTAAATATATACGAATATATAAATAATATACACAGATGCAAGTATAAGATACTTTTCCCACAAGTCATTTGTCCATTTATGAGATAACAATCAACTGTGATAACAATGCATCTTCCAATGCATTTTCACTTGGGGGGCTGCAATAGTTAAAAATGTGAAATTATTATTTTCATTAGTTTATTCTCCATTCAAAACACCAACATTTCACCATGTAAGCTCATTTCCTTTGGAAATTTGTTCCTAGACCAGCTCTAATCAAGTCATCAAAAAATATAAGCCAACCCCCTCCTACTCCCCCCTCCCAGTAACCGCACACCCCTTTCCAAGCACTCCTTTACCCAAAAAACGTATTTTGGGTATTTGTCAAAAAAAAAATATTTCCTACAACTTTGCCTTGTTGACAGATGTCATTTTAAAATGGAAGAAATGCTTTCTAATAATAATAAAAAAAGGAGGTGCCATACATATTATCTGAGTGGCTGTCTACCGAAACGATCTACCTTGCTCTAATGAGCCCCTATGGATCTTGGGAGATGCAAGCTGTATTGACATGCACACTTAAGCTAATACACCTAGACCAGTGCCTCCAAGCTCTAGCAGCCAGGGATGCTGACAGAATATCTCGCTTCTATCTTCAAAGAAAGGAAGTGATTAGTATGTTATCATTACCATTCAAAACGTGATTTCCCTATTCCCTCCCGGCATAGGTGACACATCTCTGAGATGCGGCCAGACGATCGAGGCAGCTAAAGCCACATCAAAGCTTGCCTTGAATTTTTTTCTTTTTTTTTTTTTCCCCCCCCTCTCTCTTTCTTTTTTTGGAAATCATTAAAACAATGCATTTAGATCAGCACAGATAGGACCCAATGTGAAGGTCAGGAAAGCTGCAATAACAGTCTATAATAATTAATAGAGTTGTCTAATACACAGTGGATAGGTTAAGAGTAAATTGCTAAAAAGGCTTTTGCATTCATGGGGGGCAGGCCACCAAGAAAAAAAAATCATCACAAGTACTTAATAAAATTTAAAACCATAAGCTACGATGCTTTAATTGAAATCACGGCAGCAACCAGAGTGGTGCATGTTCTTAGTACTCATGGTCAATCTAGATAATTAGTGTTAATTTTGCTTAATTTTTTAAAAATGGCACATTTTCACAATATCTGCTGGATCCTCTTCATTGTCCATTAGAAGGAAAAAAAAAAAGGAGTGTAGTGCCTTTCTCCAAATACTGCCCTCCAAATCTATTCAAGAACAACTAGTGTTAAATATTTTAAACTTTGAAAAAACATCAGAAACCTAACACTATTACACAGATGACTCTCAAGAAAGAAAAGTAGAAGAGAAAGGGGGATAGGGGTATATAAAAAGGAGTTTAGAAGGTAAGAATCCTAAAAGTTAGAGAGAGGATACTTCAAAAAACACACCAAAGGCTGGGAGTGAGCACAAGGAGTAGAACACTGATCACAGAACAGATGTATAGGGCTGTAGTGGTATACTGGAAATGAAAACACTATTCTACTATGGTAAGAGAGAGAGGAGGAAATAATCAGATTTCACATTACAAGGTGAAAGAGCTACTGAACAGAAAGAATTAGCATTTAACTGTGTATTTTTATAAACCATATAAGCCACATTTAAATAAAATAAACTACAAGCCTACAGTTCAGTTCAGTCTTACTGTGAGCAATTAGAATACTAAAGCCCTGTGAATTCAATGCTAGCATTAACTCAGAGCCATTTCTTACTTGATTTCAGAACCTTTCCACCCAAGGCATTCTATAATGAAACCTAATTTTATTATAAAGGGTGGTGTCATTTACACTGTTTGGATTTGGAGGCACCCTGTCCTTTGGACATGAAATCAATGCCCTATAGCAGCAGCTGATGCTTTCAACTGCTTCCCACCCCTCCCCAAACTCCTTCTCCCACAGTATCCCCTGCACTCTGTGAGGGGGGCAGCGTGGTGATTCAGTGTGTCTTGCAGCTTCAGAAACAGCTTCTATCTGGAGTTACATAAGGAAGTTTTGCAAAGTGGCATGCTATCACTAGAGATTTAGTCATTCCATGTGGGCTGGATTCAAACTGAGATCTCAGGAGCTCAAAAGACAGAGCGACACAGCCTCCACGGAAGCCTGTGTATGGCAAGTGTGCTAGAATAGAGCCTTGTAATGAGAGGAAGCCCAGGTTTTATTAACAAACAGTATGGCAAACCACAATTTCTTTTAAGATCACTTCATACCTCCTTAGGAGAACTATAATTGGGGATGCCTTGATGTTTCACTATGTGACGAGTTAAGAATTATGCCTGAGTCACTGTACTAGCCTTCATTTAAAGTTTAATGTGCATTTTGCATTGGGTGTAAAAACACCATTGCAATTACAGCCTATCCAACACATAGTGGGTACTTAAGTGCAGAGAACAGAATGTCAGCAATTGGTTTTTAAATTTTTTTTTCTGTACCTGTACAATTTTGTTTCAGGCAAAATAATAAATCCCTTTATTTAGTTCTATTTGCTGCTGCTTTCACTATAAGCAGAGAGAGGGAAAAGTAACTTATAACGTTAGCAAGGAAAAGCAAAAAAAAATAAATTACCAGAAGCAATATCAATTGTTTTTAGGTGGCTAACAAAGAGGATTTATAACATCCAAAAGGTATGATTGAGTTCAGAATAGCTCCCAAGTTGCAGCCCTTTGCAACAACATCCTGAATTTTCTTACCAGCCTTCACAGCTATTTCAAAAAGAAAAGCATATAAGTAGCAGCTTTATTCCTCACGTAAGATTAAATTTTCAGAGTAATTTTACAAATTAGGAATCTTTGTGTTAATAAAACTACAATCTATGTTTGGAAGCAAAAATGATCCTACTATATTCTTTGCAAAAGCATGGGAGCAGACGTGCTAGTGTTGTTCAAGGGATGAGAAAATGAACCTTGTTCTTCTGAAAAATCTCAGAAATCAGGCTATACAAAGCCTTGCAACAATACTGTCATCTGTTTAAATACTGGGACTATTGGGGAGGGGAACTCAGCAGTGGTGGGAAGGCTTTCATGTAGTTACATGTTTATTTTGTTTAATTTATTTTTTTTTGTTAACTGTTTTACATATTAATATCAACTCCATGAAAGGAAGGGAAAATAAAGCATTTGGGGAACTAGTGAAAGAATCTTTCTTTATATCACAAATATCTACCTGTTTTTAAGAATTCTCTGTAATTGTCCTTAATCTGGTTACTTTACAATTCTTTGTCATCACCATTTCTAAAACTTACAAATCCTCTCCTGCAGAGTTCAGTATGCATTACTGATACATTACTGGGCACACATGTTTCACAAAGAAGATACCAGACAAATATGTGATGTCAAAATACTCATGCTTCTAAATCTATTTATTCTAATACTTCACTGGTCCAAACTCTCCATTATGAAACCCTCCAGAAATCTGACCTGTAAGTAATCTTGACTTTACTCAGACCTTCTTTTCAGTGGCTACCAGGAAATAATAAAAAAAATAGCAGTTCAAATACCTGCTTTGCTACAGCAGTAGGTAACAGCAGAGATTAATTTCAGAAAATATACTGAAACATTTGAGGAACTGACCATTAAAACAGGCTTCTCTCTAAATATTTATGATCCATTTTATAACTAGAAGAAAGGTGTTCTGGAATACTGATCTCTAGCGTTACACCTACAGATCTACAGCACTCACAAATAAATAATAAATATTGATATGTGTGTGTGCAGGTCTACCTACCTGCACTGTATTTTCAATGGGTGTACAATATCCAATATAATACATAAGCTATTTGAATACCTCACACCAAACTCAAAACACTGTGAAATGCTGTTTCATTTTTACAATGTTTCAGCAAAGGTTTATACCAAAGCAATGCTTTCATTTTCAATACCAGTGTATAAATGTATTTTCCCTATCAAAGATTTTGTGATGCAAACATGATTATTACTGTATTTGATTTGATCATGGTATTCTAGGAGAGATCAAATAATAGAGGGGTTTTTTCCCCCTTCTTTTTCTAGTGCCTTTTAAAAAAATTCCACTATCAAAGAATGTTAATTTCTAAGGTTTGATCTAGAGATTCCTATGTAAGTATACAATTATTAGGGAAAAAGAGGCACAACAGTGAATATTTTAAAGCAATGTAATCAATATTTTTGCTTTGTGTAGATTTCCCTGCAACAATGAACAAAAAGATCTACTTCAGATTTAGAAACTCAGCTTTAAAGGGAAAGCTAGACAACAAAAAGCAAGAAAGTACTCACCTCTTCACGTAATTTTATCAACTGCAACATGAACGCACAAAAAAGATAAAAAGGAAAGAAATGGCAGGAAAGAAAGATCAGTTGTGTGACAGGATACAGAATTAACATTGACAATTTATCTGTTTACATGTTTAGCATTTAAAAATCACAGACAAACACATTAAAAGAACCTAAACATAGACTACATGCAGAGTTTTTTGAACGAATAAAGATCACTTTCTCACACTGTCACATTAAACAAAGAGAATAGTGTGAAATTCTCTTTTAAACCACATCTAAGACACCATCATGAAATAAAGGGGAATGACTTCATAGAAGTCTATATTATAAAGAAAAAAACAAGTTTACTATTCCTCTCTTCGAAGATTGTACAGCTGAAGTGGTTTTGTATATACAAGTTTGCAGAATGTTTTCTGTATATTTTAGTTGTGACAACTGATTTCTTATTTTACTAGCAGATCTAACTTATTAATAGATGACTGCATCTTTATAGCATGTAACCAGTATTTCAGTTTTTATATACCTGAGTTCTACTGTAACTATATTATCTAATTTTATTATTGAACTTCAGACAGAGGGGTTTTGCCACAAAAAAAAAAAAAAAAAGGCAGTTTAGTTAAATGGTTCAGAATTATGATTTATTGAACATCATATTTAAAAATAGACAAAGGAATAGGGAACAACATGAAACATATTTTCCTTAGAAAAGATCCATTCCAGGTTCTTAATCCACTATACAGTATGTGTGTATATATATACACACACATAGAGTGTGTGTGCATACTTATACAGTATATACATTTATACTTATTAATTTATGCTTGTAAATCAACACAATCTAACACTGTTAATAATACTGCTGTGGCAGGTTTACTATAAAACTAAATAAAACCCCAGCCTGATTATCAAGCCATGTTGTAATATACTCTCCCCTTAGAGAGATAGAGAAATTATTTGTTCTGGAACAAAACCTATAATTACTCACAATAAATGTCTGCACAAGAGTGGCTCTTTATAAAAAAATTACAGTTCTCTCACCGATTCCAGTTGAATTCGAAATTACAACAGCTACATAATTACCTCAGTTTATGCTGGTACTTCACCTACAGTTTCATAGCACTAATTTTCAACACATGTAAGCTGAGAATGTTTACTACTACTAAAGTCTCACCAGCATGAAGGAAACAAAAGAACCTCCATTATTCTCTATTGTTTCATATGGCTCGTCTAAAACTGAACGTTAACAAAATGGACAACGAGGCTCTAAGGAGATGTAATTAGGAGGGCTACCACACCACACCGACTCTAAGTGAACCAGCTCCTCTGCACGTAGCTTAAAGGAACTTTGCTAGAATTTGGTATAAAGAAAACGGCATTGTCCGCCAAGCCAACGTTTAAATTCAAGTGCTTGGCCTATCATAAATTGGTCTCTTTCTCCAGTTCTTCCCCCCCTTTTTTCCCCAAAAAGGCAAACATTAAGGCTCTTTAGAAAGAGACGATCTGGGAGTTGATCACATAGCTATCTTTTCTTTCTGAGGCCACCATTCTTCAGTTGACTATGATACTTAAAGGGCCAAAGTTTAAAACGACTCTCCCGCAATAGAGCCCGTTTGGGCATGCCACCCTGCTATAATCAATGAGAGTTTTAAAATGCTGCACATTTGTTTTTTCAATAGGTCCCAAACAAAAATGTTCTATCTTGTTTGTGCTGCATGGCTGAATTTAAGCTCTGCATGGGATTTGCAGCTAAGCTAAGTAATGGGAGAGGGCTTGGGTTTTTTTTTTTAACGTTGGCTGAAAGATATTCATTCAAATTAACAAAAGATGTATTTTTCCCCCATTTAACAACGCTCTTGATGAAAATGTGTTACCTTTACGTTTCTATTTTGAAACATTATTTTTATTATGCTCACCGCTGAACTATAAACAGCGTTAAGCTGTGTGCAGCCACCATTTTAGGTTATGATAATCAGCATATTTTTGAAACAAAGATTTATTTATTTATTTATTTTTGCAATACAGAATTCGATACAAGAGGTAATCTGTTCCTTTGTAGGCTAAAAAAAAAAAAAATCTGGTTTATGCTGGTTTGAACCAGTGGAATCTCTTGTGGCTAAGCCTTCTGCTGTGACTAAAATCAAAACTGCGCCACAGAGAGCAAGGAAGCGAGATGGGATGTGTGTGTGTGTGTGCGCGCGTGTGTGTCTGTGAGGCATGTCATGTGACACAGAAAACTACCGAATTTTTTTTAAAAAGCTGATAACGCTACCGCCGTCTCTGTCCGCATATAGATAACGAATAAATGCTGAACTCTATTAAACGCCCTTTACACATTATCGTGGGTCGAACACACAATTTTCTGAACTTATGATGACAGTCTATTTATTTTGCTATAAACCCTCGGCATGTAACGAACAGATTTGTGTCTGGTAATGATCTGCTCTGCCAGGGCTATATGAAATGATACCGACCTTCTTTAGATCTTGGCGAATTAAATTGACCAACTTCACCCCCTGGTCTGTAGCTGAAGTTTGACACACTTTATGCACAGCAAGTCCAAATCTAATATTATCACAACTTTGTAGTCAGAAATTAAGTAGCCACAAAATATTTGTTCACCAGAAATCACTTATAAAATGTATGTATATACGGACATGCAGTTTAACCTAATGAGAATCTATTTAAACTTACTAATGAACATAGTTGCAAAAGAGAAAGGAACACTTGCATCTCAAGGAAGTTGGTAATACTGTACCTGACATTATTTTGGTCGACAAGGATTTCTTATTTAACCCAACATATTCTGTCTCAAAACCATACGGATTGCTACATAAAACAGTTCTATTATTATTAAAGAGAAGCCACAACTTTAAGTAGTGTATCATTGCAATGAAAAACTCCAGGGATTTGAATGAAAAACTTTCAAGGGATTTGCTAAATGTTGGTGACCAGGATGACAAACAAGACTTGAAAGCAACAAAGCCTGTTTGAGACCACTCCTGGAAAATAAGTAACAACCCAATGAACACAATTTTTGGAATTGGGTGAGTGAGGTGGGTTTTTTTATGCAAGAGGGGATGTCTCTCGATTCTCAGCCTCTGAGTGCCTCATTTGACTACATTCACATGGTTCAAATTAAGAAGGAATTAATTTATGCTAAGCAATGTCTTTACTAAACTCTAAGTGCTTTAAGAGCACTACATCACTACCTATCTCACTAAACAAAGATACATTTATTTCAAAAGAAACTTTCAATAGCAGAACTGTAAAATTCTTACAACTTCTCACAGGAAATTTTTATATGCCTTATCTGCTAAAATTAGTTAAGTCTTACTGTACACATTATAAGGCAATCGTATTCTAACCTATCATCCAGACATAATGGCTGATACTTATGGGAGACATTTTGGAAAAACGAAGAAGACAAAAGACAAATCATCATTTGCTAATTCTTCAAGCTGTTCCTTGTACTTCAATCTTTCTTCTTGGGAGAACAACAGGAAACTCATACCTATCACCCTACCTATTACAGCTTATAACTTGGCTATGGTTCACTGTAATAGTACCTTTGAAACTCAACTGAAAAAAAAGAAGTTGAATAATGAAAATATCCAGATTGTTTATTTTTCCAATAGTGCCTTGTTTATTTCTCAATATTTAATATGGTCATACCAGCTGCTATACATTAAATTTCTTCTGTCTTCTCTCTCCACCAAAAACATTATGCAAGTGTTATCATGACAACAAAGACCATACCTAAAATGTGCTACTCATATCTCTTATTTGCCTCTGGGTAACACCCCAGACATCCAGTATTTCTATTGGCAGATTTTACCAATATTTGTGGATTGGTACAGGAGCAATTCTGAACTGGCAACTTTTTTCAACACCTCCTGTCAGAAGAGGAATCATTTCTCTCTGCTTTCACAGTTTGGTGACTGAACTGGGGAAAACAAACCCACCATTGTTTGGTTAAATTAATTTAACCTAATCCAAACTAATTGAGAATTAAAAGTCCTACAGCATCAGGGTCAGGGCCAATCCACGTACCTATATTTAATTCCACCAGAGGAATTGAAAGCAATCATTTGAAACATTTTCAAAAATTTTACATGGCTGTGAGTTATACCTGAGCATCTTTCTATCATTTAGTCAAAGTTTTCTATCAATATAATGATGCAGTGGGGTTACTGAGTTAAATATGACAATATATCATCTTCGGTACGTGGTAAGTACCCAAACCTTACATGTGACTTTGATGGCTGTACATTTTAATAAGCTCAATACCCGCTGAAGCTTTTGCACTAACTGCTTGCACTCATAACTACGTGTATAGAAGTACAGATATAAATAAGGATATTTAATAATAAGAAGAAAATGTTAGATTTATTATTGAAACAACAGAAAAAATAATGTATTTTTAAAAATACTGGTATTCACATATCTAAAAGAAATTAGGCGACTCCATTATGGTGCTATTTCATAATATTTTTCAAGAAGGGAATTCAGAACTTTCAAAGGTACAGGGACAACAGTTTCAACTTGGGTTATGGAAAAGGATTTTGATGACCTAAAAGACTACACAAAATTCCTTCAGCAGCCAACATTTTCTTCCATTTCTTCATTTGAAAGAAAAAACCCTCATGTTGACAATTGGTTGAAGGTATCATTTAGTTCCTTGAGAAGAGACCATGTCTCTTCCACCACGTTTGGAAGAAAATCATACCTCACAAAAAGTGTACACATGACCCAGTTATTTAAACATTCCTTAAAAAGTGAAAATAAAATATTTTATCTCATCCTTACCCATAAGATAATCTGTTATAAGTAAAGTTTCTTATCACAATTGCCCTTTTATGTCTGAATTCATACAATTTTTTCTTGAAAAGTAAAAATAGCAGCACCTTAAGAGAAATAAAATGAGAATCTTAACACTTTCACAGGACTAAATTTACAATCATGACATGCAGACTGTAAAACTCTCTTCCCTAAAATCACCTTTTCCACAAATTCATTACTTAGGGATAAAACCCACTGTTTATTTTACTCAAATTTTGGAATCTCCCCTTGCAATAATATGTAAATATGAAGATTAATATCTTTAATTGTTCACATAGATATCAGAGCTGTTCTACTCTAGTTTTATGTCTCCAGATAAATTGTACCCTGTGTATACTTTCATTAATGTATGAATAAAGTCTGTTAAAGAGTTTAAAACTTATAGAGCATATTTAAAATACTGTATAAGATTAAAGGTTACAGGGTCTGTGTTTTGAAAGTCATTGTACCGGGTAAGTCTCCAAGTCCTTATTTTTTCTTTTCTTAGTGAAGCTGAGCTTGTACTGAGGGTGTAGAGGATACAAAAAATTTCAGAACATTGTTCTGATCCATTTCCTCATTTACTATCACATTTCTTGAGTAAACATTTAAACAATTTTCACTTCCACTACAAAATAATTCAGATTCTATAAGGTCAGAAGAGAAAATATGACATTTAAGAAAACTTTCAGCTAAATTCTAATGCAAAATGCACAACTTTAATGGCATAATTTTCAAAATGAAAAGAAACATTCTGCTTTCAGAAAAGGGCCAAACAAGTTTCAGACCCTACACAAATATTAATAGGTGGGTCAAAGTCTCCTTTATAATTTTGGGTAGTCTAGCAGGATCCTCACTGTAGTATCCAGAACAACAATACCGGTACAAGATTTTAAAAAAGCCTCAGGATTATCAAGCTTTCATCCATTAAAAGAGATGATGGATAGCATTCTGCATCCTGGTACAACTCACATTATGAAAGCATGCTCTTATTAGTACAACTTGTGTTTTTGGTACAAGAAGAGAAAATCTGTTTAGGGAAGGAATCACACAAGGAAACTGAGTGGGATACTGCCTAAGTCTGAGCGCACTTTCATTTGTTTTGCCTGCCAGTGTTGATTTAATTATACTGCATTATTATCAAAGCTGCATTATGTACTTTTTTTATTCCTTTTACATGTGTTTGAGGTGAAGACCTTGGCTTTGTCGGCAAACAGCGTGTTTCAAGTTATTTCTTAAGTACTAAATAATAAAGAAAAGAGAAGAAAAGATTTTTTTTAAGATAGCAGACAGTGATCACAAGTTAAAGGGTTAAATGTAAGATCTCCAAGAAACATTTTGAAGTTGATTAAGACCCCAGCTTTGCATTAAATAGTATCACTTCCACATGAGTTGTTGCTAATGCTGTTAAGGAGCAGCTTGAGAAGCCCAGTGTGCCAGTGACCTCCTTCACCCTCCAGCCACCCACTAGGGCTTCTTGATGAGCATCCTACCTGGTTCTCTGAGGAATTCCCGTCATCCCCTAGGAGCTCATTCCGCACCTCATCACTGTAGGCGATTCGTGACCTTTTCTGTAAAACAAAAAGAAAAAAGGGTTAGGAAGTAAAGCTCCGAAGCCATTGGTATCAAGGCTGATCATCTTAAACCTCGAGAGCCCCCTAATGGATACCTATTTGACAAAAAAAAAAATAAATCTGCAAGTAAAAGTTATTACAAAGTTCTTCAACTGCTGTATCTTGGCAAATCTGCATGGTAAAACCTCAGTATTTCTAAGACAGTCACACCTTTAACACTGCAGCAATGAAAGCAGCTTCAGTGAAGCTCAGAATAAGTAATATGTGATCCCAGTTATGTGAGTGGAGTAACCAGAGAGGCAATGTACAATAATATCAGAAGCAATCAAGAAAAGCCAGGGTAGGAACCAAACATATTCTTTTGAAGAACACTTGTTAGCTGGACACAGAACTCAACGTAACACTGCAGTGATGCCACTAAACAGGAAAGGAAGATTGAGTTTTTCCTATATAAATAAAACGTAAATAAAACCCGAAGAACACACACTTGACACACCTGATTGCATTTAAAGATGTAAAAAATTAACAAGACTTCTTTATGCTGCTAAAGCTATGATGGCCTACTGGGAAAGGACTAGAAATTAAAGGGCAAAAGAAAGAAGAGAAAACAACAGGACAAGGAAATATTGGTTTACAGCAGTTCAAGGAAACACCACGAAACTGGGACAGTCATTCATGGGATCCTTAGAGTTGTTATTCACAGCTTATGATCATCATGTTGATTCTAAACTAGAGCAAGTGCCAAGCAATGGAAAGTAAATGTCTGAAGATTACCAGGGTAGCACAGCATTCAATGGAACAACGCAGAAGTCCATAATGAGAACATCAGCCCAGCTTTCAATGTCTCTGTTAGCCAAATAACGGGTCCTTAGTCAGTTAATATTTACCATTAAAAGAGATACAGAGTTTTTAGCATATTTTCTATCTTCTTTTTTTTGAGAGTGGTATGTTGCCTCGTGTGAGCCCCAATGGAAACTTCACACACACAGATATGATGTTTTGGAAGCTTCATCTTTATTGGAAATTATACTTACTTTTATACAATTCAATAACTACAACATATTTGACTACTTAACTTGTCACTGGTCACACACACAAAACACACGCTGTGCACACGATTAAGCTACATTATTATTGGCTAGCCAACATATCTTATTTTTCTCAATTCTTCTCCTTCTAAATCTAACCACAACACTCTATTTACATGCCTCCTGGCAGGTCCAGCTCAACCTCCTGCCTGCAGGTGTTGTTTTTCTCGTTCCTGCAGATGTCCAATCCTTGTCGTGTTCTCAAAACACTTAGTCCTTGAAACTCCTCAAATTCCCATCAGCTGGTCCACTCCTGCCTTAACCCAAAAGGTCTCTAATTCTCCTACATCGGTTATGTTAATTTTTAAACTTCATCAGAGGAAGAAACCCAAGGGTAGCAAGAACTAAGCTGTAGGGCCTTCTTTTACCGATGGGAGCTTCCCTCACACCCTGCCATGGTAGTGACTACCAGTGGGAACTGGGACAAACCCAACCCCTCCTCAAACCTTCCCTAATTGCTCCATCATGCCAAAAGACTTGTTTGAGACTAAGGGACAGGAAACAACCCACTAGAAATTATACTGAGCACAGGGAAATTCATTACCTTTGTGACAAAGAAGTTTAGAAGTGAGTCATCCCTCACGCTTGGGGCCTAGCAGTGGAGTAAGCCTTGCATTGGTCACCTCAGAGCTAAACATTTTAGCTCTTTATCCTGTGTAGTTCACCCCTTATAACCAATATCATCGTTACAAAGCTTACCCCTTTGTGATTCAGTTGCCAGTGTTCAGATCTAGATTATGTACCAAAGCTACAGATGAAGAAAGGACAAAGCAAACCACAGACCTACAACATGAGGTGAATTGTGCCAAATCTTTTGGAGATCTCAGCTGTCACAGTTTCATACTAACCAAGCTAAAGTAGTCTACAGCATTAAAGGAAATGAGAACCTTTAAACAGGCTGTGGTATCAGAGCTGCCTGTTTAAATTATTCATTTCATCACTATGGGGGACTAAAACACTCCACAGTATGCAAGAATATCATATGGAGATCGGTTTTGTTTTTCTCTTTTTTCACCAAAAAGCCAACAAATTGGCATAGATTGCTCAATTATATTATTTTCCTATTTTTATTTGATACATATCAAATAAGGAAGGAAATTACAAATATATATCAATAAATATCTAATCTTCTTGTCTGATTAAGATTCAATCTTAAGACTTCATTTGAGGTCTAGTAGTTCAATTGTACAGTTTCCCCCAGTTTCACAAAATGACTCAGCCCCATTGATTCTGTTAGTGTTGAATGTATTTATCATTATTAGACTGAGATGAGGAGCATGATGCTTCACGAGTTTGTTCTCCAGTGAACAAACTGCCTAATAATACGTAGGGACTGAGATGGTCCTTGGTTACACATCATTTATTTGAAAGATTTAAGTGGATGATATTCTCATTCTTAAGAGCCAGCATGGGAGAAAGGAAAAAGCATATACTTTATGGAAAAGAAATAAATGTTAATAGCAATACAATTTTAAGAGGCCCTTTATAATCCTTTATATCATCACCGTTGAACTTAATAAATATATTTGTATCATTGTTCTTTTATTGCAATAATCTGTCATGATCTGAAAATCAGCAATTATATTAAAATAATGCTTTGACTACAATTAGTTACAACTCTTTGCCATAATCAATAAATAATTTGATACTAGTTTTGATCACAGTTTCACTTCCAAATGAATCAATAATATAAAAGGAAAGGCCTTTGAACTGTTCATTTATTCTTTCAGGATTTGTCCAAAGTATCAATATCTTGAATTACTTATTATTCTTATTTTTATTAAAGTATTATTGGTTAACACTTCTGAATGTGGCTATACAAATTAGTTTGGCTTGTCTGAACTCTGTAATTAAATAATTTTCTATATTTTTTTTTTTAGTTCATAACTATCAGCTGTTTATAAATATATACTTTAGCCAAATGCAAGAATGATAGTTTGAGCTGGAAATGTCACACGCTCTGCTACAGTTTGAAGGAACCCAATTCATAATGCATTTTATAAATAGTTAATGACTTCTATACATAAGCTAACCAGGCAAATCAAGAAATTGTCAACATTTTTAGTCTTAGTTGTCAGTTACCACTGCCTACTGGTACTTTATATGTATGTTTCTAGAAAAGACAGAAGCTTTACAGAGTTTGTAATCCAAGGCATTTCTGGGCAGCTCAATATAGGTTTAAGAGGTTCTGTGTGCAGGTTTTTTTGTCTGTAAAGGTCTGTCATATATTGAAGTTTTCCTTGTATTTTATATTTTCTTGTATATATCTAGACAAAAAGTCTAAGCACCCAAGTGCTTTTGCTCAGTGTATATGTTTCAAATGTACCATGTGCCCAAACACAGGGTGACACAAAAGGGTTAATCTACTTTCTACAGGAACTTCAAGACAGAGAAAGTTTCAGGGGCTGTTTTAAATGTACTACAGTACCCATTCCTTCTGACAAGGAAGAATTTCTGATTCCAAGCAGACCTCTCTTGGTTTATGAACAGGATTTTTGCATACCGATTGGGTGATTTCCTTAAAGCCCTGTTCAAACAGATACACTTGCTCAGTTCTGTCTGGCAATTTGGCTTTAAACAATCTGTCTACTTGACCCAAGCCTTAACATTTCCCAATAGAACTGAATGTCTTCATGGGCAAGCCCAGCTAAATTAGAATTGAAATGAATTAACTCAGCTTAAACTAATTAAGATCTGTGATCTGCAGTACCACCCCCCTGTATGATTCTACATGTGAAGCAGAGTACACGTAACCAGACTGTAAGAATTCTGCTATACTACTAATCTGAGCATACCAATGAAGTTCGTCTATTACTAAAGCATATGAGAAGTTAATTTCCATGGCCTACACATGGCAAAGCAATTGCTTAAATTGCCTCACCTGGGAATTTAATACAATGTTATCATCAGACCAGCCACACTGTAAATAGATTTATAATGCTTTCCATGTGCTAGGCTAGGTTGCATATGAATTAAGTAATGATCTGGTATTACAATACAATCAGCTAGTTCCCACACCTGGCAGACAGGATATTTTGCTAAATTACTACCTATACAGATACATCACAACATAAAAACAGAAAAGGTAATGGGAAGAGAAACAATCTACATGGTGTATGACCGAATTTTACATGGTAACCAAATAAGATGTAGATAGAAAGAGGGATCCAAAATAATCTATTTCCAACATCTGCACAACAGAACACATACTTATTCATTTCTATTCAATTTTGGCCTAATTTTCCGCATTCTATACTTTAATTACCATCCACATTCTGAAATGTTCCCATTAGTGAAGGCCAGAACTAGCCTATGCCCCTTCACTTCAACGCAGTTCCAGCAATCAGCCAAATAATTGATATAAAGTATTGTACATTTTCATACAAGAACTCAAGAATAGCTTTCCCCCTCCTAAATGCTAAGCAGCCCCCCAAACAGATGAGCAAACCTAGGTTCATTTCAGACAAAAGACCCAGCAAATCCTTTCATCCCAACCTCTCAATTTTTCAGGCTCAATGTTTTAAGAACAGATTAAACAGATTTTTTTGGTGGAATATGTGTAAATAAACAAAAAGGCTTATTTATCCACAAACATCTGTTTTCATACAAAATTCATTAGAATTTCCTAGTATATATAAATGTTTAAAAAAAAAATCTCCAGGCATCTGTTTCACGGTTTGGCCCTGCTCTAGATGTAAATAAATACTCAAGATTAACATAACCAAAAATAATTTGTAGGAATAAATTAGATTTTACTTTCTGTTCTTTGAGAGTAGTCATGAAATATCGCCACTGCTCTCGCTGAAAGCAAGGTGAAAAAAGTGACCTGGTCCTCAGATGGATAGCTAAATACTGCAGAATATACACTTTCATCTCTGCCTTTTGGAATAAGTTTTAAAGTATTTTTTGCTGAGCAGAAATGGAAAAGATACAGTTTAACAAATTCAGAGGAAAAATAAGAGATCCTACTCAACAATCTTAAAGCTTGTGTTTAAACACAAACATAAAACCATTTCTAAAAAAATTCAAATTGCTTTAAAAATCATGTTCAAACATCAGTTTTCAAAACTTCTACATCTCTGTGCAGAGGTGATCCAGGAACAATAGCTTAGACACTTCAGACTGTAATACCAAAGGGATATTAACCTGTTCTTAAGTAGCTCAGTTTTTAGCAGCTGGGTGTAAGAAGCAGGAAAAATTATTACATAGTGCTAATATACAACCTGATGCAATGCCAGACTTCCAAGCATTTCCTTAAGAAAATTGAAACACCCTAAAGCTGATACATTTCCGTCCAAAAGTAAATAAAAACTATTCTACAAATCCACTGAAACTTCTGATTGAAAGAATCAATTCAACAGTACGTGTCAGCTGGCAGAAGTCAATGTCTCAGCCACCCCCGGACTTGCCTCCCTCCCTGCATGCAGAGGGAATAGGCTGCAGGCAACTCAAAACCCGTGTTCTGCCACTCTGCCAAGTGTCAACAGCTTCCTACAACGGTGGAGAGAAATCAAACCTCAAGTGCTAATGTGAAATTAATGCAGAGATACTATCACCCATTTTAAATAGATGTCACAGGTCCATAAATCTTCTTTTCAATAATCCTCATCAAACACGCTTTCGGTTTCATTACGGGGTGAGGGCAGGGAAGAAGGCCAAGCAAACCCCCACGAGGATACAACACATTGTGTTGGTCATGAAAAATGGCAGCTTCTGGTCACAAAACTACTTCCACCTCAAACTCATGACCAGGGGACCATGTATGTCACCAACATGGCAGATGCCTAAACAACTGCTACATTGCACGGGCTGTGGGTAGGGAAGAAAACAGGTGACCTGTGGGAGAACTGAAATTCATTGTTTCTGTGAATTTATGGAGTAACAGAGGATGACTGCTATTTTATTCCTATTTGTATTTAGAAAACCAGCTTTTATTTACTTGAGTTCTGAATTTTAAACTCAATAACCTAGAAATGGAAAGATTTTTCAAAATTCAAAAGGCTGGAACTGACTTCCGCCTCATTCTATTTTTTAGAGAATGCTCAAAAACTCACTATCATCACTTCCCATTTAAGACTACACCTACCAAAGACTATTATAATGAAATACAAGAGTTGTAAATCCAAGCATGGAAACTTCAGGTAAGTTTTGTTTGGGCTTGGACAGCACTCTCCAAACATAACAAGCAATAACTCCCCTTAGCCTGGTGTATAAATCAAATTTTCTTTTTTAATAACCACTCAAATTTTTGCTTGTTTGAATTACCACGTATTATTATGAAATCTTGGTCCCTATATAGACATATTTAATTGGAATTTAGTTTCTCCAAGGTGCCTTCAGTGTTGGGCTGCTCTGCACAACAGTTTGCCAACCTTTTTCCTCACGTGTCATAACCTCAAAATATGCCAGGCATCAGCTGCTGCATGAAGACTGGGTATATCTTCAGATTTAACCATAACATCTCTGCAGGCCAACAGAGTGATGTGTGCCTTCTGCACTACCGATCTGCAGTTATTTCAATACCTACTGTTACCTACAGCTGCTTGTCTGCCCCTGTAATATGCTTTTCAGTACTCGAATTTCAATGTTTCATCCAACTCCTTTCCATTGATTCCTTCAAATGACCATTATTAAACTATCGTCTTTCATTATAAAACCTGTATTTACACATCTACTCAGCTGGCTGAGTTAACCAATTTGTCTATTCAGTCAACAGACATTCCTTTAAATTGTGTATGAGACCACTCAAATTCATTCCTTCCCAGATTCACTTTCACAAAAAGCCTAGTGCTTCCTTGTAACCACCTTGTGCATGTTCAAAGAGCAGTCTGATAATCTAGCCTGTTAAATTAGAAGTTGGTTGGTGTTAGTGCCTTTTGCCTTGCTACATATAGGAAGCACTGGCATATATTGGCCTAATTTGTTGACAAAGATTGGAACTTTGCAGACCCTTCTTTACCACAGCCATTTTACTCAGCAGTGCTGGAAGAAAAGGCAAGAGGAAGGTTGGAGACGGGGGAACACCCTCTCTCCCTGACTCAGACACAGTTTAAAAATAAAGGTATCTCAGGGGTAAAACCACATCTGATACAGGCTCAAAGTAACCCACAAACTGACTATTTATTTGGGTGCTGGGGGGGGCTAAGTGGGATAAATTCTGTTGTTTATACCATAGCTTCACACTTGGACTTTGAGGGAAAAGAGACGTGTCCAGACTGTGATCTCAACAAAACACCCAGACGCAAAGAAGAGGAACAGCCAAAATTAACTCAGGATTGTTGACAGACAAACTGATCCACAATTCTTGTTCAAGCTAACCTGCAGAAATATTTAAGGGTGTTCAGTCTCTACATCAAATCATAGAAGACTCTCACTCCTAAAACAGACTTTGAGAAGTCATGTGAGTCACTAATGTCTTATAGGCTACTGTTCCTCTACAGAAGTCTCTGAGAAATCTGAATAACTTAAAGATCAACACAACTAAGCTACAAAAATAAGCTTATTTTGAGAATGGTTTAACTGTGGCAGATCTTTGCACACAGAACTGGTAGATGCACATAATAAGCATACATGTAAGTGCTACAAGTTTCTCTGAAAAATTACACTTTAGGGAAAATTCTTAAGAATAATGATGGAACAGAGTACTCCTAGTGCCTTTTTCAAGCATGTCACCAAGCTTATGTTTCTTTTATGAAATCTTAATTGGTCATCTCAACTGATCTTGCTATAATGACCTAACTCATATATTATAGTGGTTCCTTTTTTACCAGAAGTTTGCTTTTGTTCATTTTCTTTTTAATCAAGTCTATTACTACACAACCTCATTTATCCAACCAATGCTATTTAGAGGACAAGGAGCAACTACACATCAGGATCATGTACTTCAGACTGTTTTGTGATCCAAAGACTTTATGCTGTGTGTTAAGGGTATAATTAACATAAGTGTTTTCTAAATCTTGGAGGTGGAAGATAAACTCCACTGTGTTGGACCAACAGAGAGATGAACCCAGAAAATGAAAATATGGAGACATTTTCCTCCAAGGGAAGAAGTTTATACTCTGAGTGCCAACTTTTAAAGAGAGTGTTCCCAAAGACAGTGAGTCAGCGAGGAAAAAAAAAATCTTAAGGAGGCTTAAGATTTTTCAATTAATTAGTTCACACTAATTAGTTCATGGTGAAGGATGATAAACATCTAAGATAAACCAAAACATTAAATGTTCATTAAAATATCTTTGTTTCAGCCAGTATTTCCATCTGGAGCCTAGATTCCCATTGCTAACAGTAACAAGACATCTGCTGGTACATTCCAACAGCCTCTTCTTTTCCCAGGAAAAAAGCTTCCAAGTTTCACTTCTTTCCTCCATTTGATACTTAATTGCCTTTATCAGTCTCTACCTACATTCTCTGGCCTCACACTACAGAGATCAGCAACTGTAATGAAAATCTATAATTGGGCTGAACCAGATGCCATTCTTGAATACTACCACAATCTTTCTCAGTTCTCCCATTCCCTGGATTTCTAACAGTAGCCAAAGCCTAGGAAGGATGGCATTTTTTTAGGCTTTCCAATTAGAAGTACAATTTTGATACAGAGCTCAGTTCTATTAATAAATTATACATTTTGTCTACTGTGAACTCCAAGAGTAAAAACCAAAATGAAGCCAAAAAGACAGGTCTCATTTCGGACACCCAGAATGAGGGCAGGGAGATGAATGAGATGTTTCCAAGGCAGATGAATTGTCCCACCTACATTTGTGCTACTCTGATAGGATCTATATTAAACCAAAGAAACTTAAGCAGACCTTTCCAAAAATACTTTTTAGTGCATAAAAATCTATTCTTAGACACTGTCCTTTTTTTCACTGATCATGCAGCCTCTTTCCACTCATATATTGATATGTTTTTTAATTTCTGAAAATAATATATAGGATAAGAAATTCTCAGTTGAGCCCTAAGAATACTAATCACAATATGAAAAACTCTATTCAATGAAAGTAGTAGAGGATAATTTCTGACTTCATCATTAAATAAAAATAAAATAATGCTTGATGCAAAGAACAGTCAAATAGAAACGTGATGTAATAATGGTGGTTTGCATACAAATACACCCACATGGTAATCATTCTGTGCATTTCACTGCAAGCATTTTAGACCGTAAACACGTTACCTCAAACTGTTGATTAATGAAAAGGAAAATGAAATATACTTTCTGTATAACACAGCCCAGTCAAAACTAATATTTGCATCTTACTGTTCATGCTCCCTGAATTTGTCATTTTTGCCCTGACGTAGCTGGGATTCCTTTCCTTCCTTCTAGAAGATATGCACTTACACACAGACACACTGCCTTCTCCGAAAAAGAGAAAAATTGTCTGAGTTTAGTAATTTTAGTAGTTAAGTGGCCACAATTTGTCTTTGAAGTTTGTAGCAGACTGAAGGGGGAGTAAATCTGTACTTTCACTGCTCCCCACCAGGCACTACTGGGACAGCACCAGTTGTTTCATGCTGTGTTAAATCAATAGCTAATATGGTAAAATACTAGCCCAGTGCTCAGACATGGCATTTTCTAGTTTTATCACAAGTTGATGATAAGCAGTTCTTGCTTTACACTACCTGAGATAAAAGTCAGTAAGTAACCCACTACCTCTAATTTATCAAACCAAAGTCCTCCTCCTTTTTGTACTGCCTCTGCATTTGAGTTCCTCAGTCTCCCCATCCAGTGAAAATACCTATTAAAATTTTCATTTATAGAAGTATAAATGGATTAAAAAACATCACTGCAGTGTACATATCTATATGTAAAATAGCCATGCTAACCCATTCCGTACTTGATTCATTTCTTCAGAACTTCAACCTTGTAATGCAGTGTAAGGGAAAGGGAGTATATTTACACAAAATAGTGGTGTTTACAAAATATTTGGCATTTAAAGTGTTTTTCTGACAGACAAGCTTCAGCTAACTTGTTGTTTTTCCTGTTATCTGTAGCACAGTCTGAAATTCTGCTTCTAAGTGGACCAACATACCACACAAAGAATAATGAGAAACACCAGTACTGGCAGTAGCTCATTTCCCAGTAAATACTGATGTCCAAACTGAAAAAACTCACTGAGTATTTCTGTTTTGTCCCTGTTCCTATGTTGTCACCAACAATGTTTACACATTTCTCTTGATCTTGTTTATAGCTGCCTAGATTTTCACTGTCAACACAATGTAGTGTGAACCTTAAGGAAAATCTCACTTTATGTATGATTGCCTAAAGACTGGTACATCAGTCAAAGCTTCCATTAGTCCAGAACTTGTACTGCCTCCTATAGTGGCCATTAATGGATAACAAGGGGAAATCTTAATGAACAGAGCAGGGATGGAATGATTCCCATTTCAGTAAATGTAGCCAGTTTATGATGATCAGCAGTTCAGGGAGTTTGAGGTACATGTAAGATCTTCATACTTAATAAACCTTGATGGTTACTGCTTACATAATACTTCTTCTATTTAAATAGCAACTGAACAGACATTCATGCATAGGAAGAAAGATGCTCAGATCTCAATATTATGGCGAAGATTAAATTCAAAAGTTATCCCACTCTTCATTTAAAAAACCCTGAAGTTCCAAACAAAGAATGTAATTATTAAAGTATCAAAAGGAATTAATTTGTATCACAGAATGCTGTAGCATCTCTTCCATGGGGTATGTATTTGCAATAGGAATTTAATACACAGGATCTCATCTTTACGGGATGAACTCCACAGTAAGAGAACAATTATCTAATGAATTACTTTCCAGTTTCTGCTCATACAGATCATTTGCTCTCCCAATCTCTTATTAAAATATGGCAAATATTCAAATTATTCATATTAGAAAAACAGAACTATACTCTACAGTCATATTATATCTCTGCTCAGCTCCTTTGAAGTGCAAGAAAGGCCCAGTACCATTTGACCAAACATCTGTCCCTCCACCCCACCAGCTGTTCTTGCATGGCACAGTGTAGAAACTTCTGGTATAACAAAGCTGTTAGCATCAAATACAGATGATCTGATACAAAGAAAAACAAAGTTTGATAGCATATGGCAAACATAATAGTTTCAACTCCAATTCATGAACCTGACACGCAAAACCAATGTGGAAAGAATATATGGAAGGGAAGGAAAAAAAATCCAAATGTGTAGAGCATATCTGGATTTTTGATTCCTGAGCATTCAGAGACTCAAACTTAGTCTCAAATTTATTCAATAATTTTAAAGATGCAAATTTATGCAATAATCTCACAGAGTGATAGCAACCGTTCTACTAAAATCTCAGATGATGTACCTGTAGCTCTTTCCCTTTCCCTATAATTCATCAATTTTCTATCTTACCACCTTTCACAGTTTGTACTTTCTTACCCCAGTTTATCACATGCTTTCACCAGTGTGATCATACCTACCTCTTTCCAGCCCAAAGTGTGATGAAATACCATATTTTGCTCCCTTTCCCACCACTCATTTAGACTGGTTCCCTCCGTCTGCTCAGATATTTGGGTCTCACTCTAAACTCTCCCTCTCAAGTCCCCCACAGGACCATAAACTGAAGTGGTCACCTTGAAGTGAACATTTGTCCAGTGCCATTGTTCACTGCTACTAAAAGGCATTTAGAGGCAGCAGGATGATAAAAATCTATCAAAATGCTCTTGTTTTAAAAATTTATTGAACCTTGCCTTGCATGTTGGGAATATTTTTTTATAACCTTTCTGCAAGAGAGGTGGAGAAAGTTCAGTAAGTAAAAAAGAGCTTAACAGGTGAGATGTTTTTCGGTCTGAAAGATCATGAGAAATAGCAAACTATGGTTCCAGCTGATCTTGAACACACTGTATAATGAACCATTCATATTCTTATTTATTTATTTACCTAGATTTTGCAAGGAATAAAAAATGTATGATCACAGTTTGAATCAACAGATAAGTAAATCTAAAGTACAAAATATATATTAGGTCTTTCAGAAAATACTTATAAGTAAATGGATCAGGAATTAATTTTTTAATTCCTAACATTTGTGTAATAAAAAACCCTTATATAAAATGATAGTTATACCATACTCAAATATATCCTGTAAATTTCCAAGCATCAAAGTAGATACAAGTTGCCCATAAAGATGCCCTAAGAGTAGCACTTTTTGACTGGCAAAAAGTGTTCAAGACTAAATTCATGGCTTGGACGGCTGTCCACCTGGGAAAAACTTGTCCTGCAGAAAAACCAGAAGAGTGATACTTGAGCATTAACTACAAAATGTAAGAGACTCCACAGTTAAGCAGCAAAAATGGAAGGCATAGTTGCACACAGCTGACTTGGGGTATATTCTTACTTGAGAATGAAAAGTAATTATTGTATCTTAAAAAATATTTTATCAAAAAGTGTTTGCTAGGCCATTAGGATTCCCAGCTTGTATTTCACATTTTTGATCTAAACACCTCATCAGAAAGAAGATATTTCAGTAGCTTATTATATCATGAAAGAATCATTGCAGGGGATCATTAGAAAGCAGTATGTGTTTTCCTAAACTGTATTTCCATAGATGGCCACTAAGGCTGGCACATTTGTCTGTATCACTCTGGAAAACACAGTCAAGACCTAGTGGTTGGATTTCCTCTTCCACCATATTATGGATCAACTTTGCCTAAAGAGACAAAACCCCATAAGCGCAGAAATTGAAACCAGATCCACTGGATAAATTTATTTAGGCACTCTCTGCTGAAGGGGGAGAAGTATTCTCAGACTCTCTAATCACTCTAATTTCATATAGAAATATTCCTGGTGTCAGTGTTCCGTTATTCTCAGGGGTTACATAGTCCTCATTGTTACTAAGAAGAAACTACCAGTCCACTATCTCAAAGAGAATGGCGTGCATATACATATATTTCTCCTTTGTCTGTTTGATTTACAGACCTGAAGAATATGGATTACCTCTGTTATCTGCACAAACAAGCTCTACTAGAATCTTGGCATTCAGTCAACTTTTATCTTGGGGACCCCAAATCGTAGTGTTAGGCAACACAGAGCACCTATCGTCGACTGAACTGTCATACAAATAGATTTTTGTCAGATGTTCAATTTGTATTGGGGAGCATGCCAGCAAAAACAAAAGTCAGCAATTTAAAACAACAAACCAGGCCCTGTGCTGACAGGAACAAATTACTATATTCCAAATGAATAAGAATTACTGCAGATCACAGATCCTCGGTATGAGCACTACACAAAGGGTGGAAAAGTGTTTCTCGAATTAATTCTTTCTGGTAACTCCATGCTCTGAAACAAAAAGAGGCTGAGTACAAATAAAATACAACACAAAATAATACAAATAAGTTTATAAAAGCACATAAAGTGGTACAATCAAAGAGGAGTTATTTAATAACTGGCAGTGCTAAGACAGGAGATGAGCAAAGACTCATTAGAGTTCAAAACTAAACTTTTGCGGTTGGTCAAACGGTGCATCAGTGTGTTGTACTTCTAACAACTCCCAGATCTGCTTTCTAGGCAATGACCTTACAGAGGCTGAGTGCACTGCAAGGTGATGCATGCATCTTTTGGGGCAAAGATAGAAGTAGCTGCAAAAACACAATACATTTTGTTAGCCCACCCTAGGAGCAAAACTTATTTCTGTTCTTCCACAAACCACACAGAAGGTCTAGCACAATCTTTTCAAAGAAATCTTCTGATCACTCTGTAATTATTCCTTTTCGAGTGACCCCATTCCATAACACACTATTCATGAAAAGACCTTGAAAACACTTTCCCTCTGAAACTTGGTAGTATGCTCACAGACCTTAGCATTTGAACTAGGAATTATTTTACTTTTATGGATTACAGCACTTAAAAAAGAAACTTTCATCTGCAAGGTAATTGGAATGAAATTTGTCTAAATAATTTTTTCTGTTTCTTTTTTGCCATTTGCAATGGTTTCAGGATTTGTTTTGTTTTTTAACTCTGTAGAAAAACTCAGCATGTTCACTTATATTCCACCTCCTTTCCTGACAAATAAAAGAATTTCCAATCTTGTCTTTGCAACTCTATAATTTCTTACCTTAAAAATTATGATACCAAAAAAGTGATGTGAAATAATAATGTAACACTGAGTACTGGTAGACAAAAAATGATAAAAAATTTCACCACTCCAATAAAAAATAAACAAAACCATAAATAACTAGACTGATAGAAAGAGTGTACAAAATCAAGTAAAAAGCAAAGCAATATTTATCTTTTTGAAAGTCATCTGGTAAAATTTACAGAAAATGCTTCCCTAATATACTCTTAGCAAAAAAGTAATACTGGAAAAGTATTCTGCAAGCAGAATGCTGCAAACAGACCATTCCATTATCTGTGTAATGTATACTGTGATTTCAAAGTTATAGAGTCAGAACTTATTACCAACCACCCCCTCCCATCATTTTAAGACATTCCAGAGAAACCTTACACAGAACCAGCACAAAAGAGTGAGCAGCAGAACACAAAAGGCCTATAACAACTTCTATCTTAACAAATTAATTTGCATATAATGATGCAAATGTAAGGCTTCAATCAAATAATTACTACTAACTAAAATGGAGACAGACTAGCTTTGTAGAAAATACAGAGCAGCCATGTCACTTTCAAATTTACTTTTAAAAACATAGAGAGATGAAAAACAGGTTTAATTGAGGTTTGAGCAGTTACACATATTCAGCCTCTTAGCCTTGGTCCTAATACCATACAATCAATGGTTTTTGTTGGATGCTACCATGATTAACCTAAAATCTTGATGGTCATATTTCATATCTTACAGGAGTAAGTGTACATATGAGACAGTCCCCTCCTCTGTTCCACTCTTTCCCTTTACTCTCCAAATCCTACATACATTTTGAGAAATTACAGTAATGGCCAGCACACAGAGGTGATGCCAGCCCTTGTCCCTGCTTGTATTAGAGTCAACTTTCTGTATGACCACATTAGAGAACAAGTCTAGAAAGAAAACTATGTATTTAAAGAGCAAAATGAAAGATAACATACATAATACAGGCAATATACCTGCACAGATAGATACTTATGTCATTCTAGTCCTGCTTAGTAAATGGAAGATGAAAGAAAGCAAAACTAATGTAATTTTGAATGATGATTTCATTATTTCCTGTGACATTAAATAAGGCATTTGGTAGTGCAAAAATTTTTTCACATTGTTACAAAATTGATTTAAAATTATAATAGTGATGGTGACTATTTGCTATTCAATCTCTACCTGCCTGTATATATACCTGTTGATTTACAATCAACACATGGATTTAAAAAAATCCCTAATATGTCTTTAGATTAAAAGCTGTGGAAGACAATATAAACTGCATTGATAGAAGCTGTGCAATGCACAGAAGCACACAGATACCTGCTTCTTGTGGTCATTGTCTTTTTGTCTTTTTCTCATATACTTGGAAAAATACTATTCTGCCAAGATCTGAAGTTTTAATACTTTCTTTGTGTAGTTATGATTTTTTAATGTGGAATTCAGAAGCTGAAGTACAAGTACACAAGATCTATCTGCATCTTTTGACTTGAACTTTGTAAAATTGGCACAGAAAGAAATCCTTTGGTGAACAAGTATATGAGGGAGATGGGAAGATTGATCAATTGATTACTTTTTAAACGGAAAATGTAAGAAAGCAACTCTCCTGGCAAGACAGAACTTAACAAAACAAACCCTTTCAAATCTCAGTGGCTGGAGTTCTTCCTAATGAGACTTGATTTGGGAAAAATATCAAACTTTTCTCACTGCACAGTGACAGCATTCCTATCATATTTTCCTATTGAATGAGCAGGAAATATATGAACACCAGCTATGTGGCTGCATCAATACGCTCTTTGACACAGCGATTAGCAGAGGAACACAGCTGAAAGTCTAAAGATCAAGTACTTCAGTTTTAAAGTTTTTAAATTCAATTATTAGCAGCATAACATAGGAAAATAAAATAATGTCTTATTTTAAAAGACATAAAGCAATTGTGTTGTTGCATAAACCTGATTACCATCAATGTGGGCATATCCTTCACTAGCAAAGCCAATGCAAAGGTCAGATACTGAAGTTCTTTGTGCAGAGAGGACATCTTTGTGACTTTAAAGCATCTGTCACAGTATGGCCACCAGGCCTGAGGGCGTTATCTGAGACCTACTGAATTACAAGTAACGCAGTAATACTAGACAACACTGTTCCTCCTTAATAGAAGAGCTAAGGGGGAAATACTGGGCTTACTGTGCAGTCGCATAGTTATATTAAAAAATTACCAGTCTGAGTGAACTGCATTGTCACACTCAATGGTCCACTAAATACTAATTCAGACAAAAAAAAATCGCACTACTAGCAGAGCACTTTAAAAAAAATTATATCTAACTAAAGAACAGTAATGGTTCACGTGAATTCTTAAATTGTATGCGATATTTAATGACAAACATAAGACTTTATACAAGGCCTGAGAAGTGTATAACTATTTCTTCAACTTGGGTTTTCTGTTCAAACTTCTGCAAACTGTTTTAAAAAAAATTCGAAAGGAACCTTTTGAACACAACCTTTTGATTTTCAGATAGTCTGCTAGTTGGTTGTTGTATATATTTTAAGCACTACATTTTAAAAACAAAAGTCAAGTGGTAACAGTCTGATGACCAGTTGGATGAGTTATGTATAACCAATACCACATAAAAGTAAAGCCTAATATTTGCATTATCTTTAAGTAGGTATATTACTCCAAACTTAAAAATATTTCCATTTACAGAGCTTTTTTCAAGAATGTTGCTATAAAGTGAATGAGACAGAAACATAGAAACAGATGGAATTTGTTTATATTCCCAAATAAGTAGTTGTGGTGTTTTCCCCACTTAAGTTATACTATTTCCAGAACTAGTGATCACACCAGAACAAAGGAAGTCTTATTTATTTCCTGCATAGGCTGAAGCTAAATATATTGATCTATCACCCCAAACGAACCAACCCAAGCCTGCTATGATCCCAGACACACTGTTTATACCTAACCTGGGTACAATCCTGTAAAAATCACTGCATCCTCCTCTATGTCACAGGTAGTCAGGAAGAAACACAATTTATAAAGCTGACTGGCCATGCTAATTCAGACCAAAGGTCTATCCAGTCTACTGTTCAGTACCTATTAAGTACCAATATGAGAAGACCAGAGAAGAACTCAAAGTGCTTGACCCCTGTCTGCTATACTCTCCTTGCTCACTCACCTTGGGGTGGACTATGGATCAGGTACTTCCCAACTTTGATGCCCTCTCATGTTTAAAGAATGCCAAGGTATTTCTTCCCTGAATTTGCAAAGATTTGTTGAATGTAAGTAATCTTCTGGCTTCTGCAATATTCTGTAGCAATGACTTTCATGGTTTAAGAATGACTTGTGTGGAAAAATTCTCTCTTCCTTCTTAATCTCTCATTCAGTAAATTAATTGAATGCCACCTCACACGTATTATAAGCAATGGTAACTTCTTGACACTGCACCTTTCCTATATATATGAATATACATACATATATTATCATCTCTCTATATATCCCTTCCCTCTTATCCTAGATGAAGAATTCCTGTCCATTACCCAGTTCCTTGCACTGAGTTGCTCCAGAGTTTTCATTATCAGTAGTAGACCTATGTTCTACTTCTACAGCACACTTGGGGAACAGGGAATCATAATCACACGAAGCACCAAAGAGTCATAAATGTATGTAGGTAGAGAGACGATCTGCCTTGATCTCTATTCCATTCCTAGTAGTTCCTAAAGTCCAATTTCCTTTTCTGAATACTATTGAGTTTGGTCTTTGTATTATGTTTTTACCAAACAGTAACACTTCCCCATCACTGGTAATGTCATCTCAGAACTGCTTTCCTGACAGGTGCATTACTCTATATTTGTCAGCAATAACCTTCACCTCTGAGTTTAATGCTCAATCACTCAGTACCCCTGAAATAATTCATTTAGCTTTCCCTTTTACTGTCTTGCATATTTTAGGAGCACCAGTAACTTTGTCAACTCTTAGTATTAAGAGCATTTAAAAATATGCTCTTAAAATATGCTTCCTAAATATAGGAAGTTGTGGGACACCCCTGATGAGCTTCCTCCACTGTCAAAATGGACCATTTCTTCTTACCCTTTGCTTCTTATTTTTGACCTATTCTATTGAAGTGTCTTCTCTCTAATGCCACACAGAGTAACTTAATTTTTTCTAAAACCTTTGCTGAATGGAAATCTATGAAATCTTCTTCATACACAATAAGCTTGTTAATTTTTCTTAATTAAAGAGAAGTTCAAAGTTGCATACATCAAGAAAAATGCAATGGAGCAAATTAATTAAATGAAGAGTATGAAGTGTAGCTGTATCTTCTAGACACTGACAAGTATTTATTTCCCTGAATATATCCTTAGAAATTCCTTTTCAGCCTCCAAACACATTTGAGCCACACAGCCTCAAGATCTAGTGTATCAATGCATTCAATTTTTAATTTATTTATCTTAAAGAGAACCTTTGCTGACACCTAGCAGATAAATGATTAATTGCACTTCTTACCATCTTTGTGGAAGCCCTACAGCTGATATTTTAGAGCCCAAAAGAAAAAGTTTATCCACACAGAAAATAAATGACACTTCTATGCATAAAAACCTACACATTTATAAATTAAATAGAAGTACAAGTTACAAGCATAATAAATTATTTCCTAAAATTACATCTTTGGATACAGATATTCTCATCTGTATAATTCCAAACATCTGCTCAAATTTGAGTAGATAATAGCCTTAAGACACAAAAAATAAAAATCCATGGAATGCAGAAAACATTATATAACTTCAGAGCCCCGATAACTTCCTAGACTGTAATCTTTACTGCTAACACTACTTGAGAAGGACCTCGTCCTACCCACAAAATAATATTGTCCAACTACATATGATGAAACAAATTAAACAAAGTGAAGGAACCTTAATATGAACTGAAATTGCATCCTTTTATTTGATGCACTATCATTTTGCAGTCCCCGTGCACCGCTGCTCCTTCCAAAGTTTGACAGGGAGTATAGGAATAGGTCTAAAGCAAGAGGCTTGCTCATGGCAGAACCATTCCTGTCTCCCACCTTCAGATCCAGCCCTGATACCTTTTGCTACCACAGGTCTTCAGTTCATTTTCTTACACTTTCACACAGGAGCAATGACCAGACATTCATGAGAAGAAGCACAACAGAAACCCCACACCCCCACCATTTACATATTTGCATCCTGCTTCATCGTTCTCTGAGTCCAGGGGAAAACACAACTGACTCAACCTCCGCACAACTTCTAATTTGATTTTTCAGTTTCCCTGATCCTGAGCCACAACTTTCATAACCAGTTCCTGTTCTAGTGATGCAGCCCGAGGTTGAGACACCATTTCTGGCTCAGGAATCTCTCCACCAAAATAGGGAAAGGCTGGAAGAGTGTAAGAATAGAAGTGGTACACATCTGCCTTAGCTTTGCACTCTTCTCCAGTGATCTTTTACTCACTTACAGAGAAACAACATGAAGCTGTATGGGGTTTTGGTCCAATCTAACACAGTCACCCTTATGGAAGCTGGGGATACCACTGTCTTCTAACAAGTATGGCAAGTGTTTGACAGAGGTTTCAAATGTGATGTTCAACTGTATTGACTTTTCTAAGCTATCCCAGCTCTCTAATTTCTAGCGATACATTCCTATAGGAAAATTTTACAAGAACTATTCTTTGCTGACTGAATCACCTGAACTACCTATAATATTATTCTCAATATTATGTTCCATAACTGTACCTTTCCCTCAGCTATAATTTCAGTTGCACTTCAAACTTATCTGTCTACCCTGTAACATTTTCAAAAAGGAAAAATTATTCCTTTTGTAAAGATGGAATAAGAGGTGTGGTTTTGGTGTGTTTGGTAGTAATTTTTTTTTAAGTAGGAGCTGTATAAGGACAAACATCTTCAGACATCGCAGAGTCATCTTGAATCATGCCTGAGAAAAAGAGGATCACTCCTAAAAGAAAGACTTTCTCCAGGTAACATTACAGAATTTCTTGCATTTCTTTCTTTGCAACATCCTACACTTCCAAATCTTTGAGGTACTTCTGGACCTTTCTCCAGTGATTTAAGGGTTAGCTTTGCTATATATAAGTTTCTGATTTTATTACTTCAGCTGGTACATCCACCAACCTGAAAGGTCTCTGCATATATTGGCTGCTTGACCATACTGGAATTTCATATGAAAGAAAATATCAATGAAAACATATCAATGAAACTCTCCAAATGGCAAGTGATTCCTTCAGAATTCACAGCTGTTCAAATGCTACCTTGCTAAGACTGAAACATGTTTCTTGTGACAAGATCTTGTCAAAGGATGAAATTTCAAAAGCACTTATATAATCTGAAAAAAACAAGCCCCCCTGAACCATGAAATGAGGTACAGGTTTCTACGTATCTTCCTTTTACAGGTTACTTATGAGAATCTGAAAATCCCACCTGAAAAGACATAAGACTAGAATTTTTAAGAGGTCTAAGCTGCTCAGCTCTGAAAGCCATTGAGGATTGAGCACTGACTTCTTCGGGGTCCTTTCTGAAAAAATCTCAACCTATATCTTTTAAGCTGCCACAGGTAAAAGCTTACAGCAGCTACAAACGATGGCTTGACAATGGGGAAAAAAAGATGATAAAGATGGCAACGGCAGTAGTCGGAGGTAATGCCTCTGCATCTTCCTACAGGCCTAGTGAGAAAGCAGCTTTTGATGGTGGCCTCAGAAGCAGCCTAATCTTCTGCACTGGGGCATGAAGCAGCTGCAGTGTGGGCTGCCATAAAGGAGGAAACAAATCAGGAGGAATAAAATGAAGGAAAATAGATAGAGAAAGCAGACTACCATCTAATTATGCCCTTGGTGGAAGAGAAACTCGGAGAAATACCAAGATGAAAAAAGTCTTACGTCAGCCCCTTCCCCTAAATGCAAAGAGGGGATATAAAGATTATAAATACCAACCTATACCACTTAGTTCCCTTCTCTTGGACTCTCAATTGATAATTAGGTGAAGGAGAACCAACTTAAAATATCCAATAATGCTTGGCTTCCTTCAAGCCAAATTTCATCATGAAACAGACACAGGAAATACAATCACATCATTGGAGATTTGGTATTTCCATACTCAAGATGTAGCATGGCTCTCCTGAAATCTGGCCTTAAAAGCTGTGTGTACATCCACAAAGGTTGTATGAAACACCCACCCCAAATACTGCATCACTGCATTTATTTGTACCTAAAGAAAGCATTATAGAGGGAAAAAAAATCATATTAAGAAACCAAGATACCACTTCAAGGTGTTTTCATTGAAGCCATCACCAAGATACCAATTTACAGTGTTGGTCCAAAACAGGTGTACAGAAACTTCTCACTCTAAAGGAGGACTTCACAAGAAGGACAGTTTCAAAGAAGCAGATCTAAAGCCAGGACATTTCACCATTTCACCAAACTGTTTATTTTGGAAAATATTTTGTTTTGATCCTTTGATTAATTGATTTTGTTAAGTTGAAAGCCTGTTGAACCATTTAATTATTTTGAGTTCACAACGTATAAAGACATTAACTTGGCTCCTGCCTGTAATTTTGTCCATTTCCTGCCTTTCCTTGCCAGTCTCCAGAAGCAATGCAAGGACAAAATTAAATAAAATGTGTTTGTATATTAAATAGTCTTACATTATATTTAGTTTAAGTGTCCCAGAGCTGCCACAAGCTAAGCTGGCATAAGTGTATTCCATATATAGCACAGACACTGCACGTGTATCCACACATACATAAAGAAGTATATGTCTGGGTCTTGCACAAACTTTGGGCATTATTACAAAGTTTGTAAAATACAGTAAGCATTAAATTAACGTGCAGTTTGGCTGAGTAACCAGACATTTTGAATGAAGACAGTTCAATACAATTGCAATTTATTTTGTATCAGTGTTATAGCTTGCAGTTATAGAAACAGATGTTGACACATTCTGAATTTTCTTCCTCAGTCTTTCACATTTTGTTCCACTACTTGTAAACAACCAATAAGTGTCACTCCATTTTACATCTTACTGCATTCTGATCCTTAGTTACTGTCCCCATGTGGAACACAAGCTCCACAACACTACAAAAAGAGTCAGTTGTTTAACCTTGCCTTTGTACCCAAGGCTGGAACATTGGGAAGAAGCTCCCTGTTGGCAGACCATGACTTCCACCAGTCCAAAGAACTCACCTGTGAGCGCAGTAAACCCACAACAATCAAATGTATCATGACACACATTCACAGGAGAGTGACAACGTAAGCTTGGGAATGAGACTTCTTTACAGGATCAGGCAGGAAGTAAAGTGGGCCACAATGAAAAGCTCTGATTTAGCCACTAATACTTGAAAGACCAGCAAAGGGCCAATGTTGCATTTATCTTTCTCTGGACACATCCTCTATCCCCCAATTCTGCCCCTTGTGGAAGTCTTCAAATTAAAAATACCTCCCCTCAGCCTTCCACGTAAAGAAGAAACCCCCATGTTTCACAGACATACTCATTACATTCAAACGTGTACAAACACTAATGTATTTCCTCTCAAACACTCCCCCACAGTTTACCAAACCATAAGGATCTGAGCACCGAGATCCATCAGCTGGACAGTTAAACATCCACTTAAAGAGACAACACTGCTGATACCGTCTCTCCAGTCTTTCTGCTAGGTTTGCTACCACAAAGAGTGTGTGCATGTGCGTGGATGAGAGCTCTATAATGAGGAGGGAGCAATGGTAACAGGGACAACTGTCTCCTTTTAGTAACCGTGTCTCTAGCTGAGGAGGTGGAAGGCTGAGCAGTTTTCCTTCCACTCCCAGCCATCTGTTATAAAACCTCATAGAGGACAATTCTGCATCAGCAATTATTATTGATGAAACAAAAGTGCTCTGACACAATCTTTAAAGCAGGATATTTAATTTTATCAGTCTACAGAGGAACTTATTCTTTCACAGAGCTACTGACTAACAGCAGTATCTATCACTCACACCCCCCACCCCTTTCCCCAATATGCAGCACATTCTGTGCCAACCATCTCCCCTGAGTTTAACACTGTCATCTACGTTTTGAGGGAGAGAGGGGAAACCTGACCTCACACAGCATTTTACTAGGAAAGCCAGGAAGTCAGAGGGCACTACTACAAATACCACAAAAATAAAATTAAGAAAAGAAAACAGAGAGAAAAAAAAAATCCACAACCCAAAACACAATAGAAACAATACTTTGTGTTCCTATTTTAAGTGCCTCTCTCAATGCTATATGCATAGCAGCTAAAGGCAAGCTGGAAACCAGCCAGGTCCTGGCTGCCAGCAAAAATTTTGTCACCTCCTTTGAACATCTGAAGTATGTTTACCCAATAGATTTCATTAAATTACACTTCCATTAGGAAGCATACAATGTTGATACTCATCTCAAAGATAAAAGGGATCGCTAAGAGGCATGTCATCCTGCTCCCCAGCTGATTGCTATTTCTGGGCCAATCAAGGAAAGGAGCCAGAACAATACTTAGTTAAAAAAATGCAGCATCTCCCCAAGGACTACATACTAAGAGACTGCAGCTCCATTATCAAAATGAGCATATCATTAATGACAATACACATACAGTACGTTATTTTAATACAACTCATACACAACAAACAAGCTGTATTTGGGTCATTAGCTGAATTTGTAAAGCAGTATTTCCAAGGGTTAGAAACTCCTTATCGAGATATGAAGTTTATAGGTTGGGAGCAGGGAGAGAACAAATATTTTATATGATCCCAAAATGCAGTGACTATAATAACACTGTGTGGTTTGAAGTGCAATGTAGTAGCTAACAGAACAATAGGCTATTCAAACAGAAGCTCTCATTTTAAAGTAAAGCAGAAGTAATTTAAAAAACCAGGCACTGGTTTACTAAACATTTATGAGGGATAACAAAAGCAAAATGCCACTGATGCAGTTTATACTGTATGTATCACCTTTTAATTTATTATTACAGTACAGTTAAAAAAATACAAAAAAAAAGAAAGGACTCAAAGCAAATTTTACAAACATAGAAAAAAAAAATCCAAAGAAAAAACTATGCTGATTGCAAGGCAAGACACTGGGGAGGGAATAACACAGGAGACTCAAATACACAAGTCCACTAGATCTGATGGGCTGTTATCCTGTGCTAGACCGAGCCTTTCCTAGTGGAAAGGAGGAGATATAAGCATTGGTTTTAGATGTATGTTTACTGTGTTTCCTAATCTCCAATTCACATAACAGCTATAAAGGGAAGAGGACAAACCCAAACCCATGCTAATTAAAACCTGAAGAAATAGGAAAGGGCTGGGAGGTGTTAGCTCTTTACAGTCAAGCTCTGCCCCATCCTTTTGCAGCAATCTGTGACTATTAATCTCTAAAAACACTCCTTGCTCAATATTCTGCAATCTAGACTTCAGCCAATCTCTTTCAACACGCAGAAAACCTTTTGGTTTAGCCATATTTGACATATCATATGAACTCCAATTATCCATCTTTTTGCAGTTAATCATCTCACAATTACATTTCCTGCACTTATAAGCATCCAGCTGGGAACTGAGTTTTAATCTAGGAAATAAAAAAAAAGGATTCAGGTTTCTAACAAATTACTTCTAATTAACCAGAACCTTTTCTAGTCATTCCAACCTAAAGACGCCTACAGCAAATGAAAGAATTTATTGTTTGCATTCCTAATGATATTTTAAAATTTCATTTCAATTTCCCCAATGAGTAACTTTCAGGAAATTCATTGCACTTGTATCTACTTAAACAAACATTCTGTTAAGCAGGAAATGCACAACAACAAAAAACCTCTGGGAAGAAAAAGCAAGCTGGTATTACACTGAGCAGAAATGCTGCTAAATAAAGCTAAAGAACTAGAATGCTAATTAATGTCAACTTCCAGAAATACACTGCAGCTACAGTGCTCAGGCCCTGACAGAGTCACTGGGAACCTCAAAACTATGTTCCCAAGTAATAGTTTAGAAATGAAAGGATTGGGGCTTTTTTTCTGGAAAAAAAAAATGGTTAGTTCTACTGATACAGCACAGCAATTTGTAATCTGTACAAAGGAAGTGGATTAAATGAAGTCACCTAGTTAAGATAACTCAGGAAACTCAGTGTCGTGGTTTTGTTCTGGGTCAATTTGTTTTCACATTCTTCACACAATTATTATTAGTTGAGAGAAGGTTTATGCAGACAAAAGAAACTGGATTTAGGGAAAATAATATGAACATTTATTACTAGTAAGTTAAAACTAAAGAACTACATCTACAACAATTCTATTTAAGTAAAAGTGCTATGTATTTATAGAAAAATATTTCTCCCCCCTCTATATCAGTTCAAGGAGGAAAAGCAGTCCTTTTCTCCATTCTCGGAGTTCCAGCTTTCTCTCCAGTAACTCTGCAGCACTTTCGTCGCAATTGGAACTCCTTCTCTCTCTTTCTTGCTCTGTGTCAGCCTCCAGGGCTGGGCCTACCCCCTCCTGGGCTAAGACCGGAGGCTAGGGGGTTACCCAGGTTCTGAAGGTTTTTCCTTCCACAGGCTTTCAAGGGGACACTTGCTTACTATGGATCTTCTTCCACAGGGTTACAGGGGATAATGGTTTATAAGTCCACCCCTGTTCCTTATGGAGGTCCCTTCCCATGGGAGAACAGTCCTTGACAGACTTCTCGGCATGGGTCTAGCATGGATCCCACACTCGGATTCCAACATCCCACCTGGGCCGTCTCGCTCCAGCATAGGTTTCCCTTAGGGTCACAAATCTCCAGCACCAGCAGCATGGATCTCTCACTGAGATCCCAAGCTTATCCGAGCCGTCCTCGCTTCGGCATAAGCATCGTCCCCTTCAAGGGTCACAAAGTCTTCAACAGGACTCTGCCTCACCTCAGGTCTTTCATGAAGTCTCGATTCTCTTCGGTACATTCACAAGCTCCTCTGTGAGCTGCATGGGGGGTCTCCTCACCCCAACAAACTTCTATAGGTGGCAGGGATTTATTTTTCAGTCTTTACCCTGATAAAGGAAGAGAGCGAAAGAGAAAAGAAGCAAGCCCCCCTGCCCTTCGCACTTCTCTCTCTTGTTGCAATTTCAGCTGCCAGCTTCGACCTTGGACACTCCGTTATTTCTTTACTGGAATTTCTTCCACAGCAGTTTCTTCATCCAAGCAATTAGTCTTTTAAACTTTTTTTTCTTCACTCTCTTACAAGAGAGAAGAGAGACTTCAGTGCCGCACCTGCCCCCCCAGCCCAAACCAGGGGAGGAGGGGGCCTTGGCCCTCCTCGGGCCCGCCGCCTCTCTCCTACATGGCTGCCTAATTTTAACTGCGCTACAAGCTTTCTCTTCCATTTTCTTAAAATATGTAATTAGCAAAGGCGTTACTGAGAGTTTTAATTGGCTTCTTGTCCGAAAATTCACCTGGACAAAACCATTCCCAGCCCCAGGGGCTGACCGGCTGGGCAAAACCACGACACTCAGTCAATGGCAGTTAAACAGCACATGAAAGAGCATTGTCCCACAACTTCCAGTGATTTCCCCAGGGAAAGACTTGGAATAAGAGCCATACAAAACACGCTTATTGCACGATTGGGAACTGCTTGATATCATGGGGAGGTAACATGAGGTAAAAATCAAATGTAACAGTTTCATTTACACTAAGTCCTATCAATTTTCTCCAACTGTTTCAGAAAGTCAATGCAACCATCTGACAGAATATGATTGTTGCAAAGTAAAGTATACCTTTCATGTTCTTTGGACAGTCAAATACCAGAGGGTTTTCTGTCAATTATGCAGTATCAGAGATGTACATCCCAAATCTGTCCATCTAACTAACAAAAAGAAAGTAATATGCAGCTGAAAAATGCTCTTCAGAGCTACCTTTAAGTAATACATAAGTCAGTCTAACTGCAGAAATATCTTGCTCAAAAGGTTGGTGTTCATTAATGTGCAACCAAAGTTTCCACAATACAAAACAGGACCGCACTAATTGGTTGATTGATTCAATACCAAGTTAAAGGAGTTAATTATTCAGGAAAAGAGTTATTTTTAATACACCTGAAGCCTTCCAAAACTATTAAATTTTATATGCCTGCACCAGCCTCCCATTACTTTGACTTTCATTAACAACCTCTGTAGGCACTTTGGGAACACCAAAACTATTGGTACATTTTTGTTTTTATTTATAACAGAGGTCCAGTTGTGACTGTGGACATTCTTTAACTCATTTATAACGAGGAAAAAACAACAAAACCAGTAGCAACTTCCTCTACCACTACTAAAATTTAGCAAACTGTAATTCCTGCCACAACTGCAACAGCTTTAATTCCAACACTCCAGTATCACAAACCAATTAACACCAACCTCCCATTCCCAGATTTCTGTGTTTCTGCTTAACCTCTCTCTCTGACACACAGAGCACAGCACATTCGATGAGCTGTGAGGAAGGGATGGATTCTCCTTAATGAGATTAACAGATACATCCTTAGGTACTATAGAGTCAATATGCAAGCCACTGCATCATTCCTGGAGATGCCAACCTGAGAGTTGTGTGAAACATTATGAGATATCTACCTACACATTTCCAATCTACCAGTGCACTTTTAATTGTGATAAATGAAGACCTGCATGGAGCAGCAGCAGGAACCACATGGAAAAGTTTATCTTAGTTGTGAAATCGGTCACCAAAAGACAGAATGAAAAGCCTAGGTGACAGATGGAGGACAGTGTGAAAGTTTTTCGTCTTAAAGCCCTCACAAGCCTAAAATGGGAAACTTAGAGATGCAACTCAGACAGGCCACAGGGTTCAGTAGGAACTTTGCTTGCAGCCATCAGGTGGGCATTCCCACTGTGAAAGCAGTGCAAGGTCCTTGGTATTTCACTGCATGTTCTAAGTCAGCACTATGAAATTCCACCACAAATCCTCCGCACTGGTATAGAAAAGACCCCACATTGCTCACCCAGACTCCAGACCACAGGTAGAGGTGCCCAGGTATGGGACACAAAAGCATTACTTGAGCAGTTCTGATCAAATAGTTTTAACAGTCAGAACGACCAAGGACCGTGGTGGTGCCATGGATGTCTGGTAGAGCTGCACAGCCCCCATCATCAGTTACAGTTCAGGATGGCATTTTATCAGCATCCAGATCAGCAGGGACCACAGCCAGGGGGAGCTGGAGAGAAGCATCCAACAGAATCCCCGGATCAGGGAAAACCAGCCCTGAAATGGAGCCCTGGGCCATGGGTGGGCTGGGGAGGCTGCTCAGAGTCATCGAGGGCTGTTGTGCCCTGAGGGCTCTTGACACCCAAAACTGCCCAGAGCTTTTGCACGATTGGGTATTAACCACAGCTTGTGGAGAATGCAGAAAAAAAGCCAAGTGGAGAACACACAGTGGATTTACATCACCATAGTGGGGACCGGGGTCAAATCAGAAACACCCTACAAATGAAGCAACCCTGATCCAGGTTAAAACCAAGGACATGTGTCTATTCTTACAATAAACTGCTCTAATATCTTAAAATAGTTTTACTGGTTTACTGCCCTTGAGTCACACAAACTCTGAATCACTGGCAAGTTAGGAATGAACGGATAATATAGCAGAGAGAATCAGAAGGTACTAAGCAAACATGAAAAATAAAAAGAATTAGAAAAAACCCCACTCTCTCAGCTGTAGTCATTTAAGTAGGAACACCACAGAGAAAAGCTCTTAAGTGCAAATCTTTCTTATTGCAGTGTTACTTTCAGTGGCACATGAAACAGCAATGATAACAGGCTCAAAAAAAACTTTGAAAATAAAGTTAAAAGATACATGTAACTTAAAACTAACATCTTTTCCTACACAGAAAGGTTAAATTGTGGGGTTGACATTTGCATTTGTTACGTTGTCAACTTTTCCTGCCTATCAGCCTATGTACAAACAATATCTAAAGATGTCATCTACATATTTATACCAAAGGAGTTTATGAACAAGACCTGTCAGTATATTTTAACACCTTTCCAAAACGTCAGCTTTCATCAGGTATAAACACAACATGTTTAATTTATTAGTTTGGTTTAATATAAAAAGTTGACAATCACATGTCACCATAACTATTGATAAGGTAAATAAGGACTACAGGAAAATGTCAGAAAGTTATTAAAATATTTCGCAGCTTCCTGAATCAAATTGGATTTATTGGCTTTTCTCTGTCAATAAGTGCATCACATATTTTTATCCATATGGCTATTTTTGAAGTGATGTGTCCAACAGTGAAGCTTACAGACAGACTATATATCATGGAGAATTTGAATTCTACTTTGAATTTTTGGGGCGGGGGAAAGGACTTTGTTAATGTTAAAAAACCATCCAAACAAATACAAACACACAAATTTGCTTCACCTATACTTAAACATATGACAAATTTCTTTTTCTAAAATATACTAAGCCTCATAAAAGTTAAAATATAAGGCACAAGAAACTTTGAATACAACTCTGAAGTTGAGCGAAACAATACATTTGTTTCCACTTTCCACAGGAGGTGCTTGATTCAATGCCCTCAAGAAAATTGCTACTATCAAAGGTCCACCTTCTTTGTCAGAAGAACAACCTATTCTCACTTCTTTCTAGATATTTCCCCCACAAGTGTAACAGAGGGCAGCACAGCCTCATTCCAAGAATTTCATCCCCCCTATCAGTACACAGCCAAACATTTCATCAGTGAGTCACTCTAGCCAGACTGCAACAGCTTGCTCTATATGGGAAAAAAAACCACCCTTATTTATCTGAATGCAAGGACAAATTCCATTATATGGCTTAGCTCAAACATCTCTGCCCAAGCCAAATTCAGGCCAAATGACAGCCAGAGGCACAGCAGAGTTTAAAGGCGGGGGGTCCAGAGAATGGGTGTTCACTGACAGCTCTTCTTGCTGGAAGATGCTTTTCTTTTCATCAGCAAGTCCCACTCTACATCTCAGCATTAGATATGGAGAAGAATGTTACTATTATACAACCAAACTCACATTAGGATTTGATATTGTGGACATCAAGAATGTGGGCATTTGAGCAACATGGTGTAGTGGAAGTTGTCCCTGCCCACAGCAAAGGATGTTGGAACTAGATGACCTTGAAGGGCCTTTGCAAACCAAACCATTCTATTCTATGATATTTCAGACCACAGAAGTACATATCCTGGTTTCCTGTATGTGAAACAGGGTACCAGAAGGGGAATGGAAATTTCCACTAGGCCCAGATTTTCCACAAAGGAAGAAAAGACTTCAAAATGTAGTCTTGCTCCAAAAGGATACATTTAATTACACCAGGACAGGTAGCATCTTGGAGTTCTTCCACTATTGTGTCTGCAGTGTACATGAATAGAGTTTTTATTGCAGAACATATTTGGCCCAGTTCTTAGACCAAACATCCTCACTTCAACATGGTTCAGAGCTGTCTGAAACACCAGCCTTTCACCCAGACCCTCATGTCTGTTTGGTGCATGCCTAAAATGGAGTTTCCAGTTCACTTTCCTCAAAAAGCAATTCTATTCAGGCCCGCATGCAGCATGTGAGGAAAACTGGGGGATTCACTTCAAAATCACAGTACTGTCAAACCAAATACCACCACTGTACTAGAAGCTTCAGTTATGACAACGTTTAAAACATACAAATGGCTTGCAAACTGGTCCTGTATTATAAGAGAAGGGAACTCAGCAGTTCAGACCTTAGCAACAGAGTACTTCTTAGGTACAAAATTAAATGTAAAAACTTTAAACATTTGCCCCAGAAAGAGAAGCAGAAAAAGCAAAGGGAAAATGAGGATGGAGAGGAGCAAATTTTCCTTATGCTCATTCTAAAATGCACGCATTTTAAACCAAGAACTCTACAGGGCACAAGTGCTGAACCACCAATCTGCATTGCTGAATGCTGCACATGCAGCTCATGAATGGAAAAAGGGGACCTTAATAACACGTTTGAAACTGACTCCAAGAATGGGTCAGGAGAAAGATGCAGCCCAGGTGCCTTCAACTGAAATAAAGATCTAACAGGAGGACAACATGACAGAAGGCAAGAAAAAGACAAAAGGAGCACTAAGGGCTTAAAAAGGCTGGAAAAGCAATTCAGGTTAGCAACCCCTAACTTAATCCTGACCTTTCTGTAACTTTTTACCTTGATTTAGTTGACTGAACTAACTTTGTGGGAAGCTTACACAACTGAACCAGAGAGTCTGATTTCTCCTGAAGACTGGTTGGAAAGAAGAGAGAATCACATGGTCACATGGGGGTATTAATAACATTGAATTGAGAAACAATACAAAACAGTCATTAGAAATCAAACATTTTCTTCTGACAAAAAAAAATCCTAGCACTACAGTTAAGACCCTGTCTTAGCATTATTAGTTTTACTCCCAACCACAATTATTCTAAATAAACACTTCTTCTTCTTTAAAGATGCTAAAAATTATAACAGAAACATATCATATGAAAACCTGAAGTTTCAAAGAAATTACTAACGGAACAATCCATAATATTGAAACTTACTTGCATTTCTTTAAACAAATACAAATAATCACAAGAAAAACATTAACATAGCAACTTGGTTACTTGCAAAGTTCTATTTAGTTAATACTCATTATTACAGTGCCAAAGAACTGTAGTCATGTGTGAGAAACCCCTTTGTGCAAGGCACTCCACAAATAGGAATCCCTGTGGCAAAATATCTGCAGTTACACGTCCCAAAATACCACCCATCACTATGGAAAGTTACTGTTCAGATTTTGAAACAAGAGTATTGTCTTTGATACTAATGCAATTATTTTCTCTCAAATCAAATATGAAATACCACTTTTTTCCTGGTTGGTGATACAACCTAGCAAAGGTTACAGCTCGATTTAATAAAGGCTCAAATCTTCTACTCATGAATCAGTGAAAAGGAAGGTGTTAACTTCATAATGCAGAAGCATTTTCTAACTAAGGCCCAAGCCAAGACCCACCAGACACAATACATGCCTTTTCTTTAACTTGCCTCATTTGAGAACTCTCATTTGAGTCTTTAGTGAACAGGTACAAAGCCTGCAATTGCAATTCAGTGATTTCCACGCTGACCAGGAGGGTAAGTTGGCAAACACTACCCTTATTCATTCCAGTCTTAACTTCTCAGAAAATAAAAAAAACAAACTAAAGACACGTTGGGAAGTTGTTGGGATTCAGAAAGCAAGGACAAATGCCACTCAATGGGAAACATGCAGAGCCCACACACAGTCCTCAATTTCTTTCTCTTTACATGCCAGGCACCAAATATTTAGTTAGCAAAACCTTTTTTTCTTTACACCCATCAGAAATGTTACTGCAGCAGGAAAAATTATTCTGTTCTACAGCTGATCCCAGAGGCCACCTGCTATATTCCTTTTTACTATCTGTTCCTTATATTTCTACTCTAATTTTCATTGATCACCTCTTTTAGGAGTGAAATCTCCATAGGATTCATTAAATATTGGAAAAGGCCTATTTTCCTAGCACTGACACCCTAAAGGCAGTTTATAAAAAGCAAATGAAAAGTAAGGGAGGTGCTGTATTTGATCCACTTATTATAAATGAATACAAGTATTAAATTGTCAAATGTACAAGTTTAGATCCTCTAGCCTTTACAGGGATTTCCTCCCTAACTGAAAGAACAGCAAGTTTAAATTGATTTTGTAGCCAAGAACCACTTTTTGTTGTGGTTTCTACAACAGCTTTAAGGGAAGCTGACTGTACTTAGGAAGGAACTACTAAATGATTGCAGAATACAAATAAAAAGTTACCAAACAAAAGAACAGAGATATTCACACTTTTTCCATATGCTTCACACAGTAAAAATCATTACTAGGAGGAGGGAAAATCTCTCTAATACACTTTCAGTTGCATTTTTTTTTACTTTATAGTCCTTCCTCACTCAGTCTTAAGCCAGAAATAAGACAACATGTCCACTGCTATAAAAGCTCATCTCTTTTTCCTTTGTGCTAGCCAGTTTTTCTGAACCATAAAGTTTCTTCTGTGTATATTACTGGTATGTTAAAAAGAACCAGCTTAGAGCACAAAATAGGAAGGTTTTATCTGAGAAAACAGGATAACATTGTGTAGTTTGATTTTTAAATACCATTTTTTAAATGCCTGCAGCTAGAAAATATTAGTCATATTTAATACTTTTCAGGACAAATTAAAGTCTACCTACACAAGGGAACAGCACTCTATCCAACACTGAGGACATCTGCCTAAATATGTACTCTGTTCTTGAGTTAGAGTCTGGGGGAGAGGTGGCAAGGAAAATTTACAATTTCCATTAAATTCAACCAATGTTTGTAAGAAAAAAAAGGTAAAATTAATTGATTAAATTATTTTTCTAAAGAATGCCTGGCATTACTAAATTCATACTAACACATAAGCTTTTCATAAAGACTTCTTAAAGTATTATAGTCAATTCCTTGAGAAAAAAGCCAGAAATGGAATTTATTAGAACTGTATCTCTACTGCACTAAATTTCAGTATTCCACTTTTGGAAATACAAGAACATAAAAATAAAACCATGCTAAACATGATACCTGGTAAATTTGATTTCTTGTAAAACACACAAAAGTTAACACATACATCACTAAAGCAGTGCTATGGAAAGAATCAGAAGGAGCAAACACATCCATCACTGTTTCTTTATTTCTCTATTAACAAATCTAGAATACATTTGTACTTACAAGAATTTTCAACTGGCATAGAAAATTTTTTACTATGCCAACAGCATTATCATAAATTTATAGTCTGTCTCCTGATATTTTATGGCAAAGGTTTTCAGCAAAAAACAAGGTAACTAAAATATTATTTGTACTAGTAGAATATAATGAATGCTATTATTTGTAATGTTTGACAACTGTTTGACAACCAGACATACCATGTATTGTTATGCAAAGAGATTTTTTTTACACTCTAATATTAGGCTATGATGCAATCAGAATTTCAGCAAGCATTTAATATGTAAGGATCATATAAAATTTTCCCCTTGAATTCTGATTGAGAAAATATCAAGATAAAGCACAAACCTCTTGAAGTTGGGTAGAAATCGTTACTTTTAACAGCAGTGCTTATATTTCAAGTTTCTCTTCATGAAAGCAACAAAAGCAAGCAGGCAAAAAAAAAAACCAAAACATTAACCACTCCTTTGCCAAACTAATTTTTGACATGGGACAGTTAATCAGTCATAAATAAAAAGTTCACTATTTACCAGATGGCAACTTCACCATAAAGGGAAGCTATTTTTGACCATGGCAATTAGTCTTCTCATGTTTCAAACACTAAATTCTATTTTCACATTAATTTTTAAAACTATGTGGCTTTAACTTAAAATAAACTGTACATCAAAAGAATGGAAAATAAACAGCCAGGAACACAATTTGACGAATTGGATTTATTTAGTTTATTTAGCTAAACAGGGTCCATTGGATCTCTTTAATAGGCTGACAGTTGCACTGGGCTGGTTAATAAAACATTCAACACAGTATCTTCAGCCAATATAGAAATGCAAATCCCACCAGAAATATTTTATTCATGAAACAGTAATTTCAGTTACTACCAAAGCAAAAAAAAAAAAAAAAAAAAAAAAAGAAAGAAAGAAAAAAAAGAAACTGGGAGGAAAATGTGGGGGGGGGAGAAGCCGAAGGCACTTGCTTTGCAAACAAACAGCGCCACCCAGTGTCACTCCATGGACAAACACACCGGGACACCTGGAAAAGGTTGGAATTGATCCTTCCCGAGCCAAACCCAACCTTCACTCCATTTTTTATGCTGTCAGTAGCACACGTCTCTCCCTATTTTGCAGTGAAATGCAAACTAGCTTCGCTCTAGCTGGGGAAAATAAAACCAAACCAATAACATGTTAAGGATCTTTAGAGTGCAGTTCTAGTTCGAAAAGCAAATACATTCAAAAGGTGGGGGGTTTTGCTCGGCTTGTTTGATATTTTTCTCATAATCTTTAAGTTTCTAACTCATGATAGAACTCAAATCAAACTGCTACTTAAGTGAGTACAGGTGAGTGATACAATGAAGTGAGAGTGAGATACACTCTGTTCTGCTCCATTCACCACCACGCCCCACACCAATGTTCCAGCTGCAGAACCTTTATTACTGCTGCTATCAAAGGCAGGACAGTGACAGTAGCTTCTTTTTGCATGGCAGGTAGGGGAGTTATCACTGGAGTAAAATAAGAAATCAACGAGAAAGTGGGAAACTATAAAGCCTTTCTCCTTCTGCCCCCCACCAAAACAGCATTGACCTTCTGTATATGAAGTCACTTTACTCAGCAGCTGGCTAGAAGCAATTCTGAGTGGGTATGGCTTCTTCCACTCTCTGCTAGAAACAACAGCAAACATACTTAATTCTACTACTTTGAGAAGTAGAAGTTTTAACAGAAGAACAAACTACTTGGTAAATAGAGAAATTATAGTTCTGTACCTGGGAAAGGCTGGCATCCAGACATGTCTACAAACTGCCAGCATGTTTATTGAAAACAGGAGAGGTGATGTCATGCTGAATTTCTATTAGATGCCTTAAAACATATTTTACAGAAGGATTTAATTCTGTCACAGACCACTTTTCAGCTTAATTTAGTAAGAAACATTGTGTGTGTGAAGGGAGAAAGGAAAGAGGCATGAATGCTTACAGTGGCCTGTATGAGTCAATACACCTTTCATTCACAGCCCCCAGCCAGACACAAGATTATCAGACTCACCAAATCACTTTCTGCAAACACCTTTATTTGTAATCACTCAGCCAAGTCTAGAGCTCCACAAACTGGTTTTTCTTAAAATCATGTGCATCAGCTCCACCACAACTTGCTGAAGGACCAACAAAGAGCATACCACAAAACTCACCAGTCTTAGCCCTCTGTGTTAACAGATGAGCCAGATCTCTGGAGACAGACACAAAATTCCTATGAGTATCAAGGGGAAGTTGGTTGAGAGAAGAATCTAGTTAAGGAATTAGTTTTATTGACATTAAAAATTTGCTGCTTGGCTGCCCTTACCCAGCACGTTATCCCTTCACACACTGTGTTACGACATGCATAACACACTTATTGGTCAAACATGGGAGGACTATTTGTAAGCAATATCTACAGAATTACAAAGCCCAGGAGGTAAGGTGTGTTTCACTAGTCTGGTCTCAGGAAATCTCAGTTAAGATGATCATAACCTTTTAGGTTAATTACACATAAAGCATGTTAACTCCCATCTTTCACACTTTCCTCTAAGGAAAAAGCATCTCATCACTAGTAAATTCCATCATTAAATAAATTTCCTTCCTTCTCTATACTTGCATACAAAACTATAAAAAAAATGCAGTTTAGGCATTGAATGTTACTAAAACAAAAAGAGGAAAAAGAGAACATTCTTCCCTGTATTACTTTTTCCCCATTTAAAAAAGCAGTATCATGAATAAAGTAATTGCAAAATGTCAAATGCCTCCAGCTTCTTCCCCCAAAAACACACCAAGGTGGTAACACAAGTGAAAACAAGTGAAGACAATGTGCAATTTGCCTCTACAGAAAAGAAGTTGGCTGAATGCTCAACTGCAGCCAGGCAGACATATATCACATCAGAAGGTATTAGAAAAAGGAACAGAGGAAAAGAAAACCAGTGCCTCTGTAAGGAGTAGTTTGTGTACAGTGTGGAGGACTGATTACTTGTCTCAAGAAAGTGATGGTATCTATAAAAACAGTAGAGTGAAGGAACTTTTGTTCACAACATGCTTTTTCAAAATTAGTTTGTCAAAGTACACAGTCAGATAATTCGACCCCTTTCTTCTGAAAGTTAATCAGTTCAACCTTGTGCGCCTTAAAACAAATCTTCCACAGCCCTGTTCCAAAGAGCTGTACTACTCACATAGTGAAAACTGATCTGAGTTCAGAGTTTCAAATTTGTCAACAAGATCAAGCGTCACCACAGGCACGTCAACCTGCCCAGGCAGGGTGCTCGTGCATACATGACATGTTCACATGGTGAGCTCCCTGTTTTTAATAACATTGTTACATGTTATTAAATTAATAACACTGTTACATGTTACACGAAGATGCACACACACCAGTCCCACACACGGTTTATGATTTGTAACTACAAAGCAATAAAGCTCTGCTTTATAAACCAAAATAATCCAGCAGCCACAGCTGAGCCTCTAAAGCTTTAGTTCAAAGCAGAGAGCTAGGGAAGACTCTGGTCATAAAGATATAGGCCACTAACTTGTCCTTTGACAAATGTTGTTCATTATGCTCCCAGTATTTGTCTGGATAGGTGACTGAATCTGAAATAAGAGTAGCAGTATTTGCTACTACTAGCCAGAACATAACAGACACAGCTCTAGCAGTTGTCCAGGTGAGCTTCTGGACTCAGGTGGTACTTGAGCATCATACAGGAATAGATAACTTTATCAAATGAAATTCCATGGCTTATCTCCTCAAATGTTTTTAAAGCTTAACAGCAGTTGACATTTTAACAATGATCTTAAACAGAACCTGCAGGAGGTATGAAATGTGAATATATATCTTCACTACTGACTGAACTGAAGCTGTTGTTAAATGTTTAAATGTTTAGTCAAGTTTTATAAAATGTATCTGTCTACTTAATTTCTCCTCCCCCTTTTTCTTTTTTTGCTTTTAAAGGTTATTCTGAAAGTCAGAATAATCAAGATCAGTACCAATTCTGAGAATTTAAAAGGAATGAGCACTGTCCCTTGGACTGATAGCAAATGCTACCTGCTAAATCTACCTCTGTGCTGCTAACAGAACAGGAACAGTTCCTATGCTGCTTCTTTTATTTGATGGTTATTTCTTCTTGTTGAATATACTCACCTCATTTTCAACTGATTATGTAGTATTTGTTTTCGTAATAGGAATATTTCTCTGTATAATGTGGTTTTACTGGATTTTTATATTTCCTCATCTATTTGAATGCCTTACACTTCAGCTGTAAGCTTTTCAGGAGAACGCCTGCCTTTGCTTTTTTCTGTTTTATGTGTCCTGACACTGAGCCAGTACATGGAACGCCTGGAATGGATATAAATGCTAGCAGATAACCATACATTTGCTAAGTTTATATAGTCCCATTTTCACATGGACTGGGATAGACTTAGGTCAAAGTTATGTTTATAAAATATGGAAGCCTTTTACCAGAGAATATCTCCACTGTTTAAAGATCACTGGCTGCTTTCAGGTGACAATTAACAAAAAAATGGTTAATTTGAAAAAATAATCACACCTATAGTCCAGGAGCTTAAAAGACCTTTTCTTTTTTTTCATTCAGAACTTACTTCATGCAAGCAGGCACCATGGACATTCTACATCTGAAAGAGTCAGAAAAAAGTATTTACAAGCTTAGACCACACAATAGTGAGTTAGTAGACGGAGGAAAAAGACCCGCTTGTAGGAAGACTGTTTCAAGTTCCAGGAACTCTTTAGCAGGTGGTGCTAAGACCTGAATCAACCAGGAAAGCACAAGTATGTGTTCTGCAACTCCGCTTGGGGCCACCAGATAGAGCCATCACCACGTACCACGGGCTGTGCAGCCCGGCGAGCGCGGCAGGGCAGGAGCCCTGGACCCCCGCAGGTCCGGGAATGCCGCTTTCCTGATCCATGGGGACCAAAACCCCGCTGTAAAAATGAGGTGCTGGTATATGCTATTGAAAAGGAGATAACAAAACCAAGATTTACATCTGCAAGTTAAAAACAGATCCGTTCTATTTATCAGTTTTACTCTGTTCTGATATGTTTACCACAAGCCTGAAACTTGGCCTTTTAAGATGTATATAGGTGTTTTGCAAAGAAGTGTGACTTTATGCTTGCCCTACTCTTGTATTTCTCCCCAGGCATCTGCTCCTCTCATTGAAGACTGCAGAGCACAGGGGTGAGTAGCAGGAAGCACTGCTGCCTGAAGTCGAGGTGCAATGCTCACTCTGTTGATTTTCCCCATCCATATTCACAGTGCTGTGCTTTCTGAGTACTTTAAAAGGCAAAATTGAGCTATTCTTTTTTTCATTATCACTGTTCCTCTTGAAGAGGGAGGATCAAGATAGTGCAATGTGGCTTTTTCTCCTTGGATATGATTTATTGCAATTAGTGGGTTACAACCACTCATGTGTAATACAGTGCACAGTGTTGACGTCATTGGCTTCACACACACCCCAGGACTGCAGAGCACTGACAGCTAACTGCAGGCATCTCTCAAAACAACAAGGATTAGCAATGACAGGAAATAAATCTCCTATTTGCAACTTGTTCCTATTCGATTACAAAGTTAGAGATAAATACCTCGTGTTTGGAGTAACTTTTTTAAGTACAGCTTAAACCTGTATTTTTCAGAATATACTTCAGCATAGTAAATTGTATAGAAAAAAATCCCTATAAATTCATAAAGATGTCACAGCACATAATAAATAATTTAAAGTGATAGCATTTTGTCATTATTATACATACTGCTTAAGATAAAATAAACTCACCATTTAGATATTAAACATCATAAATAAACCTTAATGTTGTCCATCCTGCAAGTAAAGAGTGGGCAGTCCACACACCTCAGGTTTCCTTCTCCTAACTTTTAAACATGTTGTTATGCTGCTGTTTTCCATAAAAGCTTGGGTGAGGGCAAATTTGCAAGATGCTATAAGGCATAAAAATAACCACAAGGTCAAAATTCATGTTTATTACGATGAATATAAAAGAAAAGTACCAGTGCCAGTTCTGCATTCACTTTATGTTTGAACTTAATGAAAAAGACTGTATATTGAAGAATATAATTTTTGAAATTCATTTAAAATGAAACACATATTTCAAGATGATTGAGAAATGTCTTCTGCTCTGCTTACATGCTAATTCACATGGGAAGAAAGGTCAATCCAAATACAGCAGTATCCACCTGAGATTCCAACTCCATTTATAAAGAACACTTAGCTTTGCAAGCTCACATCTGTGTGCCTTTTAGAAGAGCCAAGAACTTTGACCAGTAAACCTGTAAGCTGATCATAACCCAAAATTGCCAGTATTATTTCTAGTCATCTAGAAATGTGAATAATTTTATAGGTACTTAGATCTGCTTTTTCTATAGGTCTGCTAGGGCTCTTACATAAACTCAGTATGCTTCGCTTACAGTCAAACAGGTCACAACTCATTCAGGACAATATTCAGGCAGAACACTCAAAAGCACTTCCATTTCAGTAAATATTTTAAGTTTCTACCTTTGGGAGCCCTGCAGCTTATACAGTAAAAATAGTATTTCCTTTCCTTCCTCCTCTTTCCTCTTTGAACTCACAACTGAATCATTTTGTTATTTAGTTTCCAACAAGTTGCTATGTGTCTGGATAATAATCCAAAAAGATTCTTAAATCCTCACATACAAACTCAGAAAAATGTTAGTATTTAAAAATGGAACTCTGTAGGGCATATAAGGCATTGTAGGGCATTGTGACAACACTATTTGCTATATAAGTGAGATTTTTTTTCAAGCGTAGTTGCTGTTTTCTTACAGTACTTTGCTCCATCCTTCACATCACTTTTTCTCCTTGATCTTCTGCTGAAGATCTTTGGGTTTGGGGCTGTTTACCCATTATTACTATCTGCTTCTTCCCCTTTCTTGTGTTGCTTTGTTTCTTCACTGTGAGAACACTCTTGCATTCATGTAACTCCCAGTGCTATGATGCATTTCCTCACACTCATTTCTTCTCTTCCACACCGTGTCCAGTTCTGAACTCTCCCATTCGCTACTGCCTGGAAATATGGAAGTACGAATTCCACCATATGCCAGCTTACAGAAATAGGCCAGCATCAAATATATGCTGACAGTAAATTCTCCCACATCTGAGAAGATAAAACAGCATCACTATTGGTCCAGAAGCTGCTCTCTCTGGGAAGCCACTGTTCAGCCATATGCAATTCCTACAGTGGAACAGCACTCCCAAAATTCGGACACAAGTCTTCTTATTCTAACATTCTTCAAACTTTACAAACTGCAAACATCTTCTAGCTAGTACATTTTTGTGCAACTCCTCAACTTGGCAGAAGCACAGAGGAATGACAGTCAGCTGGATTTCTTGGCTGCAGGTATAAACATTGATTCCCCACCCCCTGAAGGATTAAACTGCTGCCAGCAACCTGAGGAAATTCACAGCTCTCTAGTAAATGGAAAATACTGCCACCAGTTATTTCTTTCTCCCTACCCTGGAGGAACTGAGCTGCTGCCAATTAACATAGCTTTTTCCTACGCTTTGCAATCCCTTTGAACTTTTTCAGGATTTTACAGGAAACAGTTTTGTCTCTATGTAAATCTATTCAGTGCAAATCCCCGTCACAAAAAAGGACTGATAACTGTGGCAGAAGCCCCTAGACAAGGGAATCTTGTTAGTTTGCATCCATTACTCAAAAAATGTAGTACTTATAACCAATTTGTACAAAGGCCAAGAAGACTCTAAGTGCAATGGAAAAGAAAACACAGTGAGTAACAAATGAAGTGCACGAGAGAAGCTACATTCAAAAATTCCACGAATTGGAGATTATATGCTTTTCATGTTACTGCCCACATTACTACAAGCTGTCATTCCTTGAGAAACAGGATTAAAAGCTGACTACTTTGCATACATCACGAACACTCACAATGTTTAATGGCAGAGAAAAAACTGAGACCCAAGGCAAGGGGCAGAAGGCTAGAAACTGGAATATTGGTTATGGGATTGCTACAAAAAGAAAAGCTTCTCTCCCCCAGTTTGTTCTTCATCTGTCCACATATACAGCAAGATACTAACAGAACTCATCTCTCATACTAGTCAAAAATACCTCTCATTTGCCCAAATAACTGCATTACTTTAGTTTAAAAATTCTCATAAATGCCTTCTTTATGTAACATGTTAAAAACTCACGAAATCAGCTTCAAGTTTTCCCATTTCTTGTTTGTAGCTTCTCATTCGACTGCTGTACATCCCTCGGCTTTGAGGTGGGATCTCTCGAACTTCAAGTTCCATCTGCTCAAGCTAACAAGTAAAAACAAAGAGCAGACATGTAAATCAAAAGGTTAATTAAAGCAAGAGTGAATTTACCCAAGTTTTCCCCAAATACTAAGAAATATTCCTTCTTTATAAAGAAAAATGCTGTTTATTCTGTAACATATAAAGAATTTATCAAAATCTTTACACAGCCTTAAGCCAACAAACAAGTGACAAAATTAATATTATTGACACTTAGAAGGAATAATTCTAGTCAAACAGTTCTGGATTTCAATTTCAAATGTGATGAATACATTTTATTACAAGAAAATAGTAAAACTGAGGATAAATAATTCCTGCATAGTTCAGAAGAAAGCCTACCTCCATCTAGCTGTGCAGTTTTGGAAAGCCTTGGCTGAAAAATATATTTTATTTATTTATACACACACACATATATATGTAGATGTATATATATAAATGTTTAAAGTTTTATTTACCACCAGTCTCTATGTTTAATAAACTAATCCTTTTTGCTTTAAATACTGCTAACTCAGCAGAATTTCACAAAGCTTGGTTTCCTAAATCTACATCCCAAATCTGTATGTAAGTATATTATATAGCTGAATTTCAGGGTTTAATGACAATACTATTCAAGTTGTACACAGTTGAATGTATCCAAACATCAAAGAGAGAATATATCCTTTAAAAGCTGCTTCTATTTATTCTTGCCATGTAGAATACTAAGGGGCCTGAAACACAACAATATGGCAGAGAGGTACAGAAAATCAAAAGAAGTTATAAACCAGGGCTGCTAATTACCTGCCCATTGGGTCATGAAGCCTCCTCTATATGGTGTTGTCTCTTGAAGAATTCTATTTTGCACAGCTGCAGAATCCCCTACCTGCCTTTTAAAATCTCTCCAAGTTACTTAAAAAAACATAAAAGAAGACCTCTCCTTGGTTGCTGTATTTACTCACCTCCTACTGATCTTGGTTGAGCAATAAGGCATAGGAACAGAAATGCTTTTCAATCAGGGTCCTAAACTGGTTACAGATCTTCACAAGGGACTGCTGGAGTTTATTCCTATGTAATCACTTGCTTACACTTTGAAACTTCATTCTCATATTGTAAGAAAAGCATCTGAATTTAATCAATGGAATTGCCAGATACTTAAAAGTCATTCTGTCTGACCTATTCTGATTATACAAAATGATATTCAATAGTAAACTCTAAAGCAGACTTGAATTAAATGGTCACTAGTGAATTGAAACTCACAAAGCAATTTCTAATTCTACCCAGCTCTTTGGCTCAGGCTTAACTTTCCAAAGGGGTAAATTAAACCAATAGCTGGAATTAATATCTTATTTCTTATCAAGTTCATCACAATATATTTGATCTCAAATGCTCTAGAAACATAGAAAACATTTCTCTCATATATATATATAAAAATTATATGTGAAAGGTCAGAATATTGTAATGAAGTCCAATTCTTACTTATTAGATAAAAATGAAAACATCTCCCAGTGAATACAGAATTTGCATAAACGATCAGACCACAGTCCATGAAATCCAAAATGTTAATTCTAAAGTGTCAGTATTAGTGAGTGTAAGGTCCAAGGAACAACGATGAAACACATATCTTTCAGCTGACCAATATTTAACACCTTGGTTTTCATCATGAGATTAAATGAGTACATATTTCTCATACACAAGCAAGAACAGAGCTAAAATCTACTTTAAGCAAACAAAACATCCTGGCACTTAAATCTCAAAATGTGTAGAAGCTCAAGTTTTCTTCAGAAAACCTACAAGCTCAAACTTCTGTTACTGCCTACGTTCAAAGCTGACACATGCTGGTTTTGGATGAGGTAGAGTTAATTTTCTTCACAATAGCTGGTATGGGGCCGTGTTTTGGATTTGTGCTGAAAACAGCGATAATAACACAGAGATGTTTTCATTATTGCTGAGCAGGGCGTACACAGAGCCAAGGCCTTTTCTGCTTCTCGTACTTCCACACCAGCCAGGAGGCTGGGGGTGCACAAGGAGCTGGGGGGACACAGCCAGGACAGGTGACCCCAACTGACCACAGGGATATTCCAGACCACACGGTATCATGCTCAGCATGTAAAGCTGGGGTAAGAAGAAAGAAGGGGGATGTTCAGAGTGATGGCATTTGTCTTCCCAAGTAACCCTTACACGTGAAGGGGTCTGGCTTTCCTGAGGATGGCAAAATGCCTGCCCACAGGAAAGAGTAAAGGAATTCCTTGTTTTGCTTTGCTTGTCCTGCAACTTTGCTTTCCCTGTTTTAAAGTGTCTTTATCTCAACCCACAAGGTCTCTCGCTTTTACTCTCCCAGTTCTCTCCCCAATCCCAAGGGTGGACAGGGAAGGGCAGGAGGAGTGTGAGTGTCTCTGTGGTGCTGAGTTGGTGGCTGGGGTTGAACCACAACACCACTGTGGTGAAGCTGAGCATTTTGGCACCCAACTCTCAACCAAATTCATAAACTGCATCCTCAAGGCTCCTCTGGAGATTTACCAGGTAGGCTTGCTCCTAACAGCACCCAGCACTGAATACAGAATAAAGCAGAGTAGCCCCTGGTATTTCCATTCAAAAATAAAACAAAGTACTGTAGTGTAGCTGATGTGCTCCACTGAGACCCCAAAATAAGTGTCCCCCTCCCACAGGCACTTTTCCATATGAAATTGCTCTGAACAGCTGCTAGCATTTTATGGAACTTGTAAGCTTTGCTATTTTATTGTGATTCTAAAGTGCTGGAACTAAAATAGAGATTTAATTTTTTTTTTTTTTTGAAGTGTCTAATAAGAATAATCTAGTATTTGCAAAGCTAAATTTACGGGCATTATTAAAAAGGCAAATGTCTAGATAAGAATAACCAACCAACAACAATTTAGTGGTGTCTTTCATTAAACATAAAGGCAAATAACACAGAGAGAGTTTTTTCCTCTTAAAAGCAGAATTTCACTCAAAAATGCTCATTCCAGCTCTTCTAGCACATGCTAGATCTTATGCTCAAGGTTAGCACAACATTCACCTTTCTTAAAAACCTGGTAATAACAACATTCAGATGCTCCACAATGGATGTAGAATGACAGACTTTCTCTACAGAGATCTCTCATTCCACAGCTCTGGCTTGAAAAGGCACTCTGGGAGGCTGAAAGTTTTTGTGTCAGTTCTGCACATAGATCAAATCAGTTACACCAGTGATTTTACCCAAACAAAGCAGACAGTGTTTTAAACAATCACTGGTTAGCGAATGTAAACAAATTATCTCTACAATAATATTTATAATATATGAGAGTGTTATTTCCTAGCCAAATAGGAAATAAAACAAAATCAGCTAATCTCAGCTTTGACTACTCTAGACAATGAAGCAAACCAGTGAATGAAAACTATCAGTAGCAAGGAATTAGGTTTATTTTGATTTTCTGCTGTAGCCTTTAGTTTAAAAGGGGATCATCTTAATCAGCTCTGGTTTTAGCAGGTTTGTTCAAATTGATTTCTAAACCCAAGCCTTGACATTAATCACAAACATGTTAGATAATTGCTTAAAGACAATAACTGAATCTAAATATCTACAACAAAAGCATGAAAGAAAAGACAGTATATTAAATGAAGATGCTAATTAGGATAAAATTACAGATACAGGATTTATTTTTTAATCTTGTAATAAATACAAATTTAGATGATCTTTTTCTGACATAAGGAGAGAAGTAAGGAGCCAATAACTCAATTTCCGCTCCTTCCAATCTACTTTGAGTAGAAATCCAAATCTGAATGACCACCCACGCTATAGCTTCCCTGTACTGCTCTGCTTTTTTGCCATGTCAAATTGTAGTGAAAAGGAGACAAAAAACATTTCTAGATTTCTACTTTCTTTCAGCTGTATGAACATGAAAGTGCCCAAAGGCCTTAATGTATCTTCAGAACATCATGAGGCGGGACAGTAATTTTGCCATGTTTGCCACTGAAAATACCAAATCAGAGAGGTTAGGTGCCTTGTCATCCTCACAGGGTAGAATTGCAGAGAGTCATCCCAAGACCCAGCTTTCCTGGATGCTATTTCCATACTATGGTCTGCAAGACTAATTCTGATTTTGAACCAAAAACACCAGGTATGCCAACAAGCCGTTGACCTGAAAAAGAGAGGCCTCTTTCTACCTTTGCCACTTCAAAAATTAATTTCAATGCTATTTAGTTAATAACCAAATCATTGATTCGTGTTCTTTCCATTATAAGAACGTCTAGGGTAGAAAAACTTATTTCTTTCCCTATCCTAACACTCAGATTATATTTCTGACATTAGGTAGACCAAACTCATTTGCAAGCAATAGACAAAAGCAACTTTAGGGAAGGAACTATTGGCCATGTGGGAAGAAGTCAATCTCAACTGTCACCAACACCTTGGCTCAGTTACTCCACATCTATAAAACTTTATTCTCCATCCAAATAGAAGAGATGACAGGCTGTAATGGGAACAAAAGAAATTTTAAAAAAGTCACAGTTGCTTAAAACGTGTTGCTCATCTCATATTGCTCTCTCCTGTCAGTGTGAACCACTAACTAATGCTTGGTTAACACACTTCTGGGATCAGTGACCCACCCTACCATGGCCCCCTCGTCCTCACCTTCATGCCTCACTTACTAAAAGAGAAAAAAAATTTATTGCTCTAGAAGACGTTCTGACAGAGTAAATCAAGTAGATTCTTGGGTCTTACAAACAAAAAACAAAGTCATGGTGTGTAAATATTTCACTCAGTCCCGAAAGTAAAAGACCTAATCCGCAACTCAAAGCCTGTAACTTTCCATGGACTTACAGCAATTGGGCAAACCTTGCATCGCTGAACCCAAGATTAAAAATGGATATACTCTTACTGGGTATTTCATATTCTCAAATAAGAACTATTTCAAGAATATTATTTTGTTTTCTAATATATTATTGTTAAGTATTTTTAGGGCATGAATGTTAAATGTTACCATTTAGTGATCCTGTTATTTTTGCTAGGAATTTGCAGTTAACATATGAAAAGCCAGAACATACCAGTTCCCTTGCTTCTTCAAGCTGTTTCTCAACATTTGCAACCATCTGCTTCTTCTCATCTGAAATAGAATGGTGAAAATACCAATATAATTGTGCTCTTGCCATGAAAGAAAAATACACCATTTCAAAAGTTTATACGGATCAGCTAAAACTGACTCAAGAGATTTATTCTGTGTGACATTATCACACATGGGGATACCCACATTAGTAATTTTAAAAAAAAGGAGACTGGAGAATCCTGGAAATCTTCTGCTCTGTTATGCAGCATTTGCTAGTTAGGAAAGCACTTCCAGCTGCTCCAGGTGTAGGAGTTATGCCTCAGCTGGCACTTGCTGGGTGTGCACAAATGCATGAGAAGGCACATACATACATTAAATGGAAAAAATTACAGTTTAAGAACAAAGGCTAACCTATTTATTTCCAAAATATGAGATGCACAAAGCCAGGCATCTCACTTAAAATTAATCCAGGTACTGAAGAAAAATTAGGTTTCTACTCCCCTGCTCCTATGCTGGGTCTGTAACTGTTTCATTTGCTTTAACAGAAACAAAATAAAATGCCACAGGAACTACAAGAAAACCACTGTCTTCTGGTAGCAGTAAAAATGCAAAGTAGTAAAAAAATATGAACATTCTTAAAAATTAAAATCAGTTTTAAGTGATCATCATCTGCCAGGTTGCCTAACAGGTCCATGTCCCAGCTGTAGAGACTGACTTCTGACCTGCCTCCAACCATCCATTCACAGGCAGAGAATCCAACAGGAACTGAGGACTGAAATTCAGTGTCACATTATCACAAACACTCCGACTCCTTGACCAAGACTTGGTTTGTTACAGCATGAAAGGGGACTTTCTGAGAAATATTCAGACACTGGATAATAAAAAGTCCCCACATTGCTTAATTACTGTGGCATTAATTAATGGGGTATTCAGGGGTTTCAGTACTACCATTGGCACTGCCTTTTGCCCCTCTCATGGCCGTATCTTCCATCCTTCAGACAGTAAATCCACCCATTGTCTCAATGAAGTTAACACAGCTCTGAACATACAACGCTTTATAACACTGTTCGAAACTAAGAGTATCATGAGTCATCCGTGCTGGTGGTTTGCCTGATGAAGCAGATAAAAAGTGAATTGCACAAAAGTGTCTCCGGTCACAGCTCCTCAGAGATCATGATGGGTAAGTCTACACTGGCACAAGACTTTATCATGTATCTTAAAACGTCAGCTTTCTTTTTTAGTCTGAATTCCTTTGTTTCTCTTCCACATGATCTTTTTGTATCCTGGAACTGACACATTAAAGACCAGAAGGGACTATCTGATGATCTCCTTTGATCCTCTGCATGCCACAAGACACTGAATTTCAAGAGGGGACCACTTTATTAATTACATATAATTTAGCTTGTCACAGGCTGAAATGCCTATCCATCTATCTTTTCCTTTACCTAGCATTCCCTACACTCTTGTTTAAGGAAACATGAACATCACAATCTGTCCTTCCTCAGTTACACACGCTGGAGCTCTGCCAGCAGAGAGGATCAGGTTCAGGATCATCTCTCTTGCAAATCTGGAATTCATGCTGCCATGTCTGGTGGATTCCACTACAGCAGAAGCTGCAGGAAATATTTTTTGTGTAGCACTTTTAGATTTCTGCTAGCAATATATTTCTTTAATTCCCCACCAACTTCTCATGATGGCACCCAAGCCAGAAAATTTAGTGATTTATCTTCTTAAAATAACTAAACCCAAGAGAAAAGAGAATCTGCCACCTTTCCCCCCCACCACATTTCCCTTCTCCTACACAGCATCCCAAAACACCTCTGTTCTTTCCTTCATTTAGAAGCTGGCAAGACAACTGTGGACAAAAATAAACACAGTGGAAGATACAAAATACACAACGTTGTTTTATTGAAGCTGAAATAAAATTTTAAAATATAGCAGCAGAAAATAAATGTACTATAGCAATTTCAGTATTTCCCTGAGTTGGATTACAGTTTCCACAGACATTTAGTACCCTGAAATTTAGGGATATAGACTTGGAGTTTCTTGGAAGGCATTTCATGCTGTGCAAATTCTTGTGATTACAAGAACTATGTAGCACTCCACTGGCCAGTAAGATCTTACCTACTCACAGAGAAATTGAGCTACAGACCTTTGGGAGGGAAAACACAGTACACAGGGAGATCTGGCTGAAAGTGCTCCCATAAAATTGGGGGGCAGAGTGGAGGTATTGAAATGACATCCAATGGTTTAGTTAATTAAACTTTAACCCAACTCCAGATTTTAACATCAACCCAGATTTACCAACACATAATCACCCAGCTGGTGAGCAGAGCAGCTGCTGGGAGTGAGGTCTAGTGATGACAACAGGCCTTTGTTGTTCCTTCAAATACAGATGTATGAGAGGCACATGACAACATCCCAGCACGGCAGCTTTGGAGAAGTATCTTCACAGACTCCCAGGAAAGCAGCTGCCGACCCTCTAGGGCACACAATACCATGCAGTCCACTGAATGGTTTTCAAAGCATTTACTTTCAACTTTAATTTTACTTCCATGGTTAAGTGAAGGAAAGAACTTATTTCACAGTCAGAATCCCCAGAGGAAGGAGGGTACAAAATTCACAGGATGACTTGCTCAGAGGTTGAAAATGAGATGCAAGGGAGTTACTCTGAGTAAAAGAAGCTTGCCACTAATCTAGTGGATCAGGACAAACAAGTTACTATCCAATTAAGGATCCTCATATTACCAACTGTATTAGTCCACCGTGACTTAGTATTCAACATGCCAACTTGATTATTTCTTTAATACACTTCCATCACATGAAATGGAGACATTTTTTTAATAACTTTTTTGTCTTGATTCAGAACTGAAATATCCTTTCAAGAAAAAAACAATGCTCCATCAAATATATCTAAATTTAATTGTTTTCTCCACATTGCTAGACAGAGTGCCCTAAAGATAATATTGTAGGTAGCTTGTATAATTCAACAGGTCAAATTGACAAACTATGGATAAATATAAAGATTGGAAACAAAAGTGTGTTTTTCCTCTGTGTAGGACTGCAAACAAAAATCTGTTCTGTGTTTCTACACAAGGTTGTATCACTTTCTTAAAAGAAACAAGCTTTCACTACATTTTCCTCAGTTCTTTCAGCTTTGCCTTGGTATTAGTCATGCTTTTTGTACCCTAAAATACAGCAGTTACAGAAAGGTGAGAATCTGCCTACAAAGGCAGAAAGTTAACTCAGCACTGGTTTGATCTGACAGCCAATGAAGAGACTGAAAAAAAATGGATCAAGACTGAGAAGTCCCATTGCTTGTGGAATTGCTTCTTTTTATTAGTACATGCTGAGGAAGAGACTGAGTAACAAAGGGCTTCAGTTCACAGACCACTTGTAGATTTTGCTGTGTTGGCTCAGGTGATTTACATGTTCAGCACTGCCAGAAGTTACTGTCCAACAGCAGAGATAAATGGAACAATACACACGTTTCTGTCTGAGTTATAAACCTGTGTTCTAGAAGCATAACACAATGAGCCAGACCTGAAATGGAGACAGTAAGCTTCAGTACAGGGGTACAACAGAAGACTAAAGGTGGGACTTTCTTCAGCTAAACCTGTTAGAGACTGAAACACAATGTTTTGATTGCCCAGTAGAAAATGCAGGTATCAAGTATCAGAAGAATGGCAGCACTCTAGTTTAAAACCATCACAGCCCAGAGTCTATTGTGCTAGGAATAGACTAAGTATCACCATTTGTGCTGGTAAAACTCTCTTTCACATCAAGCAATCAAATTTTGATAAATTTTTGGTCCAATCACAAGACAGATGTTTCTCTGAAATGCCAAGGAACATTAATAAAACACATCAGTCAATTATCTTCATTCTTCAAAGACCCGCAGCAGCATCACAGAAAATCTATTTAAAAGGCATTTCTCTATTTATAACACTTTCTTTAATCCTCCAGATGATGTCTGCCTTAACAGAAGACGCTTCTTCCCAAGATGTTCTATTGTCCCTGCTGCTTATTGTTTCTGTAGTATCAGAGAGCCTTTGTTACATTTCTTGCTGAACTATTTATGCATTTGTGACAGCGGAATTGTTTGCTGAGCCATTATCCTGCTAGAACACAAGACATCACATCCTGACAACACAGAATACAGGAATGTTGCAAAAACAATTAACCGGTATTTCTCCAAGTCAACCGAGCAGGAAGCTTACAGCAGGTCCATCTTGAGCAGCACAGGGAAACAAACCAGTCACTAGACTTCAGGAGATCTCTTTGTATTATGCAGAACAGCACAAGTCCTTACACCTTTCATCCTGCTTCTTCCAGCGTGGAGGAAGAAGGCCATCAGCAATCTGTCTCAAATCACTGCTGCTCCAAACTGTCACCTCACATCCCCCTCCCACCTCACAGTCCTCTTTCTGAGGCTCTCCCAGCCATCTCCACAAGAACTAACTGGAACTTCTGGTGATGAAGAAACAGATCTTGCAAATATTCCTATTAAGAAACAAGGGAAAAATGTGTATTTAAAATATTTCTGATTAAAGTATTCAGCACAGTCAGAGTTTATTTTTCCCAGGTGGTCAAAAGCCTCTATTAGCTAAGTCTGCAGTTTGTTTTGAAGTCATAGAAAATATTTTTGTCTGATGAAAGACAGAATAGCCCCAAAAACAGAAGTAAAGCCTCAGCTGTCAATGCACTGGGCAAGAAGCAGCTATAATGAAAGTCAGTCTGAACCATGTATCACCAGCCTCAAATCCCAACATGGAAAAGTCACCTCTTAATAAAAAAATAAATTGTGTTATTTAGACTCCATTTAGCCCAGTACTGGTCCTGCAGGGAACATGTATTCTTTCTCCTCTGAGAGATGGTAAATTCTAGAAAAAGCAACCTTCTTATGGTCACATAAAAGAATGATGATTTCAAAGCCTGCTGCTTCTAGGCTATGGCACTGTTAAAGCCAGTACTCTTTAAACATGTGGCATGTAAGCTCAAAAGTCTTTCTAAGTGAATAAGGGAGACTGATTAAGCACAGGATTATGGAAATCCACTACTACTAAGGAGAATATTCTTCCTACTATTGAACAGACTTCCAAAATCTATACAGTTAGGAACTTAAATCTCTATTATTTACTATTAGGAAATTAAACTTCTCTTCTTTTTCCATAAATCAGTGTAGCACTATTGATTTTCAGAAAGGAGTCAATAGTGTATTTATAATGTCTCCCTGTTCCTCTAAGAGGTCCTTAAATTTACTGTTTAAAAGTGAAGAACCCTTTGTGCATTCTCTCAGTAAATTTTTCTAGTGCACATTTACAGGTTAAATATAATTTATGAGCAGATTAAATGACACTAATTCTAAATTTCAATCCCAGGAACTCTTTGATTCTCTCCCTTCTTCATATTGTAAGTTTCCATTAGAAAATAGACAAAGTTTTTCACCTCAGCTGCAGCTTCTTGAAAATTATATCCCTGTGTCTTTTCTGTTAAGATCAAGAGCAAAACACCTTTGCTAAGCCAAGGAAAAGGCACAGTTTCCTGTCCTTTAACCATGGAACTGAACCCAATTTTTTCAGAAGACTTTCTAACTTGCTAAGAATAGAATTGGACATAACCTTCCAGAATCAAAGAGGTTTTTACTCAAAATCCCCTAAGACCACACATTTTGGTTGACTACCTACCTCAAATCCTGTTTAGAGTCACTACTTCACGATGCATTTCCCACTCTAAAAGTAGGATGTTATTTTTTTGTCCTTTAGTCATACAGAAAACTGACATACCATTTAGCATGTGTTTATTTCCTCCTTATACAGTATCCACTCCTATGGTGTAAGTTTCCTAAAGGTTTGGGAAATGTGCGTTAGAGGCAGAAAGAGGGGCAGATGACAAAACCACGACTGTCACCTTCCCTCTGTCTTACACTCAGACCCCTCTACTGGGGCACTGATTCGTATGTGCTGGGAGATTCAGCTGGGCTGATGAATGAGATTATAATTTTTACCTTTCTACTCTAACACTCTTACAGACAAAATTGGCTCTGTTGCAGGGACACGTCACGAATCAGACCACGAACACTGCAGGCTCCTGACAAACACATTAAAGCAAATTAACACTGATTCCTTTTGAATCTGCTCCTGCATGTGAGTCACCCCAGTCAATTACCCAAATCAAACGTACGAACAGGAAGCAGCAAAAACAAAGATTCGGATTAAATCACGCGCAAAATCGGTCTATGCCACAGGAAAAGGGCCTGGTTTCCATCACTGATGTCGAGGCAAGACCACAATAAACAGCATCCAGCAGCAAGGATGGCACAGGGAACACCCCCCATCTCTGCTCAGCTGCACTGGCGTAACCTCGCGTGTCCCCACAGCGGGGCAGAAGGCAAGGGCTGATCCTCACAGGTGACCAGCAAACAATTTTCTTATTGAAGAGTATTCTGAGCACATCTCATGAGACAACGCGCGGCTCGGACAGAGCCGGGGCGGGGAGGTGGACCCCGATGCTGCTGTGGGACGAGCGAGGACACACATTCGGGTGCCGGGACACCGAGACCTCGCCAAAAACACACCGGCCCCTCCCGCCCCCACCGCGAGCGCTGGGAACGCGGCGGCTCCGGGGCCGGAGCGGTTCCCACTCAGGAGCCCCCCGGGCCTGCGGATCGAGTGCCGCAGGGGCGGGGAGCAGCCGCTCACCTCCTACCAGCTTGGGCACCTTGCCGATGCGGCCGGTGATGTCTGCCGTGAGCACGGCGAAGTCCTGCTCGTAGCTCTCGAAGTCCGCGGACATCGCGGCGGTGCCGGAGCCCCGGCCGACACCGCTCCGCGCCGCTTCCGCGTTCCGCCACCGCCAAACGCGCCCCGCCCGCCCCTGCCCGCCTCGCCGCAGGTTCCGCCGGTGCTCAGGTGCTTCAACCGGCACGGGTTTAGAGCGGCGCGGCTTTAACCCGGGCCGGCCTGGCGTGCGGGGTCGCGCTGTTCCGCAGCGATGGGTCACTGCCGCACCGCAGCGATGGGTCACTGCCGCTCCGCAGCGATGGGTCACTGCCGCTCCGCAACTCCGCGGCGCTGTAACCTGCAGGGACGCTGCTGCCGCGCTGGCTGTTTCCCGGCGGGCCCGTATTGAGTGCGCACCGCGGGCGGGCGGTGGCGGCGCGGGCCCCGCTCCCCACGCCGCTCCTCCCCTTCCCTTCCCTGCCCTGCCCTTCCCATCCCTTCCCACTGCCGGCGCTTCCCGCCCTGCCCTCGCCAGCCGGCGGGAGCCATGCACGGCGGCGGCGGCGGCGGGGCAGCGGCGGGCGGGCGGCGGTAGCGGGGATGGCGGTGCCGGGCGCGCTGGGGCGGGCGCGCCGCCTGTGCCACTGGGGCCCGGCGGTGGCGCTGGCCGTGGTGGCCGTGTGCTCCGCCACCGCCATGGCCGACGCCGCGCTCTGGTACTGGCCCCTCGACACGGCCGGCGGCAGCGTCAACTTCATCATGCTCCTCAACTGGACCGTCATGATCCTCTACAACTACTTCAGCGCCATGTTCGTGGGGCCCGGGTACGTCCCGCTGGGGTGGACGCCGGTAAGCGCTGCCGTGGGGCCGCCGGGGCTGGGCTCTCCCGCGGGCACAGTGGCACAAACCGCGGGCCTTTCCGTGCCACCTCTGTCCCCTAAAAACGCTCCGGGCTCCCAGGCCACTCCTCCCTCCTTATCTTGTTTCGAAATCTTCTCTTTCCGCTTCTTCTCTTCCCTCCCCTCCCGCCCCGCTCTTAGTTGCTGCTTCTCCCATCGCACCCAGTCCGCTCTCTGTGTTTTGTAGGGGCTTCTCAAAGCAAAAAAAAAAAAAACAGGAAACAAGTAGTGTTAGCAACACTTGAGAACTTCAGGATTATCTGCACTCTCCTGCAGACACTTGTACTGGAGGCTTTGCTGCCAGCAGTAACAATTACAAGAAATTAATTCAGACTCTTTTTTTCTTTTTTTTATGTGAGCCTGAAAATTACGTGTTAATCTTATGCTTAATGCAGTACAAGATGGAAATTTACCTTTCCTGTGCTTAAGTAATCCCTTGGAAGAGGGAGTAGCAAAGGACCAGAATGATACAGGTTCAGTGTCTCAAGGCAGCTGCCCAGAATTTTGTGTTCTAGCGGCACAAAAAAAAGTTTTGTAATAGTTACATTTCTACTTGTGGAATATTACTCGGGACAGAGTCTATTCAGAAGAGAATCCTGATGTAGTCTTAGCAGAACAACTGGGTATTCCACTTAGTGAAGGGAAGATTTTGGCCTTGATTACTACTGGCCATCAACAGGTGTCTCTGTCTCTCATCTTGCTGTAGTTAGTGTGTGTGTGCAAGAGAGATTATGGGAGATAGATGAACATTAATGCTTACTAGTACTGTATCTTAGTAGTAACCCTACACTGGCTTTTGGAATTAAATGGAGAGACAAGGGGCACAAGGTTGTTGTTTGTTTTAGTTGTAAATGCCTCATGCTAATTTTTAGTCTCAGAACTTGACTATGAAATCCTTCTTGTATGGTTGATCTTGCTGACTGAAGAACTTTTTCTTTTAGCAGCCAGCAGTATCAACAGTGGGAGATGGCTGTGTTGATAGCCAGATTAGCTAAGACATTATTTCATTTTGGTTTTAAATCTCTTTGCCACCTACCTTTAAATAGTGTTGGACTGTGAAACTCACCCTTTTAGAAGAAATCAGATGTGCTCAGGTTAGGAAAATGCCGAGATATGCGCTGCTAGTGAAGTTATGTATACATCTAACACGTCTATTCTTCTGTTTAAAGGAAAAATCTCAGGATTGCATGTATCTCCAATACTGTAAAGTGTGTCAGTCTTACAAGGCACCTCGTTCACACCACTGTCGAAAGTGTAACAGGTACTGTCTTTCTTTAAAATTGTTTAAAGTCCATATTAAGGCAGCTTAAAAATCTAATCATAGGCTATTACCATAATTTGTTCTTTCAGAAGTTGTATTGTGCTTTTTTTAAAAAGCTTCCATGTGAACACTATACCCGTTACAAATATTTCCACTTTGTAGTTGTATGATTTCTATACAGTTTTACTGTGTTTTGGTTTAATCAATAGATATCTTTAACATTTTTTTATAGCTTGAAATCACTTTCTCCTAAGAACTTCTTGACGCTACTAATAAAACAATGCAGTCCTGCTTCAGGGACGTGAGTGTGTGTAAATACCTAAAAGTCTTTGAGTCTTTTTTAAGTTCTGAGTCCAAACATTCACCTGATGAGGGAGTAGAAAAATCTGTTCTTTCCTCTTTCCAAAAGTGAGTTAAACGTTGATTTGAGTGGAAATTTTATGCTATTCTTTACTCTTCACTAAAGAAGGTTTTTGTTTTGAGGGGAATCTGCATGTTAAGTGAGGCAGTAAACCTTTTTTAGGTCAATTTCAGAAGTTTGTACTTTGTTATCTTCCAACAGACTTGTTCTGATACAAAAGATGCTTTTATTATAAATAGCTGCAGTGGAATTTGGTGCAGCTTGCAAAAATCAAGGCACTTCAGCTGTCTGCAGTCCAGGCTGTGGTTGCATTTATCTTGGGTTTACAGGGCAGGTCGTCCTGTGAAGAATTGTTAAAGAGTGGGGTAAAAGGATATTGCAACATACGTGTTCATTTGTTATTTCTATAAACACACTGTGTTTTTAGGAAGTTGAAACTCTAGATCTGTGCTGTCATTTGGCTGCATCATCTCCAGATGTAAAATTTGAGGCTCCTTTCCTTGAGTGACAGTCTTCACACTGAGGACTGATCACTTAGGTGGTCACTTACTTTTGCACTTGTTAAGCTAATTTGGGATGTGAACAAATCTTGCAACAGGTGGGGTTTTTTGTACCTGTAAGCTACACCAAAATAACCAGCTTTAGGTTGAATGCAAGAGTGTCTCTAGGGTGTTTACACTTGTTAAATATATTTTAAAAAGGATTTTCAGTGGTGTAAGGTCAATACACAAGTTGAGGAAGCTTTCAGTGTTTACTCCTGAAATAAAGAGGCACTAACACACTTGTATCTGTGTAACTTTAAATATTTTTTCTGCAGATAGTTCACAGGGAATTTGATATTTCCTTTATTTTTCTGGTGTGCTTATTTAAAAAAATGAGCAATAATACTAGTGCTTAATTATCGTGATGATAGTTCTTACAGGTCCTATACTATGGCTCTGTCTCCTGGCTCTGGAATATGCTGCTTTTTAACAACTAGCAAGTTTGAGTAAAGAGAAGGACAGATAACTAGGAAGGGTAGGACCTGGAAGCACTTTTTATTTGCTTTCTTTCATTTTACAGCATGGAAATAAAATTCTGAATAGCAACAAAAGAAGAAACTACTGTGTTGGTCTGTTGGAAATTGGTGGGTTTAGATGAATGAATGGTGTTTGAATAACAGAAAGTTAGCTGTCCCTTGAGCTTTTTGAAAAATGTGTCCTTTATATTAATCAATATTTATTATTCACAGATGCGTCATGAAGATGGATCACCATTGTCCTTGGATCAACAACTGTTGTGGATACCAGAATCATGCATCTTTCACTCTGTTTCTCCTCTTAGCTCCACTGGGATGCATTCACGCTTCTTTCATATTTGTTATGACTATGTACACTCAGCTTTACAACAGAGTAAGAAAACGTAATTGAATGCTTAAAGTATTACTTAAGTCAGATGTGTAAGTTATCTCTGGAAGAACGAGATAATTTGATTTTCTGAGAGCAGCACTTGGAGTTCCTTGCTGTTGTTTCAACATGTGCTCTTAGTTCTGCTCTCTACCTATGAGAAGTATATATATTAATTGGAGGAGGATTCAGGGAAAGTTGTATCTGTTTTCATTCCTTTTTTTCCCCTGTTGCTTGTCATAATCACAGAGAGTTTCCTGGTGCTTTACATTGTCTTCAGACAATTTCTGAGTAGCACTTTATACAGAGAGGGACAGGTTGTGTTGTGACTGTCACAGAAACTCGCTGCTATTTATTTCCAACACACAAGTTAGATGCTATTTATTGTCTTTTGCTTGCCACTTTTTTACAGTTGTGTCCATTTCTTCAGTGAAAGAAAAGTACATTATTTTGGGGACTAAAATTAAATGTTAGTTTGTGTTTTTGAAGTGGAAAACTTTACCTGTAGCAACAATGAGCAAAGGTTGTTCTGCAACACACCCCTTATCTCAGATCCATGGTTACGATTCTGAGCTTTGATTTCAGCCTTTGTGGCTGCACTGAAGAGCTTGATAACATGAGCTGAGTGTAACAGATGAAGTTGGGTTTGTAACAGCTGAGTGCAGAGTGACAGTGTTGAGAACTGCTATCTGCCAAAGCTTTCACAGGAAAACCTGTAGCATTTCCACAGAAAATGGGTACTGTTCCATGCAAACGTTGTCTGTCTGGCACTGATGAATGCGTTTTTGTTAACATGCCGGAGTCCAGATATTTTTTGCTGATTTTGGGCCTGCAGAGCTGGCAAGATGGTATTTGTGGTTTCACTTTCCATCTCAAAGGTCTCCATCTAGCAAAAAAAACATGCTGATGAAGACAAAAGAAAAATCTTTTCAACTTTTTTTTTTTAAAATTACTCCACTTGCATTATAAACCTGTCAGAAGTTGGACACTTACCTTCAGAGCCAGATTCCTTCTTGCTATCTTGCTTTGTTTCAGCATTTGAAATGTTCTAGACCTGAATGATATTTTCCCTTTGCAGATATCTTTTGGGTGGAGTTCTGTGAAGATTGACATGAGTGCAGCCAAAAGAGACCCTCGACCCATTATTCCCTTTGGACTGTCTGCATTTGCTGCATCTTTATTTGCCTTAGGACTGGCATTAGGAACAACTATTGCTGTTGGTATGCTGTTTATTATCCAGGTAATGTTAAGGTTCTGTTACAAAGAAGTTAAAAGTTTTAAGGTTTGCCTTCTTGTGTAGCAGAAACTGAATTCGGGATTGAGATAGGAACAGTTGTTTAGAGCTTATGTTGCTGTCTAACTTTTCCAGGGGTTTATGAAGCTTTATCCCAGCTTCTCTGGTTGTTACCACAATTTTTTTTCCATTATTTTTCATGGGAGAACTTGGAGGTGAAAATCTAATGAACTAAAGCAAACATAAGACAGACTTCATAAACTCTGGAAAAGGCAAAATACTTGTTCCTGTCTCTGAAAATAGGTATAAATGTTTCTTAAAATGTTATGTTCCTAAACATAAATGATATGTTTCTTAAAATGTTGTAGATCTTTGGAAGGAATCAAAAACATTTTAAGCATAAACTGAAATACTATGTTATACTGACTTAAGTATATAATTCTGGAGCCTGTATCTCTGCTGAGTGTTAATTTTTAACATTTTATATTTGAGTTAAGTCTATGAAAGTTGCTTTGGTTTTTAAAACAGATTTAGTTTAAGTGAAGTTTTCTTTACATAGCTGATATATTACTGCAGAAAATAAATGCTAATTGCACCTGTCACATTTATTTTAGATGAAAGTAATTTTGACAAATAAAACTTCAATCGAGTCCTGGATTGAAGAAAAGGTAAGCTCTTATTATACTATTCTTGTATGGTTACAGAGTTTATTCTCCATATTTATTAGTTTTTTGTTTCACCTCTCTGGATTTAAACCAAAGGTGTCATTTCAATTCACCACTGACTTAACACCTACAACCAGCATTTCCCTTACTCTGTCTCTGAAATTCAGTGAAAGAGATGAGAAATCATGTAAATGCATAATTTTCTTTTCTTTTTTTGTTTGGAGGAGTTTGTTGAACCTAGAATAATATTTGCTTTGAAGAGACTTTGCTTATCCACTTGAAACATGTGGGTGTTTTCATCTGAAACTTGAGTTGTCTTTGTCATTATACCTACCTGTGTCTTTAATTGTCCACCTCAGTGACCTATTCTGTGACATCTTTTGGATCATGGTTTTCCTCATTTCTTAATTTGGATTTTCCTCGATTTAGGAAGATTTTAATTGATTTTGCAGAAGTACTAGAAAATACCTAGTCTCTTTGCCTTTAAATTTATCTTTGATTGCCTTATCTTTATGAAAATTTTCACAAGAATTTTCATGAGAAATACAGTCAAGCAGTAGAAGCTCTAAATTTAGAGGAAGCAAAACTGACTCAGTGCTACCATGTTATTTTGTGTAAGTCCACAAACATTTCATGAATGTCTTATCGTCTTTCTTTTATTCTGTGTGTCAAAATTACCATGAGAATCTCGACTGTGTATAAGTACTGAAGTGTTGTAATACTGGCTCTTTTCACAGCATCTTGCTGGATCCTAAGTCCTGGTAGACCCTTGAATAATGGGACAATTGAACATAAATGAAAGAAATTCCTGTTACAACTGTATAGTAGAATTTGGAATAATATGTTCAAATTTTTACTGTAAAACACAGGCTGCTAATATGTCCCTTCTCATAACTGAGCATGGACTGTAGTACCTAAGTATTTATTAAAATGGCTTTATTGCAACAGAGGACACTCTTCTGTGGCTGCTCCACTAGATGTCATTGGTACTGTGGGAGTGTAAAGCTCGTGACTGGAATGTGGGCGAACCAGAGCACGTCTGTGTGTGCTGTTCTTAGGGGTGGAATTGGCACCACCCTTGTTGAATTGTACTCGTGATCATTGATCAAAGAACCCTGAGCTGTGGAAGCTTTTGTAGGTAACTGAGAAATAGTCAGGCATTGGTTCTTAACAAAAAGCCATAAAATCCGAGCGTGGAGTGGATTATCAGTGTAGTCAGTTGACTCTGTTGTTTCAGAGTAAGTGGGGCGTGACGGGGATGGGGGACACTCAAACCAGACATACTTTTAAATGCCATGATTGTTACGAGTAGTTTGAAAAGCCTGGGTTAGTATAGCAGGAATTAACTGCTCTTGCCTCAAAATGTTTGCCTTTAGCTCTCATGGACCCATACAGGGCTTATGACCTGGCCTTCTTCATATTTGCTGCTTGATTGCAGTTCGTAGGGTAAGTTTTTATGTACTGCATTTCTTAATTGTTTTTTAGGCCAAAGACAGAATCCAGTACTACCAAACGGGTGAGACCTTTATTTTTCCCTATGATACGGGAAGTAAATGGAAGAACTTCAAGCAAGTGTTTACATGGTCTGGGATTCCTGAGGGAGACGGCCTGGACTGGCCGGTTAGAGATGGGTGTCATCAATACACTTTGACGGTAATTGATCTTCAATGATATCTCAGGTTAATTCTCCCCACTATCCAGTTGTCTGCTTTGCTTTGCAATTACAGAATAGCTTTTTAAATAACTAAAACAAACTGGCTAGAAATATATATGCAGTGTTCTGTTGAATGTTTTCGCATTTTTGATAGACTAAAACTTACATTTTTGTGAGTGCTTTTAAATACTAACACTATTTTCTATGTTTGTTGAATGGTTTCAATACCTGACTTCATTTTGCGTTTAACACACAAGTCCTTTTAAACTAAACATTGCCTAAATTTCTATTTATAATCATTTGTAGATAGAGCAACTGAAACAGAAAGCAGACAAGCGAGTAAGAAGTGTAAGTATTTGTGAAGTTTGATCTGAAATGACTTTGAAGTATCAGTATAAACATGTAATTAATTGCTGTCTGTTTCTTTCTTAATTTCTTAATTTCTTAACTTTAAATTTAGCAATTAAATTAAGACTTTTCCACACAAACAATGCATAGGAACCTCTGCTTAATTCAACTTGGCCTTTAGCCCCTTTGCATTGGCTTCTTAGTTTCCATATGGGAAGAAATGTGATAATAAAGATGACTGTGCCTCATTGTTAAGCAGTTAATTTAAAATTTAGGGTCCCTTTGACAGCCACTGTCATTATGCTCAAGTCTGATAATATGCTTGAATTTATTTTTTTGGTAGGAAACTTATCAGCGAGACCACAACCCCTTAAAATAATCTGTTGCTGTGTTCTGTTAAAATCTGTAGGTTCGGTATCGAGCCATAGAAGATTACAGTGGTGTCTGCTGCCCTGTGACTAAAGGTGTTAAAACATTCTTCACAACACCGTGCACTGAAGAACCCAGAATTGCACTGAGTAAAGGGGATCTGATTTTAGCCACAAGAGGCTTAAAGTTAGTGGCCCCACACCTTTATGTTTGGTTAAAAGAAATATCAGGATGAGTTCTGGCCTCTAACCACCTGTTACGCTTCCTTCCCCAGACACTGGATGTATGGTGAGAAGATTCTCGACTCAGCTGCTGATGGTATGAAGCAGTTATTTTTGCTTTCTCTGCTGAAAACTGCAAATCAATTTTATAGCTGTCTGGAAATGTAGCCAATATTATATGTTTGTTTTTCAAAATGTATAATGATGACCTTACTTGCATTAGCTTCTCTGCACTCTAAAACCACATCCACAGTTTTTACTCTATACATCTGATAGACTTCCCAGTTTTGAGTAACATTAAATGACTGTCAGACTGACAGAACACTCCTCTAGTAGTTTACTGGAAGTCAAATGGGAAGGGGGACACTTCATATTCTAGGAAAAAGTTAGACTTTTAGACTCTAAAGAGATTAATGACTTTTTTGATATTTAAGACAGACCACCATTTAAATACACCAGGTTTCTTATCTACACACCCTGCATAACTATAAGACTAGGATTAATTTGTATATCTTAAAAACAAGGAGATATTATGTCTTTGGTTTGGAATAATTTCCAAAGACTTTGACGTGCACTTATAAAATTAACAATTACATGTGTTGAAGATGTTAAAGCCTCCTGTTTATCTGCAGAGTATCAATATCACAACCACCTGCATTGCAGCTTTTACATTTTTTTTTACTTCAGACCTCTTGCTTTGGACTGAAGTAAAATTTTACCTGCCAGATGCTGTGTTGGATTCTGTTGTCTCCTCAAGTAATTGTTAATTTATTACACGTACATTCCATGTTGGCAAAAGTGAGGCTGCCAGCAGTCAGTACACTGACAGTGTCCATGCTTTTTGTGGGAGGTCTGAGACCTCTATGGGCTGGAAGTGCTTTGGCAGCTCACTCCATGAATTCCTTCAAACATCAAATCTAAATGAGCGTGGTAATAGTTTGTATTGTGTTACTTATTGTGAAGATTAGCAGACATATCTGCTATATTGAATGTTTTTTTGGTTGGTTTTTTTTTTAATCAGGTGGAATGTGGTCTGGGTGGGGAATGGTGAATACGGAGAGGCTGGATTAAAATTCAGAATAACATTGACATTTTGGAGAACAAGACTTCAAAAATAGGATGAGATTTGTTAGGAATGTATAGCAAAATGGTATAAGTAAGCAGGAATAACAAACTGCACTATAACAAGATGGCAAAATGAATGATTAAGTAGCAGTTCTTCTGTGGAAAAAGGACTCAATTATAATCTTAAGATGAGTCAACACTCTCCAAAAAGAAAAAAGCATATAGCTTCCCAGATGCATGAAATAATCCTTCAGCATTGGCAGAGACTCAGCTGAAATACTGCAAGTAAAAGCAGTTGCTGCATCTCAAGAAAGCATAAGATCAGCTATAAAGGGTTGAGAGGAAAACCATGAGAATAATTAGAATAATAGAAAATGTGACTTACAAGGTGAAGCTGAAACAATTGGGATGGCTTACCTGGAGAGGAGTAGGAGATATAGAGCCCAAGGTATCTACAAATAGTCATCAACTGCATGAAAGTCTGTGGTAGAGAAGTTTATCTGCTTCCTCTGTCCCTGGTGTGTAGAAAGAGGACTTGTGAACCTGATTTATAGATAGAAAGATTAAGATAGGGTATTAGAATGAATTTTTCTCAAGGAAGGTAGAGGACTGGAAAACTTTGGAGATATCTGAAAACATTTTAGGTAGTGGGAAAGAATCAATGCATCATCAGGCAATGGTGTCAGGAATGACTTAGATGTTCTGTCTTACACAAGAAAATAACTTACTGCTTGATGTCTCTTCCACTGGGTCATGTGTTTTTCCAAGTTAATGCAAATTTTCATGTCTTAAGGTGGAATAAGAGAACGAGGCTGGTTCCCTAGGAAGTGTGTGGAAAAATGCCAGTATGACTCTGAAACGGATCAACCAGTGGATGGAGAGAAGAAAAACAGATAGCCTTCTAATTTTTTTAGCTATGAAATGGAATTTTTACTTCAGACCACAATCCTTTACTTGAAATTTTCTGTATATTACTTTAGATTTATGCAATGAATATGATAGGATGAGGTTTTCTTTTCCTCACAGCTGAAAGGTTGGATATGCCTGTGCCATGGTTTGCATACTTTTTAAACAATAAATAATTGAAGAAGCCATTCAGTGGATTGCCTTCAAGATGCATCTTTTTCATCACAAGTCAGGATTTTTTTTTTTTTTTTTCATTTTGCTGTTTAAATTGCATTCTGAGGGTTCATTTGTTAGGGTTTTTTCCCTCGGTCGCATCTGATTGTGATGCGTGCTGCTTATCTTTTGTATTTCTCTGAAGCTGCCCCTGAAAATCACAAAATAAACATCTGATTCAAATTCCAGATAAAATTTGTTATTACCTGTGGCTTTTAATTATGTGAATTGTCCACCTCAAATAAATGATACATTCATATTCACTTGTGGATTAATTGTTCTTAGACCTAGAAGAACTTGTTTATGGACATGGGAATGTGAACTGACTGGGAAGTAAAGATTTCACCATTGTAAGTTGTCTTTCAAGCTTAGAAAGATTTCTGTTCTTGGGATAAGAATATTCTATGCTTTTAATGGCAAAAAATACAGCCAGCACTCTCTGCTCCTTTTGAAATCTGAACCTGTACCCAAGAGACTAGAGTTCTTATTCTATCCTGGAGGGAAAGGAAGCAGTAGCCAAGAATGAAAATGGTTGCTGCTAGTGATTAACACCTGTCTTGGAGCATTTTCATTTAGCATCTGGTATGGATTATTAGCAGGAAGACCTTAAATTGCAGTACCATGTACCAGCTGAAGTCTTTCTAAATGTCTCCAAAATGCAGCTCTCACATATTTAGTGTAGTTGCATGCTACACACATTGAGAGTTTTTGCAGGTTACTGTTTTAAGCAAACAACTGGTTTATCTCTACCTACTTGAGTTGTCTCAGACAGATGAACATTTCTTAGACGGTACTAAGTGCATATAGAAATCACTACATAGAGACAATCCAGCATTACTCCTGTATGCTCCTACTCAGATGCTATTTGCAGCAGAAAGCAGCTTTTTAGTTACCTCCCATCCTACTGGGTATTAGTGCTGACAGTGAGCCATAGTCCTGGGCTGTTTCTGAGCTGTGGCAAGGGAGAGCTACTGTTCAGTTTCACTAGTTTGCAAGAAGGTAATTTGCCTTATTTTCCAGAAGCAGGCTTCATTAGAGGTGTAGGAGTATATCATACTCCTAGTTTCTTTACTAGCAAGGATGTAGCTGCTTTGGAATATGAGCAGGAATTAATATGAAAACCCCCAAACCACAGGGAATACTCAATCTCAACTGATTCTGACCAGTGTCTGTAGTCTAGAACCAAATACTAGAAAAAGAACCTTCTCTACCAGCTGAAAAAGCTGGCAGCTCAGGGACCTCTTGAACTTGAATTAAATGTGCATTTCAGGCAGCCTGTTCCACCACCAAATAATGAAAATTTTGTTTTCTGCCTCCAGTCTGAAGAGATGGTCCTTTATGACACCACTGACTGTGCCAAGTACCTCAGTTCTTAGTGAGGAAGGGCCTAGGTTACCATATACAACAAGCTGTGCAAAAGACTAGCCTTGGTATTTTTATGCTTGGAACTTTGAGGTGGTTGCCAACAGTAAAAGAAATAAATGATGAAAAGCTTTAATCCAGGTCTCTTAAGAGTTGAGCAAATACGAGCTAGTGATCTCTCATACTTTTCAGATGCAAAGTAACAACCAGGAAGGAAAAAAATAAAACTTCCCATGCTAAGATGCCAGTGATTTGCAGGCTATTTAGCTTTCACAACTGAGTTGCCTACGGCATTAGAAAATGATTCTAGAGCTGTCTTGAGAGTATGGATGGAAGTAAGAACCTCATTAAAGCCAAATTATGAATTACGAGTCAGTATTTGAACACTTTCTGTCTGGGTCAGGAACAGTAAAGACTAACAAGGAATTCCTAAGTTGGAGGCACAGTGGGTTTTTCATAGAGGTGGAAGGAAAAAACAAATTTTATTTTGCTATACAATTCTGACATCATTTGGGAGCCAAAATCAGGCAGTCTAATTCCTGATGCAGTACAAAGGAATTGTTTCCACTTTGTTAAATAAAAGGAAGCTTTATTATCAATGTTCATATTAAATATCTGCCTTATGTGAATCATGTCTTTTAGTTGTGGTATCTCATTATTCAGCATGTATACACAGCTATACTGCAGACCAGTTGGGTCAGTTCATAATAGACAGGTACTAGATGAGAGCTTTTAAAAGGAAATTGAGAAGACTGGGTGTTATTTTAGTGCCAATCTGTGTGTCATGGGAAAAAAGTTGCAGAGGGTTGAATTTCATTATGTCTGTAGCCATCCTTACCTCAGATCTTTGTTCCCTGGGTACAGCAGTGCTTCAAGCCTGCTGTAGCTTTCCCTGGTGCTCAAACAATAGCCTGAAGTAATTTTTGCACCAGTTCAATGCAAACATGCCTAAGGTACTCTTGTTTCCACTTCAGATTGATGTTGTAGAAGCAGTTCATATGGCAGAAGTGGCACCCAAGAGCCCAGATCTCTTTGAGTTGAATGAAGCATTGTGATTCATATCTGAACACTGCTGGTTGAAGGACCCACTACAGAATGCTGGGCCTCAACATCCAAGCAGATCTGTACAGGGAAGTGTCACTGTTTATTGTATCAACAAAAGTGCTTTCTGGGCACTGCACCAGGTGGCATCACAGGATTCAGCCCTATTGGCTTACACAGATTTCAGTTGCACTACATTTACTGTCCTCAACTGACTTGGCTCATTTTTGTGTCCAAAACCAGTTTTTGTATACGTTTCTTCTTCCCTCGAGTTGTTTCACTTTCTCCCCAGTGGCACCTGGGGAGAAAGATTAAGTCATCAGTAAGTTTTATGTCACATTGGTTAAAAGAAGCATAGGATAGATAAGCAGCATAGTTACATACACTTTCAGAGTCTTAGAAGTCTTTATAGCCTCACATTTGCGACAAGCACTGTGACACAAGAGTTACCTGAAAAGGTTGTGTTGGGCCCAGACTAGAAACAGAATTGAGTCAGCAGTTTTTATTAGGCAAAGCTAGAGGTACCTCACAGCAAGGGTAGGTCTTGTTTTCATTTTGATATATCTGATGTAGAACAATAAATATGGAGAGGAACAGCCACTAGTTATGTGAACAAGACAGAGAAGACAATTCTTGTTCCCAGACAAGGAGAATTGGCTTAGGAAAGCTACCTGTACACCTTCCCCATATTGCAACATTGTTAGCACAGCATTGCCTTTTGAACTGATACAGCAGACTACTGCAGGTACAGGGAGGAACCCACAGCAGAGACAGCATAGACTGATTGAAGACATAAGAGAGTATTCATCTTGCCTAAATCATTCTGTGAATCAGCAGCTTTAGACCAAGAAAATATCTGACCCTTTGTTTAACATGATAGGCTGCGCAGAAACAATGAGCTTGGAGACTTTGGCATATATTCCTTTACTACAAGGAAAAGAAAGCTGAGTAGAGGAGCAACATCTGGACTACACTACCTTATTTCCTCATGGCTTGAGCTGTGGCTGACTAGTGACAGCACAGGGAACAAGTTAGCATTCTGCAGCAGTTGTGTTCCAGCAGGCATACAGAACCAGGCAGCAGTAAAACCTTGCTGACACTCTGGTTGTAGGAGATAAACAAATAATTCACACAGGCTTTAGTTTGATTGTGCAGTTACAATTTATTGCATCCTATATCCTTAGGTTTGACAGCAAAAGTTTTCCTAGGCTCAAATTCATAAGTGGAAAATCTTTAATGCTGCCATTTCACTTGAAAACGTGCAAAAACTGATCCAGTGCCTCCCATACTAGAGTATAAACTATATTTGCTGTAGCCACATGTACTTTGTAAAACAGTTTATGCCAAATTACTTATTTTCATTAGAAGCAACCTATACCATGTGGTCCAGGACTAGGACCAGGAAGTTCAGTTCTCGATCTGCTGAACAGATGTTATCTTCAATTCATATCGTGTTCAGTCTGATTGCAGATCAATCCACAACAGGTCACAATGGAGTTCATAGTTTGAGTAGGAAAACAAGATTTGGTTTTGATAATGAGAAGTGCATACAACTGTCTTTTAAAGCCTGAGGCTCTTGCATGTTTTTGTACTTCAGTCACAGTCCAAGGAAGATTAAAGTTCTGGCTTTGCCTAGACAGCCAATTCTTAGTCCTACAGGATGTGACACTGCCAGTTGTCAGTTATGCTATAGCCATCTTCATCCAAAAGTCATTTTTTCCCAGAATACCAGAAACAAATAAATTTGAGTTCTCCATGCTCCCCTCCACTTATGCTCGTGTTCTCCATAGGTCATGTAGTGTCACAGATTTATTTGGATACTCCATGCAGTTTAAATTAAACTGACCACTTATTCCTGTGCAGATGAATAGAGGGCCTCAATCTGCTCCTGGAAGACTTTAACAAGCTCTGGTCGCTTTGCCTTCAGTGTTGGTGTCAAGAGTCCATTTTCTACACTGAACATCTCTGTGTGAATGTACAGATCTTTAACCTATTAAAAGAAAATAATTTAGCAGATGACACACATAATTAGAAGACAACAGTTCTTCCCAGCTTCCTTGAGCTCGGTGCAAGAAGCCCAGTCCCAGAGATCCAGTAAATAAACTGGTTTTTGATGGAAATCAAACTGCTTTTGGCTGACCTAGCAAGAGGGTGAAACTCCAGAACAGCCTCTGCAGCCTGTTGTGAACCTCCACTCCATCTCATGGCAATTGCTACTGTTGCCCTGTACAGCCACTTGTCTCTTGGTCAAGAGAGAAACACTGGCCAAGAGACCTGCAGCCAGTCAAGGTTTCACTGACTGCTTCAGTCAGCTGTTGGGAGCAGCTGCCTTAGGGCCCATCCTGGCACAGTCAGTATCAGGAATTAGGACTTCCCAGCAATACAGGTGCTTGTGACAAGCAGGATTTGAAAGGACTCACTTGTTCAAAGGATTTAAGGCCAGCCTGTTTCCCCAGTCTGATCATATCTTCTAAAATAGCTTTCTTCACTGCCTGGAAGAGAAAGAGCAGAAGCAGACTGGATAAAGATGCCATTTTGTAACTGCAACTCAAGACCATAACCATTGCCCAGTCAGGGAGAACTGGCAAGAACACATATTCCAACATTGAAGAGTTCCCATATTAAGACATGACTGCAAGGTCATGTCTCTCTTCTTATTGTAAAAGAAGCAGCAATAACCCTTGAAACATTAAGAAATACCTATACTCAGTTCCAGTTTTCACTGTAAGGCTGCTTGTATGACTCACCCAGCATTAAAGCAGTTTAATTTACAAAAAATGGTGGATAGAACAAAGAGCAAAACAAGATTGAATTTGAGAATTAAATTCTGTCTCTAACCTACTAAAAACAAAGCCACTCACTGGATTTTTGCAGAGGTCTTCATAGGAACCTTTTACTCCCAGTTTTGCTGCAAATTCTGGAAGCGTCTCCGGATCAGGAACCACTATACCTATTAGAAAAGACTGAAAACAAGTGGAAGTCATGCTGAGAGCAAGATAAGGCATATTAAATGTCTTTGTGAACTTGATTGTGAACAGTGTTTCTATAACAAGTCACATTTAAATCCCCATCCATTTCAGAGTCCAAGGACTTTCTGGTCACTGAGAGATGATGAGACAGCCGTAATTGAAGCACTAATGCTGTCTATCACTTGTGCTGAATGCTCCAGCAATTACTTTTGGCTAGTTTATAAATTTAAGACTGGCCTCTACTACCATTGGTGGCACCTCTGTGGCAAAGGAATGGAGAAACACTTCTGCTATGGAGAAGGGCTGTGAGAGTTGGGGTTGTTCAGCCTGGAGAAGAGAAGGCTCCATGAAGACCTTATTGCAGCCTCTCAGTACTAAAAGGGGGCTTGTAAGAAAGTTGGCAACAAATTTTTAGTAGGGCCTGTTGCAATAGGACAAGAGATAATGATTTGAAAATGTAAGACAGTAAAATTAGGCTAGATGTAAGGAATTTTTTACAATTAAGGTCATGAAACACTGGCACAGGTTGCCCAGGGAGATGACAAGTGCCCCGTCCCTGGAAAGATTCAAAGTCAGGCTGGATGGGGTTCTGAGCAATGTGATCTAGTTGAAGATGTCCCTGCTCATTGCAGAGGGGATTATTCTATAATTCTAGACTGTACAAAGCTGACCTAACATGCTAATCTCATACAAGTATGTAATTAGCCTTTACCTAGCTTGCAACTTGATGCCAATTGTCAGTTGGGAAGTCTATAGGTCTGAAAGTATATTCCTATAAACATGGTATTCTTGGGAACAGATCTTGTTTAAAACACTTGTACTTGCATATATCTGTGCCCTGATCATCCAGAACACATTGCAGGATGCTCATAACATCACTTACCCTCAGGCTTTCCCCATGTACAAAGACCTGGGCTACAGGAATACTTCCAATATAGACATTTTCTATCTTCTCTGGAGCAATGTATTCTCCTTGTGCGAGTTTAAATAGATTCTTCTTCCTATCAATGATCTTCAGCGTTCCATTCTAGAAGTTAAAAGTGGAGGTCATTAGTTGCAAGTCTCTGTCTTTCTTATATAACAAGATTAACAGGCTTTGCTTTGTTGTAGGAAAGGCACATGCCATTCTACTACTGATTTTTGCTTTCTACAGAGAGAAGAGGCACTTTGTCTAATTTCACCAGTTAGCTCAGGACACGATTAGACAGCTCCTTTTTTCTCCTTTGACAGAAACCAAGACACCTCATTACGTCACTTCTACAGTGAAGAATAGTCTTAACTGTGGGCCTAACAGGTGTTATTTGAGATCTCGTAACCTAATTGGTCTTTGGAACTTTGCCTGAAGTTACTTGATGAATGATAAAAGTACTGTATAAAGGCTTTTATCCTAGAATCCATCTTTCGAGATTACTGTAAACTAACAGGGATTCACATCCAAGGGATGGTTTGTATTAAGCAATTACTCACTGGCAGCCACTTCCCTATGTCTCCAGTGTGGAGCCAGCCATCTTTGTCAAGTGCTTCTGCTGTCTTCTCAGGGTCTTTCAGATAACCCTTGAACACATTTGATCCTTTAATGCAGACCTGGAGTAAGTAAGCACAGAACATTTTTAGTCACCAAGTCTCATGTTTCAGTATTTCCTGACGTGCACAGGAGATGGTGCCTACCTCGCCTTCATTGTTAGAAGAGAAGTAGCTCATTTCTTCCACATCTTCTAGTTTTACAATATTACAAGCCAGAGGGGTTCCAACATGGCCTAAGAGGAGGGGAAAAAAAACCACAAACAAAGACTGCAGCGATACTAGATACTTAGTGGCTTTGTTCACTGCTTTAGCAAGAACCAGTATTGTTTAAAGAAGTCTGACATCAAATGTTCACAAAAGTTATTTAAATGCCATTTTCAGACAGTTAATGCTGGACAAGTAACAGCTAAGTCTCAGTGCTTAGAGCATTATTGGTGTAATCAACCAGACCAACCCCAAACCACACTTGCTACCACAGGAATCCCTCGTGGACCCTGGTATTCATTTACATTTAATTCTCATTATGCTCTGCAGTTACTGTGGGCCCAAAGATGATGACTTGAGCTTGAATTTAGAATATATTAAAAATAACCTTGTCAAGATAAAAGCTAAATCTTCAAAGTCAGGTAGCCCTTCAAGGAAAATAGTCAAGTATTGTGTCTAATATTGTATCAATAATTATAATTATTTGAGTAAAACACATAATTTTGGAGATAAAGGTAGTTCCTTAAAGCCATTTGTGAGGTCCCTATTCAATTTGCTTAGCTCTGTATACTCCTTTCCTGTATGCTGGGACAGGGTCTAATCTGACCTATGTTACTTTACACAGGGGATCCTCATCTACTTGAGTCAAGAATTTTGGTACCTATTAAGCACACAGGTGATTGTTGCTACCAAGAGTGACTTTGAAGTTATGTACCCATGATTTAATTTTAATTAAACTAAAACCAGTGATGCACCTAGGCTTCAGTGCCCCTTTCTGTTGACATCTCTGGGAGACTGTCCAAGTCTTGGCTGCCTTACCTGTTGTCCAGTCTCCAGGCATTGAGAAAGTGCATCCAGCTGAGCATTCAGTCTGGCCATAAGCTTCAAAGATCTGTGAGAAAGGAATATTCCTTGAACATCAAGTCCTTGGTGTGAAAGAGCTCTATTTCAACTATGCCCCTGCTCAAATCTTCTTAGGCAGGAAGCCAACAGAACCTTAGCCTTTAAGGTATCTTGATCTTACTGGTGTAACCAGGTGTTTAAGTTCACCTATCCAAATCTTGCTTTGGTCACCTCATTTTCTGTTCTCTGTTCTCAAATGTGCTACACTGAGAACTCATCGACTGCCAGAGTAAGCCACAAAGCTCAGAGGCAGCTGCCTGACTTTGAGTGCTGCATGTTCCTATTTCTGCTGCTCTATTTCTCTTCCCAGAGCCCACAGCCTAGTTTTTCAATAGTGTAGTTCGAAGTCAGCCCTGCAAAATTTTTTTCCTGTTACAGTGAACTTGGATGAAGCAGCCTCTCAATACCCAAGACTGACAGCAACCTCCCCAGGAACAAGCTGGGCTGGGCCACAGCTGGGCACTTATTTGGGCATAATCAAACAAGTCTTACTTTAAGAGAAAACTCAGCTTACCTGACAGCCTAATGCTACTCTCAGAAATGTCAGGACAGAGGGAGATATGGGGGCTGCGCCTGTTACCATTAGACGCACTCTTCCTCCCATCGTCTCCTACAAGAGAAATACAAGCCATCAGATCCTCCAATATTACACTGCTCAGTTTATTTGCGCTTGGAATAACCTACCTGAACTTTTTTGAAGATTAGTTTATCCCAAATGCTGTCATTTCGAACGATGCCCTGTTTTAGTTCAGCCGTCTTCATAGCCACAGCCAAGTTTAGCAGGCAACGTTTCACTGGGCTGTTTGCACCACTCTGGATCTGCAGGGAAAAGTATCAGTGATTCTTGGGTTTAACTCACATCTGTACCTCCCATTCTTGCTTTGTTAAGAAGCACCACATCTTACTTCACTGTTCTAAGGTCTGTCTTCAATAATGCCATGTCTAAGAGATGAACAAAGAGATGATTCTTATTCATGTTACTGCTGACACACTGCAGCCACAGCTTTGAGGAACAGGGATCCTTCTAGCTTTGCACTTGCTTCATTTGCATTCCAAAAGCAAACAGACTTTTTGTCTCTGAACAGCAACAAACTTAGCCCAGGTATGGCTGAATACACTGTTCTTATAGTCCAGGTCCCAGGACTCTGTCCATCTCCTCAGAGAAGAACATTTTAAAGAATTCTTCCCTCCAAGAAGTAATTAACTAGTGGTGATGTTATGACACAATCAATATTACTTTATATACTCGCTTGGATATATGAACACAAAGATGATTTAGCTAAAATTGCTCACATACCTTGTCATATACTCTATTCAGCAGTCTTGGTACAACTGGAAATAACGTTGGCTTCAAGGTTTTCATGTCATCTGTTAGCAGCTTGATGTCTCCTTGGAAGAAGCCTACTTTTGCTCCACAGCTGTACATCACAGCCTAAAAGATTGACCAGACTAAGCTTAGTCAAGGGTAATTCCCAGCTTCATTAGCCGTAATTATTTGTCTATGATAAGCAGCAAGATTTTCAGTGCCCACTTCTAGGAAAGTTATTCTGTGAACAGGTTTTGAGGACAATACAGATTGCTATCGTATCTTTTACTATAATTTGATTTATAAAAGCTCAGATGTATGTATCTGTACCTACCTGTACAACTCTCTCAAACATGTGAGCCAAGGGAAGATAGGAAATGGCAATATCTGAACTTGAAAACTCAATTGTGTTCTAGAAGGGAAAGAAACAGAAGTAAGTTAGCATTGCCTATGCCTGCCTGAGCTAATTCTCAAGTAGAAAGTGGATAAAGTTTGGATCAATTTGACTGCTTTGAGATAGACACTTCAAATGACTGAAGCAACTCAGGTTGACCCATCATGTATTCAAGATCTGCAGCTGTCACACTAGATCAAAATTAGTTTTGTGTTTTGGCAACACTTGTAATAGTGTTGGTTAGTACTCTTGGCATTTAGAACTGATCATTCTAGAGAAACTTTTACATAGAAATTCTTGTTCAAGGTTAAACCAAGGTTCTTTCAATACTATTGTCCCATTGAAATACGGGTACTTAGGAAAGCATCCATTTCCAGGAGTGAATGATTTACAGAAAATGCCCACATTAAAGCTGTTTGCATGACTGAGGGACATACCCTGATGATCACCATTAGGAGTAGCTTACCTCTATGCATCTAAAGAAGGAAGCAGCATTTGAAACAATATTTCGGTGTGTCAGCATGGCTCCTTTAGGGTTACCTTTGGAGAGATCATGCACAGTCAGCTGTAGCTCTGACTGCTTCTGCTGTCAGTTTCCCATTTGTTGTTTGGCTCAGTCTGAACTAGCTTGGTACTAGGCTCAGTCACAGCATGCATTGTCTTAAGAGATCACAAACATGCCTCTTTTGAACGCTTTCAGCTACAGATATTACATAAAGGAAATGGCTATTGAAACAGCAGAGTAATTGGGAGTAGCACTGAGAACGCTGAAACAAGATTTGTTTTTTGTTTTTTGGTTTTTTTTAGCTTCTGTGGATCAAAATATACACACAGGTAAACCAGCAATCTCTTGAGCATTAAGATTCTATTTTTCATAGGGTAAGACAACATGAATTTGGCTATTCTTGCCCTCAGTTCTAAGCAGCTTTGTCGTAGTTTACTTGTAGTGACAGTGTCCCAAGTAAAACTGCAATAGTGGTTTGACACCGCCCTAATGTACTGGTTTATATTCTTAGGATTTGCTGGTTTTGTGCTGGGAAGCTGCAGGGGTAGGCTGTTTCAGTGGGGAAGCATCACCATATATTCTCTTACCTGTGGTTCCACTTGTAAAACACACAACAGCAAGATCATCAGGCTTAGGAGGCTAAAGAGAAAAAGCCACATAGGGTCAGTGTAAGGATTATGGTGCTTATCAGTATTTACATAAAATTCCTAAACTGTGATTAACCAGGAATCCTGGTTCATAAAAGAAAAAAATCCTGCCAGTCTCCTCTACTAACATGGCAGGAGGTCTTTCCAGAGACTAGTTTTCAAAGTTTGTAACTGTTCCATAGAGATACTTACAACTGGTTGTCTGATGTTGTTTTTTCCCAGTTCCTGTGTTAGAGAAAAAACACAGCTTAGCAGATGTGCAACAATAGATGAATAGGTAATTCTATTTCAAATGCAGCACTTGTTTTTACTTTGCCTCTTGATGCTCTGTCTCTTTCAAAGAGAGATGTCTTCCTGTATTAAGTACACACAATTCTGAAAAACTGACTGCTGCAGTTGTGGAAAGCACAAATTTGAGTATGCAGAAAGTGATCAGAACTACTTAAAAAATTTTGAAGTCCTGAGTGTAGATATTTAGTTTTATTTGACATAGGTCATGTGCCTTATACTTCACATGTATGCAAGATTAAGCCTAGTATTGGAATGTCTAAGCAGCCACTAATTTGAACTTAGAGTTTCAATTAGACTCAGCTGCCAGCTTAGAACCCTTATTAATCCTGTTGCAACTGTCCATGAATTAAGCTAAGCGAGTCTTCAGTTTCATGCATACTGACTGCCCACAACACATGAACACAACTTTAGTTAGTTTTCTGAACTCTGCAAGTCCATTTGGCTAAATATATCAGGTTTCAAAGTGACTGCTCATCAACATCCAAGCTACAGGTGTGACAACCAGGTAATGCTTACATTCAGTGTCATTGTTGCCACAGAAGGTCAAGATGTCAAGATGGCAAGGTATTCCTTGGCAAGATCAAGCAGAAGCCTTTAGTCACCTACCTCAACCTCCTGCAGTGATATAATTTCAACTCCCACTTTAGCTCCTCTGTCCTTGAGCTCTTTGTCAAAGAGATCCATGAGAACAATAATCTTCAGATGTGAGGTCTTTTTCTGCTCACAGTTCTCAAGCAAGACCTGTGCCTTGTCCGGTGTGTCACAGATCACTACACTTATGTCAGCTACAGGAAAGAAATTACATTTCAGAAGTCTGTTTAGAAGACATTAGACTAGTGACAGTTCAGAAGCAGATACATTTAGAACACAGCATTGGTTTGTTCTAAAGCCATTTGCATTTGTTCCTATGGACTGAGTGGTTGGCTAAGTGCTAAGACTGCTAAGAAGGTTTCTCCTACCATCATCCACTAATTGTATAGCTAGAATCTTAAGTTTGCCCGAAGTGAGAGCAAATGCTGAGGGACTGAAGACAAATATCTTCACTCTCAGTCAACACAGGCATTTAAATTTTTTATATTACCATATGAGTTCAGAATTGTCCTCACCTAAACACCCCATTGTTTAGGTTTAACCATCTTCCTTAAATCCAAAGAAATTTAGGCCTGGTTGAAGAGGCTGCTAAAATTCTGGAGTTAATACCTCAGCTTGCCCACATGTGCAAGTGAGTTTTACACAACTACAAAAGCATTTTCCTTTAAATCAGCAGAGGAATTGGATTTGCCTGAACATGCTGGTTCCCCATTACACTAGTGAGTCACAGCCGTGTAGTCCCAAAGCAAGACCTGTTTGGAGGTTCACCAGCATAACTGTTGAAGGGATTTTGTTTGGCAAGTCCTGTTTATGGGGTGGATCCCAGATCACTGTGACAGTAATGGATATTTATTTCCCCCATATCTCCCAAAAGACTGGGGGAAGAAAGTCTGAAGATTTATTTAAGTTTCCTTACCAGTTTCTTCCATGATGGCATGTTAGTTGTTGCTTCTGTAGAACAACAGGCACTAACCAGATAGATTAAACAGATTTAGGCATATCTTTACCCTTCCCTCCTCCACTCTTTTCATCCTACAACTTTAAATCAGAGACACGCATCTAGTCTTCATTTGCATGCAAGCCTGTCTGCATTGTCTGATTGTTTGGCAGTGTGGGATTTCAAGATTTCAAAACATCAAATAGCAAATAGTTGAGCACTCTGATTGCAGAATGGTCCACAGGATCTAGCAGGTCCTTCAGTGGACTTGCAATCAAGACACTAGGAAACAAAGGAATCCCACTGGATTCTTCTAGGGATTAAACCATGTGCCCTGCAAAGCAGCTTCATTTAAGAAATTAAGTGTCTATAAAAGTATAAGAACAGTAAGGCTAAAACTACTCTGATTTTTCATATGAAATTCCCTTGAACTTAGCCCTTTCAAAACAAAGTTTCTTAGAAAAGTCATTATGAAAGAGTGCAAGTCAATATTTACCTTTGTTAACAATATATACAATGGCCTCTGGCCCCAGGGTGTCATAGAGTGGAACAGCAACCATTGAGTAGGTGTAGCAGGCATACTCTGAAATGGTCCACTGAAGAGAGAAAACAGCACAGATAAGGAAAACTAGCAACTCTCAAGACAGGATTGCCTACAGATTTCATAAAGCTTGACTGCATCCCCCATGCACTCAGTAGTGGTGGGTTATGTGAGGAGCACATCCATGAGAATCAGAGCAGTGAGAGTTCAAGATCATTGTATTACATGCTTGGAGTGGTGTGTGCTCAGTCAGTAAAAAGGGAGCCAGGAAGGAAAAAGAATTGGGATTGTTCCTCATGTAGCCTCAAGCTATTTAAACACAGAATGCCCTCTCACCCCAAGGTGTTAGAATGTTGTGGGAAAAAATGTACAATCTGTTGCTTACCTCTGGCCTATTCTGAGCAAAAATGCCAATAAACTGGCTTGTTGATGGTTGGCATCCTTTTTGCAGGAGCCCTGATCCCAGGTGTTGAGTTCTGTCTACAACCTGTAAGATAGTTTTTCCCCACTTTAGTGTTACAAGACAGTGTCCCAAATTAAGTCATCTGTCATTTACTATACTCACCTGTTTGTATGTCAGCCACTGGTAAGGTTGCTTGGGTTTTCTGTAGCCTAGACAGTTACCATTTCCTAATGGAAGAGTTCAGAAAAGCAATTTCAAAGCTCAGTAATGAAGGTGCATAACACTTCAATACACTTTAAGTGGGAAATGTTTTCAGTCGGTCATCCAGTTAACTGCACAGAATGTAGAAGGACAATGTCCATAGCTAAACACTCTACCCAAACCAAGATTGTAAGACTGCTGGCTTTATCCTTACAAGCAATACTTCAAAGATCTGGTGATATTTTCCCATTTCACAACCCACACGGGACTGAAATAGCTTGCAAGCTATCACATATTTCCATGATAGTGGCATGTGCACAAATTTGTATCTGTTGTAAACGGGCAGTAATTTTACAGCAAAACCCACACTGTAAGACAAAGCAGAGGTGTTCTCCCCCACAGTTCCTCTGACGTTTACTATCTGCTGACTCTTGACTGAACTCTACCACCCTAAGCTTCTGATGTTTATTCCCACCCAGTCTGCCAAATAAGACTACAGCTAAATTGGGGCAGGGAGGCATATGGTCGCTAGTGTCTGTACCCCTCAGAAGGCTAGAAAAGCTTTTGCTAGTCTGAATTTTTACCACAGCCAAGACACAAGGAAAAGGAGCTTGGAAAAAAATTATTTACTTGTGATAGACAAGTACTAACTAGCAGATGCAGAGCTTACCAGAAACATATAGTCCTCTCTGGAGAACTTCATACAAGGTTTTACCATCTTCAAAGTAATAAGAAAGCAGGTTATTATCTGTCAAGAGTGCACTTCTTCTGGCTCCTCCCTAGGAACAGAGCATGGTCATGAAAAAGTGCAGAACAGATGAAATGTCATTCATTCCTCAACCATTCTCTCAACAATCCCCTTTTTAAAGCATTTCAGTAGCATTGCATTGTTAGGGAAGTTTTTTTCCTTCCTAATTTTGATCTACTCAGTCATATGCAGAGGAATTTTCTAGATGGCCTACATTAACATTCGATTACAGGTTATTAGAGGGACCTCGACTAGGACTGAGTGCTACCACTTGTCTAGTTGCAAGAAGAATAGCACCAGCTTCTAAGCTGATAGAGTGCATTTAAAATACAGGAAAAAGTCAGTGACAGCCAGGGCCATATGGTAAAAAGCCTAGCTAAACCTGGTGGCAGGAGCTGCTATTTCTCAATCTTAGCATCTTCCCACCATACTGTTGCTTTGTACACCTGGGAGAGAAGGCTGTGTGTGTCAGACAGGAGGGTTTCCACTGGCACCCAGAGGCAGAATGGACCAGTATTCAGATTAAGCTCCAAATTAGACCATGCCCACAAGCAAAGAAAGTATTACCTCAATTCCTACTGACTGCTTGTTCAAGTCAACAGGAGGCAAAATAGGTCTTGGCCTGCTTATCACCCACAGGAAGACGACAGCTCCAAATGCAATAAGACTAATCAATGCTGGTGTTGGGAGTGGTGAAAATAATACTTGAAGTATCCAGATCATTGTGCTGGATCAATGGAGCCAGAGTTGAACCTGAAATAAACAGGAGGTTTAGTAGACTTGAGTTAGAAGCTCTAACTACCCATGAGCCATGGCTACTTAAGTAGCTTGTTAAGCAATACTGCAAATCATTTCAGCAGTTTGCCCCTGAAGAGTCGTGGTACAATTATGAAGCATGCTTATGCAACATTTTAAGCCTCTTAAGAGATCTCAAGTCACCTGTCCCCATAAATCTTAATCTATGCTGCATCCACCTCCACAAAAAAACTGAAGTCTGATGAAGTCACACAAGGAACAGATTATTTCTATTTAAGAGTAAAAAAATCTGCCTGGGGAAAACCAGTATATCATTTCCCAAATAAGTATAACCTACAAAGGCCTACAGTTCAATGATGTGAACAGTGGAAGTAAGAAAACTCCTCAATATTATAACTCTCCAACAGAAAGGAGTTTTGCTGAAATAGTAACTGTATTGCTAAATTACATGTTTGTCACACCTACATATATCAATCTGCAGGACAAGCAGTATCTTCACTGTTAGCTGCTCTTACTGGAAAGCAGAGTTCATTCTGGACAAGTATTTCAGATAGTGACAGCATGTTCAGCTTGAGATACAACACATGTCATAACTGTGAAAGTTTCTTTCTGCTAGGAAATGGTGACCTGGAAGTCAATGTGTGCACTGGAAGTCTAGCTGGGAAATACAGAAGCAGTTCTGCTGCTTGCATCCTCCAGAGTGTCTTCTTTCAAGGGCAGGGAAGCAAAAACTGAGAACATGGACTTTCTTATAAGAGACAAAGAAATATGTACCTGAGCTTTCTCCCTTAGAAACAAGAACTTTAATCTCCAAAATGTTCTGATATGTTTAAGATTGGATCGCCGAGAGAAATTACTGCTTTTTGTCTGGATCAACTCAGATCTCACCAGCTTCTCTTTGCTAGTATCTAAACAGCTATGCAGGAGACAACCCACCATACTTTGCAAGATGAGTTACAATACTCTTTGCAAGTCCTTCACACGGAATTGACGGAACCCAGTCAGTAGATAATATGTCAGCTAGCAACTAACTAAATCCCTGTACTAGAAGAATACCAGGCATCCTGAAGCAATGAGTTCCAGTTACCCTTTAACTATAATACCAAGGAAGTTAAAGGTATTTTACAAACCATCAGTAAGTTCAGCCAGGCCCCAAAGTCAGAAACTGGGGCTCTGAGCCTAGACTGACCAGTTAGATTACCCATATCTTTGTTAATCAGCACTCCTGATGTGTTCTCTGGTGAGAAAAGGCACGCTTTGCCCACTCAGCATCTGGATAAGGAACAGTACCTTGGAGGACTGTCATAAAGGCCATGCTGCAAAATGCATATCACCTACATATCTGAGAAGTGCCATCTCCCTAGTCCTCTTTTCTACTCTACGCCTGTAGTTATCACATGCCCTTCCAAACTCCTGACTTCGGCTTCATGTACTGAGCGTCCAAAAAGATTGTGCTACAGCAAGAAAGGTAGGAATTGCCCTTGGGAGTCTCTAATGATGGACAACTCCTGTCACTGGGCATATTAGACCTAAAGGAGCACAAACCTGTTCTTTCTGTAGCACAGCATATCACCCATCTCCACAACCTTCCTTTGGGCCTTATCAATTGAGCCTGCAGGAAAAAAGAAAACCCTAAAAGCAGGTCTGCTGATCAAATTTACATTCAGGGCAAAGCTACTTAGCAGTTTAGGTATAGCACTACTCAGTTTGGAAGACAGAATTTATTAATGATAAAGTGAATTTGGCAATCAGTTGCTCTTCATGATATCCTGATTCATGCATCTGGCCTTGTAACCCATTACTGGAGCAGTTAGCAAGCAGCTTTCTGTAGGTGATTAAACTGTATCTGGCTTATGGTGTGAGTCAGACACTTCCTCTTTTGGTAACATGAGCAGGTCACTTTTTTTATAGCACAAGCACTGAGGCAGCTTGGTAGAGGCATCTCCATTCTCCAGCATGAGGAGCTGGATATGCAAGCTTTATTCCTTTAACTCAGAGCCCACCACTAGATCCATGTGACAGAGCAAATCACATTTGCACCATTTGTGTGTTGGAAGCTTTCTAGACCTTTTCTAGACCTTGACATACCTATTCTCACAGCTTTTTACAGGGATACCACAAAACTCATGTTCAAACTCCCCTAAATTTTGAGTAGCAGCAACCAGTTTGGGCTCTTTTCCAGTCTTTTCTCATCTCCAGATTGTCAAAAGGAGTTTGCACTTAGTACATTTCTCATGACTCTTCCCTGGCCATGAAACTTTTCAATCAGCAGTGAGAGAATAGAGGTATATACAGGTAACCAGAGACCACAGGTCTGTGCAGCTGTACCAGTTTTAATGACTGAAGTGTGTTCATCTGCTCATTTTAATAGTAATTTTGAGACAGTTTCCTAGATGCCATGAAAGATTGGTTGTCTTTAGAGTATCTTGCTAGAGGTAAGAAATAAAACTGGGGATCATATCTATAGCACCAAGTCCTCCTCTATAACTTATTTATGCTGCTTAGCATAAACACTGCCCAGTCAGACAGATCAGATAGAAGTGACTAAAACCCATCTGTTGGAACAGATCCTATAGCATATTATATGCTCATTTGCTTCCAGGATTTGGTTTGGGGTTGTTTTTTTTTTTTTTAGTAACTGTCTTCATTAGTCCACTTATAACACTGAATGAGACTACATATGCAGGAGTCAAAACTTCACATCCTTTAAAGCTACAGATGTCAGTGTTATGTCAAAAAAGCACAGATACCCAGATCTGTGTTTTGTGCAATACACAAAAAATGCTTTTCACATCTGAAAAACTATTTTCAATTCCCTTATTTTATCAATAGAACAGTGACAGTGTTTTGCTTTTACTTTCCAACCAGGGACTTTCCAACCATTTACTTTCCAACAGATGGGCTTCAGTCACTTCTATCAAGGCACACAGGGTGTTTTATTCAAGCTGTGGCAAGAGATGGTCAGCAAATTTGTCTGAATTTCCAGAATTAGGACAGTTGTTTCCTATGCCTAAAGCTTCTACTGTAACTACTTGTCAAATCCTAGTTACTGCTCGTTTGTCACCTCTGGTATCCTCCAAAAGCCACTTAATCATATTGCCCTCAAATCAGAAGACCCAGATAGAGGACAGGAGTCTGTACTTGGCAGAATTTCCTGTCCATGGTAGGAGAGCAGCCTAGATCTGTCCTGTGAAACAGCTACAACCAGAGTTTAACCCATAAATCCGAGTGCCCTGTGCATACATAATACCTGATCTGTATGAACTTAGTGAAAACTCAACTCCATGCAGCACAAAACAAAGCCAGAGCCTTTTTGACAGACAGCAGCTTTTACTGCAAAGGAAAGTCTGAGAATCAGTTGCTTTTAAACATGAAGGTGTCAGAGGTGGAGCACTTGAAACCCCAGAGTTCTGAAAGGCTCAGCTTCCAGATACAAAATGCGCTGGATGTCTCGAACCACCTGTTAAGCCTCTTGTGCAATAGGATGCTGGACAGCTGAAAATGCACTTAGGTTGTCCACCCTGATCAATGGTCAGGGATAAGATGCATTAGGCTCCAGAGTACAAAGGCTTAGTTTTTATCAGAAAAGATTACAGTGGTATCATTTACAGCCTTGAGTTCAGGAGTACACATTCTCATTTCTACTGTAGCTCCCCCTCTACAGCTGTTCCTTCACTGGCTAGAAGGAATTATATTCTCTGTGCTCTCCAAGTGAGGAGATTCTTTCCACTGGAAAGTGACTGAGCTTTGTACCTTCAAGCCCATAAATATGAAGAAAGAAATCAGTATCATCTCCATTGCAATAGTTCTTTACAGACAACAAAGCAACCTCTGATACTTGCATGGTTTCAGAAGCAATAGTCATGCACTGCCTGGGACAGCGTCTTCTAGAATTACGTTTGTAATCTAGAATTCTTTGTATCAGGTTTGTCTAAACTTCTGGGGTGATCACAACAACTTGTTTGCCAGCATTAGTAAGGTAACATTGACTCTTTCCAAGCAGGAAGAGTAGACTACAACCAGCTACACTGGGGTCACTAGTTCATTAGTTAACCACCAGCACCTCACTCTTTCCTTTTGCTTACGCAGTGCAGCTCTTGCCTGGTGTCATCCTGCAGATGTGAGCCACTGTGCCAGTTCTTACTCCTTGGAAGCGTTATATCCCATCTTCCTCCAGCTGCAGCAAGAAGTCTTGTGTTCTGGAGGGTTTAGGAACATCTAACTTTCAGCATCCAGACAAAAGCTAAGGCACAAAAGCTCAGCAGTGACCTCTGAACAGAGCCAAGCAAAAACCTCAAAGCAAAATGCTCAGGAACCTGCATTAAGCCCAAGTTATGCTTCAGTTGGGCTTTGCTTTCAGAGTACCTCTTATAAGAGTCAGAGCCAAACAGTTGAAGCACCCTTTGATCTTAGCTGAGAAGCTCTGTAAGAGGTGGGAAAGGACGAGGCCTCAGTAACTTACTTTCAGGAAGTGCTCTGTGGTTTTTAAGCCTGACTTATAAACTTACTATTGAACTTTGGCATCCAGTAAACTTAAACAGAAAGGACATTTTTTAATAAGGAATTTTAGTATGCTGGATATTACTGTCCCTCCATTAGGAGTACAACAACATCATGACACTACTTACTACTAAAAGTTATTTTCTCAGATGAATTGAAAAGCCAAGTTTTCACATAGTATTTTTATCATTTTTTTTTCTTTGAAACTACCTACTCAGATAACCACCTACTCAAAAGCATATTCAGCTAGCCATTTGAACTTTCTAAGACTTAAAAAATAGTCAGTATAGCAAGTTCTGTTACTGTTCATACTATTAGATAATACAGGTTCACTTCTTGCAAAACACGAATAATCAACACTGTATTAATAGGAAGTTATCTGTAGTGATAGAGCCTGATTTAAAGAGCTACGTTTAAAGCTCAGTTTCAAAATTTACATAGAACTCCTAAGAAAACTCCTAGAATATTATCATTGGGCACCTTAGATGCCACACAGAGAAAAGATAGCATTAAAAATTTCTAGATGCTAATGTCTTCTACCATTCTTATTATTACAGCACTTACATTACAGAGAACAAAGAGCGAACATATACCTGAACTTCACTCAGCCCAAGGTTAACATCTAACTGATAGCACATTACCAGAGATTTCTCAGAAGACTTCTAAAGAAATCATTATCATGAACCTTGCAGCTAATTACTACACTTGCACATTGGTTTTACTAAAGCCCATGTGAGTAATAACAAGCAAGCCCATGAGCAATAAGATAAATAAAGTATAACCTCGTTACTTACACAGAAAATACTGCAGATCAAAAATAAAGGTGAGAAGCAGTGATTAAATGTACCTACCATTGTGAAAATAGGGTGGGACCCTTAGCAGCATAGTAGCTAACAAGCATTCATTAGGTAACACTCGTGTTAGAAACTACAGACAGTTCCCTTTCCCCAGTTTAAATAAATCAGCAAGCAGAAAAGCATGCTGGGAGGGGAGCTTTAAATAGGAGGAACTTGCTTGGTGAACTGGAGTGGTTAAAAAAAAAAAAAAAAAAAAAAAAAGTTGTAAAAAAACCCCCTGAACATGCTCATTCTGCACACATGGTAAATTTATTGGATTTTTTTGTTTGTTTGCTGATGAAAATAGCTTGAAGTTTACCTGTTTGTGAAGATCTAAGCAAAAAGTAAAATAAACCATTTTGAAATTATATTTACCATTTAATATTCATAATGTGTTTGCTATTATTTTCTCTATATATAAAGCTGTAGTCTCAGCAATAGAACTTTTATCTCTATAGCTACACAAACACTAAGGTGAGCAGAGCTTTGTAGCCTGGAATATCAACAAAATGCTTTGAGTACAGTATTTCTCCTATACTCATATATATTTCTCATATACTCATATGCTGAAATGGACTTGCTAGTAGGTTGGATTTCTGCTGCTGGCTTTGGTTTATTTGGTTTTGGTGTTGGCTTTTTTTTGTTGCCGTGTTGTGGGGTTTTTTTCATCTTCCTTTCTTTTTTCCTCACAAAAAAAGCTACCTCGCTCTTTTTGCTGTGTTATAGACTTACATATGTGCAATTATTTGCACAAGGTAACAGTGAATCATGTTTCAAGCTTCAGGTTTGTTTCCTGGTATGAGATGGATTTTCTTTATGGTTTCACAGCTGAATTTCTTTGTTTAAAAGTTTATAGCTGTTGCAATTTTCCTTTTTCTCTTTAATGCTTGTCTAATAGAACTGGAATTTTGCAGTAGTTTTGGAGGGGTGGGAAGACAATAACTTCACCTATGTCCTTTAGTGCCCTAACCTAGATTTTAGAATTGTTTTCCCACTTACCAGTTTGCCCATCTGAAAGTTTTTCTGCACTGCATGATTTCAGAATAATCTGCTAGACCAACTATAAAGCTGGAATGGAATTAATATAGCATGTACTTGCATCCAAAATACAACCTGTCCTGGACCTTGGCTTGCTAAAACACGTAGCCCCTACAAATTGCAATTATGTTTTATTGCTGCTGTAAACTTTATACTGTTCAGGTAAAGCTAACTTACATGTAGTTGTGACATTATTTAGCAACGTGGATATTCTTTTAGGGAAATTGAGGCTTAATTCACTGATTTTCCTGTAAGCTTTACCTGGGGATGAAAAAGAAATAGCTTTTTCTGCATGAAACTCCTCTGCCTTTGCCTACCCAGACCTGTTCCTGTGGCAGTGAAGTCTGAAGTAGTGAGCTTTGGCTTTACCAGTGCCAGGCAGGGTGGGCTTGTGCTTAGAGAAAAGGAATGCCCCTTACAGATAAAAAACAAGGCCAAGTGCACCCAGCCCAGCCAGCTCCATTATCGACTTTTCTGAGGATTTTCCCCTTTCAGATATTTGGCCTGAGGCTGTTAATTTTCCACAAGAGAGAGAAAAAACAGTGAATTTGCCATGATAAGCTTTTGAGTAGCAATGTATCTCAGGTGCACTGACTTTGGCTGCAGGTGTGAGAGAACGTGCCCAGATCTCCTTCCTACCTGGCCTGCCAGGAGCCCAGCATGTGATGCTGAGGTCCACAAGCTGGAAGGTATTGCCTGGACTCAGTGGATCTCACAGGTCCAACATAAATTGGATCAAGGAAAGCCCTGGGGAGGATAGCTTCTCCTTAATGATTGGTTCTGTCCAATGCTCATAAATTAGAAAACAGCTGACACTCTTTCCCTGAAATGCATAGCAAGTGACATGCAAATGCTGAGGCTTTTCATTATTGGTAAATGATCTGAAGAAACTCCAGATTTTTGAAAGGCGCAGATCTATTTGTTGTTAGTAATTCTCTGTCAAAAAATAAAGCAGAGTTATGAATATCTCAATCTTTGCTTATCTTTGTCTCTGTATAAAAAATGTACACCTGCATCCCTCGTACCCATTAGCAAATTGAGATGAGCAGTAGGTAGGGTACGTGTATACAGAATTCAGGTTGTTTCATTTCTGTTGTCACTGTCACAAAAGGTTTGCATAAAGGATGAATAAGATGAGCTTTTGTAATAAACCTTAAGGTCATAGCACAACAGGAGCTTTCTGCTATCCAAAGATGCCAAAACAGCCTTTCTACATATAACAAATAGCAGAGGATGTCAAGAAATGAAGGGGAAGCATTGTCTCCATGTACAGTTTTCTCTGTTGTCACTTCAAAACTTGGATTTAAATTTTATGAGTCTGTAGGAAGTGTGAACTCACTTTATTTGAATGATTTTTGAATTCCAGCTTGTTTTCTTAATGGTATGAAAATAACCATTCCTTATTGCTCTGCTCTGCTTTTTGAGGCCAGCATCTGGCTTTTCTACTGCACAGTAACTTTTCTACTGCACTGGGACATAAATGATCTTCTCAGAGCACAAGTGGGTTCCTTAGGAAAGGTTGTATGGAAAGGATTATGGGCTTTGGACTTGGAAGAGCAGCATGTTTTTTTGCAAGTTCTCTTACTTGCAGCTTGATTTCAGGTTAAGCTTTGTCTCTGCTGCCCTCTCCTTTGTTACAGGTCTGTACACAAGCTGCAGCTCTGTACCCAAGCAAGAACTTGGAGAAGGCTCCATCTCTATAGCAACAAAAAGCAGTTGTACCAAGGCAATGGCAACAGGCTGGTGTGCAATACTCCAAGATCTGTGCATTCAAGACTTTAGAAAAGGCATTTGACTCAGCTTCTATGTTTTTAGTTATAGGTTAAGGTCTTATTGTAGTAAATGCTGCCAATAAGCTTGTGCATATAAATGATCTAGCACATAACAAGTTTTTACTGCCCATAATACTCTGGAAACACATGAGTATTGTATTTTTGGAACTCTGTTTTAAACATTAGTCTGAATGGGACCCTGGCACTGGTACTCTGTATCTTTAAATAGGCATAACTAACAAACTGATAAGAAAATGGCTTCAGCCTGGACAGTAGGCAGGTTTCCAGTTCCAGCCAGTCTATAGCAAAGGGGAGTGTTCAGGTAGCTGCAGTAGCTCAGGCTGTGAGCTCTCTGTATGCCACCCCTGAGCCCAGACTTGCTTCTTTAATAACATGCAGCCAATCACACAGCTGTTGCCTTTACCAGAGCACAGTGTGATAAGAAGGGTGCACTGGATCCAGGTACTGCAGCAAATTAAGGCTCTTATCCCACTTACAATACTTCTCTGCAGGAGCAGGAAGCTGAGTCCTTGAGAAACACGGGCTGCGATCAGGAGGGATTTGCTTACCTTCCTTCAGCGCTGCAGGAGGGTGGAGGGGCTGGTACAGTTCGCTTCCTTCGCTGCTTTACAACTCCAAGTGGGTGTTCAAGGGTTGGTGCTTGCCCAGCTCCAGTGGTGCTTCCCCAGCTCCTGGGGCAGGACTAAGCCCCGAATCATCAGTGTGTGGCTTTAATAAACAGGCAACACTTCACCCGAGTAACCTTTGAACCTGCCTTGCAACAGGTTCAAAGGTAAAAAAAAAAAAAAAAAGTTATTCCTGATCAAATATAAAGAGCAATTTTAGCTGGTTAGAAATGTTAAACATACAACTCTTGCGCAACAGCGTTAGAGGAGAGCAGCACGTTGTGAAAGCTCCCCCCAGCCCTGCGAAAGCCACGCACTTGGGATTTTAACGGGACTCTCATTTACCCAGTGCGCGTGGGGCACTGCATAAGTCTTATTCCACTGAGAAAAGATGCCTCTTAGATTGCACTTTGAGCAGGCAAACACATTCTGATATTTTTCACCAAATGCTTTGTGTAGGGGCCGATCCTTAACACGTCCGAACGCTGAGGCCTGGGTCTCCTTTGCAGCTCAAGTGGTCTGTGAAGTAGCTCGCTCCTTTATGGTAGCACAGCTGGGATGTATGGGGGGACTGGTCATTTTGCCATGATGCACCTCCTCTTTTGAAACTGTGCAAAAGGCATTGCACTTGCTGCACTGGCAAGGAGGCCAAGCCTGTTTTGTGAGAGATTTCTTGTGTTGATTTAGCAACTGTGGGTTTTTTTATTTTGTTTGGTTTTTTGCCTTCCTCCATCTCTCAAATGGGAATAAGAGAGCTGCTGTGCTTAATGCTGCTTGAGAAAGACTCATCTGTGAGGTGAGGAATGCAGGCTGGGCTGGCAGGTGGAGCTTCCTGGCTTCGCTTCCAAAGGCTGTGGATGTGATCTTTGGAAGATGTTTTTTCCTCATGATCCAGAAGATAAGGCTAAATAGCAAAGTCCTTTCAGCACTCACTTAGTAGTGTCAGGACTGGTCAAGATCATGAAGCTTTTGTTGATCCAGGTCTGGTTTGTCTGGTGCTGGAATTTGACTCCTGTATGAGTCAAATTCTATCTGAAGAGTAAACCAATACTAACACTTTTCACTTAAGACCTTAAGAATTCTTGATTGGGCTGGGGAAAATTGCCTGTATCAGTGGACATGAATAAAAATTGAAGTACCTGTGCCAACACAAATTCTCATGCTAGACCTTCTGGTTGCAACCTCCTTTAAGTTTTTAGAAAATGTCAGTTTTGAAGAGGATAAAAGAAAATGAATGGGATGGTTCCAAACTTGGTGTAAAGAGGTGTGATACCAGTGTGCAAGTCTCTTGACTTCTATCTGTGGTACATCTTGCATGTGGGAAACAAAGCAGTTGAGTCAATGCTGTTATGAGGTATACAACAGATACTAATAATTAGTAGTTGGGCAGGTCCCCGTTCAGCCTAAGTGGATATTGCCTCACCTCAAAAGGGCTGAAGTGACTGACACCATCAATGGTTTTGGCTCCTGGATGCATTTTGTATGCCAATGGGAGTGGGGGTTGAAGGCGGTGAAGTGGAGCAGAGTCACTCTAGGAGGGAACAAAGCCAATTACCTGAGCTAGCTGTATGAGTAGGTGTGACTGTGTTTCCTTCTCCACCCTTGCTCTGTGGTACGTAAAATACATGGCATTTTACCTCTTTTGAACAGCAAATTAATCCAAGTTGTGGTGTTTTGTCACCTCTCACCTATATAGTTTCTTCCTCATGAATGAAGACTATTGATCAGTTCACAGTTAAAAACTGTTCTGGGAGACCTGAGCTACTTGGAGCAGTGAGTGTGTTGTCCCTGGATCTGGCAGGCTGGGCTCTTGATCAGAAGTCCTGCTGAATCGCTAATGGTGTGCAACCTTTTATCAATTTGTTTTGAAAGCAGGTGTGAGAAAACATGCTCACGAGTCCCAGAAGACATGTGGGTTTATGTTCTGTAGGCTTGCCTGTGTACATTATCTCTTTTCCGTGTTTCTGAATGAGTGATGCTGAATGAGTTTCTGAATGAGTAGTTTGCAATCTCAGTGACCAAAGCACACAAACCAATGACATAAAATACCCTAGATCAGCAGTGGAAGCATCACCTATGTCCCAATTCTGTAAAAGAGGAGCTCAAGGCAGACCTACACACATAAGTTTCTTCCAAAAGATTGGAAAAAAAACTTGTTTCAGTTCATGCAAATGGTATTTTTTCCCCTCGACTAAAGTATGAAGGAAATGGATGACAAATGATATGGTGAATTCTCTGTAGGTTAGCAGGGGCTCTATGAGTTGTATAAGGCTAGTAATTTTTGAAGTGTCTGAGCAGGTTATGGCTCAAAATATTTATTCAAACTATTAATTTTTGACAGAAGTGTCTGTATGCATGGGGTTTTCATGTGGGTAAGAATAAAATTTTTCTTTTGCTAGTTTTTGTAGGTGATAGAAAGCTCAGTAGTTTCCCTTCTCTGATTAGTTCCATTTTCTGTGCTATCTATCAATAGTCAGATTAACACGTCTTTCAAATGTAATCATTTGCCCCCTATGCAATTCACTTGACACTTGAATGATGAAGAAAGGCACCAAAAGAAAGCAAAAGAAATTGAATGGAGTGTTTCTTCCAGCTCCACTACTGAAAGCAGGATTCAGAGGCATGTTTTAGATACCTGCCAATGAACATGTAACTCGTGGGTATCCCTGAATGCTGATTAAAAGTGATTCTTGCTGAGGTTGTGCAACCAGTCTGAGCTGTGAAAGAGTGGAGCTAAAGGTCATTACCACACAAAGCTGCAGTTTAATCACTTCTAGGTACTACATAAGAAGTTTTTTTTTTTATTGGTCTTGTGCAATTTACTCAAATGCAATAGGCTGTTGAATGATAAACACAAAACAAACTCTAACCCTTTAGCCTAAATAATTACCCTGACAGTAATAAAATTTGGTGACAGGATATTGTAAGTCATTCTTACTGTGGTAAAGCATTTGTATAAAAACAATGAGTGTGTGGTTAAATGGCTTTGATCACTTAAGGAAAATGCATGTCTGAATATTTGCAGTTTCACTGTGGTGCCCAAGAACAGCTGCACACTACTGTTGCTACTGGCTATGGGTGCTGCATAAAACTGAAAGATCTGAGTGAATTCGCTATTTCTGTGTTGCCATTGACAATCTTGCATTCTCTTCTCTTCATGCAAAGCTTGAGTGGTGTCCCTGTAAGTGTCTATGGTTTTAAAACCAGACAAAATAAGTCTTAGGATAACTGTAGATGTTAAATACATACCAGTATGAGCTGGCACCCCCTACTTTGCAGGAGCTAAAAGCACCTGATTTCTATCTTGACTTGATGACTCTAAGAATAACAGGTGATAGATAATTCTACTGATTTTGACTGGAAACTATGTAATATGTTATAATGTGTATATACATTGGTCTATTTGGGATCAGAATTTGTCCTCAAAAGACTAATTCTTCTGAACTCTGACACAAAAAAATATTCAGCATTGATCACTTCCGTTTGATCTGATAGCACTCATAGATGAAAAACTACTGAAGCTCTCTCTGCAGTCTCCAGTGCAGCAATGCCATTCCTATCTCCAAAGCCCTGAATGCTGTACATTGCATCTTAACCCTGGAGGACATCCAGTACGAATTCTGCCTGGCTGCGACAGCAAGGCTCGGATGAAAGTCTGTAGATAAATTAAATCATCAAGTCTTTTCTTCCTCTGAAGGTTAATGACACAGGGGAGGCTGCTGAAACATGAAGTGGGCAGACACAATGGATACAAGTGAGCTTACAGCCAGCTTGCAGCAACTCCTGAAGATTTCATGGTATTTAACTCCTGATGGAAATAAGAACTGCCTATCAGGACTGCAGGTCCTCTCACATTTTGAAGCTCAACACAGTTTTGTCCACACAGAGCTTGTCTTCTGCATCAGCTCCAGACTTCCAAATCCAATCCTGAAGCAAGATCCAAGAACTGAAGATTCGATTCATTTGCTCAGTTGTTTCCACAGTTCAGCTCCATTGTTCTCCTTACACATTAATCTGACACCTCACCTAAACCTCCCCTAGCGCCAGGATAAGATGCAGGCAGCAGAAGCAGACATGGCAGTTTATGAACAGACTTTGACTATTGACCATTCCAACTGGAAGCAAAAAAACTGAGCAAATTTTTCTTAGTGACTTTAGACTTTGGATCTTCATACTAATAAAAGAAAAGAGAGCTAATGTTCAAAGTGAGCAATATCTGACGTGTAATATTTAGATGACATAAGTTTAAAGACCACTTGGATTGCTCCTGTGTTATCACAGTGCTGTAATTTCTTCAGGTGGTTAAACTTTTGTTGAAACAACAAAATTCCTTTTTTTTTTTTTTTTTTTTTTAAGTTACCATGCTTTTGATGGTGCAGTGGTAAATACTGTGGGTTGCTAAGATGTCTGTTACAGTTCTTTGTGTGTTGTGTCTTGGACCTCATCTGTCTACCTGTGCTTGACACAAAGGATAAGCCTTGAAGTTTAGCTCTAGTTCTTATGTCCTGAGGAGATTTGGGGTCCACCTCTAATTCAGAAACTCTCTAATACAGGGACTCTTTCTTCCTTTTAGGATGAGATAATGCTACTGATGTTGATGAGGTGCAATTATAAACCAATACAGAGCTCCAGCTTTTAAAATACATCTTCTGCTTATACATTGTTATTGGAACAATGCAGAATGCCTGTAATTTCTGAAATCTTTTCTTTTTATCTGTGCTTCAATCTGAGTCAGTTTTGTCCCAATTAAAGACCAGACTGAGTATAAGAAGCTCAAGATGTGGCTTGTTGTAAGAGAAGGAAGGTGTCCAACGCTTTTGTGATTTAATTCTCTGAGCTTCATTACATGCATAGATTTAAAAGACCAATTAATTATGATATCCGATCAATACTTGCATGTTCTTTAATTTCCTAAGTAACTGTACATATTTCTTCAGAAATCTGTGGAAACAGACCACTGGAGCTAAACTGTAGAAGGCCTTCGACATCACCATGATGCAAGATCACAAAAAGAGGCATTGCCTTATACTGTGCATTTAGATTTTAATTAAGCCTGACTTATTGAAGTTACTTATTAATAATGAAGGCACTTGTATTTTGGGGCCTAAAAGTAGGTTCAGAAATGTAGGGACTGTGATTGAGGTAGTTTCAATAGCACATGTGGCTTTTCAGGGTTGTACAGATAAAGAAATGCCAAATTCGATTTTGTGCCAGCTGAAGCTACTGACCTTAAAAAAGCCATTTGCTTGACTAAATTTGGTGTATGTTGCAGTTCAGGGAAATACACTGAGAAAAAAGGTAGTGATATTCAAATGCAGGCAATCAGTACTTCCTGTGGCTAAGTTGTGACCCCTGGGTCATGTTTAATAAGGGTTTGGAATGAGGTGAGTAAATGCCTTTGTCTACCTGATTAATCAGTGTGTGATGTGTGGGTGTGTAACACGCTCTAATGCCCATCTATGTCATTTCCACTGCAGTCCCTGAAATAGAATCATAGAATCAGATGGATTGGAAAGGACCTCTGAGATCAAGTCCAACCCTTGGACTTGCAGAAGGGATGCATTTGATTTTTTTTTTTTTGTTGAGCTACAGCAAATCTGATTGTCAAAAGGTACTTTAGCCTGTAGGAAGTCATGAAAAATCATTTAACAGATGGTGAGCATTTAAGTGCAGACATTTAACTTGAACTTCTACTGTGTTCAGTTGTGACTTTTCTTGTGTTTTAAGCTAGCAGTTTCCCAGATTTAAGTTGTTTTGAACAGAGAGGATCTGCAATAAATATATAACAAGAACAGGGATTTTTCTTGGGGTAGGATGGCAGCAGAAGTATGGCATAGCTGATTCTGAATTGGGTGGAGGATGGATTAGAGAACTTAAACTTGCGATGACTCTAATGGCAAATGAATTCAAGACAAAATGCATCACATTAAATTCTGCACCTTTTATGAGCTTGTGGTTGAATTGCAATCACCTAGTTACCCTTGATAATGCTATTAGAACGTATGCAGCAATCCACTGAGGTGGTGTGAATATTCTGCTGAGTTACCTCAAGGCCTGTGTTCCAACCCTAAATGATTTAGAGAGGAGCTACTGCTCAAGTTGCAAACTTCTCTTAGAAGATTTCAGGCCATAGCTGGGGCAGATGACCATGCTTTGCCAGATGCCTCTTCAGGATAAGCTCAGACATGGATTATTTGGGTCACATCTTCTGTTTCAGAGCATGTGGGGTATTTCATGTGAACAAGATAAAGTGAGACTTAGTCACTGTTCCAGTAAACTGTGCTGGATTTTTTTCCTGATATCCAAAGAAGAAAATACAGTACTGAAAACTTTGTTAAAAATTTAAAAAAAAAAAAAAAATCACAGGAAATGGAAAAAAAGTAGAGAATAAACAGAATGCAAGAGAACAGAAAACACATTCATGCTGATTGTAAGCAGAGAATCAGCCTATTCTGCCTTGCTAGTTTCATGACCTTTGTCACCCATGGCATTGGACTCCTTGTGGGGCATTGATTGTGTAAAAGTTTGAAGAGCAAAGATTATTTGGGCAGAAAAAAATGCAAGTGAGTGTTTGGAATAGCCATTGGTGGCCCCTTTTAGCAAGACACTGCTTATACCCTGAGCAACGTGGAGGGCACCAAGTGCCATCTCCTGCCTGTCCTGGGTCTTTGAATGGTATTAGAAGTTGTTTACAGAGGTTGCTGGAGGATTTGGAATTTTTTCATCTGTTCTGGTTGCATTTGGTTTCAAAGCAAATTAAACCACCCATCTTGCACAAAATGCATGTTGTGTCTGATGCCAGGCTGAGGAGCATGTTCATTGCTTCACAAGGCTGCACGGGTTCATTCAGTTCTCAGTGTAGAACCAAGGGAAATATTTGAAAACTAAACAAATGAAAAACCCAAGCAAATAAACACTAGTATTGCTTTCATTCTCCATCATCATCTGCCAGACTTTTCTCTCCAGGAAGAGAATTTCTATGCTTCCCATATTATACAGGATGCAATTTCTGGCTTAGATAGAGAGAAATGAACCACTGCACCACTGAGACAATCTCACTAGTTGTACTTGCCTCATCCTTAACTACTGTTATACTGCATCTCATATACCCAATTGTTTTCTTGTCAAGTGAAGTGTGATAAGCAATATAAAACAAGCTGTAAAATCTGACCTGCCCTGAGTTGCAATATATATTGAGTCCAAATTCAGGATGCCATTGAAACAATTAACAAAAATGCTCTGATTAATTAGGATTATCTAATTAATATCTGGTGACAGATAAAGAAGTTGGAGCCAGCAGAATACAAAGAGGAATAGGAGGGAAGTGTAGTGTCTGAGGTGTGGGTGCACTGCCCCTTGGTGACAGCACGGCCTCAGTGTGCCCTTCAGTGCCAAGGGAGGGCTCCTGCCTGTCAGTGCTGCAATAGCTCTTGCCCTGGTGAACCTTGCCAGTGCTTTGGTTGATGTGCCAGACACCTTCGAGCTTGTTGTGGAATTTCAAGCACCTTGTAACCCTTCCTACTTTTGATGCCTTTGCCTGTCAGGTTCAGCAGGAGAATGTTTCATCCCTTTTGTACCAGATTGCTCAAAAGCTGAGTTGGGTGTTTCTGTGGTTTGCTTGCTTCACCCTCCAAGTCTTGTGATTCTGGGGATCTGTGATTGGATAACAGTGCTTGGACCAATGTCTTTCAAATTTCAGTGGGAAGTGCTGGTATGGGAGAAGGTTTTGCCCAATATGTGACTCAGACTTGCATCTGTCATCCTTGGTATAACCCCAGTTTGACTGCTGCTTTCCAGAAGTGCAAAAATACTGTGTTCTGTTTCCAGGCTTTTCTGAAGGAGTGCTTTGATAGAAGGCTATTGCTCTGAGGAGTCAGGAGGATTTTGTTAGGGGCTCTGTACCCTCCAACGTGTTTCTTCTGCCTCTGAGCTCAATGCATGCATCTCGGATTGCACTCATCTCACTCTCTGTTAAAGTAAAAAATTCTGAAATCCTTGTGACACCCCCATGCTCCTGCCAGTAGTTGCTAAAATGACATGAGGCTTTGTGACAACAAGCTGGGAAATTTGGGGTGGGGAGGAGGTGGAAAATGGATGCCTCTATGTAAGTTTTTTTGTAAATTAACATATAACATGGTTCTCCTGTGTCTTCTCATCTGCTTGTGGTGAGACCTGCCTTTGATATGGATTGCTTTGTGCCTCTGCCAGACCTGGAGCACATTGCTTCTGCTATGAAGTTGGTATTTTCTGTTAGGAAGTGGGAGGGAGAGGGGATTGCTTGTCTGTTAATTATAACAAATGACAGAAGGGTAAGCACTTAACAGCAAACCCAGGCAAGTAGTGCTCTTCAGCTGTGCTGAACTTTGAGTTTTTGGGGGGTGCTGTCAAAGGCTTTTTGCAGTCAGGTCTATCATTTCCTCTTATGAATAGCTGGTTTCTGTTCAGGGTGATTCCCACAAAGTACTTTCTAGAAGATATAAGAGCTATTTAGGAAGCAGTTTTATTTTGTCTCTGGTAGTTTCAGAAAGCTGAACCCTATTTTGCTTTGAGGATCTTTCAAACCTTAAAAAGCAAGACAACATTTTTAGCTGAACCGAATTGCATAATTTTTTTCTGAAATGCTGAAGCACAATGTCTTGACTCTTTCCATCTGGACTAGGGTGTTTTGCAATATGATTTGCTGCAGTTGATACCAAGGTCAGGAATAGTTTAGTTAGTCAGAAGCAGACAGTGTCTTCAGGTCCAGTCTGGGATGGCACTTCAGGCACCAGCTCGGGCTGCCTTGAGTACCTCTTAAGCCTCTTTGGCACACAGACTGCTCCTTTCTTAACCTTTCAAACACAACACCTGCCACAACGTGATTTGCTCCAAGACTTCTCTGAGCTTCTCTGACAGTCTGCCTGTAGCTTTAAATTAATTTACTATGACTGTAATCCCAGCATTTTGACACTCTGTAGCAATCCAAAGAAGGTTCTTCCTGGTAGAGGTATGCAATAGGAAGCCAAATGCTAGAAAATATTCCTGCAATACCACATCTCTGTTTATAACTGGTAACATCCAACTTAAAACCTTCCTTGAGGCAATTATGGCACTCAAGCTGGGCTCATGTCTGTATCATGTAAGGAAATCTGTCCCTTTGATAGCAACAGCCTACAATAAATGCTGTGAATTCTATAAATGTCAAATCAGCATCATCAGTGAGAAATGGATCATTAATTATATGAGTATTTGGCAGATAATTCTGAATAACAGAGGAAAATGTGCAGGGCATTAATCTGTTTAATCACCTTGTAAAGACTAAAAACTGCTTGAATATAGTAAGCAGTATTCACTCCACAAAACAAGACTTGTCCTGTGGTAACACCCTTTGCTGTCCTCTTCTGAGTGCTGGGATCCCAAGCTTACTCATGTTTCAGTCCATGGTGTGTAGTGCAGGTCATTGCAAGACTTCCTCCCGACATGCAGTCACATCCCATGCTACATTTTATACACCCACATATTGTTGTAAAACCTTTGGTGTAAGCGATATCCTTAATTATTTCCTATTAGAGTAATATATCCAGATCCCATCTTGTTAACCAAATGTAAGGCGAGGGTCCCATATTCCCATAGGGCAGGAACTACTGTAGAAAGTATTTGACTTCAGCTTCCCAACACAGCTGGAGGACAGCCCAGGAGATTCTGCCAAGTGCTGGAAATGACGAGTCAGTCTTTCCTTTCCTTTGCCTCTCTCCTATTTTCTTCTATTTCATTCAAAAATGCTGCACATTTTTTTGTAATGTTTTTGCAAGAAGACGTATTAGGAAACAATTCTGTAACACCCAGCTAGATTTTATCTCACTTGCATTGTCATTGTCTCCAAATTTTGCAATCTGTGTTTGTTGAAATAAAATAAAAAAATCTGTGAGGTTTGTCTGAGGAGGTGTTTCCAGGCAGTATAGCTGATGTCTTCACTTAGTCCCATGTAGTCACTGGTATAGTTTATATTCCATAGTACTACTTCATCATTTAAAAGAAAATAGCATCCGTGCTGTTCCTGGGATCCTCCTTTTTTTCCTTGTGGGTTGAAGTGCTATTTGCTTTCTTCCAGTCTTGAAGTAAGTCCACATGCTCTTCAAAAATACATACCAGTATACATTGATTCATTATCTCACAGATTTCCATGTATCAAGTAGTTGTCATAAAAGTTAGGAATTTAGAATTTTTTCTTTTCCCATCTCCATTCCCCTTTCTTTTTCCCATCTCCACCCCAAAAGTGCAAATGCACAAATCAAGTGATCGTACAGTAGCCGCTACTCAACAGTGGTAAATGGAACTAGATATTCTGGAGAACTTACTCCTCATAAATAAAACCACAAAACTCTCCTAACATCTTTTAATAAGCTTACTATGAAAGATCAAAATGTACATTGTGACACACGAGAGAGCAGAAGAGATCAACAATATAATTGAAGTCTTAACTCTGTGGCAACAGGGAGTTGTTAACGTCAGCTAAGCACCTCTGCCCAAGAAGTGGACAAAGCAAGCAGCTTTTTTTTTTCTTCTTTTTTGTTAGTTTTTTTAAGGGTTTTTGTCTTAATTCACTCACCTGTTTCAGTAGAACATCAGTTGCTGTTTCTGTGATCTCCTTAGCCCTGTTGTTAGCTTCTTGCTCTTTGCTATTCAATCTGCTTACTCAATCATCTTTTATACTGTGACAGCTACACCCTCACGCAATAATCACTTGTTTTTATACAGTGCATTCACCTCAGTGATTTACCCAGCCTACTCACAACCTTACAAACCTGAAAACACTGTTTTAATGGGATGCTGTCTACCCTCTAGTTTTCTAATCTGTTAGTGTATGTTTTATGTGATTACAAGATCACCTCAAGTATGGCAAATGGCATAGATTACTATACATCAATATGGTGAAGAATTTAAATCTGAAATGGATTTTCCCCATTCAATGGAAACAACTTGCAAAAGGATTTTCTCAGTGAATCCACTTTTACAGTAGAGAGTTTCCATATGCTTGTCAGACATTGAAACTTTTCTAATGGAGTTTCAGTGTCCAGATTTAAAATTGGGTTTAAAATTAGAGAATTGAATCACCTTTGCATCCAGAGAGGCCTTGTGATTGTTGGTTCCAGTCATCTTAAGACAATGCATCTAATTGACTGCTGTTTACATGGACAAAAGTCTGGGTGCCGGGGGAAGTCCCTCTCAATTCTTCCCTGTTTGTGTGGCCAAAAGCTGGAGCAGTTGCCTATAATAAGCTGCAGGTTGTTGTTCTTTCAAGGAGTGTGAGCTGTGGCTCTTTGCTCAGAGAGACCTTGCTGTAGTGTTCCAATAGCCCTTTTACCAAGTCCAGATAGAGATTGTTCAAGAGCAGCTGATGCAGCTGTTCCTGCTCATATCTGCCTTGTTGGGCTTCTGTTCAGGTTGCAGGGAATAATAAGCAGTTCTGTGCTGTCACAGGGTTGGTGCAAACAGCACAAAGAGCTTCTGTGGAAGATTGGTTGGCTTTCATCATGCAACATTTTTGTTTGGTCAATTACTTTTTTCATTTTGTACTGACCTTTTCCCAAACCAAATGATTTTCTTTCTTTTTAAATCAGGGACTACTTAAGGGCAAAACTTGTTCATCTCCTGGATATAAATCTTGATAAAGAGATACATATAGGGAAAAAAAATGATCTATTGCTGACTGCATAAGAGTTGCTTAGGTAACACATAATCCCATATAGTTAACTCTGTCCTCTAAGTTTGATCACTGTCATCTGTTGCATCCTTTAATTCTCCTGCAGGCTCTTCATTTTCAATACAGTCCCTTCCAGTGTGAATGTTAGGCCAAAAACAATGAAATTTTTTGTGTGATCTAGGTATTCCAATAATATAGAGAATAGCAATATTTTGATAGACAAATTCAGACAAGCATACATACATGAGTTAAAGATCTGGGAAAAAACCTCAAGTATTACTATAGCTTTTTCTAAAGCTTAACAGGCTCTGTGTGAGCATCCTCCAAAACTTTCCTGGTTAGGAAAACATCTATTTTTTTATTTCAAAATCAAAAAGCAGTTGTATTTCTTAATATCTAAAGGGTAGGGAAAAATGCTGAAGGAGTTTATATGATCAAAAAGGCAGGATGTTTCATAGAACATAACACTGCTCAGTGGGTGAAAGTGTAAAGTGCATAAACTACTGAATAAAATTGCAGGACACTAGACTTTGTCAGTGTGAACCAGGAAAGTGTCTTTAGGTCTGAGAAACCTCCAAGCACCCTTCTTATTTTCTTCTCTGGAGTAAATTTCCTTGGCTGCATCCCACCCAAGGATAACAGCAGTAAACCTTAGCCCTGCCAGAGGGAATAAGGTGGTGTGAGCAGTTTCACTTACCTAATGGTTGAAGACATTGGCTCCTGTTTGTTGCTGAAGGTGAAAGGATGGTGCCAGATAATTGAGTCACAAGGTTTAAAAGCAAGATTTATTGTTTGATCTCTATATATGAGTGACTGGCAGACTTTTAGTGGAAAGTTTTGTTCTCTGGACAAGGGTGTATTGTAGGTGGAGTTGTGGAGCATAAGGACTCTCTTCCTAACATAAAGATTATTGGATCTATGGGTTTTGTTATTAAAGGCTCAGACTGATAGTACTGAATGCTTTCTTCTTGTGGTCTTCCCTGAGATTATTGCCACCATGTGAACTAGGTACATGAGTGCTCAACTATACTGTAAAGCTAGCAGTGATTTTGCAACTCTATTTGTCAGTATAATAGCAGCTCTGATGGAAAAGCCATTTCAGCAGGCCAACAGTAATCTGCAAATTGCTTGTACTTTTTGGAGCTGATATGTCAGAGCTTTATACTGAAATCTGAAGGCAGCTTTGAAGGTGGGAAGTAGAAAGGAACAGTGTCTGGCCTGTACGTGTCATTGGTTGGAGAAGTGATCACTGCCAGTATCACACGTTTCTGAGAAAAGTAGGCTTTGAACCATGTAGCTGTAAATAAAAATGCAGATAAATCAGGAAATATTTCTTCTCCCTAATTTTGCTCTTTTATGCCATAACTGTAAACTTTAAAATTTGCATGCTCTAAACAGCATTCCTTGGCTGGATATTTCCCAATGTACTCAGTAGACATTACTCAGATGTTTAACTTCCGTTACGATATCATCAGTGAGATAAAGATGTTAAAAATTGCCCTTACAAGCTTTCCTCAAGGAAAAAATACCTGTAATTGAGGTTTGGAAGATTATTCTAAACTTACCAATACAATACAAGTATGGAAGTGATCCAGATTTGGGCTCTAATGTTTAAATTTTTGTTTGCTCCTGACATTCTTCTTTGCTCTTAAAGAACTTAACAGAAAAGCTGGGGAAATACTTATGTCAATTAATTTACTCTGGGTATGAATCTGTCCTGTAAAACACAAAATCTCTTCTGTGATTTATGCAAGGTTTGGTAAATTTTCAGCTGTATGGCAACTCTATTAGATAATAGCCTAAGATTTCTCTTTGATAATGGCACTATAAAGTATGAAATCCTTGGGAGACCAATAAATCCAAACTGACCTATGAGACAAAGACAGAAGCCAATGGTAATTGTGATTATTGAAGACTATAACAGGGCAGAGTTGCACTACAGAATAACTTTGGCCTTCCATTTTCTGACACAAAATAAAAGGCCATCTTCTTGTGACCATCTCTAGAGTGCTTTATTTTTGGTCTTCTGATTGAAATATCCCTGTGTTTCTGTATTTACTTAGCAGAAGTACTTTATGAACATCTTCTGACAGGGCCTCTGCTGGGTTACCTGGAAGCTCACCCGAAGCTGCTGTGTGGGATTAAGGAGATGAATTGTGAACCTCTGTAGTAAAGCAGATCAGTTAATGTCATCACTGCTGCTAAGCTCAAATACAACACAAACATGCAACCCTTCACCAGGAAAATCTCAATTACGTATCATCTGCTGTGGGAAGTAATTTCTGTTTAAATACAGTTTTCCTTTGTCTGTCAAATCTGTCTCTATTATTCTTGCAAAGTGTCAGCAGGAATGCATTAAGGGAGCAAAAAAATCAGCTTGACTTTATCAGAACTTTACTCTTAGCCTTTCTTAACTAGGGAGGTAAGAAAGTGCTGTGCTGAGGTAAGAAAGGAGTGTAATGGACTGCACTTGTATTATGGGAGGAAGAAATGTTGCAAGATTTGATTATTTTGTAGTGTATATTTGGGTTTTAACAGTAAATAAATGCTCTCCAGTTAGTTATGGTTAATACACAAATGTGTAATAAACATTTGGTGATAGGTAGTCAGTTTTTCAGGTTATATGTGATTCCCAAAGACTATAGGGTTTCTGAATCTGTGTGGACTCCATCCTCACTGTTAGCTGTTCAAAAGGATGATTTACATTTCTTACTAGCTCTTGCAGAAAGTGTGTGAAGCTTTAAAACCAGGAAATGTTCCTCTCCGTGCTAGAATGCAGCTATGAGTGAACATTGAAAACTGCTATTGTGACTAATCCTGCAACCATCCTTTTTGCACTTTGTTTTATGGACTTCATTATGTTACACGCTTCAGTAGCATGGCACAAGTCAGAACACTCAGCAAGGACTACTGTGTGCCTAACACTGTGGTACAGAGACAAGTTGCATCTGCATCTGGAGTAGCCAGTGTCTTGTAAAACACAATTCATTCACACAGAGCAAAACTCTGCATCTAAGTGGATATCTGATCCACGTGGAATACCTCTGTGAAAAATTGAGGAACTGATTTTATTCCAAGCAAATTAAAATGAACAGGGGGTACTAACAAAAGAACTATTTCTGTATATTTACTAACTTATAGGCGTACCGTGGAGACTGTAAGGTGAAGGGTCCTATCTGGACCTCTCACCAGGGAATCTTTTGCGGCCGGGAACAGGGAACAAATTATGAATAAAAATGTATTCCTCTGTGCCATGTGGATACACAGAGAGACCCTCCATGCCTTGCAATGTGAGGATGATGCAAGACCCCCCTGTACGAGCCCAGGGGAAATATGTTGCAACCAGCCAAAAGATAACACCCACTTCCAAGGCAGAGAAATTACCTTTTAAGGCAACAAGCGGACAGTAAAATGAATATTCAACAACTGATTTCAAAGGGTACAAAAGGCGCGGTTTTCAAACAGCGGTGTGCTCTTTGCATGATTCAAAGGTGCACCCAGTGCTGGAAATGGGTACCCAGCACTGCAATAAAAATCTCTTGCTATATTTCTTTGTCCTGCAGGTATTTTTGCCGCCTTCAAAATTCCAGAGAAAAAGTAACGTATAACACCTCTAATTAGGATGCCTGTACTCAGGACCATTTCATAGCAATCTGCATCTGAGCTCTTCAGGAATCTGCTGTGTGCATCTTGCACAAGCACAATTTTTGGAAGCTGCTCCTTCAGTAATTTCCAAACTCTTTGTTTTGTCATTTTAAAATTGCATATATGTTATCTTCTGTCATGTTACCTCAGAAAGATACATAAATCCATATTGCAGCAATAGACAGCCCGAGCACAGGCCATTGAGTCTAGCTGTGGTAAATGACACACAAATATGATCTTTTGACAGGCTTCTTGCTGGCATTGTACTTAGACCCAGGACCATGCTGATAGCATGTGCTGCTTTCCCATTTGCTTGGTGCTCCTTGTGCAGGAGGAGGACTTTGCTCTGCTTACCATAGATTCAGTATTTTGCTCTTGCCTGGGGAGGGGACAAGAAAGATGTTCACATATGACACTATGAATATAATAAATTCTGACCTAAGTCACTCCCATGTATAACATTATATATATATATATAACCTAGTGGATCCCATCCAACTTGAGATATTCCATAGTTCCACATGACTGCACATTTCAGTGCTTCAGTAGGACGGTGCAAATGAGAACAGCGACGCTCTGCACTTCCTGAGCTGCAGAAAAAGTGGCACAAGATAGACAATGCATGTAAAAGCAAAAGAGCAGAAAGAAGGCAGAGGATTGTCTCCTCCACCTGTTTAGAGCCAGGTCATAGTGAATCAATGGAATATGAGAAGGCATTGGAAAATGCCACCAAATTCCAAGATATTGATGGACTTTGAATTTTAGCACAACATTGCCGGGGGCGGGGGGGGGAAAGTGTTTTAGTAAATATTCTACATCTTTTTAGTAAAATACTTATTTCGGGACATAAGTTTTCCTTCACAAAAAGAAAGGAAAAATAAGATGAGAGGATGAATAAAGCTGTTTCTGCTTGTCTTTAGTTGTCACTGATGTCTTGTTTGCAGATGTTTCTGTGCTGGTTTAGGCTGCTGTCCACCATCACTCAACAAAATGCTTTTCAGAGGGATTTTTTTATTACTTGATAATTTTGTTTTAATATTCTGGAAGAAATTTTTTTCTGTACAGCAAAGAGAAGCCTGTGGCTGACAATCCTCTTGCATAAAGGAGCAAGTCCTTTTGTGTATTACCTCCAGGCAGTTTACCTGCAGGACTATTAATGGGTAAAATATTGGTGGCAGTTTCCAGCTGCCACAAAGCCCTTAATTTCCATCACCATATTTAGCTGATCATCAGACAACTAATATTCAGCAAGCAATTCATGCTTATTTACTAAATTACAGCCCACTGGGCTTTCCAGAGACGTGTCTGTGGTTGAATACTGTACAGGAGAGTTCACTATGTGGTAAATAATTTATGTAATATTAGTACTGATCAGTACCTCTGTTTGTTCTGTGACAAACTGTAAAGGAAGTGGTTGTATGAGCCTCTTCACTGTCCCCTCAGTGTTGCAGTCATTCAGGTGTCAGTCAATTATGGTAGAAGTGGATTTATTAATGGGAAACTTGTCTTTGTTGTCTCACAGTTTGAGTTCAGCAGCAATGCAATTAGTCTAATTTAAGTTTTTTATTATGTACCTGTTGGTCAATAGGACAAAATCAACAAACAAACTAATGCATTAAAGTTCTTACAATCCAGCAGTGAGCTAACCTTAATTTCTAGCCTTTTCCAAGGAATTAATCGGATTAAATACTGGAGTTACTAATTGGATGCCAGAGAAGGGGTATTGTTTCTGGTCATCTTCCTGGAAGATGCACTGAGAACTGCAATGTTCTCCTAGTGCACCAACATGGGTTCCTGGTAAACCTCAGCTCTCCTGGATAATATACTAAGGATTTAAATTTTTTTAAAGAGGGCTAGGAAAGACGTGAAGAGACAGCCCTTTCACAGATCCTCTTCTTCAGAGAAAGAAGTTTAATGTTGTGCTCCCTGCTTTTTCCTTTTCCCAGTCTGTGATTTCCCCAGATTTGTATATTTAAATAAGTTTGTCTCCAATCAAACTTCATCTGAGGCATCTGTTTGTGACTTCCATTCCCCAGGGACTAAGGAATCCCAAAGTCCATGATGTTCCTAGGTGTGTTTTTGTTCCTTCCTGCTTGAAGAATGACACTAGCTAATTCTAGATAGTGATTTTCAATTAATTATTGTGGACTGGAGTCACAGCTGCATTTGGGACAAACTTGAAATGTATTTATTGGAAATGAAATTTATTGGAAATGGAAATTTTAGCTGAAAATTATTTGGCAAGTAACAAAGCCAGGAAGTATCTTGAGAATGCTGCATTTTTTGATGCACTTTGGTTTAGGTTTGTTGGTTGAGGTCTGATCTTTATTTGGCCTCCTGCATCATGCAGTCCTGTTTTATGTCAAAGGAAATGCTAAACCACAGGGCTATGTTTGTAAAAAAAGAAAAGCTAAATATGGGAAGCACATCTGAGGCCAAAGAGCACTTACTGCAATAAAATCAATTTGTACAGTAAGCATTCAGTGAGGTGATTTTCATGGCTGTACCCAATTGGAGTTAACCAACAGGCTGCTTCCCATTATAGCTTGTAGCTGAGGGGAGTTTGCAGGATCTCTGAGCATATACCAGCTCTTTTGAGGTGGTAGCAAATATTCTATTTTAACAGTCACTTATGAGGTTGAGATCAATACCTCTAAATCAGGTCCAGGCAGTTCTGGTTACCTTAAACACTTTTCAGAATAACCTTTTGTTTTGCCTTTTAACTGCAGGTCATTGTGAGACTGGTTTAGGGAGAGGTGCTGCTTGAGGGTGGGTAGGCAGAGGGAGCTGAGTAAAGTGCAATGATTTATTAATCTGACCAGGTGCAGCAGCATCACGAGTTACTGGTCTGGTGCCAGTCCTGTGTGGTTCAGGCAGTTCATCAGCAGGCTGTCCCCAGGCTGGCACACTAGGAAAATCATTTTTGAATGTCTGGTGTCCTTCCCCCCCATTAATAAGCAGGGGAGATTCTTTAGGGATCTGTCTGTCCTGGGTCTTTTCCACTGAATTACAAACTCTGCTGGAAGACTCTCAGCAGGTCTGCAGTATTTGGTGAAGAGAGCCCCGATCTAGTTAAAAACTGGGAATTGTGGACATCATGCCTTGTCAAAGCTCATTATTCTAGTTGCTCTGTAGAAAGGAAAAACATTTAGAAAGGCTGCTGAGCAGAGGGGAGAGGTGTGGCACAAGAACAGGACCTGTACATCCTAGGCAGCTTGTTTTTGGTGCTCACCTCACTTGTTATATGCTTTCTGTTTCTTTTGAACATGCACAAGCACAATGCACCTTTGAAAAGTAATGTAGCTACTCCACCATCTGTTCCAAGTTCCACTAAAATCCCCTTTGGTTCCCAAGGACCAGCAAAAAAACGTTAGTAAATGGGTAAGAAAAGCAAATCTTGCCCTGAAAGATGCTTTAATGCCTTCTCTGGGAGTTGAAGAGTTTCAGAGAGCATGGATGTCTCAGCTATTACACCCCCAGTAGATACCACAAGTCTTTGTCACAAGAGGGTGGCACTTGATGAAGAGAAGAATATGGCCACTTCTTCACCAGCCTGGAAAGTACCATGTTGGAGATACTGAGTCATGAAAGTAGCTCTGTTGTCTATGCAATAGCTTGGGGAAAGGCTTCGGTGTAACTTGAGCCTGAACTTACTCAGCAGCAGTTCTTCCCCAGGCAGCCTTGGGTCCTGCTGGTTTCACCATGAGCAGGCCTGTTACCACCATATATTTATATAAAACAAAGAAGAAACTTGCAGTAAAATGTCAGTCCTTTGGGTTTCTGTAATTAGCAGACTACTCTGACATGCACCTGAACAATCTGAGAAGGATAAAATGGTGCAATCTGGAATCTTCTTGCTCTGCAGATTTTAAATAATTTCTAGCAGGAAAATGTAAGAAACTAACGGGAGAACATCCAGCTTAACATGCAGCAAAGGCAGAGAGAAGCTGAGGCTGACCAGGTTCCTCTCATCCACAACTTTAATTGGTTAAGTGTATTGTCTTCTTAGGAATGCTGGCTCAGTGTACCCTGATGAACTAACTGGGAGAGAGGAGCATATTTTAGAAAAGCATACTCTATAGGTGGCTGGAAAACTTCCACTATCAGTATTTTTCACTCAAATAGAGATGATTTTCCATGAAGACACTATATTTTAACAGGTTTTGATATATTCCCCCGCCCCCAATATTTTATTTGTAGCTTGTCTCCCACTTTCTGAAATTTCTGTGGGGAAGAAAACATCCATATTTTAACAACATGTGGTGTTGAGCTTTAGATGACAGAGCAGTTGGATGTGTGTCCCTGCAATTCATTAAATAAAATAAATATGAAAGATAAAAGGGAGTGGAAATGGATTCTTAAACAACTGTCTGCATCTGCCTGCAGTCCAATAAAATAAATTGCTTCCATCATCTGGCTAGATGTCTTTCCTCCTAAACACAGGCCCCTTTGTGGACTTCTTAATGAATATTGCAAACGTAAGTATATTTAAGAGTCATAAGAACTGAACTATCAGGTACTTGGGAGTGAGGAAAGCATTGCTCTTTTTGAAGATGATAATGGCTTTTAATAAATATTAATTAACAGAAGTTCATGGTGTGAAAAAGTGGCCAAGAGAAGCAAGCCACGAGGAGTGAGTTTTGCTCACTTGTGAAAGGCTTATCACCACAAATAGGTTGTACCTTTCACCTGACAGGTATCAAAAGTGTTTTGCAGACCATGGGAAATGTGTGTTTGTTCACCATTTAAATGCAGCTGTTGGAGAGAAGGAAAAGAGTGGCTGCTTAACAGCCTACAAGGACAATCTTCAGTGGTTTAGAGCAGGAAATGAAGACAATTAATATCCAGTTGAAAGCAGATGTCATGTTAATTAGGCAAACAGTAAGCTAGTCCGCTTTCTTCTGAGTACAGACTGTGGTTGCTGCAGGTGTCGTGGGTGAGGAATTACTTCATGTTTGGTTTTCTCTATCTGTGGTCAATACTGTCCCAATTTCAAATGTTTGTCTAGTCTCTTCTTGAAGCCAAAGAGGTCACATTAATGTTGCTACATATTAAAAGCCTCAGAATAAACTAAAAAGATAAAATGCATAGAAGTGTCTCATCATTTGCAGCTGTGCTTGCTATAAAGTAGCTACCCCTCAAGGGGACCTGTACAGCCTCTTCTACAACATCCTAAAGACACATGGAGTTTGGCAAAGGGTCATGGAATTTCTGGCAAATAGTCATGGAACAGCAAAGCTTTCTTTTGATTCTTCTACTGGTCTTGGAGAATGATCTCTGCTAAAATAGCTCAGTAGGAAAGTTACTAGCAAATGCATTTTCATAATCTATTCATGGGTGTGAGGAGGAACCTTGTTTCCCCATCTGACAAAGAAAGATGTGAAGTGGTTGAAAATCTGTCCTAGGTAAAAATACTAAATAAAATTTCAGTTTAGTCCAGTGAAGGACCATTGACACAGTAACTTCAAAATATATATATATGTTTGTTTTGTTTTGTTTTGTTTTGTTTTTCCCCCCCTCTGCTTTTCTTTACATTTTGGAAAATAGTCACTGCAGGATTGAAGGTTCAGGTTTATTTGCACCCTGCACCCCAAACCTAGGATATGCAATAAAATAGTTGCACTGTCTTTGTTGCTAGAGGTATAAACCACTGGTGATGCTTATATGGTGTCCAGCAGCCTGCCTGTCCACAGTGGGATGAACCACACCAAGGAAATAGCTATTATGTCTGTGAAATTCCTGAGTGCTGGGATTACTTTAGAGACAGGCCCTGTACCCAAAGAGGAGCTAAAACTACATTATTGGCCTTCCCACTGGTAAACATCCTGAGTCTGGCTGATTGTAAAGGGGATGTGGAGGTCCAAGCATAATGGAAGGTAAGGATTGCCACCCACTGAGGCATGGTGGCACACCTCTCACAAGTGTGAGGAAAAACCTGTTGATGCAAGCTCCCTTCCAGGTGATTAACGTTTGAAATTTTATTTTATGTTAGGTATGTATGCTTGTGATTTGTTACTGTGGGTCACCAGGTACATGATAAATTGTGTATATGAATTTATTATATTGATTTTCTGTATATGTAGAACTTCTCTTTCCAATATAGATAAAATAAATGCAAAATTTGCAAGTTTTCTCAATTCAATTCATTCGCAAAAGTATCAGATCAGGCTACATATTTTTCCTTGATTAATATTTCTGTTGTAGTAACATTCCTCTCTACTGGAATGAGTGCCAATAGTCTGCTCATGTCATTCTTTGTACCTCAGTTTTTCTCAGTTTGCAGGGGGAAGATTAAATCTTCCAGGTGAATCAGTTACTGTTTTTAGAGGACTTTGAAGTATTCACTAAAAGGTGCTAGCACAGAAGTGTTGTACATGGAGACAATCAGAAGTGCTCAGAATGTTCTTATCAGCGCTTATTAATCACCAGGTAAATTTATAGTGCTGGGCAAACATTTCACTGTGATAAGACTTCTGCTTTAGCATTAGACTTTGCTTTAGCATTAGACCTCAGCTTTAATGCTCACCTAGGAATAGGATCTACATGCCACGCTTCCTGTCATGCAGTACTGCATCATTTCCACTCTGCAGACTGTGCTTATGGAAAAGCAGAATGCAATTTAAACCTGTGAGACACTCTCAAAACATATTTCAGGGCCATGTTACTGACAAGTCTGTGCTACATGTTGTGGCTTAATTGCAATTTTAAAGTAATGTTAATATAGTATATATCCTGATTATCTGTGTCTGGGATGTGTTGATGTGCTTGCTCCCAGAAGAAAAATGCTGACATTATTTTTCTGTTAAGAGCAGGTGAGTGTAAACAGAAGAGCAGACTGTTTTGCAACAGGGGGTGGGATCCCTTCCAGTGATGCTTTGTGTCACAGAGTGTAAATGCTCGGAGGGAGATGGTTTGTGGGAGGAGGATGTTAATGTGGATGAAACCACTCACAGAGAAAATTTAGCAGGAGAGGAAGCCACAGGCTGCTCGACGTGGAAGCAGTCTGGGAAGGCTGGAGATGGACTGCACCACAGAGCAGCTGTTTGCATTGCAGGTGGGCTTCCTAGGGTGGAATTTAACATTTCTCTTAGGTTTTAGAACCAGAACATATCTAACCTAATTGCTTTTAAAGAGCAGGTGTACACATTTGGTGTGCACTAGGTTTTCCCTGTAACACCAAAGTGAAGAAAAATGTACTGGAAAGCAGGGCTGATCTCTGTGTTTCTGAGTGCAACCCAGCTTCTGACAGAGCTCAGAACATCTCACCCTTGTCTGCCTGACTGCCAGGCTGAAAGAATTATTACTGATTTCTCTGAAGCCACTCGTCTTGACCTTTGCAGGGCTGTAGTGATATGCTACATGAAAGGACAGTGGGGGCCAGTCAATCAAAAGATATTTTTTCCTCTGCACATGTGAGTGACAGCTGCCCTTTAGATAGGGGTAGCTTGAAAAGATTTGATCTTCAGTACAGAGTGAAGAGGTTCATTCCTAATACAGGCCATGTACATCTGTGATGTGTTTTGTAATGTAGCGAGTCGTGGCTCTTATGATACTATTCTGAGATGTAGGGTTTTTCCTTGTCCCTGACTGGGACATTTAAACAAAATGTCATGGATTTACAGAAGAGATGAAGTTGGTGTTTAAATGAGGATTAAGATTGGGGAGTTTCTATACATGGTATCTGGATCTGAGGCATTGCCTGTGTTTCTGTTGTGTAATGTATTGCCAGTTCTGGCAGGACATGCAATGTTTACCTCAGTGTGAGTTGAGATCCCCTACAGAAAGGCCTTCAGCCCTGATGTGCTTCACTCCTTCCAGAGCTGCATTAGCAGTGGTTGCACAAGGTGGGCATGTCAGGTCAGACCTAGTCTGGCATTCCTGCAGCAGGATCATTTGCATGTCCCCCTGTAACCACCTCTGAAGTTTGGATTTGAAACTGTGAGATCCCAGCACGAGATATAAGGCATTAATGCTTGACTAGAACTAATTCTGAATTGATAGTCTCAGAACCTCTTCCTTCTTTTTCACTATTGGACCTGGGGTGGCAGTAGTGGAAGGAATCACAGTGCCAATGGCACTGCTTGTTTGGGGACACTAAATATAGGATGTCAGTGATGGAAAGTACCAGCTTGCATTGGTGGTATTTATGCTTGTTTTTTACTTCTGAGGATTCTGTGTGAGATCTGACCCACTCTTTCACTGGCAGTTTCTGTTGGACCTTCTGACTAGTTATTTGCACCTACAGTGACTGTTAAATAAAGGCCACCCAGGTTAATGGTGTTTACATTTGCAAGTGAGAGGTGACCTATATTTAATGAACAAAATACTGTGTAAAAGTGTGTCACTGTACTAGCAATGTTGTGCTGCAACCTGTGTTATCATCTTGACACCTATGTGTGTTCATTTCTCCCCTACTTCTTGTCATGACCTCAGTGATCTTGTGCTTCAGTGTGAGAAGGAAAGCATGTAAAAATTCATGCCTCGTTAGAGTTCCTCCAAATGGGAGGAAGAATTGGAACAAAACCAATTTGGAATCTTTGGGAAAACAAATGTTGGGTTCTAAACAGATTATCTGCATTCCCTTTATAACTAACCTTCCTGTCCCTATGTTTCCAGGGCCAGTATTGACTTTGACTTTCAGATACAGAGATCAAGGCAAGCATCTTCATGCCCTGACAGCTGAAAAAAATCCATCAATATAGTGCCTCTGAAATGGTGAAGTCTACCAAGCTTCATCTTGTGCTAAAATCTTTTGCAATCATTGTATTTTATGATACTGGCAACATAAATAATATTTAGTAGTACAAGTAGTAATGAGCCATAGGCAGGTTAGGGAAAATGAATGTGAATTATAGTTCATATTTTCTATGCAAACTATTTAGTTTCTGCAGCTGAAACCTGTTCATGTGGTGTTGCCTTTTCTGGCAGGTAAACCTTTTCACAGTCACCTCTGGCAGCTGTTTTTCTGTTGTGTTTTGTCTGCTTGTTTTTAACAATAAACTGTTGTAGGGAGACAGTGATCCAGACTGGGATGGGCAGAAGGGCTGTGCCCATCCTGCAGTCACAGCTCTCTGTGTCATGAACCCCACGCACTACAGTAACAGGTGCCAGAGATATGTATGCCCCGAGGCTCCATCCCACGGCGGCCAGGGAGGTGGCCTGGGAATTCGCAGGCACACTTGACAGCTGCTGCAATCCTGCAAGGTTTTGTCTCAAAGCAACATTTGTTGCATAACCAGGAAAAGAAATTAATCAACCTACCAAGGAAACCGAGTTCAAGGATTTCTGCACGAAATAGCCACAGTAGGACAGCAGCGAATGTTGTAGAGGGCAGGCAAAAGAAACAGGCTTTGGAGAAGCAGCCCACGCGTTAACTTTAATTGGCGGAGACAAGAAGGCAAAGCCACTTGGCAGGTGTTGAAACGCGCGGCGCTAGTGGGAGGAGGGAAGGAGGAGAGGGAGGCAAAGCAGCCAACGTGGGCGAAAAACCTGCTCTGTCATTACCTCTGATCAAAATACCCCGTGTGGCACGAAACAATCCCGCAGCTCCGCTCCGCTCCGGGAGCTGGGAGCGCTGGGAAACACCCGGAGCTGCCGGACCCGCCTGCGCTGCCCCGGCCGGGCGGTGCCGGCCCGAGAGCGCCCTCCGCTGTCCGCGACCGGCAACAGCAGCGCGGGGCCAGCAGGGCTCGGCTGAGCCGCACATTCTATAATGTGCTGATGCTTCAATAGGTACAGACACAGGTACACCCACTGTGTTCATTAATTGGAAGTGGAACAGCTGTATTTACTCTTTCCTCTTTCACATTTGGGGTGCTGGAAATTTAATGGAAAACATCTAGAAATAGTTCTTACACTTTCAAGATCTTTTTTCAGTATTGTTTTAGTAATTACTAGAGTTAAGGAGTCTACTGTTATGCTTTATGTTAGGGAATTGTTTCATGTCCTGATATTTCCTGCTCTTTAGAAACCACGGTTTCCCTTTCTAATGATTTCTTCTTGCTGTTTAAGAGTTGTTGTTACTCAGGTACAGACTGAACACCTGAACCCTATTGTGTCTGCCACCAGCTACGTCAAGGCAGGGTAAAGCTCATTAGCTTGTTTTCCAACCTCAGATGTGCTCAATATGCATCCACACCACGCAGCTATCCGGCACTGAGCCCGTCCAAGTCAGCAAGACATCCTACTCCTACAGTGTACTCTGCTTAATCTAACCAATCAATACTGACAATGGTGAGAAGCAGGAAAGAAATGCCAGGTAATTAATTCTGAGGACCTTCTAATTGTTGCTGCATGAAAAGCACCCTTTTCTCGCATCCTCGACATGTTTGTCTGGTCTTTGTTTTGTTCGAAGACTTTACAGAACAAACCAGGACCTTGCAAGACCAGGCTTGGAGGGGAGTTCGGTACCACGCTGAGACTGACAGAGAAGGGGGACCCTGAAGGTGAATTTGGCTTTGAAGAAAAATGCCAAGTTTGCATATCCTTGCACTCCTTATAGAAACAAGCACTATGGGCATCACAGCTCTTTAAAAGGAAGTGTCAGTAGAATACATAACCCATGGGTTTTCACTATTTAAAATGCCAGCAGAGACCGGGGAGAGGCAAATCTGCTTTGGGATTCTCCAATATTTGAGGCACAAAGCTCATGGAATGTTTTATTTCTCAGGTAAAATGGTGCACAAGTATTTTTTGTGGCTTTCATTTTTCCTCTGTAAAATAAACATCTTTAGTAAAGAAGTCCAGGTCCAAACAGGATTGGGGGAAGTTGAGAAACACAGTTTGGCTGCATTTTATAATAAAACAGCACAAAATCCAATCACAAAGAGTAGGTGGAAGATGATATCTGCAAGAGAAATAGACTAAATGTGAGTACTTCTCTGTCAGCTCCCTTTCTCTTTCTCTTCCCACCCCCTTCAGTGCAACTGCATGCCCTAGTGTGGCTCTGTCAACATATCAAATGTTAACAAACAGACTTTGAAAGTTGTGTTTCAAACCCTCTCCAAATAAAAAATGCTTTCAGACACCTCTGTTAACCCAGTAAAACATGATTGTTTCTTTTTGGGAACAGGGTGTGACAATATAAGAAAGTAATGTTCAGTATTGGAAGTTATAGCTATGATTTTATTGTCCAGAGTGAGAAATGTGCCAAAAGGAGGAAAATAAAGTGTATAACATTGGAAAAAAAATATGAAATATTTTCCCTTCTGTCAAACTTACTACATTTTTCATTTTTTTTTTCCTCTGAGGTATGGGTTTTATGTTGACAAAGTCACTCAAAATCCATGTTTGGGATTGATATTTTCATTGTCATACTTTGCTGTTTACCTGAGAGTGTGTAAAATCTGGATAAACCTTTGCCTATATAAAAGAAGAGGAAAAAGATTATATTGGGATGACATGTTTAAAATAGGGTAAAGTGCGCCTCATAAAAGCAGAACAGAAAACCTTTGCCACATTTTGAAATTCTGGATATTTCTTCCTCTTGGCTTTACTGTCTGAAGGTGTAAGAGGATTCTCGGTTCTTTTATCTTCTAAAATTGATGGGGGTTACTGGTGCAACACAGTGAGTTGTAATAATGCTGTTCTATGTGTATTTATAATTTTAAATTGGCTTTCAGATTGGGGTGGATGTAGTTGATAAACTGATATATAGGGCTATAGTGAAAACGTGATTTGTTCCGAGGACTTGTTTCAAAAGATGTGCTGGATCTACAGGATTAAACCAGCTCGGAGAGAAATTCCTGGTGCCTCCAGGAGGCAGCAGTTAGAGGAAACAGCTTGTTTTAGAATGGGGAAACCCGATGGCAGTGCAATTTATGTGTCAGGAGGGATAGGCACGAAGCATCCCTATAACACTGGCAGGTGTTGTGGGTATGCTGAAGTACCAACCCTCAGCGTAAAGAAAACCTCTCCTGCTGCTCCTAAGCCTGACCTCTCTCCTGCTCCCGTGTAACCTGTCAGAGCACGGCTGAGCTGCTGCCGAGGTCAAACGCGGGTGAGCAGAGTTTACCCTGCTAACCCTGGGTGTGAGAGGTTTGGCACTTTATGGTAAACGCCAAGTGGGTGCCTCTCCTCACTTTGTAAATGAGGGGAGTTTTACTGAACTCTTCTGCCAGGGCTTGGAGGGGACCGACTTCTGTTCAAGCCTCCTTCTGCCATGGGGGAAAGGGGTCTGGCAGAGCGCTTTGGCTCCCTCTGGTTACTCCTAAAGGGAGAAACATCCCAGAAACCCAGTCACTTACTGCGCACAGAGATCTCTGCCACTAAAACACCTCCGGTTTGTTCCATGCGCTGTTTTCGTCTATCACATATCTTAAGAGACCAGAGAGAAAGCCATATATACCAAAAGAATTATAAGATGATCCAAACACAATTCTCATGTTTCCAACCAAGAAAATTGCCATGTATTTTCTAAAGTCTTCCCCCCCCCCGCCTTTAATTTTTGGGATTTTGTGGTGCAGGAGAGATTTAGGGAGAGTCTTAACAATGCATTTTCTGAGCATTTTGGTGGACTGCCCTTCCCTCCCTGTCTTAAACAAAACTCCTGTCAAGACAGAAGGCGGAAAATAGAGCTCGATCTGTTTAACCCACGACCTCTGGGAAGGCTTCTGTGATTGTTTATTGCTAATGATAATTGTTGCCCGTTGGGTAGAAACAGGAAGCACCAAATCACTTCCATATAGATCAGCTCATGTCCAGCACTAATGATGCCTGTCATAGCTGACAAGGTCTGCATTGGAGCCAGTGCTCTACAGATTAAAGGTCCTTGTCCATCCCCTGACCTTTGCAGATCCCCAGCTGTGGGCATTTTTATTACAAACTCAGCATGTGGTAATTCTGGTTATGAGTTGTTTGTAAGCACAGACCCCTGGCTTGGTTCAACCTTAATTGCAGGAGACCACCAGCTGCATTTTTGAGTGGGAAGTGGGCTCCAGGGATGTTAGCCTGATTGAGTAATTATCCTGCACTGGAGAGTGAGGTGGGAATTCCACCCACTGCCTGAAAGGATGATATAGATGTTTAACAGTACTGTCAGAAGGGCAGATATGGAATAACGGGTTTGTGTTTTCTTTTAATTCTGATCTGTGACTGAATAAAAAGTTGAAGGAGTCTTTAAAAACAAACAACAAAATCTAAGCCTGGAGTTTTATCTTTTGCCATCAAAACTTAGAATTTCTAACAATGCATTTTTGTCAAACCTGCAGCCTTTTTGAGCCAGGTCCTCCCACTGCCCCGAGGGTGCTTTTAGCACTGAAATACTTGGTAAAATGGAAGAAGATCTACTTTCTCCCATTTTTTTCAGGCTTGGGTTTCACTGTGGCACTGTGGCTGTTTGTCAGACAGGAATGTAGTCTGGGATATAGACAAGAGCTGAGGTTTTCAATGGCTACCTTGCTTCTCAATATGTTTATTCAAGCTTCCCAATGGTGCATACGGTGCCTGTGGCATGACAGAAGCAGTGCCAGTGGCACGGCTGGGCACTCAGATTCACACACTGCAGTGCCTCCATCCACTGAGAGCCCTGGCACTGCCTCTACACCTGACATGCCCTTGGAAAGGTCTCAACATCCTCTGTCTAAATTTAGAACTGTGTATTTCTCCAGGAGGGAGGACTTACCACTGGGCAGGAGAACTTCTCACTGTCGCAGACGTGTGTCTCGCAGTGCAGCCACACCTTGGACAGCTTGGGGATGTTCTGGAAGCGGAAGGCATTGAACTGGAACGTCGCCCGGTTTGTTTTCCCGTTCTCGTGCACGATGATGGAGTAGTCTGCGGCACACCTGTGGTTGTGCATGGAGGAGCAGTGTCAGAGCCCCTGTGGCTTCAGTGAAACATCTCCTGAGGTGACAGTCTGATGAATGCATTTGCCCTGCTGTGGGCCGTGTTCTCCCTTGCTCCCTCATCCCCCAGCTCCCAGCTTTCTGTCACCCTCGGGGCTGGGCTGAGTAGGTGTGCTCCCCTGGGCCCCACCACCACCTACCCCTTGGTGATCAGAGGCCAGTGGATCTGGTAGAAGTACTCTGAGGAGGGAGTTGCCCAGCAGTTGTTGAGAACAACTTTGAACCTGGGGAGATACAAGCTCCAGATTAACAAGGAATGTCCCAATTACCAATTTATTACTGATTCCTCCTTCCCTTGCCTACCTGTCACTTAAGCCCTTAGCTTCCACGCCAGCAAATATGTCAGAGCCAATTTCTGATGTTTCAACGACGAAAGGGGCTTCCTTTATACTTGAAAACTTGGCATTCTTTGGAAGACAAAGACAAAGGTGTCATGCATTACTAGTAAATTGCAAAGCAAGGAACGATTCAACTTCAGACCCCCTGGAGAGACTGACTCCAGAAGTCTGCGTTCTTATTACCTGCAAGCTCCGAACTCTACACCTGGTAGTAGAACTATTGCAAGCCCAAGGTAGCATTTCAAAATCGTTTTGTTAATGTTTGGCTTATAATGACAGAATTTGATGCTGTTTAGGTTGCAGTATGTGCCATATCACAGAACTTGCAGCAGTACTGTCGCAAAAGTCTTACCAGTCCTCGTACTGCAATGAGTGGAACTTGATATAGTGCTGCTTTTTCTAAACTCTGTTGCTTTGCAGTGGTTTAGGGTACTATCTTGCTTTTCTTCACACCAAGTTTCTGTGTTGAAGGCCTGATTTCTATTCAAGTTCTAGCCCCTCACACTGAGTTACAATCCTTTGCTGTTATTGGGGTGTCACAGACCAAAGGGCAGGTGAGGCTGAAGTGTTTCCACTGGATTACACTGCAGTTTGTGTGCTGCTTCTGAATGAGGAAATGGGATCATGAAGCACCTAGAAGTGTAGCCCACCAGAGTAGAGGGCTGTGGAAGGCAGCAGCAGAGATGAATACCATGGCAAAATAAATCTTTAATTTTTTTCTTTTATCCCCACTGAAAATGAGAACAAAGTAAAAAAGGAGTGGTCTGGTAGCTTTCTGAGCTTGTTCTGTACTTATGCTCACCAGGAAAATATATTACTGCAGTTCATTCACTCCCTCCTTGACTCCTGGGAGCCATTAGAACAAGACAGTCATTTGGCAAAAAATTAAAGTACCAGAGATCCTTTCCTCACTGTCTATCATTTGTTTTTGTAACCATTCTGTCAGTTGACAGGAGCAGTGTGGTTCCTCCTGGGACCTTGCCAGTATGTATTACCTAATAATACATATTAGTGTGCTGTGTATCAGAAAAAAAGACCACAGGGGTGGTCATGTGGCACCCAAAGCCTGTCAAAATGTTTAGTGATCAATTAGCGCTCAAAATGTAGCATGTGGGAGAAGAGATTTCCACCTTGTGGTAAATACTCCCTCTACCTGGCCTATAAATTTAACACAGTATGCTATTAGTTGTGCTTTTTCTAGCTGCACTAAAATAGAGAGGCTGTTTTGGTGCTTTTGCCTGTGCTTTGATGGAGAAAAGACTCCAAGATCAAGAGCTGGCTGCTCCAACAGTGCAGTGGAGCTGTGGAGAGGAGAGGGAAGTTTCAAAAGATCTCCCTGATATCCAGGGACAGTATTTTGTTGGCAACAAAATTCCAGCATGACATAAAGATCTTTGGGGTACACGAAATATTTGCCAGGTGAGAGGACCGGGGAGAAAACTGCAAGAGAAATGCCTGGAGTTTTGCTGTGTCTGTAGAGACCATGTGATAGCAGCGGTGCCTGCAGATGCGTGCTGCTCTTGCAGTGGGACTACAAACAAGTTTTGCTTTTTATTATAAAATCTGTCATCAGGTTAGAAATGTACCTCTCAGCAGAAAAATCTGCCAGTTTTTGAGGGATTAAAAGAACAGTTGGCATGTGTCTGCTCTGTTCAGTTTAAGTATATCCCTGTTAATCAGCAGAAACAAGGACCCCTGCCAACCCCACTGCAATTATCTGTTCCAGGCTATTAATATGCTCTATGACACATAAAAGTCAGCAGCAGCAGCCCTGTTTTTTTCCAGCTCTTCAGGCTGAAGCCTGTGGAAGGTGAAGGTGAAAATCTGGATGGCAAAGAGCACTTACAGAGTAGAAGTTGAGGGACAGCTGACTTTCAAATGTGCCGGAGCTCCCGTTCTTCACATGGACAGTGGCCACCCTGGGGACATGACAAATTTCTGTATGAGTCAGGTGTGGTTCTGAGGACAGGGTAAGATGCACTCCCAAAAGAGGACGTACCTTTGGTCAAAGGCAGCCTGGTTCACCAGGTAGTGGGCATTGTATGTGCAGGTGAACGAGTAATTCACAGGCTGGTTCTTCACAATTACTGAGGAGTCATTGGAGACGATGGAGTTGTAGAAGTGATAAACGGGATTCTTGAACTGTGGATGGTGAGACCGAGAAATGTAGGCAGTACTGAGTCTTTGAGGCATCAGGAACAACTTTATAGTTTGAAACATGAAGACTTTAACACCATCCCCAAAGAAACGTGGTTAGGTAGCTCTTTATATGCTGTGCTGCCAATGCATATATCTTGCCATATGTAAATTCTTAATATGTAATACAGGTGCAAATGAACAACTAACACACAGAATAATATCTCTAAGCCTTCAAGTATTTTGCCTGTAGATGCAAAGCACAATGATGTGATTCTTACTTCTCGCTAATAGTGGAGTTTGCCTCCTTCTTCCATCAGTACCTAAAGCCTACTCCAAGCTGAAGACAGGACTTTCTAGAGTGAGTCCAGCCATTTCCTGAGTCAGAAGTGTTGACCTTGGTGTTGACCTTGATAGTCTTACCTCTGACTGTGTCCCACAGTATGATTTGTTTTTAGGTGACAGGTCTGGGATTGTGAATTGGTAATATCCCGAATCATGGATCCCATTATAGCAAATGCCTCCAAGTGCCAGCTGATTAACTTCCCATCCATAAGGACACTCTGGAATTCTGGTAATGATGGTTTTAGGATAGCAGTATACCAGAATTACATCTGAAAGGGAAATAATACATCTAGAGTTACTCACTGGTAATTTTCTTTCAAAGCAGTGGGTCTGCACAGTGACATTCCATTGGGTTTAACCTTCTGTGAGCAGGGGTTGTGCTGGCAGGTTCCCTAACGTGAGCAGCTTTTGCTACACAAAACCTTCTAATCAATGCAGAACTTTGTGTGAATTTTTTATCTTTCTGGAATGGCTGATTGAGAAGCAGAGACACTGCTGAGAAACCTGATGTGAAAAAGGGCTGCACTGGGATCTGTCAGAGTAGCTTATGCTGCAAAGCTGGCTTCTGTAATGCCACTGACTCTGTAAAAGTAATATTGGTGAAGTTGTTTGGTAGGCTTTCATAGATCTGCACCCTTTTGTAGTGGTGTACAGATCTTGGCCACAATAGATATTGCATCCTTTCTCTTCTTGCACTGGCATTGCAGTGCCAGAACAAATTGAATTTTTCCTATTGTCAAGTTAAAAGCTAAGATCTAAAAATGAACTGCAAAGCCTAGGTCTGCTAATAGCAATAATAAATGAACCAAACTCCCAGCCCTGTTAACAGCAGCGCAGTGTGATTGCTAATACAGCCATGAATATTGAACATCATAACATACAGACTGATTGCTTCATGATAGCAGAACTGGACATTTTTCAAAGACCATCAAGCAGTACTAGTTTGAATGCCTGATGGGAATTTAAAGGGCAAATATTGACTAACCATTAGTGACCTGAAAATTCAGAAAGACTTCCAATTATTACAGTGAGAAAAAAGACTTTTTGCCTGGAATGATTCAATTATTTCTTTTAAAGCCCTTGACACTCTCATTTTATACTAAAAGCCTCATTTTGCAGCCTTTCTGTGTCTCCCTGGGAATACTCAGTGGAAGTCAACTAAGGTCCTTAACAGCTTGCTTCTCTTTGGTCAACAAACCTTCAGCCCATGCAGGCTGATTTTGCTTGTGTAGATGGTCAGATTTATAACTCTGGCAACTTTATAGCTATGAAAATTCCCGCAGTTCAGAGGTACTGCTTGTGCAAATGAAGGTACTGAAATAAATGACTAGAGGGCCAAATACTTAAGATATACAATAAAATTACTGACAGTAATCTGACAGCAGTCGTGTACTAAAAGCAAACACTATATCAAGGCATATTCCAACACATCTCTAAAGCCCATTTCATAATTGTAGTGAAATCTACATTGCAGGTCTGTTTGGCACCAGCTCATTCCAGTTTCTAGGCAGTAATCAGTGTGCAATTAGAGCCTTCTCTTCAATGATTTTTTTTATTTTTCTTGTTTTAATATAGCAGTGTTGTTCAGGAGTTCAGCCCAGCACATTCAGTCACCACTAGCCATCTGATTGCAGTCAGTGGGACTAAAGCCCAGCTTGGGCAGCAAAGATCTGTTGCATCTAGCCTTCACTACTACAGATAACTTCTAATTGTTGTTGTTTTCTTTGCCATTTTGTGCTTTTGGCTTTCAATTTATTGCACTATGATTACTGAACAAAATGAAGTATATACCTAATTGTCTATGGGGCTAGGACTTCACTGGTACGTGCTTTATTGTGCTAGCTAAAAGCAGATCAATAAACAAAATGTAAGGATTAGCTCTGCAGAATTCACACTTTAACTTTCTGAAGGAAAACCTTTCGATTTTGAATTGAAAAAAAACTTTGGCCACTTAATTGTAAGAGAAGATTATAGAAGACTGAAGTTATTTTACCTGCTTTATTTGGACTGCAAGGCCCTCCAAGAGCTCGAGCCAAGATGACCAGCAGATATAGAGTAAGGGTCAGCATTTCTTGCAATGATCTGAGGACAAAGAGAATAAAAGCTAAAAATGTCTTTAAAATTGGAAACAAAAACAATACATTGTCTGCAGACCTGAAACTGTCAGTACTGTTATACGTGGGCTTTTTGCAGAGAGAAAAAAAATAACATTACTGATATTCTGTCACCCAATGTAATTGCATCTACAGGATAAATATTTCCAAGACCATTACTATCACTGGGTCCCTATTGTAACAATATTACTATTTCAGTTTAGTGGTGGCTTTTAATTATTCTAGTTTGATTTCTTATGAAGGTTCTAAACCTGGTGTTAATATTACCAAATGAAGAAATATGATGCAAGAACATATACAGTGTGCTTAAAATTTAGTGCTGAAACTATTCTCTATGATGATGGCTATCTTCACTTCATGTAGCTCAGTTCTGGCAAATTATGCATTTTCTCCTTTGCTACTCAATGTTGGGTTTTACGAAAACATAGATAGCAGTAATTTACATTTTCATTCCAATCCTCAAATATGCAAGTTGTTTCCCACAGGGAGAAGCATATATTACATGTGGGATTCTCATATTTTCCCTTTGTAGGGATATATTCTTCAGTATCAGCACCTCATATACACATCACTAAGAAGACTGTCAGAAGTAGTAGATGTCATTTAAGTAAAGAAAAAAACTCATCCAAACTCAGTATTTCTAATAAAAACAATTAACTCCAACATTTTCACTCAACCTCTTTAAAATATATATTTATAAAAGGCTCATAAAATATATTTCAGTGACAATTCCTTCTAATTATAATCCTAGGCATTCTAAAAGAAATTAATTGTTATACCTACAGGACAAGAAGGGGATAAGTATTTCAGATTTTCATTCCGGTCTTATTCCAATAGCTGCACTGTCGGCTCTTCCCAAGATGTCCTCTTTCAAATGAACCCAGCTGGCATTATCTTCGCTTTATATAAGCAATCTTGTAAAAGGAGCCCATCTCTGGTTAAATCTCAACCCGCCAGTATTGTCCAGTGTGGGAGAAGAAAAAAAAAGAGTTATAGAAAAGCAGTTCTCTTCCCCTAGATGGGACTGTACTGCTGCTGCAATTTGATTTTTAAAAAGTCTTTCTATGGTGGTTTTTTCACAGATCTTGAAAACAACTGAAGAGAAACCTGCTGAAGGTACTAAGTTTTTGTTTTACAAGTTAATTAGGAAAATGTAGAATTTCTGCAGAGGTGAAGCCACAACTGCCTTCTAGAATTCAGTTAAAAATTATTTATAGGAATTAGATGCTTGTCTTAAATGGCTTGTGGACCATGTCAAACTTCTGTGCCCTGTAAGTGGACAAAAGTAATGGCAACAGATCATATACCATCTTAGGGGTTGGGTTTTTTACTTACGTTTTCTAAAAGTTCATAGGCATGTTACCTGAGTTTAGGTAGGCTCTTCCATAAACCTAAGCATTATATTACATAATTATAGTACATAATACTACAAAATTATAGTACATAATACTACATGCATGTAAGACTATGTAATATAAGTACTACACTACAGGTTGTGTAAAATTTACCATTGCACCGAAATAAATTTGCTTTCCATATGGCCATCAGTCATGAGGTTGCCTTTGACAGTCTTAGTCAGCTGGTAGGATTTTCTGGTGACCCATTACATCCTGTTTGTATCAGCTTTTAGTGACAGACACGGAAAAAAGCACTTGGGTATGCTACTGCTATTACAGCATAAGAATGTGGGCTGTAAACACTTGCAGTATAAACTGGCACAGCCTCAACTTTGGGCATGTGTGTATCTACCCAGTTCCATGTATTGTTGAACTGCTCTGATATCTGTCTTGAGTCACAAAACACAGAGGATCTCACTGACCTTGCTTGTGGGACCCAGTCCCGTGGGGCTGCTCACAGATGATTTGGTATCTCCTCTTGTGGAGAACCTCATTCTCCCCATCCATGGCAGGACTTTGGTGTGGATATGCCTTCTCTCAAGGGATTTTTGGCATATAGGAGAGACACGGTATTAAAGCTGTACTAGTTGTCATTAGTCTGGAGCTTTTGGAAGAGGAGAGTGGAGCACAGCGGCCCTGTCATTAACCCAAAATGCTAGACAAACTGCCTGTGGGTGAGATTTATGGGTGCACCTTGAGGACAGCACTCACTACAAGAAGAGTTTCAAGCTGAAAGCCATGAGCACAGCAGAGCCATGAGTGCACCATGCCCTGTGAGGGCTGCTGGCTCTCAGCAGTGATGGTGTGCAGGTGAACTGCAGTGATACAAAGATGTAATTAGGGTGCCTTCTGCTTCTGGCAAACTGATCCAAATCCCTAAAGAAAGGTTGTAAAGCCTGTACATTTCTCTGCTTAGTTTCAAATAGTAAGTCTGAATCTAGATAGAAGCTTCATAGGGATTGCAATACAGAGCAAATAATGGGCTGCTCTCACTATTGTTGTGAACCAAGTCCTGCAAGCCATCACATTCTGATTTAAATGAGATTACTTAAAGATGGACAATGGATAAAATCCCTTGCTTGTTGTTATTTTAATCAAATTAAAGAATAATCCACTGAACAAGGGCTAAAGCTCATAAATCATTTGGTATTACCTAAGTAGGGATTATCCTCATCAGAAATACTAAAACAAGGAAAATTTAACTCCAGGTGTCTGTTTTGTAGCCTCACCTCAAATCCTGCAGGCACTGAGGCCTAATTTTGATTTCCTAAGCCAAACTGAATAGACATTGTGTAAACTCCTTTTTGTCTTTCTCTGTGTGTGTGTATTTGGTCTGTAGCCAGGAGCCAGGGTTTATAGTGAGACATTATGATCAAGACTGTTATCAAGAATATATAACCCAGTAACAAGGGGAGGCTTGCAGGAGAAAGCCTGTGACTTTGGACATGAGAAAGCCCTCATGACCTTGTACAAGCTGATTCTTCAAGCTCAAGGGATCAGTTTCAGCCCTGGGGTTGGACTTGGTCTGTCAGGTCTGCCCCCAAAGAGCTGATTTGGAGCATAAGATATTTGGCTAACCTTGTTTAGCTATAGTGGTTAACCTCACCATAACATTAACAAAGCTCTTGAAACACAGATTAGCTTTTTACTGATGATTTTTAGCAAATACTGTAATTAAATTAGCATTGGTGTAATGCTGGAGGTTTCAGTGGAATTACTCCAAAATGCATCTTATCCCACAATTTGTAGAAGAAAATAAATCTCTTGCTATCTTCTCACAGAAAACTAATCTCCATGTACATAATGGTCCTTTTAGGCAAAAGGTAGAAAACAGAATGAAAACCATGAAACAAATTTGGCAGAAGTGCCAGCTGGTGTATAGTAGTCTGCATTTGCATAAGAAACAAGCACAAAATGTACCTAAGCCGACCAGCACTTGATACCTGCACTGATCAAAGGTGAGGGCTTGGGGAAGGGTTAGGTTTCTCTCAGTAATTGCGTACACAGAAAAAGGAAAGCCATTAACTTGTAAAACAGACCACTGAGGATTGTTGCAGTTCCCTGACTCTTTCCAAGCCCATGGAATAATCTCAGCAATCTAAGTATCTGTAAAGATTTCGACAAAGAGCAAATGAAGGCCTTATTGAGAGTTTCACCTACAAGGGCAGCTTGTCTCTCCAGCCTTGTTCCTCACATTGTGATGGAAAGCTGTGTGAGTATCTACTGTCTGGTTCTTACACGAAGCAAATGAGGTTCTGCTGTTTGAATCTGCAAGGGATATTGTGACATCTAATTTTCATTGGGTTTGGATAAAACAGTAAACCTGCAGAGTCCCTTAGATATATGGAAGGACTTGATGGGACAATGAGGATCAATGGAGACAGCAACCTGATTCCAGGAGTGAGATCTGGTGACATTCATCTAGAGGCAGAAATGTGTTAATGATGGTGTTTCCACACCCCAAAACCTGGCATACTCAGTTTTGTCTGAAATGAGGAATGTATTTATCCCACAGGCATAGAGGCATCCATGCTGGGACTGGAAGCATAGCAACTGCATTTATATTGGGACTGATTTGAGTTAATGGATCCTGTTGAAAATGCAGCGCTGTGTTGGTACAATCAAACTTTTCCTGAAGCTTACTGTGTAGACTTATTGCCTCAAGTCATAAATACCTTACAGATTTAAGGTTGTTTTGCCTTTTATAGAGTAAATACCTTTCCAGTAGTTTGTTACTCATGGCACGTGGTTGGTCACTCACTTCAGCACATGACTGAGTCACCACCCCTGGAGGTGGATGTAGATGTGGCACTAAGGGACTGATTAGTGGTGGACTTGGCAGTGTTAGGACAGTTGAAGATCTTAAAGGTCTTTTCCAATCTAAATGATTCTATTCAGTGAATGTTTTAACCTAGTTAGCAGATTATAGAATCATGCAGGTACGTAATAGAGCCTCTGGCACCCACAGACACTCTGCAGCCTAAATCCTCGGGTAGCTGATATTCTTCTGTAGCTGCACAAAATGTATCAGAAGAAGGAGAAATTACAGGAAACTATCTTTGTAGAAGAGTCACATAAAAATCAGAGACAGATGTTCAGGCCACTGGAAGAGACAGTGTTCTGCTCTAAACTTCCTCATGCATCACCTGTCTGTCTGTAACTACGCAACACTGAATCATAATTTTTCAGCAATCACCTGGAGCCATAGGCTTGATGAGACATTGCTGCTGTTGTTACATGCACTCCCAGGGTGTGGGTGAGCACAGACTCTCACCTAAAGAAGCATTCCCTTGACACTTCTGCTGTTCAAGACAAGTATTTACAACAGCAAGTCTTGCCGAACACAAAATTGTGGCTGAAGTAAATAATAATATTTCACATTCAGCTGAATGCCTGATCTTATTGCTGTTTATCTTTGCCAGCATATTTAGAGCAATGTTCTATGGAAGCTTTTCCAGCAAAGTTCTGCCTGGAGTTTGCTACTGTTGGAACAAAACATCGGTTTCCAGCTGAGTTTCCTTGAAGCCTTTGTGTGGGTAAGTGCTTTATTTGGTGTATTTTTTATGGGCTGTCTTGGAGCTAGCTAGTTATGCAGGATAAGGATGGGGCTTGATTTAATAAAGACATGGTGCTTGATTTAATAAATGCATGAGAGATGTAAAACAGGTCTTGCGAGACCAGAACGGATGACTTACACTGGTCATGTGAGACCTCAGTCGTCCTTGGGCTGCCACAACTTGCCAGACACTTGATTAATTTGCCTAAATGAGTCGTGTATTGTGTTAGCAGGTGCTGTAAGGTGGCCAAGATATCCTATGACTCCTCTAGGACTACTTTTGGAGTGGGATCTGGAAGCCAGACAGGATACTCAAGGACGCACAGACTGGGTGTCTGTGTGTGGGCATCCGAATTGAGCCAGACACACTGCCCTGGTTGGCTTGACATTAATTTTTGTTTGCCTTGAGTCTAAGCAGCCCTTCACACTCTGTGCCACACATGCCTGAGCCTGCTCTAGTCGGCACAGGGCCCTCAAATTCCTCACTGGGTGCCCAAGGCAAGCTTCCAGGTAGAAGTTGGAGCACTTCTAGGGGAAAGATAGCTTTGAACCATGCAAGCGAGGAGAATTGCATCTGGTCTCCCATAGTCCTGGGCAAGGGCTCTGACCACCAGACCTGTCTCCTCCAGCTGTTCTTTGAAGAATGTGTGGCTGTGGCTGCTGAGCTCGGCTGTATTCAGAGCTGCTGTCCCACCTGGCCTGCGCCAGAGCAGAACTGCAGGAATTTTCTGTTGAGAACACATGGATTAAGTGTTCTGTAGTGGAACAATGTTATTGGGGAATAGCATTCTGTAATCACCTGAATGTGGCCTAAATCATTTCTGGTTAAGTGCTGTTTTGGATCTCAACCATATTGTCCTGTATAACACCTTGTAAGCCTTTTAGTTCTTGTTATCTTAACAACAGGTCTTGATCTCCTGGCACTGTGGGGCAGAAATCTTACCTCAGTGTGGGAGAGGATTTTAAGAGTAAGGTGAGAAAGAAGTAAGAATGGACTTTTTGTGTCATTCATCAGCTTAATCTTCTCGGGTTGACAGCTGGCTCTGACACAGTGACCATTGCTCTTCTTGCTCCAGTAATGCTCTCTTTTCTGGGCATTATCCCACTAGTGCTGGAAAGGTTGCAGATATATGATGTTTCTCTGCTTGCATTGGATTATGTCACCACAACTTTAAAAGAGTCTGCATTACCTGTCTGATCTTCTACTTGATTCTCAACCATGTGTATTGGCCATAAATAATGCTGCTCACCCAGCCTGCACGCTCTGTTACGGAAAAGCTGACAAAAACAGGACTATGGTGCATTAAAAATATACCCAAGGCAAGTTTATCCTCTGGTGTCCCTCAGTGGTGGTTCCATTGATTTCTGAGAAACTGACCCTAAATGCCTGCTGCTTATTATAAATATATAGTTAAGTAATAAAAAAACAAAGCAAAGAAAAATGAAGGTGCAAACTGAGAAAAATTTCAGAAGGAGGAATTCTGAATTACAATATGGGACTTGATTGCCATATAGCTTGAAAGTGCCTCTGTCCATTCACATTCCCAAGCCTAGAAGTCTTTCCTCAGATTTGCAGTCTTTATTGCCCTGGGAACCTGGAGTGCTCCTGCTACCTTCGTAGCACCTCTACCCCTACCTGAGCTACAAAGCCCTTCTCCAGCTTCCTGACTACCCCATGGTCTGAGCCAGCTGAGTTATAAACCTGCTTTGTGGGATTGTGATGATAGGATCACACACATGAAGGACTGGTAAAAATCAGGTTCTTGAAATGCTCACCATAATTCCTATCCTCTGAAGAGTTGGGATCCATGCATTATTCCTATGAAATAAACTTTCAATATCTGTAGTGCTGCCCTCTCAAATCAAATAAAAACCTCTCCACTTCCATCAATAGCAGCTGCTGATCAAAATCACAGTTTTGGTTTCCCAAGCTACATAATCCTGCTAGCTCGTTCTAAGACCTACTTTCCTTAGCACACTGTGTCCATTATACTGGTGTTGTCCTCATTTTTGAAAGTTTGTGATTTTTCAGCAGTCTGATAGCATCATCCTTGGAGACAGGCTCTTTTTCTGTGAAAGGGATCTGTTTGTTATCAAGAATTATGTGGCTCTGAGAGCTACATATACCAAACTTAACTGCATTAATTAGCTTGTGCTGTGCTTGTAAACTGATCATAATAATACTTATCACAATCTTAGTGCCATTATCTCTGTTTTGCAGATAATGGAACTGAGACACAGAAAGACAAAGCCCAGTGTAGGGCTCTTGAGACGCCCATACTGCTCTTTTCCTGTGTCGGTCAAGCAGAAGCTACCCAAGCAAACTTTGGGTGGGTTTGTCTGTGAATGGATTGCCTGGACTCCCAGGCCATGTCTTCTGGAACAGAGGACTCCCACTTATCTCAGAGGCTATTTTGCCACCTAAAGTAGTAAATTCCCCCTGCTTGCCAGTTTAACATTCACGCTGGCCTTTATGCCTTATTGACAATGATTGGATGATCAGCAATCCATTACCAGTTGAGTGTCTCAGTGAATTTTCCTCTTCTGGTGCCATAAACAAAGTTTTTCCTCCCACTTTGTCAAGACATAGCCTTTAATGCATTCAGTCTAAAGGACCAAAAAGGTCACTTTCTGAGACTTCCCACAGATAACAGACCAAATTTCAGATCAGTTAAAGGATGGAGTTTTCTTAAGATTGCACCAACACACTAATGATGAGACCCATTGAGATGGTTCTTTCCATTCACCATGTTTCATAGTAGTAGAGAGATGTTACAGTTTCATGTAGTGGAAAGAAGCAGAGCAATTGGTCTAGAGGTTTGAGGCACTCAGTTGGGTATTCATTTACTTGTTGCACTTATGACTCAACCAGTTGCAAATAGAAAACAGATCTTACCTTTTTAACTGACTGTGTGAGGGCTTCTTGGAGAATTCACCAAAACACCAAATGCAAGAGATGGCTGTGGTACTCCCCACGTACAGCTCTTCAGGGATTTTCGTGGGCTTCCTCTGATAGCCAAGAGAAATCTGAAACCTTTGTATTTTCTTCTGCTGAGCTGTAGCTGGTGTTGCATTGATTCACTCAAAATCAATTTGACTATCCCATATGATGGTCAAAAGTACTATTTGCTACCTTTCAAAATGACAGTTTGTCTCTTTTAGTGGGGCTTTTAGTAAAGTAATTTGGAGGAAATATGCAGTCTGCAGAAAGCTATCATTTCGATCTAAGCTGGCTGAACAGAGCATTGTGGTTATCTGAAAAATGTATGCAATTATAATATACCAGTGGCATTCATATGGTATTTCCTATAAGCTATTCCAGAAAGTATGACACTGCAGTTCTTTTATGAAAATCCCTCAGGATTACCTTCCAAGGGATTCATAGATTTGTTCTCAGTTACCCACTATAGCTCCAAGTACTCAATTCTCTAGGACAGACTGTGCTGAAGACTCTAGATTGATTATGCTGTTAATGACGCAGGAAGCTCTGCTTCTGTTTGTTTATTCTGAGATTAGCTAAAATTAGAAGATGACCTTATGTTCCTGATTTAATTTAAAGGCAAAAATACAAGTTACTGATTCTGATGATTTTTTTCTGGAAATATGGTCTCGAGAGCCAAAGCTCAGAAGGTATCTTCCTTGAGCTGTGAGTCAGTTTTTAAGTGATTTGAAATGAAAGGTGTCTGAGCCAATATATGATATGTCTGAACCAATATATGATATATATGAGCAATAACTCCTGAGTAAATTCCAAGGTAATGCCTTAATGTGCTATGCTGGACATCTACAGATATATAAGATTTTGAAAGATCAAAGGGGTGTCAAAGCCTTGCTTTAAATGCTTGAAAACAGCTGGATAAATTCAGTAAGTGTTATTGGGACAGACATGATCTATTGGCTGTGCCAAAAGCACATGAAGTTGAAGTGCTACTCTTTGCATGTCTGGATGGTCTTGATATCTTAAAAAAAAAAAAAAAAAAAAGAGTAAAAAGAACAGGGAATACTGAATCTTTGACAGCAATAGGTTGGGAAAACACATTGTTGATGTTTCAGAAAGGGTGTAAGCCTTAAAGTGCTGATTTTGAAACACTAGGAAAGGGTTTGTTTTCACACTTTTACTTAAGATCAGTTTTGGTTTTTCTTAGTAGACTCCAGAACAAAGTGTACCCAAATCAATAGTCAGTTCTGAAAATGTAAGCCAGTTTTAGAGTATTCTGAGACATTTTGCTAGAAACCCTTTGGAAAAAAAATGTAGTTTAAATGCCCACACTCTACATCTAATTCTGGGGACAGGTGTGGTATTATTTTGACATAGGTAAAGTAAATGAATATGAATGTATAGAAGATACAGTGATGATAGTCTTTTCTATGTTTGCAATACCTTTCATTCCAGGCTCTCAGAGACCTTTATAAAGATTTTACTCCAGTCGCCAACTGGCCAGGAGATGGTGTTAGTGGTGTTCTATAAACAGACAACATGTGACACAGAACAGCAAAGTGACTCACTCTCATATGAAAGCTGGTATAGGCATTTCACCCTCCTCTGCATGCCGTCCCATCTCTCGGATCTTTCCTTGGCCTGTTCTGATTATTTGCACTATCTACAATAATTGTTATTTAGTGTTGTCCTTTCAATATGGCAAGCAAGCAACAATATGAAGGCAAACGTAATTTTCTTGTATCTTTGTGGATACATTAGTTAACTAATAATGCAGGTAATTTACTATCAGGTAAGTTAGAACAGACCAAAGCCTACATCACTCAGGAACAGCAGAAGTGAGTGAAATAAGTTCAGTCATCCAGACACTTTTTACTTCTCTTCTAAGCCTTAATCTTGTGGCTAGTAACAAGTAGTTTGGAAAGATGTTCCTCTTCCTCTCTAGGACAAGAAATGCCATATGCTCCATTCTTCCTTCACCTCCTTTCAGGAGCCAACTCAGCTGACATTCCCAGTTGCAGACTTACCCCAAACCTTCCGGTCTCCTTTTCTATCAGTGTTGTGAATTCCTATACCAGCTCATTTCTCCAATTCCTAGTCTTCATTTTCCTTATGTAGTTGCAACCCTTACTGTCTGTCCAATATGCCACTAAGACCACACTGTCTGCAGGTGTTACTATATAATGTCACCTTCTGGTATTGTAGGCTGGCTTCTCACCCTCACATCTCTTTCTTTGTTTCCTCTCCTACCACCCATCTGTTAAGTTACCCCTTCCACTGAGCTCAGCAAGCACTCTTGCTCCTACAATCTCCTTAACTTCACGATTTTTCCCATGCTACTTAAATGTGTTTGTGTGTGAGGTTTTGATTGTAAATCTTTCCTTCCAACATTTCTTCAGTTTGTGCAGTGTTTCCATTGTGGTTTCCTACTTCTCCTTCCGCCTCTGCTCCTCTCACCAGCAGTATGACATCAGCTAGAAAAGGCTCCGTGGGCAGGGAGACAGTGTTGGTGCTGGGCAGAAGATGGTGGTCAGCTAACACAATTCCTTGGCATCAGGTTGTTGCTGTGATCTCAGGTTATTCATGCATGGGTTTGCCCTTTTTCCAGCTATTTTAATAATTTCCAAAGGGAAGGAAATAAAGGCTCTTGTGCTTCCTGTGCTACTGCACAGTCACAGCCAGCCTGGACCCTTTAGTCTCAGTCTAACCACACTCTCTTGAAGTGAAGTGAGGAGGCCAGGTACAGCCTGAGTTTTACTGCTTAGAGGCCCCAGAAGCTCAAAGGACAAAGAGAGAAACTGTACCTTGATATTTCATTTCTCTGCCCCTGACTGTGAACCGCCCTTGCCTCTCATTGTGAACAGATCACACAAGAGGGGCAGTTCCTTTTTTTCTTATCTCTTATTTATCTGTCCATGCCAAAGTTGGGGGCATCCTGACTAGTGGACAATGTAGCTCTTGTGCAGGGACAAGCCCTGATATTTGTATCTAAAAGCTGTATATAGCCATCTTATCTACAATCATTATTATCTTTTAGATTTAACATACTGGACAGAGTGTCCTGAATGGCCTGGGAAAAGAGCCATTGGGATTAAAGGTCACTGAGATCAATTATGCTGATGATTTATTTATGTGGTTGACTATTGTGATGGTGATAGATTTTTCTGCTTGGCCAGTAACCTTAAATATTAAAATGCTTTCTTTTGAAATTACCTTACTATTCTATGCAGAACTTCCTTTAAGTCTAGGGGTACTTAGCACCTAAATACATTTAAAAAATTGACCTAAGTGATTTAGATGGCTAACTCAAATTTTTAAAAGATGTTATTTAGGAATCTAAACCTAGTGATTTTCAGGATCACAAAACTGATGGACTTCTTTCCACTATTACCAGTACTGGCAGCTTCTTCCTCTACATTTGCCAAATAAATCTATTGCATTTTGAGTTTCATACAGAACAGCTTTTTGAAAAATAACAGCTATCTTTCACTAAGTACCTTTTCCAATGAGCTACTTTGTCTGCAGTACTACTTTACAACAAGGCTGTTGAGCCCACCATGTATTCCTCAGTTTGGTCTTCATTCTGCAAGTACAGAGAGCCTCCATCACTTCTGAGGGCAACTTTGAGTTGTTGCCCTGAGAATGTTGGCAGAGAGGGCCATTTGGACAAGCAGTGTTCACTCTAAAGGTGCTCCCTTGCCCTTAACTTATTTTAAAAAGACATCTGATTAGAAGATAATGCTCCATCCTGTCAGGAGAGTGTATTTTTAGGATATATTCATATTTCCATAGGGTTCCTTATTTCAATTTTTCAACCAAAATCTTCAGAGAATGAATGCAGAAATATTGCAGTGCTCTTGGGGACTGGAAGTCTGAAACTTGATCAGTTGTGCTTACAAATCTGGAAGTACTTCCTGATGGGAAAGTTTTCTGTCTCACTGAATTCTCTGAAGCAGAAATCTTTTCTCCCAAGAATTGTATTAACTGAATTTTTTACTTAAGAAGGGTGGAGGAAAACATCTACTTATTCCATATGCTTCTTTTTAAAGTCTGTTCTTTAAGAAATTGAAAATGCCTGAGTGTGTGAGTAAAATTGAATACAAAGGACAGTTAACACAGAATTGGAAATTTGTGTATGAGAATGTGAGAATGCAGAAAATAGGCAATTGTGGTTTGGGTACACACATATGGAATCCTAAGGAAAACAGCAGTAGAATTCAGGAAATATTTAATCAGAGTTTTGGTCATACCTTTGGCTCAAGTTTGGTAAATGTGTGACTACTCAAGGTAAGGATACCAGAACAGGAACATTTTTAACAGGCTACTGACTGTTATTTTAAATGGGCCTTGTAGCTTCATGACTCTCTTAGATATAGTGCTAATAAATTTCTTGGGTGTAACAGCATCATGTTTTGTTGAAATTTTTTATTATTTTACTAGAAAATAATTTTTTCACTGTCTTTTAACTGAGAAATCTTTTGAATGCAATTTAATTGCTGCTAGTAGGATACCCTTCAGGAGCTTATTATCCTCACTCTTGATGGAATTTCTGTTGCTGTAGTGATGATGTTTTTCAAACATGGTTTTGTAAAAAAAAATCTAAGGTTATCATTAGTATATAATTATGATAATCAATTATGATAACTTCAGTTTGCCTTCCTGTGATACTGTGTACATATCTACAATGAGATAAGAGTCTTTAAGTAGCATTTATAGTGATTATATTAATTAGAGAGGTGTTAGGGTAGTATTACTACTTTTTAACCCTAGCACTGACTATTTGATAGTCCATGTGCAAGGGCAATACTTCCTCTTATTTTGGTGAATAAAGACTATCACAGTTACCTGGGAAGAGGATGGCTGTGAGTGTACCTGTGGCTGTACAGCAGAGTATCCCATGTCCAGTCATCCAAAAAGACCAGTTTCAGGGCATGGCAGCCTTTATTTGCTTGTGTAGACATGCTGAATGTGAAACATATTTCTGAGAAACTGGAAGAAATTCAGGAAATAATAAATAATTTGTATATACTGGCCACATGCATTAAACTGTGTAAATTCCTGAGTAAGACTGTGCTTGTGCTTTGCAATCATAGCTTTTCTCATTTTGCTTTCTGCAGTTTGTTTATCTTTTAGTACTCATACTTACTGAACTTAATAGTATTAACTGTATCTATTTCGACAGAAGTTAAAGTGAGGATTCCTCTTTTTATTCTATTATTATTGGTAAGTTCTTTTTGTTGCTGGGTCTGGGTACTTATCTACATAAAAAATACATTATAATTTTGGAAAATGGAATTAGTAAATTTTTTTTTGTGTGTGTAATTTGCCTCTTATTGATAGTGTTAAAAGACTGCAGGATTAGCATCAACATTACAGTTGGTTGAATGGTCTTGGTGACACTTCAATCATTGTTAAAACAAATTCCGTTGCATGAAAGACCAAGGAAAGGAAATTACAGAGCCTGGTTTAGGGAAGGATTTAAGAGTGATACATATACATACAAAGAACTAGGGTGCCAAAGCAAGTTGGAGAATTCTGGAGTGGTCTGGTAAGCTCCAAGGCAGAACTGAATTCAACAGTTGTGTGCAGATCCTGATAACTCAAGAAACACCATTTTAAAAATTGTAGAAAAAGAGTATGGTTTCCTTTAATCATTGTACAAGGCTCTGAGAGACAGAGGTGAAGGAGAGAGGGGCAGGCTGATCAGTCCAGGCACTAATTAGGGCCAAGGTCTCTTTAGGAAGTTAATGAGTTTCTAAATAGCTAATAGCAGCTGATAGGGAGCGGAAGAATACTGGGTCTCTGCATCCTGCTTTTGTTTCTGCCCTCAAGTGAGAGATACCTTTAGGAGATAGTGTTTTCTGGTCAAAAGTCTACTAGGAAATAGCTGCTTCTCATGTGCAAACTTTTTTCTTACACAATGTGAGGGAAAGTTTAACTATATTTTTTTTTTGTCTGAGATTTGGGATGATTTACATGAGTATTCCTTGAGCCTTACTGCAGTGCTCACGATTTGAGTGATTTTAGCTGTTCTGGTCTCTCTGCCCCTGCCTTTGGGTATGCTTCTGTAAGTGTCTGGCATAACTGCTCTTGTTTGCACTTCTCCCCCATCTTTGTATGCCAGATAGCTTTTGCCATCTTCCTGACCTTGCTGGGTAAACATTGCGCTAACACAGCTTTTGCACAGCATTCATTGGATCTGGAAAAACGTTGAAAGGCAAAAGAAGTGCAAGCAGGTAAGTGAAGGAGAAAAAAAGAAATAAGATGAGAGGCCAAATGAGCACAAAGTAGTGGGAGGATGTGCTCTTAGGACAGAACAGAAAGGGGTGTATTGATGCTTCTTTGGTGTGTACACGATGCTGTGTAGATACGTTATCCTGAACCAAGACAGAGGTTGCTCTGTGTGTTCAGTTGTGGGTGTAATGCACCCATGAGCTAAGCACCCACCTGCAGATATGGGTATCAACTTGCAGCAACAGTGAGGATTTGCTTGCTCAGGTTCTCAGCTCTAGAAGGGTCTGCTTCCACAGTGGACCCGACTACATCTGTTTTTTTCCCCACAGGACTCTCTGATACTCATGTCTAATAGGTATTTAATAGCATGCATGGGCTAAGTAAAACTCTAAGACTCTCTTTCATTTTCACCACCTTACCACTTGGTGGATCTGCATCAGGAAAGACCAGTGCATTTCTTTCCAGTTTGAAATACTTGTCATTCCTGTGGTGGCTCATTTTGAGTCACACCTTTTCTAATCACTATAAAAGTAACATTAATATAGCAACAAGTAATTACAAAAACCAGAATCTCTTTGGCTCACACTACAATTGAGTTTCATTCCACAGCTGTGATTAACTAGGCAATGTTTGGAGGAGCGTTGTGTCCACCACCTGCCTCCCCTGTGCTACATTTCTATTCCCTGTGTTGTTCTTACAAAGAATAATAAAAAACAAGTCTCAGAACTGAGACATTTCTTGACTGGATGTCATGGAGAACAGGAATTCTCCCCTGACGTGGTGGCATGACTTATGCTCGTCTTGTTGAAACAACCCACAGTGGTAGCTTAAGCCTTATGATCTTAACATTGAAGGCATTCAGTGTTTTCAAAACAAATTGCCTGCCACCTTCTTTTCAGAAAAAAATTAATTCTCTCCCACCTGTAAAACAGGTGGCTGTTAATTTTCTAAAGGTTATACTCTGCTTTTACGTGACTATAGTTGTTTTGTCATAGATCTAATGGCCTAAAGATGCTGCTTTACTTATGTCATGTTCATCATTTTCTGGTAACTGCTTTTGCTTAATAATCGTTGGCCCAGGACTTTGGTTAGCAGACAATATACCTCACAGCCAAAACCTATATAAACTGCTTATCTGAACAGGATATAGCTGATTGTATGGGCAGAATTTCATGAACTTCTGTATTGTTCCCTTTTAACTGGCATATGAAAGGGAATTGCCAATGTGCTATATGCAGATTGATACTATCCAGAACGTGGTGCCAAGGAAACTGATTTATTCTCTGTTATTACTTTGTTATTCATCGCATTGTGCAATACATCAATTGCGAACATAAATACATTGTGCAGTCCATGGGTAGGAATAAATCCTGTTATGTTCAAATACATACACGCTAGATGCTAGCCCTGGAACAAGGAATCAGAAGTATTCTGCAGGTTGTTTGGATTTTTCATATTCTATTACTAGTACTTTCATGATTTATTTTTTTTTTTTTCCATTTGGCTATTTCAATTTTGATCCTAAGAAATTACTTGAACAGAACATTTTGGACTTTCTTCTGAAATTCACAGTGCTCCCTGAGGGTGTCTTGTGTATTTTTGAGCTCTGGGTGTGTTTGACAATTGCATAAACTTTTGGGAGGATGTAATTTCCCCTTGACTTTCCCACCAGGATTCAGCACCTAAGGTATGTTTGTTTGTCTGTTTGTTTGTTGTGTTGGTTAAGTTTGTTAGGTGTAGAAGACAAAATGACTGTGGTATTATGCAGAACACCTTCCTGTTTCTTGCACCTCTTTGTGTTCAGACCAGAAGCACTTGGGGACCTTTGGGGTAGTAGAAAGCCCCTTTCCAGATCTGTGTGTCCAGTTCAGTAAGGACTGATGCAGTGCCTTGGATCTCTCCTAAGGCTCACTCATTATTTGTGCAATGACTTCTGTAAGACAACTTTCTGATCCAACTTGAGGCTACTTGTAATCAAATCCCACTACTGGATTCATAAGTCCTCAGTCAGTGCTGGTAGGGTCAATCATTTAGCAGCAGATTCTGCCAGCTGTGGTCTTGGAATGATTGAGATCTTCAGCTTCATGTTAACTTAAGGACAGTGAAAGACACCATTCCATGCAACCTGTTCTACAATCTGTAGAGAATTTTCTCATTTCCACTGTCACTCTCTCTATTTAAGCAGTGCTGGGGGGACAGAGAACAGGCCTTGGGCACAGGCCAGCTGTGTGATCAGACATGGAATATCACCCTGTGCCTTTGGCTGCCCTTCAGCTTCTGCCTTGTATTTTTAGCTTCCAGACTCCTTGCAGGGAGAATTGTCTCTTCTTACAATATTTGCAGCACAGGGGATGGATTAGCCATTCTGCTCACTCCACCTCTGGTCTCTAGTAAAAATTAAGTATTCAAAAATGATTCCTTGGTTTTGGTTAAGGAAGAATTGTATTTCCTAACATTACATGACAAAGCTTCCTTGTTTAAGGGAATTTGTTTGAACTGGTATCTGAGCTTGGATGCCTTTGTCACACAACAGGTGCTTCAGATCCCTAATCTCCTGCAGTCCAAGCTGATATTTATTCCTGCCCCATGTCAGATCCTTTTGCTTGGCACAGCAGAGCATACCAAGCAACCCACAAATTGTGCTGGTGAGCATATTTAATCACAGATTACCTATAATTAGCTCCATCACAGCGAGATCCCTGGAGATCCTCAGTAGCAGGATAATGTCTACTCCAAGGACAGAGGAAACCCTGCAGGGAGGATGGGAGCCCAGCTGCGAAGTTCTGCTGGAGTAAATCTGAGCTGGTTAAAGCTTTTGATGATCAACCTGGAGTTGTTTCTAGTTTCATATTTCAAAGTCCAGGCTTTGGCTTCCTTGAGCTGTAACACTGGGTAAATACAAATATCTCAGGGGTTCATATGAGTCCTGTGGATCTAGATAAACTCTTATTTGCTTTAATATTGGACTGTCAGGGCTAGTCATCTGGGATGGGGTTTGCCATTACTAGAAGACAGTGGTTTATCTATATTTGGACTAGTCATCTTAAACAAATTTTATATTCAGTGCTGAGAAACTTAGTCCTTCAGAGCCTGTTTGAGCCATGCATCTGGATGCTTGAGGCATCTACTTTGGAAGCAGAAGAACTGTGCCCTAGAAATAAATGTTTCTTTCCAGAGTGAGAGACAGATATAGATATTTAAGCTTAGCTGGACGAAGCTCAACCAGTGTGTTGGCCCTTCAGTCTAGATCATCTTTTCCTTAGTGTCTCAGTAATCTCTCAGTATTAGCAGGACTTGGCAGGACTTATGACAATTTTTCTAGGTTGTAGGAGGCACAGAGGAAACAGACAGAACATGAAGGTGTGGCAAATCATTTATATAACTGGTTTGGACCTGTAAGTCCACTCCAGTTTTGTGTTATTAATGCTTTTTTTTCAAAAAACCTCCAAATTATCATCCCTTTTGACTGTACCAGAGCACAACTGGCTACCTTGTAGACCTTGTAGGTCTCGCAGATGCCCAGGGAGACAGAATCACAGCTCCTCTTGGGCTAGGCCTGGGGTTGCATTATTGTGGTCACAACATATGCAATGTTGTCCCAGATGGTTAACACCTCTAGATTAAGAACCCACAATGGTTTTCTGTGTTACTATTTCAGACTTTCCCACCTGATTAGCACCAAATCTGTTTTCACTCATCAGAATATCTACTAGATCTACCAGCAACTGGATTTGCCCAGGTATTAGTATATAATAATCCTATTCTTATAGGGATATATTTAAGAAGATTAAAAACTGAATCTTATGATTTGGGGTGAGCTGTGCCTATGCTTCCACACACCCTCCCCACCCCCCAGTTGCTGAAACTGCATCAGGATCACTTTTATTACTTGAAAATCAAAAAGAAATGTGTGCGAGAAACAGAAGCAAGGAGACATACCTGAGGCAGAAAATAGAGATCAAGAATATAGGAAATAAATTAGGAAGGCTAAATAGATACATATTTGGAAGGGTATAAAAAAATCAAAACTAAAAGATACCGTATTGTTAAGGAAAGACAAATTCCAGTTAGAAGTTTACTACTTAACATGAAATGAAATCAAATAGCAGATGGTAAGAAAGCGAAATTATTCAGGTCTTTCATTCTGAAAGTTTGCTGTGTCCAGAAGTTTAGCAAAATTAATCCCAACAGTGTGGTAGGACCTTAAGTCAGAAAACACAAAGAACAGGTTAAAGAATATTTTAAAGGTTGGATGTAGCTCTGAGCAACCTGGTCTAGTGAAAGGTGTCCCTGCCCACATCACAGGGGTTGGAACTAGATGATCTTTAAGGTCCCTTCCAACCCAGACCATTTTATGATTCTATGATAGAGAAATTACCAGAATATGTAAAAACTGCTCTAGGGTATTTAAGGAATTAGCAAAAACAGCCACTGAATTGTTACTTGTCTGTGGAAAATGTTGTGGAAAATGAAAAGACACAACATCGTTCTCAGCATTGTTCATCATTAGATTTCCATCTCCACCAAATAACCTACTTTTTCCTTCCTCTTATTCATGTGCAGATTTCTTTCTTATTGCCTTTTATGGTCATTACATCTTGAATCTTTTACTCTTTCCAAAATCAATATCCAGGAGTTGAAATGGAAATGTTGAAAGCGTGTTTTGTACATTTAGACATGCTGATTTAAAAATGGGAGAACTCCTCATAGCCTCCCTTCTGCCCTATTTCCTCTCCATGAAAAATGCTGGGTTGAAGTATGGCACAGCAGCAGCTCCCAGCTCATCCCAGTTGCTGGGGAGAGGTGTTTGCTGGAGTACATTGCTGTTACACTGAATGCCTGTAGGTTTTTGTTACTCCCACTACTGGATACTTAAATTGCATGTATCTGTGTAAGCCTGCCATTAAGACAACTGAAACCATACATGCATAATGAGTTGGAAGTGAATTTCCAGTCTTGCACTTGGCTCCTGTGAGTAATACATGTGTCACAGGCCTCTTCAGCATCACTGAGATTCCCCTCCTGAGAGGGAACTGTTCAGCTCGACACGTGTTTGAGGGTCAGGACTTAGATTTATATCTATATTATCTATTGGTGCTTTTCTGCCTCAAACTGCCCTGCACGTCTGAACTTATTGGAAATACTGTCCTGTGTATGTGCAATGCTGTCTTTGTAAAGAGAACAGAGAAAAGTTAGCCTGTGTTCACAGATTTGTCCACAGATTTGAAAGAGGGAAAACTGAAATGCTTTTCTGTTCAGAAATAACACTGCAGAGACCTGGGGAGATGCATTTCAATGCATGAACTTCTGTCTCAGAAAAGATCTCTCAAGATGCATTATACCATGGTAGATGTTGCAGAACATCAAGAATTCTGGCATGGAGAGGTGAATGAAGGCAGGAAGCATTCAAACTACATCTCTCCTGAAACCCAATGACATTGTTGATTTTAAATTATTACTACTGAACTGTGAGTGCATCCTCTCTCTCCAGAAGGCACTGTTACAGCATTTCTGACCTAACATCTTCATTTTTCAGCAAGTGATTGGGACAACCATATTTGTAGATGAAATATGAGATGAACAACAACAACAACAAAATCCCTATAAAGAATAATTTTATATAATATTTTTCATCCATTCTTTCATTCAAAAATATCCTACCAGCTCTAGCGTAAGACATTATTAAAATCTCTGAACATCTAAAATGTTAAGAACATTTTAGGTTTGGTTGGATCTTACATCTGACTGCACCATATTAAGGTTTATATATTTAATCTTGAAGCTCACATTGGTTACAGCTGAAATAGTCAAGATATTCCAGCATGATGATATGAAAGGTTTCCAAAGTCCTCTGAATGGTTCCGTTGTATGAAACTCTTTAGCATTATTGCCATCAATTCCAGTCCAACTGACCTCAAATTGTCACCAGTAAAAGTTAGGACTTTTTAAATAGTTGCTGAAAATATCCTTCATTACATTGCTGCAGTGGTGCTGCTGCAGAGTGGCTTTGGCATCTGGAACTTCATGACACTTTTTCTTTTATGCTTTTCCCTTAGTACCTTCATTGGTTGCAGGTTTTCTGTCATGAGGATTTTGCCTAGGTAGCCACAACATATCCTTGCAATTTTAAAATCAAGAATAGAAAATAGAAGTTGACTTAGAAAATAAAATTATGAAAAAAAATTATCATGAAATGTGAACAAAATAACTGGTGCCTAAGCTGATTGAACATGAACATGTATTGGCATCAGTGAAATCCTTGAATCATAGAACAGTTTGTGTTGGAAGGGACCTTTAAAGGTCATCTAGTCTAGGTCCCAAATGATGGGAGATACAGCAATCCATTGTGTTAGAAAGATGCTACTGGATGAAAAATTTTTAGATGAAACTGTAACACTACGTGTTTTAAAAGAAAAGATGTCAACATATGAAACACATTACTTCTCAGTGCCAGGTTTTGTCCAAACTCATTATTAATTTTGAGCAATCCAGCCTTGCTGGTTGCTGTAAAGGCCGCAGAGGTGATGACATGGGTGTGTGTTAACTTAAGTGTCAGTGGATCATATATTTCTCTCTTGCAGGACCTAGCATTCTTCAGTCTTAAGAGCATCTCCAAATAACTGTTCATTATCCTTCCCAATATACTACCAGGTTGGTAAGTATTTTGCCATTTTACAGATAAAGATAATTATAAAAATGTTAATAATTTCTGACCATATGGTATCATATGGGAGTCATAAAGGGTTGCATAAAGTGTGTTATTCCTCCACTTGTTGCAAAGCACCCTAAGGGGCTTACAATGTGTTACTCAGGCAGCCAGCAATGGGTACCTACAGGAGAAGCTACCAGATGCCATCCAGCCACCAGCCTTAACTTACATCACTCATGGTAGATGTTAGCATGCCTGGGTCCCATGCAGAAATCTCACTCCTGGCTTCAGCAAATTAATGACAATCTTCATCTAATAAAAATTAACTTAATTTTATGACCACATGGACAGTGGGGGAAATATAGTCTTACTCAGCACCCTGTGATTAAAACGATTGACTGAAAGAGACATTTAGAAGTCTTGTTATGAAATATTTTTATCCTGACAACCATAGTTGAAGAGCACTTACAGTGCACTGAAAGAAGCTGCTACAAGTGATTTCAGCCATTGGTTCACGTCCAGTAAAACTTCCAAGATAGAACTTCTGGACTGTTTTAGCATAAATGCTTGAGAGACACTTGGATACTTTGGGAATGGGGTTAGGTGTTGATTTATATAGAAATGGTTGATAAACACCTTCTACCCATTGAGAGCATGTGAAACCTGTGCAATGATCTGTTCTGCTTCAAACTTCTGACCTGGGGTAACCCATGTAATCTGTCTACCCTATTTGAGTGTTGTAAGAACAGCTGTATGTCCTTATATATTCTGCCATCATAGTAATGGGAGCCATGTAAATGCCTCAGCAGGACAGATAAAATAGCAGGAGACAGAGATCACCTCTGGCACCTCTCCTGGGTACCTGCCCTCTACACATGAATCATGCCTCATCCAGGCAGATTTTATTTATGTCCTTGTTCATGACCACCTGTGTGTTAGGAGTGCCTAGCCATGGGAAGACCGTGCTTGTTTAGTCATATTTTTTGCATAAAAGAAAAAGAAAATAGAATTACAGGTGTCTGTACAGTGCTAAGGATACTTGCAGGGTGGAAAATAAATGGTTCTCAGGTGTCTTCGAAGGGAGCAATATGTGGAGCAGAGCAGCTTGAATTCTTTCAGAATTGCTGCCTGTTTTGCAGTTATCTTTTCATGTGTTCCTTTATTGTTATTTTTTAATTGAGGATGAGAAATCCATGATTAAAAATAAGTCTGTGTAATGCTGCTTTGTATGTACCTGTTAGTTAAAGCAACACAATTAGGATGTTGTAGATGACGGACAATTCTGGAATAACTGGTACGGAGAGACATTAAAAAAATTAGGAGACAAAGGTCAGAAGATAGTAAATAAATGCTTCATCACATTTTCCAGATTTTTCTGTACTCATAGATCCTTAGTTTGTATGCAGAGGTGTTAACTGTGCATATAGAGATAAAATGGCAGTTAGCCAAGAGCAGGCAAGGAATGAAACTAGCCTATATGACAGTATACTTGTTTCCAAACTGTAGGTGGTAGAAACCACTTTGGAAACCTATTTCATTAAGGAAAGAATGATGTTCCTGGCCAACACAATCATAGTGTTTTCAAGCATGGCTATATTGGATGTAACTTGTAGCAAAACATCACATTGAGGAAAGCACCTTGTTCAAGAAAAGAATAATTTGGTGATTAATCCCATTGACACTACTGTGGCCTAAAGGGCTTTGGCAAATGCAACGTAGTTTTAATTAGGGAAATATGTTCTGGTAAATTGAATTGTCGCCATACAAACAAGCCAGATAGTTATTTTTTTCAACTGGGAATTTAAGTGAGAGAAAAGGTATGTTATCAGTATTTAAGTTATTTTCCTTTTTTTACTACTGGAAAACAAAATTAGACCTTAACCCAGATAGTCTTGTAAAGGATGTATTTTTAAAGCTGCAATTTGACCTCATTCTCTATGAAGTCTCTTTTCATTCTGGGGGTCTCCCTCCCCCATGTTTATGTTCTCCCTCAATAACAGTAAACAACGTTATTCCTCACAAGCAATAGGATATGACTGAGCACAGCTCCTCATACATTTCTCCTAATGGCTCTGCTTCTTTGCACAGCTCCTACCCTCAGTTATTCCTCCTGCCCCTCCCTCAGTTATTCCTCCTGCCTCTCCCTCAGTTATTCCTTCCATCCTTCTGCTGCCTCTACAGTTGGGCCAACAGGATGGTTTCAACGATGACTTATTTTTCAGCTGGATGATTTCCCCCATCTGGCTCACTGCACACCTCCCTGAAGAGGGATACATTTTGTCACTGGCACATTCTAACCAAAAAGTCCTAAAGGAAAGGTATGTTTTCTTTCTTTTGAAAGAGGAGGGAAAAAAATGGAAGAGGGGACTCAGGAAGGGTCAGGTCTTCAGATGATTCTTAAACCTGGTCTTAAGTCTTTGTTGGATAGGCTGAGTGGGTAGGCAAGGTAAATAAATATGCCTCCTTAGACTAGTGGGTTAGAAATAAAGTAGGATTGATAGATTCTAATCAGGCTGGGGAAAAAGTAAAAAAAAAATCTCTTTTCTTTCAGAATTCCTGTCCCCCTGAACACAGCCCAACTCTGTCTACCTTAGTCATCCAGTATTACTATTTATTGCTGTTTGAATATATTTGATTCAAACATGTTACCTCTTAATCCATTGTGAACACCTCAGTCAAGGAAGCAAGAAATGCCACAGACTAAAAGAAGAAGACTTGTGTCTTCTTCCAGGCCTGACTGTGTTTAAAATCCTTGAGTGTTTTCTAAAGGTGTCATGCAGTTAAACTGTGATAAACTATGAGTCTTTCAAAAAGTATTTCTGACCACACAATTATGTGTGGCCATCCATGTGTATCTTGATTGAGGAAAAAATTCTGTTTTGTTATGACAGTGAAAATTTGGAATAATCTCAATTTCTATTGATGCAAAAGGGACCAAAATCTGTCCCATATAGTACTTTATACAGCACTTCTGCAATATTGAAGTATGTAAAAGGGGGTCTTGGAATGCTCCTTTTATAAAGAATGAAACTCTTTTATCAAGAAACTATATCAACTTCAGAAGATATTCTGAAGGCAGTACAAAGATAATTGGATATAATTTCTTGAATTTAGAATAGATGTATCTATAGGCTTGACTGCCTGAATTTAGACATACTATGAGATAAAATTATTGCCTGAATTAATAGTTTTAATGAAAGGGCACTGATAAACTTTGTGCACTGAGAAATTGAGTAAGTTCACCTGTACTAAATTTGAGAAACCTGCAGTGCTCTGGCATCATAAATAGATACTCAGACACCAAACTCTAAATGTCTGAACAGTGCATGCAGAATGGGATGACAGGAGGAGAGAGGCCCAAGTAACCTCAGTGAACAAAAGTATCTGTTTGCTAATGACTTGTTTGTTTTAGACCAAAAGTTTATTATTGCAGTCAGTAAAGATATGAGTTGAATTGCACACAGATTTTGTGGCAGTGTTGGTCAAAGTTTGTATTAACAGGTTTTGAAGGATAAAAAGTTTACAATGAATATCCACTTTGTGGATTAAGGTTACTAGCCATAAAAGTACAGACCATCTGCTGAAATGGATTTAGTGCAGAAAAATGTTTTCTGCAGGTAGAATTTGCTTTCTGGCACTGCTTTGATGATTACTCAAGATCCTGTCTGTGCCATGGATTTTCATCTGCTGGTGGTGTTTGCATTAAGTTGTGTAACTGCTCCTTAATGCCTGTTACGTAAGGATGCATAGATTGCAGCTCCATGAGGTATCCTGCACAAATCGCAGCTGATAGTGTAAGCATGGTTTCAAAGGTTACTCTCAGTTGAATTAATTTTACATTAATCAAATCCTCCCTGCATAAGTCAAATGCTTGATTAAGACAGAAGTGTACAGTATAAGTTCAAATAGGGCTCAGAAAGTAGGTAGGTAGCTGTTGTTGTCCTGTAATACAGCATATAAATTTTTTATATTCATACCATATACCAGTGTGATGCAGCCTTCCTGGTCAGGGTGGAAGATTTGCCATTGGCTTTTGCCAGGCTATGATTTTATCCCAACAACCTCAGGCTAAACCACAAATAACATGCAGATAGAGAAGACACAGTCAACATTCACTAGAGGGGTTTTTAAAATTATTTTTTTTATATTACATTTACTGTGTTAGCCCTTTTCCTTGTATTTAATTTTAATTAGACTAAGTTGGGATCTATACTGAGGAAAAGGAGTCTAAAGATTTCTTGGACATGGTACCAAATATAGAGTTTAGCATGGAAAGGAAGAAACTGAAGAGATTGGATATGAGAACACGAGTCTCAGTTTAGCAAAAATGAAACAAGTCTTTAAATCTGAATCAGAAGGATTATAGACACAGTTGTAATTTGAAATGTGGTTAGTTATAACAATGCTTACCTCCTTTCCTTCTCTAACATTAAGTAAAAACCTTTCTAAATTATTCGAGTTTCCATAGCAAATCCCACAAGTTAGATTCAAGACATTTCTTCACTGGAGGGCTCCACCAGCATACATTTTTTTCTAGTGTAATCCTTTGAAAATGCACTCTTTGCTTTTTATGGAGCCTCTTTAGATTCTGAATGTAAATTGACCACAAGAATATCACACACATCTGTGGTCAGGAAACATCTTGCCCAGAATAACAGAAATAGCACAGAAGCAAAGAGAGTGGATCATGCTACTGACCACAAAGCTGCAAAATGGCACAGGGACTCTTTGGCTGTCTGTTATTCTGCTTCCAAATTTTCTAAGTATAGATGTGGCTGACTTTTGCTCCAGATCTGCCTGACCCAGGTTTCAGGAGATTTAACGAGGCCTAGATTAGAAAATAAATTATGTTTAAAAATATATTGGCACTCACTTTGAGGACTGATCAGAAGGAGATAAGATAGCGTGCTAGTGCTTGAAATATTAGTTAAAATATAGTAACTAAGATATTTTTAGCAACAAGTATTGCTTGTGTAAACAAGCTATGAAATTTTGCTCCATGTTTCATCATACCAGGTAGGATTACTGATGGTACCTCCTGGCCCATACATACTAATGATCTACCACAGGAGCTGAAACTCAATGAGGAATGGCCAAAAATGTCAGGATAATGCCACGATGTGGGTTAGACTTGGGGCTGATATTTGCCCTGTAATCCTCTTGGAAGACTGTTCCAGAAATTACTTCTTAAGTGCATAGGGGTCTTCTCAAGTTTCCAACCTGGCTAGTGCTTCCCAACTGTGTTTTATTCATTAACTTTATTAGCACACTATAAACTTGTGTTATGTAAGGAATACTAAATACTAACTCTCCTCCAAAACATACCTGAAAAATGTCATGGGTGAAAATGCACAGAAAGTTCTTTTCTGAAGAAAGCTCATGGGGAAACACAACTCAGCTTGTTTGGTGGAGTTCAGTTTGATCTCAGAGACACTGCAGTAGCATGGATAGAGAAGAAAACTTTTTGCAAAGAGGAGTCTGGGGCAGATGCACGCCCAGTATATTCTGATCACTAAAGCAGATTTCTGAAAGCACATTCAAAGTGCACTGGCCTGCTCATTACTTTTTGTATTTCATAATATAAACACAATGTTTATAATTTATATTATCATAAATATTATGATATAATAATAATATTTACAAACTGAAAAAAAAGGGAAAATTTAGGCTAGATATAAGGAAACAAATGTTTTCTGATGACCGTGTAATTTTTCTGAAGCAGTGGCTGGTCATGTGTGAAACACCAAATTAGTAAAATGCTCTGTTATTTTATAACGAGGAAAGGAGAGAGCTGCAAAAACATCAGCTCTTAGAAAGAGATTATATCCTTTCCATAGCCTCTGCCATTTCAAGTGAATATCCTGGAATAACCAAGCAATTTAATAGTTTAGTGTATAAAAATAAAAAGATTTGTGCTCTCATGAAGGTATAAGATACTTGGGAAAGTATTAGGTTTTTCAAGCAGTGAAAAACCCACAACCCTATGCAAGATTTTATCGTGTTATGGGTTGAATATCTGTTATTTAGTAATGGAAAAAGTATGCTTTTGCTGGATCATTTGGTATTGTTTTGGTCAAATGATCACCCATAATTTTTGATATCTAGCACTGCATTACAATTGCTGGCTGGGTCTTAGGACTCAAACAAGGACACTTTTCTGCAGTTCCAGATGCACATAAGTGGGAGTGGGAAAAATGCTTTTGTTTGGGAAACACACTGTGGGAAAATTGCTCAAGATGATTTGAATATCAGAATTGGAATGTAACAAGTGGTGCAGCTAGATGAGTGGAAAGAGAAGGCCAAAAGCTAAAAACTGCTTTTTGTCAGGGTTCTCGGTTAATTTGAAACAAAATTTATAGTTTACTTTTTGTTGATTCATAGATAAAATTTCAGTTACATAAAGTTAATTTTCTATATGTATGGTAAATTAAAGTTAGGAGAACTTGTATTTTTTAGTGAGAAAGACTTACAAAAAGGAAATATATCTAGACACCTATGGGGAGGTTTAGTTCCTACGTGCTTTGCAAAGCCCAAATCAGCAAATCCATTTGGTTTGCTTGAGTAAACTTGGGGGGCAGGGAGTGTTGTCCTTTGGAGATGTCTCTCTGTTCATCTACAGAAGGATAATCACATTGGGGATTGGCAAATACTGGGAGTGTAAAGCCTTCATTAGAATATATGGCACTCTGCATCAAGATCATTGCATCAGATCAGAAGAGATGCCCAGACACTTTCCTAACTCTCCCAAGGTTTTTACAAAAGACATCTCCTAAATTCTGAGAAAATTTCCCAACTAGCATGTCTTGTGTCTTTCATGTCAAAAGCATTAAGACTCTTTCGGTGTCCCACGTAGCAGTGCCTTGATTACAGTCCCAGATACCCAAAAACGAGGGGAGGAGTGGGATATCATGTGATGCAACACCTCCGTCCTGTGATCTGTTGCAAAGGTTCTCGTGCACTGGCTGAAAGAGCGGTCTGTGATCCCAACTTCTAATATCTATAGTGCTTTCAATTATAAGATGTGACAAGTCCTTCTAAACCCAACAGCTGCACAACTGAGCAAACCTGAGCAGTGAAAACTGCCTCCTTTTGAGATACTGATGAAAGACTTGCCTAGCACCTCATATTAATTAGGGGTGGTGTTATTCTAGAACAACTGGCAATCCCTGAAGGATGAGTCACAGCAAATTTGGTAAGATCACGATTTTGTGATGTTTCTACGGGATACCATTTTTTTCAAAATGGTCCATAATGCCCTTAGCTCTCAATTTTCTTTATTTCTATTCCTTGGTTTCTTGTTTGGAGGGGTAGAAAGCAGTTCTGGATTCCTGGAGAGTGAAGTAGAGTAGAAAGTCTTTGTCTTCTGTGGGGAAGTTGTCAACACGTAGAAGTTCATTGGGCTGACATAAAATAAAGTCATTAGTGAAACCTGAAATATCTGCAAATGCAAAACTAGATTTATCCTTTACACAACAGTCTCCCACACGTACTGATTTTTAATGATTTAAAAATAATACCATTGTTAATCCAACAGTATTTAGAGCCTATAAACAGTAAATTAGTTGTTTCATCTGTTGTTTTTTCAGATAAAATCAACTCTTAGGTAAAATGTCAGCTTTGCAAATACCCTCAACAAAGAAAAGCAGAGCTGAAATAACCACCCTGCCAACATGTACCCCCTGCTCACAGCAGGCATGGGGAAGCTTGCATTGTTATGTCAGATAATTGCTCAAGGCCTGAGTATGGGAGAATCTTGTTCCACATTCTGCCATTCAGTATTCCTAAATGAAAAATGCTGGCAAAGTCCTTTTGATAGTTAGGATTTTCTGATTTGTATGAAATACAAGTATGCGTGTAATTTCTTGATAGATAAATGGTGAAAGGGTAAAAGTTAGTTATACTGGTTTTAGCCCAGTTAGTTATACTAGTTCTTTCTGTTGCAACAAAAGCTTTTTTTGCACAAATGTGAGTAGCAAGTTCAAGGGAAAAGCCGGGAGCAGCTTGGGCTGAAATGCCCTTATCTTTTCAAAATTACTGAAACACGATATGCTATATTACATAGGAGAGAGTCACTGTACTCTTAATGAATTTTGCATTTGTTCTCAAGATAAGGGAATGAAATAGAAGAGAAAAAAATCATTTGTCTTGAACGGAGATATAAAGTATAAACTATTTCTACACACAATCTTATCAGTCCATTTCGTGGCCACTTGACACTCTCAGATGCTCTTAATATATTGTATAGCAAAGGCAATACTGCTGACATTGAGTTCTGCCACTGCCAAAATGCATATTCATTATTGTTCATAGTCATGTGAGGTTGAGTTCGGTCATTGCGAACAAAGAACCTTTGTCTGGATCTTTACTCCCTCCTCGCACAGTTTTTGGTTTCCTAACTTTTGTAGCATTCCCTGGGCTGAAAGTTTCTTTTTAAAGAGGATGCTGTGTACTCTTTTGTAAACATGTCTCCATTACTAAAAGTGACATCATGGGAATCGCTGGGAATGAGCTTGGGGAACAGACCAAGGGTTGAGGCAACGTAAAAAGAAGTCCCCTTGTCCCTTCTCCCTCCTCCTCCCCATTGCATTGTCTAGCAAACAGGTACTTTGTTTAACTCTGTTGGAAGCTTCATGAGGAATTTAAACATAGGAAGGACTAAGAAAAAAAGGGTCGTGCCAGCTCTTTCTCATCTGCAGGCTGCTATGCACAAATGTGGTCAGCAGCTTATTCACACAAAGCCAGGGTTCTGCTCATTTGCCATCATATGCAAATTACCTCCCTGGACTTGCTGGCACGGTAAACACTTTGGTTTAAGAAGTTTAAAAAGATGGATTGCAAAACTCAGGCATTCTCCCACTCCTACTGAGATCAGTGGCAAGCCTCCCATTGACTTCAATGGAAGCAGGATAGAGTCTCCCTTTTCTGGAAGCGAAACCCAGCAGTATTTGAGCTTTTTGGAGCACATGCAGCTCTGAAAGTCTGTTCCTTTGAGGCACTCCAAAATTTTTCCCATTTGCTTGATTCCATGGCAACACAACATCACCACCAAGCTTTCAGTACTGAAATGAGATTTTACTACTAAGCCCGAGGATTTATACAACTGTAAAAAGATCTTGCTAAGCTGCAATTCCCATTAGACCAATTCAGGATCCTTTTCAAATGAGTGACAAAATTATCTCTGGAATTATTTTACAATAAGCCAAGAATTTTCTAAGGTTAGAAAAACAAGAAACTGCTTTACAGTCATAACGGAAACTTTTTTTATTATTATTACATAGAATCACTATGAGTAAAACACTGTATCTATTTACTGTTCTTTCCAAAACAGTCTAGAGAATAGCCTAAGAAGTTTTCTCATAAATTATACAAAATCAAACTCTGAAGGCTGCATAAAATTATGATAAAGCCATTGAGGCTTTTCTTCTGATTTTTGTATTGCTTATATCACCAAAATAACTGGTTTGCAACCAGAAGAAATATACTAGTGTAAGAGCATGCAAGGACATGCCAAAAGATCCATATTAGATTCTGAATGTACTATAGTTAATTTTTATAGAGAGAAACAAAACAGACAAGCTTGTTTTACACTCAGTGGATGAGAGTTTTCTGTGAGTTACACTATAGCACATTGAAACCTAGTGCACTCATTGATACCCTATTTTTATGTGTGGACAGGGAAAAAAAATCCAAATTATTCCATACCTAGAGAAGGTTGTGTGTAAGCAGTCTTGAGGGTCTTTTATAAAAAGTATCTACTAAGAAGTTCACAAATAACAATACAAATTCAGTGGAACAACTAAATTATTAGACAGCATTAGTAAGAATTTTCACTGCCTTATGTTTCCTGCATTTGCTTAGACTCTAGATATAACCGTTTGTTACCATCTGTTACAATCAGTTTTCATGTAATCCAGCTGTTGAATCATCCCCTCCAAAGTGATTTCTGACATGATTCAGGCTCTGACTTGCCCCGTTGCACACAGATAGACCCATGCTGGAAGCAATGATCAGGATGTGGGCTGCAATGTTATCTGCTCCTTATGCCGAGAGAGTTACAGGAATACGTGATGTAACACCTGATCTCACTTTTCTGAGTGGAGTTCAGAGCTTCCCCTTCTGATGCTTCCATGAGGCTTGACACCTAGGTCAAACCCCATGCAATCCTGAGCGTGGGATGTGGCCCTGCTCTGGGTCACAGAATTGGAGATAGGCATTTCCTTTCTGGCCTCCACCAGGGCAATGAGATGGTCTTTGTGCAAGCAAAGCTGGGATGAGGATGTCATAACAGAGATCACAGATCTGACAGTAGCACGGTGACTCTGTCAGTGAAACTCTTATGTATTATTTCTTTTTCATACAGACTCCTGGCTTGGCTCTGACTAGTGAAGCAGCTACAAATCCTCTTAGCTGAACCAGACCCAGTTGAAAGCAAAATCTGCCCCCTCTTTCCCGGTTGACCTTCAACAAATCACTTCCAAGAAAAAGTTGATATCAAGTCAAAAGCTTTGTTATAAAGCTGGACAGTTATGACAGCTTGTATTTCAAAGTGGCCAGAGATTCTGGCTACGTTCCTTCTCAAGACCAAAACTTTTACGTGGGTGTTTGGTACACTTTCACCACCTCTCCTTTGCCAGAACTGAAAGAACCACTAATCAAATTTGAAATTCTTGGCCCAGATTATGAGAAAACTGGATGAAAACTTTAGTATGTGAACGAGTTCTAAGAAGTACCTTTAGAGATTGTCCTTTCTTTATACAAAATGTGATGCCTTAGAAAACAGTGCTTTGCAATACACAAACACCACACTGCTTATTACACAGAAATACAAACTTTATGTGAGTTGCACGTTTCAATATCTCACATCTTATCGTATTTTTTATTTGAAAAGTAGGTGTCTTTGCAAGTCCACTTTGCAAAGAGTATCTTTTCTTGCTAAAGGGGGAAATTTCAGACTCAAAATCCCTTCTGAGCCATTAAATGCAGAATGCTCTTTGTAAACTATCTGCTGTAATACTCCAGTAGTACTCCCTGAAGGCACTCGGTTGTGGGGAGTGGGGCAACTCGTGTGCATATAGCAGTGGTTTTTTTATCTATCACTTCTTATGCATCTTCTTTAATGTGTGAAAGGCATTTGTAATTCTTACAATTCTTAACAATTCTCATTTGTGATACATTCAAAATGACATCTAGAAGGAGGACCTTTAGGAGAATATCTCCTTGGGTTATTTAAAGTTTTAAGTAGAGTATTTGCATTAGCATAAAACGATGTCTTGTATTTTGCCACTTTATTCCGGTGTTGCACTGCAAACACTCGGACGTTCAAAGAACTGGTAGGTAGGCACCGGTTGGTCTGTAACTCAAGCCACAGAGAACCTTGTCTTTAAATAGCCCAAGAATGCCAAAGCCAGAGGATACTCTCGCCGATGTTTGGTTAGGTGCAGCAATCTCAATCAACATTTACTTTTGCGCTCAGTAAAAGGCAAACTGGCACTGCCGCAAGGCCGGGGGGGCAGGTCGATACCTGACCCGAAATTTCTGCAATTGTTCTCAACGGCAACTCTCGGGTCGCCGTAAACCCATCGAAACACCACTTAATACCATTTCGCATCGCTTTTCCAGCGATTATTCCCGTTTTGGCGGCTCAGGTTATTAATAACCAGCGATCATTCCCGTTTTAGCGGCCGGGCGCGGGGGCGGCGGCGGCGGCTGTTGGACGATGCGGCGGCTGCCCCAGAGCCGGGGCGGGCACTCCGGGCACGGGCAGCGCAGCGGGGGTGCGGGGGGTGCGGAGGCGCCGCGGCGGGGCGGGCGGGCAGCGGCGGGGCTCGGCAGGGCTCGGCAGGGCGCTCAGGAAGTCGCGTCAGGCGGGGGGGCAGCGGCGGGCCCGCGGTGCGGCGGCGCGGCCGGGAGCGGAGCGGGGCGGAGCGGGGCGGCGCGGGCGGGCGGCGCGGGGCGGTGCTGCCCCGGCGGCGGGGCGGGGCAGCGCAGCGTGCCGCGTGCGCGGAGGCGGTGCGGCCCCGGCAGGCGGCGGAATGAGCGGCGGCAGCGCAGGGTGCGGGGACTGCGGGGCCGCGGGGGGCAGGGCGGGAGGGCGCGGGGATCCCCGGGGTGCCCTCCGTGGCACCCTCCGTGGCACCCTCCGTGGCCCCTCCGTGGGCCCGCGGTCGGCGCCCGCCCCCCGCGGCGGAGGGGCCGGGGAGGCGCGGGGCGGCCCCTTGGCAGCCGCGGTGCCCGGGGCGCTGCACACCCGCACCGCGCTCAGCGCCGCGGTTTTATTTATAGCAGGGCTGGAGAGCGGTGGCGCTGGAGCTCGGAGCGCTGTGGAGCCCCGCTGAATCCTGCTGAGCCCGCAGCCCTGCTGGAGCCCTATTGATTCCCAGTGAGCCCTGCCGATCCCTGCCGTCCCGGAGCGCTGCGGGTCCCGCGGGATGGCGGTGGCCGGCAGGTGAACAGCGCCGGCGGCGGAGGCGAGCGGGAGCTCGGGGTGCGGGTGTCTCACAGGTATGTGTGCGGGGACCGCTGCTGCTGCTGCTCGCACGAGCTTTTAATGCCGTATTATTTTTTGAAGTTCACGTTTTGTGTGTGCCGGTGCAGCCAAGGTCACCTTGAGCACGAGGAGGACGCGTTTCGCTTCCACTGTTCGGAGGTTTACGGGTTTCTTTTTTGTGTGTGTGTTTATTGGGGGGTTTATATACTAAATTGCTCTGATTACAAAATAAAGGCAAATTGAATGAAAGAGCTAGCAGAGACAAAAGGATGACTGCAAGGCTATGTTGGCTCAAACTCCAGTTTGTATTGAGAACTCTGCTTGGGTATCACCAGATGGGCTTGTGGCAGCTTGGACGGGGCACTAAGAAGGGCAAAAACGTTGTATTAAAGTTTTAGGCCTTGCTGTTGCAGATCTTAGCATACAATATACAGCAGGGGATCAGCCTCATTTCTTATGGCTTATAGCTTGGCCACGACTGAAGTTTCTTTGCAGTGACAGAAGAGGAAGGTGTTGTCACTTTAAAGTTTCTCTAGTTGAAAATGCCGGGATTCCTATTTCAGTGGCTCTCTGTAATAGAGTGGTTTAATTTGTAGTGTTTTGCACTTATATTGTACATCAGTTGTTTTATTATGTTTGCCCTTTCTTTTTTCTTTGGCAAAGGGAGAATTATTTGCTATGCATATTATATAAACTGTAAAACTTCCATTTCAAAATAATAATGCAAGTTTAGACTTCTTTACTGCTTTTTAATCCCACAAGCCTGTAATGTCACTTATGTCAGGAGCATGTTCAGATTTAGGGGTGTTTTTTATAGAGCACTCCTTCTGAGGAGTTTGCAAACTGGTTTGACTACAGCTGGACCAGACACATAAAATATACTGTGAGATAGGACTGGGAGAGAACATTAATGACATTTTTTGTGGATCATAGGTGTCCTTGAGAAGCAGATAATAAAAGAGTGAGGTCATGGAGTGCAAGAGAATAGTAAACCTTTGAAAGTGGCTGAAGTGTGTATCCTTGTGGCTGCATGGTTTAAGCCATGCAGTGAAGAACAGTGGAAAATTATAAAGGGATCATAGTGACCTAAGAAGAGTGTGGAGAGAGAAGCATGCTGGAAGCTGATTGGTGTGCTGTGTTTATGGAATGTGAATGTGCTGGTTTTTTTAGCATATTAAAATTGTGCTGATTTTTAGCTGCAATGAAACTTCTTTAGAACTGAACTTTGATTGAAAGGTGAAAAAACACCAATTTGCTAATTTATTGCTAGTTGCCCATCACTGAGACTGTGTGTGTTTCTGTATAGGTGTGTGTATATATATATATATATGTATATATATATATATATATATATATACACACAATATATATACACACATGTATGTATATATATACACACACATATATATATATATATACACACACATATATCTGTGTTATTATTTTGCAGTTTCTGATCTTCAGTTCCACTCCTGTGTCATGGATGAAACTGCTTTGTCCCTCGGAACAATAGATGTTTCCTATTTGTCCGCCTCAGCAGACTGCAGCATCAGTAGATGTAAGCATTCCAGTGAAGAATGGGTAAGTAAAAATTGTGAATGTTACTGGCCATATTTATTTTATTGTTTCTTCAAGTTTAAGGTGGACATTTTTATTGTTCTGAAGAGCGAAGATAGGGCATTACCTCTCTTGTGCACGATACTGTTTGGTCTTAATTTAACTTGAAATGCTAAGGAGGAACCAATAGTTCAGTTCTGTGCCAAAGACTAACATTGCTAGAAAAGAAAAACCCTGTCAAACCATATTGATAGTCTTGCAGTCTTCTGGTGTAATATTGCTAATCAGTTTATGTAGCAGTTAATGTACAGAATCCCATTCTGGAGTAGCTCAAAGTCAAGCAGAAGTCAAATAGAAAACTTGTTGCTCTTCTGCATGATGTAGTTTAAAACACACAGGCAAAAAGGAGCATTAAGCTGAAGATGCATAGTTGTGTAGCTACTGAAGCTGGGACTTTTTGTACAATACAGAAGGTAGAAAAAATTGGTGGATATAAATAAGAAACCTATTAAAAGTCTGAGTCCTCTGTTGAGTGAGTCTTGGGATTTGGAGGAGACAAAGGGTCAGTGAGCAGATCAGGCTGGGTGGAGCTAAAAGAGCCACATGGGGACTGGGTTGATGCTGGTTGGTTTAGCAGCAAAGGTCAGGAGAGCTAAGAGATGGATTTGGAGAGGAGGGCTTTGAACTTGATACAGAAGAAGAACTGGAGACATGTTTAGAGTTGAGGGAAAAGATAGACATCCTGGCAGCTGGGTTTTCTGTCTATCTAGATCTAAGTGACATCAGACAGCAAGCTGCAGTAACCAAGAGATCTGTGGGATAAGGGCAGACAGGACAGAAGAGAGAGGAAGGAGCTTTTCTAAGAAAGTAGTGGTGAGTTCAGTGAAGGGTTGGAGGCAAGTAGAAGAAGGACACTATTACCAAGTTGATTTAATTTGGTGTTAGCATTACAGAAAGTGAGAGAGAAAGGGATTATGGCAGGCTTAGGATCTTGATGCTTCTTTATTTCAGATGGAAGATTTACTCTTGGAATATTTCCCAGTTGACTTCAATAGTCTTACCAAGTGTGATATATGCACAATTCAGTTTTTAGGCATCTGCAGCATTGCTTTTGACTTTCTGGTTGTTTCTCACTGGGCTGAGTATATGAGAATGTGTTTGTGTTTTACAACCCTTATGATGGTTTATGGTATTGATTCTACCCTGCTGCTCTTCCATGTAAATGTGCTGTTTAAAACATCATTTTGGTTTTGTTTTGGTTTGTTTCTGTAACTTCCCTTGTAATACTGAAAATAACTTCCCTTTGAATAAAATGTATGGTTTAGAAATGGCAGCCCAGTGCTCATTCTCAGGCAAGCAATAATTCAGTAGACTTTAATCGGAACAATCAGTGTCTTTGAAAGCATACTTAACGACAATATTTACATGATGTTCTAACATGAAGAACGAGTTCTGTGAATCCAGCTACTTTGGATTTTTTGGTTTTGTAGTCTTCAGATAGACAGTGTAACCTTGGAGAAGGCACAGGGGTTCCTTTTTTGTATCGCTCTGCATGAAACTGCTGGAAAGTGCTTTGACATTCCGTGGAGTTAATGTTTTGGATACACTGAGTCTTCTTGCAGTTTTACAGATGTGATGTTCAGTTGAAGCTTCAAATATATTGCTCATATTACAAGCACATTTACACTATTGAGAATGTAGTTTACTGTTAATTTCTTTCACTTTTCTCAGCTGGCAGTTTTGTTGGTGTTTCTTAATTAGTTACTGTTTCTTTTAAAATTTTGTGTGTCAGCATGTGCTACAGTGTGTAGGTACATCAGTACAACACTGAGATTTTGCTTTTATTTCTTAAAATCACATCATCTGGAGATAATATAGTTTATTTTAGAAAAATCTTGGAAAAATGTGTGCTTTATGTAATTGAGGGGTAATTTTTTTTGTACATGTGTGTCTGACAACTCCTCTTACTCAAAGTTTTCCCAAACACTGTAAAACATACATTTCTTCATGTTTACACAGTGATCTTTTGTTCTGCAGGGAGAGTATAACTCTCGTCCCACTCTCTTCCGATCTGCCACTTTAAAATGGAAGGAGGCTCTGCTGAGCAGAAAAAGGCCGTTTGTGGGACGATGTTGCTATGTATGCACTCCCCAGAGCCGGGTAAGGAGATTATAGACTGGATTACGTTCGACAGTAATGCATAGTTGTAGCATAATGAAGTTGCAGTAGTTCCCTTACTTTCAGAATTAAGGTCGCAGTGTTTTTACTTCATAAAGTTTTTCACTATTGTTTGTGGTTATATTTTCTTTGTCGTGGAATTAATGGATGACACGGACTTACTGTGATGCTTAGTCTCCCACCTTTCAGTGTGGATTTACTCCTTGCACAAAACTCTCCATCTTGGCAGAATTATCTCTAGGAAATGGTATGGCAAAATTAAATTAATAATGGGAATTTGGTGCCCTTGGACGTGTTAAAGCTTGCTTTTAGGACACTTTATTTCTCTAGCCACAGAATAAATGCTGTTTCAAAACTAAGCAGTATGCCTCCCTTCAAACTTGGTCAATGCTGTACAAGAGAGGACAAGTCAGTTTTCTGCACCTGGCTGATTCCTTGCTTCTCTGCCCAGCCTGGAAACAAGGAGTGCCAGTTGCAATAGTGGGGATATTTGTCTGCTGGGAACAGTGTCAAGATGGTGGCTCTAGAGGGGTTGCGCAAGCTGATTTAAAATGTGAACTTCACTGAACTGCAGTGGGCAGGCTTTCTGTAAGCTGAAGATGCAAAATGCTGATAAATGGTGAAATATAGTTTGCAGTCAGTTCATCCTGTAATTTTATCATGTGTACAGCCCGGGCTTTAAATTGCACTGTTACACCTGCACTGAGCTCCATCACTGGCTGCACTAGAGTGAAAATTTGCTTGTCTCTTTGACCAAGGAGAAGTTATTATTTCACTCAGTTCCTCTGCCAGAGCAGAACATTCCAGCAATGATACACAAATGTGGTGTAGAAATCCAAATGTACTGTGAAGGCTACGTATGATTTGGGCTACAAGACAAGGAATTAGATAAACTGAGACTACTTCTAACAGCCAAGTCAAGTGCTTTGACTTGTGAAAAGGTGTGTATGAATCCTCACCTTAGGGCTTTATACATTTAGTGACTAGCCTGTTAGTAATTAGGCTGTTCATCTCAAGCTGGGAATTATGCTTTAAAAATAAAAATCTTGTTCTGTGTTTTGTCTGTTTAATAGGAGACTAATTAACTCTCCAGAGATTCCACTTAAGCTAGGGGCATGACCTATTGAGCCCTTTATTGCCTTCTGCTGTAAGGAGAAAATACCATCCTTGCACAGAAAGTAACAAAGAAGATCCTCTCTTTAGACTCCAGATATTTCTTTTTTTTTTTTTTTTTTTTAACTGCCTTTTTCATTATTTCTCTTAAGGAAAAGGAATGAATGAGTGAGACAGATTTCCTTAAGTGTGTTGGCCAGACTAACAGCTTGGTAGTGTTGGGAGTGGAAGGACTTGAGTCTCCCTCTCATTTTCCTTCTTGCTTTCCTGGGGGCTGATCAAGTTCACTAACCAAGCAGAAAACTACCTGCTTTGTTCATTTAGTCTGGCTGTCTTAGTTTTCAGTCTTGTCTGAACGAAGCTGGCTAGTTAAGGGCTGTGGTGAATGCAAGAGGTGATCTTAGTTAAGAGGTGAGGGATGGTGAGGGATAGCGTTCAGCAGGAAAGGGTAGGATGTGGTGGGGGGAGCTGGGCTTCTTGCACCAGTAGAGAGATCCTGTATCGGCTCAGTTGGTCTCACAGAACCAGATCCTCTGCCTGACACAGGATTGAGGAAGAGTTAAATAAGGAAAAGCTAAAGTATGACGTTACAGCTGGAGGATGAGCTTCACAGAGCGAGGGTATAACTTAATGGTTAGAGCACTGGAATGGATTTGGGCATTCAATGGTACTTAACATTGTTGCTGATTTTTTTGGGGAGACCAAGAACAAGTCACTTTTCTTCTCTTTGCCGGCAAATTTCATCAGCTTTTAAGATGCACAAAAAATCGCCAGTAAATAGTCAAAGAAATTAGCATTACCTTGAAGTTTCCTCTTAAGAGCTTAAAGCAACAATTGGTTGATTGAATGTACAGCACAGTTATACTTTAGCGGGGGGAGAAGACTCTGTGCTTCCATTGTAGCCCATAATTTCTACCTGATTTGACACAGGACAGTTGTATATTTTAATTCATGGCAAATAGTGTGTCTTAAACAAAATGCAAACAAATTACTCTTATCTGACTCCCATTGCAGAATTGGTGGTGAGGCTGTTCTGCAGCTCTGCTGCTGCTGGTAACCATCTTTCTCTTTCACTGTCATATTTTTGTCTTCTTTGACATGTACAGTTCACTAGTTTCAGCTGTCATTCACTGCTGGCATGGTACCAGTTTTATAATTGCATATTATCTGGATAGAAAGAAATTAGCCTCTTGGTCACGGTATTTCCTTGGAATATGGAAGATTAAAGCTTAGGTGTTCCTGCCAAGGAATATTTGTTTATCCAAAGTGGAACTGCTCCTAAACTCTCCTTAGCTGGTAGCTTGAAATGTGGAGTAACAAGGATCTAGAAGGCTGGATTGAGTTTGTTGTTCAGGCAGAGCAGGAATGTGGAGATTTGCCACCAAACCATGGATGGATATCCTGACCCTTGGGCTGTTGTTACATGATGCCTGGTCTACTGGCAAACCGGGTGTCACAGGCTGGGCATCGACTGCTTGTGGTTATACTAATGCTGAATGCAGCTAAATAAAGTTCTGACTGAAGATGAGTTCTGTATTATGACAAGTCCTGGTTTATGTTGCATCAGAATACAATGAAATATTGTGGCTTGAAGGATACAACCAATGCAACCACGCAGTAAAAGCCTAGGGAATACTTTGAAAGTATTAGAGTTTGGAATAATGACTTGAATTTCATTTTCATTTTGGAACAGTTTGTTTGTACTGTATAAGCAGGTTCAGCACTTCTGTGGTTTGGGGGTTTTTTTATAGTACAAATGGAAAACATTGCATTATCCTAAATGTTACGATGAGTGTAACAGACACAGCTGTTCTTATGTAATGAAATAATTCACCAATCTTTTCTTTTCTTGGTTTTACAGGATAACTTCTTCAATTCTAGTATTCCTTCTTTGGGTCTACGTAATGTCATATATATCAATGAAACACATACAAGGTAATGTAGCAAGGCTTTCTTTGGCTTTTAAAATTCAATGTGTTCTGACTTTATGACGGAGAAATCTCCAGGGTAGTTCAGGCTCAGTGAATATATGTTGTGGTCCTAGAATGCAGGAAGTGGTGCTGCCTTCAGGAAAGTAATGTACTTGTTAAATCTGGCTGTGTGTATTTTTTGGGAGCTCAGCAAAGTCCTTTGGGTTTATAGACAAGGAGTGTTAGCGTCAAACTTGTTTCACAAAAACCAGGGCACCTCTAGTTCCTTTAGTGCAAATGGCAACATCTGTGGCATAATGCTGAGAAAAGCTGATTTATTTCCATGTGTGGAATGACTTCAGGCTTCATTTTAATTTACTGAGCAGATCTGGCTCACAGTTTAGGCATTGACTGTTATCAGTAATGGCAATTAAATCTGAACATGTCTTGAGATACTTCTTCTGCCTCAGTGGCAGAGTGCAGCTCCTGAAAAATGGTGTATACAACCTAAAAATGATGATCTATCTTTGCACTAGTGGAAGCATATCTTGAGTGCTGGGACAAAGATACTGGAATTAAGCACAAATATTCTGTTCTTTGGAAAGTTAATAATGTTTGATTGGTTTTCTTACAATAATCATTAGCATAAGCAGGTCCTGCAGTGTTTGTCATGGAGTCAGAGCAAACAAAGAGAGGCCAGCAGCCTAAAAGAAATGAGCCAAAGTGTCTGAGTGGAAGAAAGGCAGTATTGTGCTGTGCTTGAGAAGGAGGAAGCTAATGTTAGAGGCTGTTCTTTATTACACTTGAATTAATTATGTTTTTTTAAGAGTTGAGTTTGTAGTTTAGGATACAGAAATGACAGAAATAGTGTTTAATTTTAACTGGTTTTTTTTTTTAAAAATTACTTTCAGAAGTCTAATGCTTGAATTGTTTTGAATGGTCAAAGTTACTTAAATTGGAAATAAAAGGGCAGAAAATATGGGTTAATGAATTATTCTGAAATAAATGCTTTTAGCTCAGAATGTCATTATGGTGTGAAAATTGACAGTTCTGTGGTCCCATGGGGTTACAAAGTCACAGTTTCCTGGCCTTAGAAAGCAAGAGGGTTCTCTTTAACTGCTGGAATACTGTAACTATATTGAGATGTTATCAGAGCCTTTGGCTGAGGTATGACTGTCAGTTTTTAATGTATCTTGACTGAGTCCATTCTGTGTCGTTTTTGTCTTTTCCTCATTGCTACATGATCAGCAAACAGGTTTTTCTAATTAAACTATATCATATCTAAGCTGTAAAATGAATGTAGAAGTCTTCATACCATGACAGATGCCTGCAATAGCTGTATGCTGGTGTGACTGATATGTTGTTCATAATTACCAAAATCATTGTCAGAAAGAAGCATATCCTTATCTTTGCTTTGTAGAGAAATGAGTAAGGCTCTCAAACTCCAAAGAGAAGGGGAAAAGGAAAAAACCAATTAAAACAGAGTTACCAGTCTGCTTCTCTGACAGCATGAACAGCAAAATTCTTTGTCCTTTGAGGCAGTCTGAATATTTGTGTAACCATTACGTGTCACACTGGCTCGTGCACTCATCTTAATTACAGTGCAAGTGGCCTGTGTGCTCAGGTAGTTTGGCCTTTTGCAGCGTAAAAGCTCCTTCTCATCTTTCCTAGCTGTTTTATAACACGTGTATAAATTTACTGAAATGTGGTAGGGAGGTTTAACAGCCAAGATCAGTAACTCAGGTGATGACAAGCAGCGAGACCTTGGCGGCACTCCAGCATGGAAACCACCCACGGTTCAGTTTGGGACACTCGCTAGAAAATCAGCCATGCATTGCACCAGCAGACCTCAGGACAGGGGTTTTACATAACATTCAGTGCTCTGGTCTCAGGAATGGCCAGAATTTATTTTTTTGTCCAACTCTTAATTCAACTCTGCTGTTCTGGGGTCCCAGCTGTTTGTTTTGTGGGGTGACCCACACAAGTGATGGCTTGTCCAGTCCTGACCTAGTGACTGAGGGGGTGAGGAGGAAAATACTAGTGAATATTGACTGCTGGGTACTGGATTTTTAGCCCTTCCTGTATCACTTGCATCTTCTCTGATGTTTGATGTTCTAAGTAGTGTTTTCTCAGGTGATTGCTACTTATATGATCTAGATAGTAAAGGACAGCGTTAATTCGAAAAGACTGTCTGTGTAAGAGAAATTGCCTTTAACACTTGAATTTGTAGAGATTTACTGATTATTCAGTGGTTCTGCTCCTGCTAAAACTTTTCAAGGAGAAGGTGTGTAGGAGGCATGTAAAACTGGGTGTTTGAAAACACTGGAAGAAAAAGTTACTTAAAAAGTGGTTTTAGTTTTGATGGCTAATGCAAACTTCTTTTCAAAAGTGTCTATGAGAGTTTACCCTGTGCTTACGTGAGCAACTTTCCCAAGAGAACCCAGTGTTCCTTCAAGAAGTTAACAAACCTCTTAGCTGGGCCTTTGCTTTCCTCAGTGGAAAGTCAACAAATTGGAAATCACCACTACCTCTTCTCTTGACCTCGTTGAGCTGGGGGAGTTGGTTCCAGCAGAGAGACAAAATGTATGTGCTGGTTTGTTTGCTACTTTCCTGTGATACCATGGGTGTTTTAAGGCCGCTGTCACCCTGCATTGAAGTGATGCAGACCCCAGTTGTCTCAGATGTTTTGTGCTGTGTATGAGTTACTTCATCCATAACATGGACATACTGGCAATTTACTAGAAGATAAAGGAAGCTCCTAGGCAGCTGTTCATAAAGCTTCACTTAACTTTTGCTACTTAATTGTGTTTTTAGGTATTTTTCATACTATTTTTTTTGGCAGTCAAATATTTTGATAATCAGACTGAAATAGCACTTTTATTTTTGTAGGTACAGGGGGTGGCTTGCAAGACGGTTTTGTTATGTCCTTTTTGTGCAAGAGAGGGATGTTCATAAGGGTATGTTTGCCAAGAATCTGACAGAAAATGTGCTGAACAACAGCAGGTAAGAGAATGCAAAATATTTTTAAATTTCTAGCATGTATGATATAAGAATTTGGAAACTGCAAGTTTTAGGAATCAGACTGTTTAAAATAGTGGAAAATACAGTGTCTTTAGTACAGCCTTTCAGGGCAGCTTGCAATTTCTGTTTGAATAGTAAAAGAGGGGATTAAAGAAGTACAAGTCTCCAGATGAATGATGCCTAGTGGGGGAACACCAACCAATACACAGAAAAATAAATTGCTACACAGGAGCTCTTCAAACTTTCATTTATGTAAGTCATGTAAAGCATTACCACCAAAGTTATACTGCAGTCATCAGAAAATGTCAGTGTTTCAGCAATAATAGGAAAGCAGCATTTTGAAGTACCCTGAGTGTATACCTGGAGCACGAGGCAAAAATAGAAAAAGGCTATAGAGTGAAATTCCCACCCTTTGCTTTGAGGAGCTTGTTTTCTGTTTCATAGACCACATTTTAAATGGCATGTTGAGCCCCTGATTAGCTATTAAGGGATCAGTTTCCCCTGGACACAAAGAAATTCAACCGCATGCCCCCTCCTTGAGTCTACTTTTGTCAGAAGGCACACACTGCCTACATTAACATTCCTAATTCTCCTAAATTTTTAATGTTTGAGTCCATCTGAAGATGATAGTGTTGCTTCCGAAAAGTAAAACAGACTGTGTTGTACCATACTTATAGTGGGTTGAACGACTTAATCTCACTTAGATTTGTTTCAAATGGGAAAAATAGGCCTTATAAATTATGTTACACTTTGTGAAACTGAGAATTCGAGGGGAACAATACTGTAGACGTTCAAATTAGCAACTGTATTAATCTGTCTAATGAGTACCTGTAAGTGAAACTGCTATGACAGGAAAAATATTTTAAAAAAAGAGATTTCTTTTGCTCTCCCTGAATTTTTAACCTTACTAACCATTTCTGAAAATTGGCAGTCACTTAATATTAGTAACTGTGATCTGCATATATACTGTTTTATATGGTCAACTTTGAGTGTATTCAATCATCAACTGCATGTTAAATCAGAGCTTAGAAAACTACTGAATTAGATTGAATGCATGTGGAGTACACAACACTTCAGTGTAGATGGTTTTTTATGTTTGCAAGTTAATCCTGTAGTAATGCATAGCTCATTCCCAGCAGCTGTTGTATGTGTCTTGGACTCTTCTGTCTCATGCATTTTATTTTTTAATGTTAAGAGTCCAGAAGGCCATAGTAGATGAAGCTTCTGAACCAAGTGCTCCAGGTAGTTTTGCTCAAACGGATCCTAAAGCTATCAACAAAGTGAAGAAGAAAGCTAGGAAAATTCTCCAAGAAATGGTAGCAAATGTGTCACCTGCTTTAATCAGGTAAGAAAAATGTCTTATTGGTGTTCTAAGTGGGTGGAAGAATGGAAAAGCTCTTTACAATACCAACAGAGCTTGTAACACATAATGCATAAATAGTGAATAAGTGTTCTAAAAGTAATACATTATTCATGAAAATCCCCTTTTTAATAGTAGCTAACAAAATAGTAGTTATTCTCAATTTTCAGATGCAGCAGAAACCCTCTGCCTTTCCAAGGGATAAATCTTATTAGATGAAATACCAACTTTTTTTTCCTCCCAAAACTAGGTTTGGTACTAATGCTTAGACCAGCATTGGCATCATTTCAGTCTAATACAGGCAAGAGCAGTTATCTGCAGCACCATAGACTGTGAAAGATCATTTTTCCAGTAGCCTATTCAATATTCTAATCTGTAGTTATAAATACCTCAGAGAGTGTCTTATTTTAGATAAAATCTTCTACTGTGGTGTCTGCCTTTACAACTAAGCATGAATTTGTCTCTGTCATGTTCCTAGTTCATCAACTTCTGTTGCAAATTCTAGATTTTTTTGAACTATATTAACTTCTCCTAGATACACTTAATCACCTAACATGTCACCTAACTAGCTGTAATAACTTAATTACAGTTGATCATAGGACCTCGGTGAACTTTCCCCACAGATAGTGGTCCTACCCTTTGAACAGCCTTCACTGAGGTTCACACTGACAAGCTCTGTGTCATAACTGCAGGAGGCTGAAATGTGTTACTAACCATAGGCAAAAACTTGTTTAGCAATTGAATTTTGCAGTATTTTTGTTTGAATATAAAGCAGTCAAGATTTTATGGCTATGCCTTTAGTCATAGAGAAGCAATATAAAAGAGAGGCAGAACTGAATGAAGCTTTTTGGGTTTTATTTGCTCTTCTTTTAGGTTGACTGGCTGGGTGTTACTGAAGTTGTTTAACAGCTTTTTCTGGAATATCCAGATCCACAGAGGTCAAATAGAAATGGTCAAAGCTGCAACAGAGGTAAGGGAAGGTGGGAAAAATCTAATAAGGTAGATTTCTGATGTAGTATCTGTGAATATTTACAGCACTTCCTCTTTTTATAAGAGTTTTGCTAAGTCTGTATGAAATGAGATTATAGTAGACCTGTCTTGTATGTATGAAATAGTGTTCTTAATTAAATATAATGCTCTTCGACTTGTGTAACCTGAAATACTGTGTGAATTCTGGTTTTACCTTTGCTTCAGGATCAAATTTTAACTATCAGGCTGAATGATTATCTCAGATAACCTACATCCAACACTGTTTTTTTTTTTTTTTTTTTAAGCTGAGGCAGCCAATAATAAATTAGTAGATCTATTTAGGATTTTTCACTTCTACCTTGATTTGGAATAAAAATCTTTAAGGAATAAACGCTTCCTATTTCTTACTAGCAGTGCATTTCCAGTTCTTTGTTACTCATTAAAATTGGTCAAATGAACTCCTAAATTCTACCATTTTCTTTACACTCGAATTGATTCTTTCTGAAGGATTTACCTTAGAAATATTGGTTAGATAAATGAAACAAACAAACAAAAAAGGTTCCTATTATTTTCTGTTGTTTTTTGATTGTAGTGTTTGGGAAACCCCACTGTTCATAGATCCTTGCCAATATCTAATGGAGATACTAGTACTTTTGGTGACACTGAAGATTTTTCCACATCCCTTTAATTGTTTGATTATCATCTGAAGAAACTGGGAGTGTTAATTAGTGCTAATGTAATGCATGCAACTGAAAACTGCAGTCCATGAGAATCAAGTACAGATTGACTAAAAAATCCTCATTGTCACAGCTGAAGGAAAACCAGAAGTAAAAAAACTCAGTGATGGTACCTGGAAAATACCATCAGTTCTGATAAGATGATGCTAGCAATTTCAGTGAAGGATTTTAGAAAAGGAGTAATATTCCACATTTCTTACCAACTGCTTTCTCTCTTTTTTTCCTTCTCTCCTCACCATAGATGAATTTGCCTCTTATCTTTTTGCCTGTTCACAAATCCCACATTGACTACCTGCTTCTTACATTCATTCTTTTCTGCCACAACATCAAAGCACCCTACATTGCTGCAGGGAACAATCTCAACATCCCCATTTTCAGGTAATAACCTCTTCTTATTTGAAAAAGACTGAGGTGGTGGGATCTGACCTGTTGTGCAATATGTCTTATGTCCAAGTGCAAAAATACCTGAGTATTGCTGGGCCATCATGTATAGCGTGCTCAGAGAGAGAGCATGCCAACATCCTTCTGAGAAGCTCTCTCATAACCTAAGTAGGGTAAGGAAGGCTATTCCTTCCTTCCACGAGTCTCAGAGTGGATAGGTGACTAGGAAAAGATGACTATGTGAAAAAGTGTAGGGAATGGACAACACTTCTTCATGGCTAATGGGCAGCAACACTAATGGGTGAATAATACTTTGTGGGAAAGTACTCCACTTTAGTCTGTGTATAAATTATTTTTCTCGTGGCTGAAGAACCTATAAGGTCTTTTACATAATATTTGGCCATAACTGATTTCTAAAAAGCCACTGCATATTGCAGGAAGTGATGAGGAAAGAAGGAGGATACCTTGACTTCAAGGGTATTTGCACCAGTAGGTGCTGGTCTGTAATAATCACCGTGAGAAAGGCATTCAGGCTCTATAAACTATCAGTTAAAATGCTATTTATTAGGGCCAGCCTTATAAGGAAAGAGAGATTAGCATAGATAATCCAGCATCCCTTTAGGCAGTGGGAACCCTGTGTTCTGCAGCATTCAGCAGGCCTCTGATCCACACCCAGCTTGTGGACCCTGTCTGCAGAAAGGGTTACCCTGTTTTGGTCCTTTGAGCTGCTGTAGGATTTGCTTGCAAGAAAACAACTCTATTTATCATTTCTTCTGCCAAGCAGAAAGGATGTTCTCATGAGAGCTTCTTGCTCCACTGTGAGATAAAGGCAAGACCGTGCAGGTGGTGTAATTGCTGGTGCCAAGTGGGAGCTGCCTGCAGATTGCTCTGTTAAAATGAGCTGGCTGAGCTGATCCTGCAGCCGAGGGGTATGTGCAGCGTGGGCATGAAGATGCTGTTTGTGCAGCACAGCACAGCCTCAGGACAGCTCAGGTTAACTGTTAGGTGGATCACCAGCATCTCAGTGTACAAGTCTCCCAGAAAGTGGTCTGTCAAGGGAGTGAAATGGAGCAAGACAGGACAGAGAAGCCTGTTTCATAAGTTAAATGGAGAAATATTTGTGTGGTCCTGTTGTGTGCAAGTAGTATAGTACAGTTCAGTGTTTGGGAATTTCAGTTATTTCAGTTCCTGTTGTGTGCTAGGAGTTCTGTGCTGGATGTGTAGTAGCTTCCTGCAACTAAGTTCAACGAGTATAATCCTTCTTTATTCTGCAGCACGTTGATCCGCAAGCTGGGAGGGTTTTTCATTCGTCGGAAGTTGGATCAGAGTCCTGATGGTCGTAAGGACTTCCTCTACAGAGCTTTGCTCTATGTGGTATGTATTTCTTGTTGTTTCAGTAGGTAGCATTTCAGTTGAGTGCAAGTGGGAAAGTGAGTTCCATCTGTCTGGGGATCTGTTTTACTGCTTTGAATTTGTCTTTGGTTTCATGCTGGAAAAAGGGGATTAATTTTTGTATGAACTCTCGAATTTATAGAATTAAAGAAAATTGAATGCTCAGCCTCTTTGAGGATGAGCAGATTTCCACCTTGCATAGTTGCTGCTAAAGGATGTGGAATCAGTGCTCCCTGAATTAATGTTAGGCTTTGTTTCTCTGATGTCTTTTGTTCCAAGGCATATCTACACTGATTCTGTTAACATAATGGAAGTCTCTGTTTATGATGGGTTGATGTAATCCTTTGTGCCATTCAGTATAATAGCTGTATTTGCATCTTGGAAGATGGGATATGCTGGGGAACCAGAAGAAGAGATGAATGCGAATTGACTAGATCAACTGTTGCTAGAGATGCTCTTTGAACAAAAGTCATTATACTGCTTGTACATTCATGCAAATTCAGTTGCAGATTTGTCTGGGTTTGTGTCAAGCATTAATTATTGCCTTTTTTTTCACAAGTGTTCGTGCCAACTCATGATCTTCTATGCTTTTAAAAGGAAATAGTTGCTGACAATATATTTCAAATGTGAATTTGCCAATATAATTAGATTTTTTTTTCTTTTCCAATCATTTTGTATTCAGCACATAGAAGAACTGTTGAGACAGCAGCAGTTTTTAGAAATATTCTTGGAAGGCACACGGTCTCGAAGTGGAAAGACATCTGGAGCTAAAGCAGGTCTTCTGTCTGTGGTGGTGGATGCTCTCTTCTCAAATGCTACTCCTGATGTCCTAATTATACCTGTGGGAATCTCCTATGATCGCATAATTGAAGGTCACTATAACAGTGAACAGCTGGTAAGAGCAATTGAACAACTTGTTTTGCCTAGGGGATTTTCTGCTTATGTGCAGGAAAACGTGTTACAGAGTTAAATGATGTGCTAGTAGTCCTGTCACAGGTACTCAGGATTAGTGCTGGAGAGCAAAGAGACATTAATCACAAAACTTCTCTGATAGGAGGTGCTGAGGGACAGGTGACATACTTCCACACGCAAATTGTGACATAAAAAATAATATGTTCAAGTGGATCTCTGTGGAGAAAAGTAGTTCTGTAGATTTACTTAAGTTATAAGGTGTGTCAAAAGCTTCAGCCTTGCTTTGTTTGCTGTTGCTTGCATTTTAATTTTAAACACAACCTTTTAATTGCAAAGTGGAAGAAAACCCAAACCAGCCACCTCTATTTTCTAGGGCAAGCCTAAGAAGAATGAAAGTCTTTGGAGTATAGCTAGAGGAGTCTTCAGAATGCTGCGGAAGAATTATGGGTGTGTCAGAGTAGATTTTGCACAACCGTTTTCCTTAAAAGTAAGTTTGATTTCTTGAAAATCTGTTTGAAGGTTTGACGTTTTTGGCATTTCAATAATGGGACACATTAATTTTTATTTTTTTCTTTGTGGGTTACCATCAGTAGCATTATCTGCTGAAGTCCATTCTGGTAGGAAAAGTACCCCCGTTTTGATGAATATGAGAGTCTTCAGACACATTTGTGTTAAGCTGAAATAGTCTCAAAGCCGATGAAAAGGGTTAGTTTTGAAATGGTTTAAGTGTTCTTACTGGGGTTCTTTGTTTAACAAACAGTCTTTAAAATGATCCTTGTACCATGCAGTAATCCTTTACATAGTAGAAACATTAGGAGTTGAAGGAAACTGAATACTGTTTTCCAGTTTAAGTAATTTAATGGCACATGCTATTATTGAGGAATGGCGTTTATCTCACTAGGTTTTTAAAATTGCTAAGTAGATTTGTAGCTATAAAAGTATTATGAATAGTGTATTGTGTACATAGGTGTCTTGTAGCTTCTCAAGGAATGTGGTGCTGTGGTAGTATCTACCTTCACTCTTTAAATCTTCCCTGATCTCTGCTGGTACTGTACTTATCTGCATTTCACTAATCTGTATTCTGCCACAGTATGCCTTATTTTTAGTGTGACTTTAATAAGATTAACTACTGCAACAGCAGCCTACTAGAACATTATTCAAATTAATTAGGTGTTCTTTTTTCTGCCCTACTTCTCTCAGAAAAGCAGTAGGTTGGAGAGCTTTGGAGGGTTCAGTTACCACAGCATGAAATTATTGTGACCGCCTGCACTGCATTCTAATTAGCGTAGTAGGGAAAGATACTAATGCACTTCAAGGAGGAGGTTTGGGCTATTCTTGGTAGGGAGTTAACAGTTCTTCTTGGATCAGTGTAAGGAAAAGAAGGTTATCTGCCCTCTTAATCTAGAGAAATGCTAATCGCTCTATACCTTCCCAGCAACCTCTGTCAGGTCTCATTTGTATGTGTATTCCTTATTGTACCTCAGAAGGGTGAAAAATGGCATAAATCATTTAAGTGTGCCTTAACTCAGATTTGCAGAAGTGTAACTGTAGTTATGTCACTGCAGGTTTTTCTAAAGCAGATGAGCTTTGGGGGTTAATTTTGGGCCTCTGCAGTTCTGTAAGCACAGGCTTGGAAGCAGGAGAGAGTGAGCTGGCTGTGAAAGTCTTTTAAGCGGCTTTCCTGGGAGGGAACTGTTTTCCTGAGCAGCAGGTTAAGTGGCTCTTTAGTTTCCCATTCTTTATAGAAACTGAAGGAACACAGAGTCCTAAAAACAGAGCAGTGTAAATGCTAACCTATAAGGAGAGGCTTTTGAGAATTTTGGGATTCAAGAATTCCAAGCATGCAGTGCCCTGCCTGCTTCCCGGGTGCTTAAGTTTATGTCACTGTGAGGGGCCTTGCAACTGGAGTTTGTACACCAGTGTTTACCAATGGAGACGTTCTCCATCCTGGCATTTGAAGAAAGCAGCAGCAAGCAGTAATTACTCCATGTTGGTTCTGAATGGGTGTTAGGCTTTGCTCTCACTCATGTTAATGAGGCAGTTCTCATTAATTTAATCGTGGAGAAGCTCGTCTCAAAGGAGTTGTTCCCAGCAGGGTGCTGACAGGGGTTATGTGTTGTTTTCATTGCAGTGTTTTGCATGAAGTACAGATTCCTTGATGTGGGAAGTTTTGCTTTTGCATAAAATAAAGTCAAAAGTGAATAAGCTGTTGAAAACTTTTAATATCTCTGACCTTATTACTGCTTTTTTAGTGTGAGCTATTTTTAATCACAGTTGCATTTTGAATAATTGCCTTTTTTCCTATAGTAATATCATCACTTGAATGCAAGAGTAAGGTGGAAAAAGTACAAAAAGTAACAGTTTTTCTTTTAACAGGAATATGTAAACAGCCAAAGCCAAAAACCTGTGCCTGCTCCTCTTTCTTTGGAACAAGCTTTGTTACCAGCTATACTTCCATCAAGGTAGAAGGTTTTTTTTGATGTTGTTGAGAGGGAGGACAGGTTGGGATTGTTTGTTTGTTTGTTTGTCTTCTTAATGTTCTGCATTACATTCCAAGCTGTGCTTGAACTCCCTAAGGGTAATCTAATTGTTTATAGAAAAATGAAAAGCTTAGACAATTATAACAGCAATTTGTTATAAAAGTTGCATTCTTTCTGATGAGCTCTGTTTAAATAAATTTGAGGAGGCTTTTTAAAAGGTTTTTGGTTTTGTTTTTGTTTGTTTGTGAGGTTTTTGTTTGGGTTTTGGTTGCTTTTGTTTGTTTGTTTTTATTTTAGTGACCTCTCCTGGTTTAATTATAAATTTTATAGAATAACTTGGGGAAAAAATGACAGGCTTAATGAAAAGTGAAGGATTTGGTTTTAAACCTCACCAAGATTGCACAAGGTTTTTGGAATAATGACAAAACAAATAGGATCTGGGAGCGAGTACCCCTTGCTCTCAAGGAGGTGACTGTCACTCAGAACTGCAAAACTGCTCAAGGGCTGGATCTGTATTTGTTACATAGATACAGAGGTCTCTGCTGTAACTGTAGAAACCTGAGTGCTCCTGGTGGAGACAAAGTCAGTAATTTACCTTTAGAAAGTTGTAGGTCCATACAAACGACCATTTCTAGTTTGTGGAGAGACTGGGCTCTATTAGTTTTTTAAGTAGATTTGCTTATTCTACTGTTGTCCATATTCACTGAAGGGAAAAGAACTGTGGGGTGCAATTGGTGTTACAGCAAAGTCATGAATAGCCATAGAAACAAGGTTGCAATATTTCTTGTGGTGGTCTTATCTTAGATTGTTGTTTAGTGTGAAGAAATAATCTGTAGAAGTTGGTAGAGCTTTTCACAGGGAACATTTTTCTGCCCTTACCAGACTACAGTGGTGTTTTGTGCTGTTTTTTGGTTAGTGTATAAAAAAACCAAAACAGTCTAGGTTATTTTGCATTTTGATCAAAATCTAAATGTCATCATATTAATTTTTATTCTGTATTTAGACCTAATGATACTGTGGATGAAAGTGCAGCGGCCTCGCTGCCCAACTCCAGGGATATCACCTGTGAACCCTTCAGAAGAGAGCTGATATCCAACTTGGCTGAGCATATTTTGTTCAGTAAGTGTTAAGAGTATTACTACCACAGAATCATAGAATGGTTTGGGTAGGAAAGGACCTTAAAAGTTTTACAGTTCCAACCCCCCTGCCATGGGCACGGACACCTTCCACTAGACCGGGTTACTGTCAACTGCCTGTTTTGTTTTGCTGACTGAATGAATTTGCTGTTTAGTAATGTCATATTTCCTAATTCTCTCCATTGAGGTGATTGTTTCGTGACTTCAAATGCTCTCTTGACAATTCTCCTCCCCTTGCCTCCTTCTCTCCTCCCCAGAGTTCAATGAACTCTTTTTCTGATTAGGTTTCTGATTAAGCTTTTTGTTCTGTCTGTTTTGCTAACTTTTGTATTGCTTGGACTAGTATACTAAACTTACTGTACTCTGAAGAGTTTGATAGTCATACTGGTACACTGATTTCTTACCTCTTCATGTGAGAAGTTATTGGAGTGTCTGAATGGCACTGTTTTAAGATCATACTCCCATGAACTCATCTAGCTGCATGGACCAGTGTTGCCAGGTTTTATAGGTTATGTGGTGTATGCTTCAGTCAATAGACCTGTGATTTGTGGCATAAGAAATGCATTCAAAATAGTACTTAGCTTAGCTTAGTAAACGTTCAAGCTTTATTCGACCTTCTTCAAGTTCATGTTGCTTTGATTACTTAAATATTGTTACTACACAGACACAACATACTTTGTATTTCATTCAGTAGGTACAGTTTGGTGCCAACATCGCTATTAATATCACTGTTATTATTTTTTAAATAATAGGCACTCTTTCACTTTTAATGATGTTCTCAGTCTTTCAGGTGCTTAACGAGTCTATCTTGTTTCCCTCTAGCTGCTAACAAGTCCTGTGCTGTGATGTCCACCCACATTGTTGCCTGTTTGTTGCTGTACAGACACAGGCAGGTAAGGCTTCTGTGTTGCTTAAATAGTCAAACGTTACTTTGGCTTTGTCAACTTGAGAAAAAAAAAAAGAGCACATTTTACTGTTGTATGATACTGAAAGAAGAAAGATGCATTTAAATTAAAGTGGATTTCAGGTAGTCTGAGTGCATGTATTTGAGTTAGTAATGGATGCTTGAAATCAAGCCATTATTGATGGGATGATAATAAATGCTCATGTAATTCAAAACGTTACGCTTTATTTTAAAGAATATATGGGTTTGATTTATCTTAAGGCTTTTTTAGATCTCAAAACATACGCACTATTGAATATGCTACAAACTCTTCCATTCATTTTCAAATTAATTTTTCTGTTCCTCAGTACTAAAATATTATATCACAGTGGCAGAATGATATAAGTGTTTAATTCAAGTCTTCTGCATGGGGCTTGGAAGAATTTTTTTTCTCCTACAGGTGTGTTTTGCATTTTTTCTGAAATTCCTTGTCCCTCTGAAGCTTGTATTGCACATAAATTGAGAACAAATTGAAAAATATTGATCAGATATGTAATCTGTCTTGTGGAGGAAGTGTCACCATTCCTATCAGTGCAGTCTTTCCAATTTCCTAAAACAGTAGAACTGAAGAAGCATTTTACAGTGTGATCTGAAGCTGTTGTGACAGAAAACAGGAAAAGGAAGTGCTTGAGCAAAGACTTTTCCTCATATTCCAAGCCAGTTGAACAGTTATGTTCATTACAATACTCCCAGATAATTGAGCATTCATTTTATAGCATAGATAATGGAAATGCAAGGTCTCTGACGTGTTCTTGAAGAACAACTCAGGTCTCTCCAGGCTGTGAAATAAACCAAGAAGCAAACAAAAATCTTGCATTCCCAAATAGTTTGCATGGCTTTAAAAAATATAACGGCATGTGATTCAAAACATGGGGGACTGCTTCAGCAAACCTCAGTGAAAATCAGTTTTTCTGATATGACTGTTGTGCTTTGGGTTATTAATAATTAGCATATTGTTTATGTGTTTGCTGTATACCTGGTTATGGGGTTTACAGATAAACTCCTGTGCAGAACAATTCTTTCACTGTGTGATTCTGTGTTTATTTCTAGGGAACTGATCTTTCCAGGTTGGTAGAAGATTTCTTCTCCATGAAGGAGGAGGTCTTAGCCCGTGACTTTGACTTGGGATTTTCAGGGAACTCAGATGATGTTGTCATGCACGCCATCCACTTGTTGGGGAACTGTGTAAATATCACAAACACTAGCAGAAACAATGAGTTCTTCGTCACTCCCAGCATAACGATACCTGCTGTCTTTGAACTCAACTTCTACAGCAATGGAGTATTTCATGTGTTCATTAAAGAGGCCGTTATTGGTATGTTTGGGGGTTTTCCAAGGAAAGACTTTCTTGTGACCCATGAAGTCAAAGTATCTGCACTGAAAACTTCATCAGTTTTTAATTTACTTTGACTTTTTTTTCGCTCTCTGCTTCAACCTACATTTACACTAACAAACAGTTTTAAAGTAAACTTGCATTTTGTTTGTGGAATGTTTCCACTCTTTTTTTCCCTTCATCCTTCATCTTTCTTGCAAGTGTCTTGTGTATTGGTCACTACCATAGACAAGGCACTGTCAGAGTTCTGAGCCAACATGGCAAAACCTTTGATGAGCAGCCTTTTATTGAGATTCTGTTTTGATCTGACATTATTGAACACAGAATAGTGGTGAATTCTGTCTTTATTCTGGAATTGCATGTATAATGTTGGACTGCTTTTAGGCCTAGAAATAGGCAAAATGAAAGTTTGAAGTTCCCTTTGCTATAAAACTCTTTGGAAAATTAAACTTTGCTTATGTTTCTGCTCTAGCCTGCAGCCTTCACGCAGTTCAGAGTAGGAGGTGCAGAAATGGCACCAGTGGTGCTTCTCCCAGTTTGATCAGTCAAGAGCACCTGGTCCGAAAAGCTGCCAGCCTGTGTTACTTGCTTTCTAATGAATTTAATGTGTCTTTGGTAAGTAACTGCATCAATTGTCCAGGTGTCAAATTTTTGTTCTGCTTGTTACTTTAAAATTAATTGATGCTTTTTTCCATTGTCACAGCTCTGATCTGTTGACTGCGAGTGCAGTCTCAGGGTTACACACCGAGTGCCACCTGCTGCTCATGCAAGTGCTGCAGTGGGTGATGCTGGGCTGAGCCTGCAGCTTGCCTTTCCTGGGAAGGAAAAGCTGCTCTCTCAGCGTCCCACAATTTGAGGTGGCCTTATTAATGCCACTTAACAAATTGTTTGTCACTGATGTTGTTAGACCATCACAGCTGTATTTGCATTCTGCCCAAACTATTTAGTTTTTTTTTTTTTCCCCTAAACAGACACAAGGCTTTGAGAGTACTCAGCTCCTATGAGTTTGCATAGATGATTGAAATTATGTTGGGAACTAAGGCTCCATATTCTAAAGATATTCCTTATTTGCATAGGAAAGCAATAGTCACAGTGTGCCACACCTAGTACTTAGTGGCAATTTTAAACATGGCGTGACTTCGGTTTTTGTTGTGTTACAAAACACTGAAGAGAGCTGATGTTATCTCGTTTTTCAGACACTGTGTACTTTGAACTGGAGGTGCTAGGTGGTGTTTTTTTTTTCTTACATGTAGAAATCATGTAAAATTCTAGGAATTCTTGAATTAGTTCTTAAATTTGTGCTCATATTTGACTAATGCCTTTTTTACTGAAGCATAAGCCAAATTTAGTATTTTTGTCTGGGCAGTAATGTTAGGTCATGTGGTGAGGTTCTTTAGTAATATTATCATTTTGGTTTCAGACCTATTAATTATTAATTTTTTTTTAACTAAGAAAATATTTCCTACATGATTATGAACAGTGTAAAAGAGGTTGTTTTTTCTTTATTCAGAGTTTCAAACACATAAGGGAATTTCTTTAAAGTGTACTTTTGTTTAAATTTCAAATAAATCACTGTAGTGAGTCTCAATGGTTTTAGTTTTATGATGGTTGTGTTTCAGAATTGTTAACAAACTAAAATTTGGTTAGAGGCGATTAAAAGGGGAGAATATTTAATGTGGCTTTCTACCGGTGGTAATGCATTTCTTAAAAAAACTTGGACAGATCCCATTTCACTATAATTTTTCTAATGTCTGCCAGGATAAACATAAGAGAGGTGCACTGGGATTATGCTGATAAAAGTTTAACAGCCTGCATAAAAGGAAAAATACTGCTGTATCTAAAACATGCATACTGAGCAGGAAATGGTGTTGCTATGGTGGGTATAATGGATGTGATTTTTACATTGCATTTCTTTTATGTTGTGCAGCCCTGCCAGGTGATCTATCAAGTTTGCCATGAGTCTGTGGAAAGGCTGATACAATATGGCATTCTTCTGGTGGCCGAGGTAAAGTGATAGAGATACTATACGAGTAGTAAACTATACCATAGGTAGTTTATGCTTCTTAGTGGTGAGACTTGTTCTAAATATATGTTGTTACTGAAAGCTTGTAACAACAAGTCCAGGACTGAGACTGCTTCATTCCTCTGTCTGTAAGTGCCAGACATTTGGATGTAATCATCCTGTGATGCTCGATGACTCCATGAGTAGTTTCATTGTACCAATAAGCCTACTAAGGAAGACACATGTTTTGGTACTGTCCTGTAAAATTGGGATTTAAGTTATTATTGGAGCCCTTTCAATTGCAGCCATAACTGCATGGATGTTTGCTTTCTACTCTACAGGAATCAGGAGTCAATATCTTTTGTCATTCTTTGATTCCTTTACAGTAATTCCAAGATTTATGCAAAATCTCCTCAGCTGGCCTAGGTTGCAGTTTCAGGGCTGTAGGAGAGTCACTGTATGGTGCCATCTGTCAGAGGTGTGCAGCATAAAGAAAACCTGAGGAGCAGGGGCAGCTGATTCAATGTATCTTTGTTTCCCAAACTTTTTTTGTGCACTGTAAACGAACCTTGGCACCCTCCAGGAGAAAGCAAGAAAATGTAAAGATCATGAGGAAAAGGAGTTACATGTTTGGCTGCTTTCTTCTTGCAGCCCTCCAGTCTCAAAGGAGGTTAGAGCTGCTTCTGATGTATTTGTTAATGGCCGTGGCTTCACTGTAATCATAGCACATGACTTTTGATATGTGCTTCCATTTTTAATGTTTGTTACCATAGGTACTATTTACTTGATATACCTGAATATTAAACATTCTCCTTCTTTGGAGTTACTGCTGGTTCCTTTTTATCTGAACTACTCATCTGTTGTCATGCATTAGATTGCAACCATCATTAGGTAAAAAAATGAATGCTAATCAGAATTTAGGAAGAAACCTGTGTGTTCCATGCCTGGGGACAGATGAGGAAAGTAGGTAGATATGCACCTCTCTGTCTACTTAAGAATGAAATTGGTCCTGAGGGTTCTTTTGTTATTTTTGGTTGTTGTGTTTGGTACTTCACTGTTTATAGCTGTGAGATAGTTAGCTATTAGGCAGTATAGAAATGTCTGTCTGTAATGTCTGATGTAAACCACCAGTGCAACATCTGAATGCTGAAAAATGAGATATAGTCCATCATTAAATTTTTTAAACTTGGGAGACCTCTGTACCTGCTTTTAAAATGTTAAAAATTTGCATAATCAGTGTGAACACAGTAAGCAATGGTTGTTTCACAGCCTCAGAGAGGTTGGCAGTGCTTTTGGGGTTTTTACAGCCTGTTCTTAAAGAAGGGTGGATAGCTTCTGTCCCTTGTAATGATTTCAGTTTACTGCTGACATTAACACATCAGTCAATTTCCTGATAAATTGAGCCTGACTGACCCATGGTTTTTTAAAAAATTCTTTTCCTGTGACTCTAGTGTCTACTTCAAAAACTAGAGATTATTCCTAACACATAGTGATCTCTTTGGCATTTTTTTAAAAGTCGTTTTATGACATTTGCTTCATTCAAAATAAATTATTTTATCAGAGTGCAAGACTGGAAGGATATCATTCTTCATTTGCTGCGGAGGCCTTTTACTTTCTCATGAATATTATCACAGTAATCTCATGAAAAACATATCTGTTATCTGTTTAATTTTAATCTTATTTCCATTTCTACATGAAATAAAGATACAGGGGTATTTCCTTTTTGACTCAGCAATGCTGAACTTTGAAAAATCTTTCTATTCTGCTGCTTTGAGCAAAACAAATAATGGTGAATGACTGACACTAAGGTCTCTCTGAGTGTGTGTTTAATATCTCTAAAACTCATTTCTGAAGATGAATTGTTAAAACAGAATGTTGCATCAAACATTCCTTGGTCAGGTGGAGTATATCTGTGGAACCTCATTTACTGTGGACCTGAACTTGTGACACACCTGCATCAACATAATCAAGGTTTAAATAATTTGTGGCCTTCTTGATTTAAACTGGCTCATTCTGTTGCAGCCCATGCCTCACGTGGGGACAAATGCAAGAGCAGCATCATTAGAGGCAATAAGTTACTGCTTTCAAACAGCAACTTGTAGCATTCTGCAGTGAGTTTTTAGCTATTGTAATACAATAACGCAGAGTTTACTACTCTGAGGCAACTGTAGTACAGATTTTAGCACCACAGCCAGAGAGCTTCTCAATTGTCTGTCTTAACACACCTGGAAACATTTGCTTGGCAGCTGCTACTGCGTGGCCTCTGGTAGGAAGATTCAGCAACACTCGCAAAGATTTTAACTTTAAAGCGACAGGGAAACTAAAGAAAACTATTTTTTTCCACTAAATATGCCTTCTCCCTTCTCAATGCTGTCTATAATTGAGTCTCACCTGCTTCCATAAAATATTGGTTAATAAACACACTGGTTTAGTTAGATGAGGTTATAAAATAAACGTATTGCTTGCCTGGATTTGGACCTTTAACCTATTTACCTATTTACGCCTTGTCTTTCAAATTTAAGCAGGATGATCAGGAGGATGTTAGCCCCAGTCTTACAGAACACCAGTGGAATAAAAAACTCCCTGAGCCATTATCTTGGAGAAGTGACGAGGAAGATGAAGACAGCGATTTTGGAGAAGAGCAGAGAGATTGCTACCTGAAGGTAATATTTCTCTAAGGCTGATAATACTGAACTCTGCTGTGAGAGATACAAACTACTGTATCAGGATTGGTAATGATAATTTTAATTTTTGGTCTTCTGGTTTTGGTTTGGTTTGTTTGTTTGATTGTTTTTATTATTATTTTGTTGTTGATTTGCAGTGTTAGTCTGTAGTATTTTTGTGCAGTCAGCACGAAAACAGCTGAAGAAACATCAAATAATCTTTTAGGGGATGGAAGAGCAATTATTAGAGTCATGAAAACTGATAAATACTCAAGTATCTTAGTTTTAGTCTGTACTGGCTGCATGCACTCTAAAAGGGGCACATTGAGGCTGGTATTTGTATTCAGACTATATTTCACTTCATAGATTACTCATGTTGATTTTAGATGTATTACCAGTTTTCTCACTGAGCTGACACAAACACTCTTTAGGATATCTTGTTAACAATTGAAAACACCTATCCATCTCTGTGAATGCAAGGCAACCCTTCTGTTGGCTGCAGAACTGTATGATGTCTTTATTTTATCTTAGAAAAATAGTAATACCCTGGAGGAGAAAAAGTAGCATTGATCTGTGATGTGATATTTTGGCTGCCATTTTGCCATGTTCTGTCTTGCAGAACATTTCTTGCAGAATCATTTGTTGTTTCTACTGGTCTTTGTTACTGAACCTTTTCCTTTTCTTAGGTGAGCCAATCTCAAGAGCACCAGCAGTACATCACTTTCCTGCAGAGATTATTGGGACCTTTACTGGAGGCATATAGCTCTGCTGTCATCTTTGTGCACAATTTTAGTGGTCCTGTTTTAGAATCTGAATATATTCAAAAGCTGCACAAGCACTTAATAAGCAGGACGGAGAAGAACGTTGCTGTATATGGTATGTTAAACTGGGTTTAGAACTGGATTTGATTAATTTTGTTCTTCCTACCACAAGATGGCCCAAATTGAATGGCAGTTTGTTTATCCCTGGGTTTTCTTTCTTGCAGCTGAGAGTGCTACCTACAGTCATGTGAAAAATGCAGTGAAAGTGTTCAAGGAAATTGGGGTAAGTGTTTGGTGCTTAAATCTCGTGACTTTTAAGTTTCATTTTAATAATGAGCACAATTTTTACATTTCAAGGCGTCTCTTCAGTGAGAGTTTAAAATCTGTGAATGTGTCTGTGGAAATGCATCGTGGGTTTTGAGCATTTTGGTTTACTTCGGGCTCAGGGCTGTAAAAGAAAGAGCACAAGTTGCAGAACAGGGCATTTCTTGCCCCTGGGAAGACCTGTCTCGATGGCTGGGTCACCAGACATTCTTATTCACAAAATGAAGTCCCTCTGCTCTACTCCATGTCCCTATTGAACAATACTGAAAGGCTGAGAGCATGTTCTGTGCTTAGTAACAGCTAAATTTAATTTTGAAGACTATTTAATCTTTAAAAAAAGCATTAGTTACTGAATTTTGGCTTAGCAGTGATTGATCTACAGCACAACCATCCTTGTAGACCTCCAGTGTCCACCATGAGGATACAGTTGTTCTTTAAACATTAGATTTTGCATATTACCAGTAGCATTTTGAATTTTAAATCACCTCTCTAGATTTTGTTAGTGAAGCATTTTTCCTTCATCAGAATGAAATGGCTTCCTGAATTCCAGATGGGATTTAATATTATAATTTTGAAAGTATCATCATTGAGGCAAAATTTTGCTAGATATGGGATTTGAAACCTTTGTGTTTTAAGTTCTGATGTGTTAAATAATCTAACAATAGGTGGCCTGTAGTAAAGGTATCTTCCTATAAATGTAAGAGCTGTCAAGAAAGTGTGTATCGAGTCCATCATTTTCCAACAGCAAGATAAACTAAAAGAAACTAGGTAGCATCTGCTGAGCATCCATGTAGAGCACAGCATCTGAATTCTGGTTTTCAAAGTGCTCACACTTTCAATTCAGATGCCTTTTAACTGGGTTTTTTAACTCTCACTGTGAAGAGTTGTCTGTTTATCGTACACTGTACTTACTTCTCAGTTTCTCTTCTTCCATACCGCTTGAACATTGGGTGGATACTAATAATACCAAAAGGCATTGGTACCTAAACCTCCAAGAAAGGAGGAAAAAAAAAAAAAAGTCTTATAAATGAGGGAAAACTTAGTATAGGCTGTAAAACTTTAATCGCAAAAGAAAGGAGATTCCTTTAATGTGATGATACTCACATATCATTCATGCTGTGGTTTAGGTTTTCAAACAGACCCAGCAAAGCAAAGACACCATTTTGGAACTAAGCACGACGTTCCTACCTCAGCGCAACAGGCAGAAGCTACTGGAATTTGTCATGAGCTTCATGGTATTATAGACCACGTACAGCACCTTGTCCAGGGACACGAAGACAGGTTTTGAGACTGTGGCAAAGCCTGGGGACATTTGCTAATCCTTCAAAGTGTAAGGTGCCACTGTCTGGGTAAGGCCTTCTCTGACTTGAACCACTGGAAGACAAGTGCCTTCTTGCATTTGCATTTATGGGTTTCTTACAGTCCCAGTCCTGTTGTAATACAGCGATACTCAGATGACACTTTGGATACAAGTAATTAAACGAATTGCAAAAAAAAAAATAAGATAAATTATTAGAATTAGATGTAAAATGAAGAGTGAAGTTTTATCAGTGTTACATTTTAAATACACTTTTAAAGATTGTAACAGGTGCACAAGTACACACATTAGTGATCTGTAGCTAACCCTGAGATCTTGAGTTTAGTGGCAACACAGGTAATGGCATAAACAAGTAACTTTTATTCAAATTCCGTTTTATTGTTTTAAATAAATGGTTTAAAATTTTTGCCTAGGCAGGCTATATATTTCATGGATAAAGCCATAGTTTTTCATAAATGTTAACATAAATGCCAAAATTCTAATGAGAGTTACAATTACAGACATCTGAGAATAACCATCATGTAGCAGAAGATTGTGAGAAACGTCAGCAAGCACACCTTGCACTATTAGAGCTGTGTAGTGCAGTGGTAAATTGCACTAATCACTGCTGTCAGGAAGAATGTGAGAGTAAGTGTTCTTGTTTTTATTGTGGCATCTGTCACTCAGCCAGATGAAAGTCAGGAGACAGTTGCCTGAATGTGAATATCTTATCTTAGATTATTATTTAATTGAAAAAATCTGTTAAGTTTGGGGAGTGTTTTGTTTGTTTGTTTGTTTGTTTTAATAGAATGTCAGAATTTTTTTTTAAGTGGAGTAAAGACTTGATTTGGTGAAATAATTTTTAATTTTGGCTCTGAAGATTTCAGCAATAACTTCAGCAATTCTTTGGAAACAAATGTTCATATTGTACTCTGTTGCTGAACAGATCAAAATTGGCATGAAGTAGTACCGCTAGAAACACAGAAATATAAACAGTGTATTTTTGACTGTGATCTAACTGACAAAAAAAATATAATTCATAAACAAAACTGAATGATGAATAAATTCTGTCCTATGAAACAGGACTCTGGTCTTGCAATTTGATCCTTTTACATGGAGGACTTGCACTGTAGATTTCATCTTCTCTTCATGTGAGTGAAGATCAGATTGCAACTTGTAGTCCTGTATTTTAGTACAGCTCTTCCAGCTGAAGCAGTACCTTGGTGGTATGTGAAGCTGGTTTGCTTGTGAAATGTGTTTTCCCTCCTTTAGATTGCCTTCTAGATGAGGTGATACTTCTAGATGAGGGAAATCAAATATTTCAGTTGCTGCATTGCTTTGCTTGATTCTCATGTCCTGGCCTTGTGAGCAGAAAATTCCCCAAACTTCATCATGTAATCTCTGTTGCTTAACATAAATATGGAAAAGCATACTTGAATCCCAGCACTTGCACTGTTATGCCAGCACAAAACTGATGCACAGAAATTAGACTTTGTGGCCGAGGACCTTGCATTTGTACTGCACATTTGTCAACAAGAATATTTCTGTAAATTTTTTTATTAAATGCTATTAATATTTGAAACCTGCAGTTTATAGTTTGTTAGCATTATACTGTTAGCACTGTGAGATGCACGTGTTTTGTCACTAAACCAGGTGCTCTACAACACTTAAAGAATTTCTGAACCAAAGCTACATTAATATGGATAAACACTGACCCTAGAGTCACTTGTGTTGTTATGTCCTTCTGCTGTCTCAGCAGGACAGTGGCTACATCGCACAGAATTTTTGTGAAGTCTTCTAACTGTTTAGGAAGCAGTTTCATCTCATGTTCTCTGATGTGCACTGTTCCTTCACCTGATGAATTCTCCATACAACGTTTGTTGCTGATGGCTTCCATTTAATGTCTAAAAAAGACTAGGTGCTTCTGAATAACAAGCTCTCATAGTTTACTGCATTTCAGTATATCTGGAGTGTACTAACAGCAAAGATTGTACATAAAGGTTTTTTAAAAATGAAGCAATATGAAGCAAACAAAACTTGGGGCATTTTATTACTATGTTTTGCCAATGGAGGTATTAGTTACCATAAAACCCAGGAGTACTGTGGTCACTGGAGTGTTCTGGCTAGGTGTTGCAACTAAGATACTTTATGGCTTATATTAAAAAAAAATTAAAAAAATAAATCTGGTTAATATAAATCAGTGGGTAGGGCAATAATGCATGTGAATACACATTAATGAATACTTATATGTGCAGAGGGAGGGGGCATCTCTAAAATTGGTTTATTTTGTATGAAAAAAACCTGCATGTGAGAGAGATGGGTACTACGAATCATATGCCACTGGAAGCCTTTGCATTCTGCTACAAGTGTGTATGTATACATGTATATATGCAAGTGTGTATGTTATGACACACAACATCTATGCTTTTCCCTGAAATTAAAGCACAGAATATAAAATTATCAGCCTGTAACAGTCAAGAACTAAACCCAACACTTGCACTGTATTTACACCTCCAGTGTCTTATGATTTTATTAACTTCTCATATTTCCTTTGCTGATAGAAATCCAGGTTGAGTTGATTTTGGTAAAGTTAACCAGTAAAGAAGGACTGGCCCTGAATTACCACAAATGTATTTTAAAACTCTTATGAAGACTTACATGAATCTCGTTGTTCATATGAGCATAATACTCAGGTGTGCAAGTCTTTTTGGGCCAGGATCTTTCATGATATGAGAAAATAAATTTTCATACATATCCTGTAGATCTCACGTTTTTAGAGTGATGGAAATGCAGAATTCCACTTGCCGTGCAGCCACAGCAATCCAGGGCCCCACTGATCATAGTCTTGTTAGTGAATTTACTTTCTACTGACACTGAGGTCGGAGGCACAGCTGCCTTCGCTTTGACAGCATAGGGCTTTACTCACCCATCTCTGACTAGGAAGTGTATGCACACACTTGCATCCAACTGCCTGCTCCACAGAGAAGCATCCGAGTCACCAGTGTAGAAGAAGGTTGAGCTGGGAGGTGATACAAGATACTGTTGCTTTTGTGTTTCTGTGCTGCTGAGCCAGGAACTTCGGACTTGAGAATGTTACCACATTTTACGTGTTATGTGTAATGCCGTGTCTGTTTTAGAAGCACAGAGGTGTACTGGAGTCATTTTAATAAATTAAACTGTTTGCTAATATGACATTTGACAAGCTCTTGTAGTATTCTTTTGTTTTTGGTTTTGGTTTTTTTTTTCCTGTCTGTTTTATTGGGTTTTTTAAAATATCTTACTAAGATAATTCATTCACTAACTTTGTCTCACTGCAGAGAGTTTCTGAAATTAAACCACGAAAAGCTGTCATTGTAGGTGCATCTCTTACCAGTGTATGTGCTAAAGCAGGGCCATTTAAAAAACAAATTGAGGTGACATCGTGACTCCTGAGCCACTGTCTCTTTTGTTGTGAAATGGAGGTGCCATTTTGCTTCTCTGTTTCCCCATCCCTGCAAGGGTCACGTACATGGAGCTCTTCTGGAGTTCCTCTCGCCTCATGGGGGGAGTGTGTGTGTCATGCAGGAGCCTGGGATGGCTCTGATGCTGCAGACTGTGCCTTTTTGGGGTGATTTCAAGCTGACCTGGAGTTCAATAAGCACCTGTCAGCAATTGTGACAGCATCTGGAAATGTGAATTAATTAGAGTGGGGTTTTAATATAATAAAACCTGCATAGATGATCATTACCTAAATTGAGAAGGAGGGATGCTGCTTCAGTCTTCAGGAAAAAAAAAAAGTTATAATCAGCTGATTCTTTAAGAGGCCTCTAGCAATGTTCACATGCAAGCGAGGCTTGCCTAATTGACAACTCAAGGCTGAAGCAGGAAACTTAAAATTCAATTATTGCCAATAGCTTGAATAAAACCCAATTCTTGTTGGTGTTGACCTTACATTTTATTCTTCCTGTAAATGTCTTCCTATTTCTCAGTCTTTTGAAATCCCAAATGTCAGATAAAGCACTTATCTCTAGTTTTTGCTTAATTCAGTTTTTCTATAATAAAAGCTTGTCAGGCTTATTTAGAAGGATCATTGCTTTGAGCTCCCTGCTTTGTTCTCTTATGTTACACCATGTTTTTAGCAGCCCTGTATTTTCAAGGTAAGATCCACACTGATCTGAATTGCTGCTTGAAACATTTTCTTTTCAGTCTTCATTTATAGATGTTCTTTGTGCTTTGCAGTCACTGCACAAGAATTACTGTCCTTATTTATTATTCTTTGAGTTGGCCAACCTCTTAATGTTATTTTTCAAAAAGTATCATAGTTGATGCTGTCCTTAGACTAAGGGGCTTTCCATGTCTTTCTGAAGAAACGTGTATGAAATGTTCATTGCTATGTGTTACTCCAGAGTTCAGACCTGAGAGACCATAAATCCCAAAGAGACTTTCAGATTTCATCTGTCACAAAGCACGGACAGTTAATGAAACAAAGGCTATTTAGTTAATTATTGTATAACTATTAGTTACTAAGGTTAGTCTGTAAAAATGTTTGCTTAGTGTCTCAGCTGGGCAAAAAGCAGATGGAGTACCAGCAGGGAGCAGGAAAGGACTAGGGAAGAAGCCAGGTCACGTCACTGTGGCTCTGCTTGGTCTTGAGTGTTGTGGGAGCATTTTCACATTGGTGCCTCCTGCCTCTGCCAGCAGTAAAATAGCTGGTGACTGGAAAAGGGGTGAGGAATCCTGCCCCTGGCATTTTACCTTCCACACTGTTTCAGATTGCAATAATAAATTAGAAATTAACCCTGTAATCTGTTCAAAGTTTACAGTTTAACTCTGGCACTGCTTCGGAAATACAGAAAGCCAAGTGATATTTCCTGAGTTTTGGGCTTACTACTGCCTTCACTGTTGTGTTATCTCTGGAGTTCTGGCTCCAGTGATTGTATCTACCCAAAGAAAACAACATTTATAAATGCCACAGAATTGACAGGCCACTACTTTAGCATAATGGATTTTCTTTGGAAGACTTTCCATGATCCTCCCCAAAAATGCTTAAGCAGCCTCTTTCAGAGAGCTCTGTACTGTGTATGTACTGGCTGCTGTGTAATTGGTACCCAAGATGGCTTGTTAACCATTGGCTGGAGCATCTCTATGAAACCAATGTCACACCTTTGATTTGTTGTCCTCCTTCAGATGAGGCTGAGGAAGAGCTGATGGATTGGTTTAATTCCTCAGTTAAGCATTTTGCATATCTGTGAAAAGTTTCACAGGCTCACCTTATGGCCATGTTAATGTATGTGTTTTTAAATGTAGCTGAAGCCTAATTTTGGCCACAGCGCTCAGCTCTTTTGAATCAGACTTCCTCTTGTCTCTGCAGGATGGAGAGAACCAATTAAACTACTACCTGTCGGAAAGCTGTAAAAGCTTTTTTTCTATGTTGATATTTCCCCTTCATTAGACTTAATTACCATAATTCAGCACCTTTGCCTTCAATTCGCTCCCTTTGTCTCACTGTCTGGCTGGCCATTTATAGCTTCCAGTTTCCCCAGTTTCTTCTTCCAGTGTGCTACAAGTTCAGACACTCGTCATCCCCATGATTGTTCCTGTTCCCAGGTCTTTGTCATTATCTTTCTTAACAGCAATTATTTGGTTGGGTGACTCAGCTTTCTCATTCAAACAGAGCCCCCAGAATATAAGAATAAGCTACTTGAAAATCGAGACACGGTAATTAAAATTAATTAGTATTTTTTATCCTTTTTTTTTTTTTTCTATCAGAAAATCTGTAAAAACTGTTAAAAAGCAGGTATGTTTCTCCCTTCCTTATTTTGGCAAGGTGTTTGGGAAAGAATTAAATCTGTAGAAAAACTTTGCATTGAAGTAGTGGCTTTGTTCAGTTTTGGGGCTGAAAATGTTGAACAAACTTTTTATCAAAAGTTTTCTATAAAATCTTTCCAAAAAACATTTGCATCTGAAATGTTTGTGACATTTCATTCTCCTGTCATTGAAATGTAATTAACCTTCTCTTCCTTTTGGAGACCAGCTTGATTAGTCCAGTAATATTTGTTTTCCTGAATAAGTGTTATTTGTTATTTTTGAAAATGATCAACTTGACTTAATGAGATGAACTTTAATGCTGCAGAATTATATGTTATATGTGAAGAAATTACGTTTTGACAAAACCCTACCACAAAGCACATTATTTGAAAATTAGGTTTTAACCTCCCTAAAAGAAATCATTGCATGTAATAAAATGAATGTTCCCTTCTCTAGGAGATGAAGTTTAGACATGTTTACATTTTTGTATTACTTAAATATAGTGCGATTTAATTCTGGTGCTTGGTTTTAAAACCCCTCCATTTTCCCTCAAAACTGCAGATTCTGCCCCCAAAATGTTTCTTTTTGTCCAAGAGTCTAGTAAAACTGGTTTAAGTATTAGGGGGATTCTATCCATTTATCAGCTGTAATCATTAACCCCAGCTGTAGTTTAAGGACGTCTGAAGCAAAGAAGCATAGAAATATTAGAAGCTGGTATTACTGGATATACTCCAGAGAGTTGGGAGAGCAAACCAGGGCAGGAGGTTGTGTGTGTCTTTTTGTCTTTTAATTGGTTTATATGAAGTTATCCCTTTGTCGATGCAGAAGGCAATAAAAATGAAAAATGTTGGAATCAGTGACACATGTAGTTAATTTTCTGAACTAAGTAAATTAAGTACAAATTGGTTATTAATAATTCAAAGCAAAATGCTAGATAAGAAATTGGAGCAGCTTGTCTGTCATTTTCAACCATTAAAGGATTAGTCTGAACAAGGCAGTCCAAGGCTCCCTTATCTCTTTTTAAAGCCTCACTTCTTCATTTATTAAAGAATCAGATCTAAATGATGCAGCAGGCTTGAGACTATTGCTAGTGCAATAGCCTGGTGTGTCGTGCCCTGCTGCAGACTCGGCATAAGCTGGAAGGTGGGTTCAGTGCAGGAAATTCTGGATATGTGGCACCTCCTGCAGGTAATCCCCAGGGAAGGTCTGACCCGGCTGTTGTAAATCAGGAGAAGGGGTGAGGAGCTGAGAGGGCAGGGAGGGTCCAGAGGGCTGTGTGTTGGAGGAGAATTGGAGGGATGTCAGTCTGATAAGTGCAGATGTGGAACTCAGCACCTGGCTCTTAAATATTCTCCAAATGTGGCCCTGGGAAGACTACTTAATGCTCTTAATGCTCAATGTTTATTAGAAAGCCCTTTGGTGCCCAGGAGGTAATGGTGTGGTGCTCCCAGGCGCTCGGGACAGGGATGGAGGATGGGCTGCTGCCTCTGTGGTTGCATCAGTATTAATTTGCACAGAGCTGTGCCCCTGCTGTGCTGCCAATCCCGAAGTGCATCCTGTGCTGGGCACCTCTGCCCCATTCCTGCCCCTGGAGTGGGACAAGCAGGACCTGCTCAGCCGTGGCACAGCAGGGGTGGAGCATGTGGCAAGAACCGAGGGCTGCAGCCTGGGCAGGTCCTGGATGTCCAACATCATCACAGCAGGTAGGAATAAATGAGGGGAGGGGAGGCACAGTGAGACTCCTGATCCAACTAGCTCAGGGTGATTCTCTTCAATACAAAACATTCAGTTCTCCCTGTTAGTGGCGTGTGACTACTGCAATGTCCTCTGTCTGCTCTGGTACAGTGGTTTCTTTCTCCCAACTCATTCTCATACAATGGGTCAACCTTGAGTCTGACTGCTTGCTACTGTGTAAACAACATAAGGGTTTCTGTCTAAATTGCCTAATTTTGTTTAAATTGCCTCTTCCCCCTCTGTTTGCCTGCTTTTGCATTCAGACTGTATTTGTAAGAATTGCATCTCAGATCTATCTACAATAAAATGAAATAAAATCAGACTTTCCAAAGGAGATGTGTAGTTGCCACTTAGGTCCATGGGTAGAAAAAAAATTCCCAATGGCTGGAAAAAGGGATTAAGGACTTTGGTCCCAGCATTTTAAACTTTTTTCTTTGGAGGCATTTTGTCATTTGCTCATAGCCAAACACAAACGAGCCCAGCTCCATCTCTGGTGTGTCCAGCAGATGGTGGTGGAGTTTCATCTACAGCTGCCAGTTCTCCTGAGAGCCCAAATAGCACCATTCCCAAACCTCACTCCCCCTGACTGTCCCTTAGAAACAAATCATCATTTCCTTGGCAGCCAGATGCAATATTAGCCAGACATGGAAAGCACTTCATTTGGAGTTGATTTTATCTGTTGCTGTGATTGATTTTTATAGCTGCAGGAGTCAGGCTGTGTCAGGCACCTGACACAGACACCACCACCTTGGAAGACCACTTTTAGTGCCTGTGGTCATTGTGTGGTGTTTACACGGCTTCAGGAGAAAATATGCATTAGGAGAGAAGCATTTAGCATTTTAGAAGCTTTAGTCTTCCTCCTGCACTCTCTGGTGCAAACGGGCATTTTAAAGAAACACAGACATCATTCCAAGTCCAGACCTAATCATGTCTCAAGTTTGGAAGTGTCCCAGATGTAAGACCAGAGTGCTGGGTGGAAGACCTGTGTCATACACACACTCCATGCAAACCAGTGCCCCTCTACAGCTGTAGAAAGCAGAGAACTGAATCTTCTTCAAAGTAGGTGGAAAAGAGAGGGGTTGGCAGGGCTGCCAGCTCAGCTCATCCCCCTTTAAATGTAAACCTTCCTCTGATGCTGCAGGGCAACTCCAAGGCTTTAGCTGAAAGTGGGTACAAGGTGTTCTCACAGTATCACTACATCTCCTAAATATTCTGCAAAGCATTACAAGCGTTAATTTAATTTTAAAATATTCTGCAGGCTTTTCCTTGTGAAGATAACCTTCTCAATCTCAAGCATCCCAGAAAGAAGAGTCATTAAAACACCAGTGGACATCCTAATTCATCAGCACACAGTGCAGTTCACTGCTGCACAGCTCATTGGTGTGGGGCTGAACAGGAAGATGGCCAGGGCCCTGCTGGGCATCTCTGTCCCAGTGCCTGGATGGCTTTGTGGAGCCCAGGAATTGTTCATGTGCATTTCTTGACAATAGTGTTGACCTTTGACAAATCCTGCTCTTTCCCCTTCTGTCCCCCTGCTCAGTTCCTCCCCAGTGCCCACATCTCCTGTTCCTAGGCAGCTGGTTTGAGGCTTTGCTGGGAGCACAGCTGAATGAAATTCTGCACCTTCCCTCTCTCCATCCCCTTTTCTTATGAATTATTTTTCAGGCACATAGATGTCCCAGCCCTGCTCCCTGCCACTGGCCACTGTCAGCACAGTGTGGGAAGCCAAGCTGGACACAGGAACAACTGACACAGAGAGGTTGAAAGAAGGGCAGAAATACCTTACACCAGCATTTTTATGACCTCTTACCGTAAGACTTTAGGTTTCTGTGGCAATTCAAGCAATTTCCAGATAGCCCAAAAAGCAAGATGTGGGGAATAAAGCAACAATGACAAGACCCTTTTTTTCCTTTGCTCCTTCCAGATGCTGTACAGGGCAGAGCTCACACTTGGGCCTGGATGTGAGGAAAGAGCAATTGCCGTAGAGGTGGTTTAAAAGTGAGAAGGAGCATGATTCTGGCTGCCAACCCACAAATCATAAAGCCAAAGGTGTGCTCTGAGCTAGAAGAGTCTGTGTTTAACTCCCTGAGCCTGTCCTCTGCAGCCTGAGTTGCTGGCAGTTTTAGTAGCAATACTACTGTTGTTATCCTGCCACTAAACTTTGGGATCAGAATTTGGTTCCTTTAACTAAAAATGACAAAGAATCAATTCCTCTGTCTTAACCTCTTTGTCACACAAGTGGTCACTCTGGCACAAGTCAAACTCTAAAAGGATTTCTTCCACATCTGGAATGTTAGCTAATCCAGCCTGGAGGAGATTTAGGGATCTAATGCAGCCACTGGAGGGCAGCTGTGAGTTTTACAGCTAATCTGTCCCCAGGTTATTCAACTTCAGGCCTATCTTGTTGCAGCACACATTTTCCTTTTACTTTCCTTCATTTCTTTTCCTCTCCGTTATTTGCAGATCCAGCAGCTTTTTGAGCATCCAAAACGGTAGCTCCCTCTGCTCACCTGCCAGCCAGCAGCAGTGCAGCTGATGCTACTGGTGACTCCAGATTGGAAAAATGACTGTTCATCTTCTGTTTCCAAGCACCTGCCTGCTTGGGTCTGTGCACCAGGTCTCCCTGCTGCTCCTGCCAGAGGTGCTTGCTTTGTAACCCAGCAGAGTATTGAGCACAACGGGCATTTGGATACTGAGGATGAAAAGTCTATTACATTGACAAAATTTCTTCTGGGGGGGTGTGTGTGTGGGTGGGTGTGTGTGTGGGGGGGTGTGTGTGTGTGAATGTGTTCCAACAGTGAGAAGAGGGACACAAAAATTTCACATGCTATGGTGAAGATTGGCTGTGACACTTTCCCAGCCTGGCAAGAGATGCTGAACAGTGGCAGAGCCAGCAGCAGTAGAGAGGGATGGCTGGTGAGACCAGTTACCAACAGCAGGGTGATACTGGTGGTGAGGTAGGCAGGGGTCTTAGCTGATGAACACCCTGCTTTTGTAGGCACAGCAGAAAAAGAGTGTCCTGAGGAGACACACAAGAAGAGGACAAGAATATGAACTTGATATGTGTGAAAACAAACTCAGAAGAACAGAACAGTGGAAACATCTCTGACAGCCCCCAGTGCTGAAACACTGCAGAGCCCTGTTCTGGACCAAAACTACAGCTGGAGCTGGCACCAGGGGAGGAAAGTGAAGGCAACACGGGCCTGTGGGTGCCACTGCTTCAATCAGGGTGTGGTGTCAAGGTGCTGTGGCTCAGGAGCTTGGTCCCAGTGATCCCTTGACTTGATACAAGGCAGGGACATGATCATCTGAATGTCTGCAGGAAGAAGCTGTGGGCATTGCATGTCAAGAAATGAAACAACTTCCACCTTTCTGTCTTAGAGCTGCATGCCACCCCTCAGGCCCCCATGAGGGTTGGGAGCAGCACTTGGATCAAGCAACAGGAGGTGGCTACTGGGGAGTGGAAGTTGCATCTGGAGAGCCCCAGGGAGCCTGCAGGGCTGGAGAATGTCAGCCCTGCACTGCTGGGCTGCTGTGGGGGCAGACTGCCTCAGGTTGCTCACTGAATTAGGCCATATGCCATTACATCATTTCACATTAGACAAATTTCTGCAGCTTGATGATTTCCCTTTTTGGGCACAGCTGAGTGGAGATACAAACACACACAAACACTCTCTTTCTCTATAATTTTCCTCTGTGTGGTAGATGCGACCTGAAAAATAAACACGTATGTTTCCCTGTGGGCTATGATGTTTCTCCAGCTGGTGATTATGTTTGCCAGCTGTAACACATCCCTTCCAGTCCGGTGCCTTTGCTGTTGTCACTGTGATCCCCATTGCATCTCTTTGGTACTGCCCTGCAGCAGGGTGGGACTGTTTGCTTTCTGCTCCAGCCTCAGTTAAACATTGTTTTATTTCTTTGCTGGCACCAGGAGCTGTTTGCAAGTGAGGCGTAGGTAGAAGCTGGATATCATCAAGAGGCCTCAAGAGCCTCAGTCCGGTCTGATCTGCTTGTGGCTGTGCTTGGTAATTTTAAGAAATGAGGTTCTTCAGACAGCTGGGACGTCTGTCTCTTTTTCCAGACGATTTCAACCGACTCGCACAAGCCAGAGTAATTGCGGATGTTCTAACAAGTATCACATCATCACGACGCGGTTCAGCTCCATCGCTTCTCCAAGACGCAGCAGTTGGGAGGCTGAACTGCACGCACCAGCTGATCAGCCCTTGGGTGGTTTTGGATCAACTACTGCTTGTACTGCCCTGTGCCCGTGGGAGATGTAAGGGCTGTAGGAGGATGTACGATGAGGTAGTTGTTAGAGGAGAGAGGACACACAGATTCATAGGAAATAACATTTCATTGGTTTTGCTTTTCATGGGCTGTCATCCTTTCCAAGTATAAATAGGTTATCCTCTCTTTTTAAACTCCCTGTGCTAGTGGCTTCTGGGTATTGACTGATTCCACACAGTCCATAGGGGACACAATTGCTGGTGGAAAATGAAGGGAGAAAATGAGTCTTTAATTTGACCTGTGACATCAGAGAATTTGAAAAATTGTGAGTGTTTTTATAGAGCTTTTGTATCATCACCCTTTTCAACTTAGCATCCTGAATGCTTTATAAATATTAATTAACTCTCATGTGGCTCCTCTGAGTTACGTAAAGACAGAATTGCCTCATCCATCAGCAGAGAGGATTCAGAAACTGCTTAACAATTTGAGACAACATTAAATGACACCAGCTTAGTGAATATGAACATAACACCCGCTCGAAACTTCTGGGCAGGATGAAAAACTAAGCAACTGGACTGTATCTTTCCACCCTTGCAAAAGAGTAGTCTTGTACCATGAAGGGCTATATGAAGGCCTCTCTTTCTCCTCTTCTCTTCTTCTGTCTCTCCTTTTGTTTTGTGGGAAAACCTTGTCTCCCTGGGTAAACAAACTAAGATTAGGATTTCAGAAAGGAAGCAACCCAAAGTGAAAATGCTTGTAAAATCCTCATTCCCACTCCCAGGACATTATTGATGGCTGACAAATGCTGAACTGCTGGAAGAGAGGAATAATCCAGAGGGATGGAGATGCAGGAGTAGTGCAGGAGCTAAGAGAACTCCATGCAGTAGTGTGGAGCTGGGAGCAGGATGGTGAAGCCAGGCATGATGTGTAAACCTCCTTAGACAGCAGAAGAGAGGGATTTAAAGGACTATTGTGTCAGTCCACAGGGGATGCTGCTTGTCTGGGAAGGAATTTCAAGATTATTCCCAGTCATCACCCAAAGAGATGAGCTAAGAGCAAGCTGCAGGCCAACTACATACCAGGTGTTAGATAAATTACTTATCACACCAGCTGAAGAATTTGGTTTTAGACTACAGGTAGTTTGAAAGCTTAACTCATAGTAGAGACTGGCACTTAATGAATTCATAGAGGCATCAGGTATTCACTCAAATTTCTGATCTCCTACTGCAGTTATTCTGAGAAAGGCAGTGGATTAATTGTTTCTCCAGATGGACTTCTGCACATGTGTCTTCTAAAACCACTCTGGATCAATGGTTTCTAAGAAGATGACAACAGACCAGGATAAAAGTAAAGTACAGAGTAAAAAATTGTGTTGGAAATTCAGGTGTTTTTTTTTTCTTTTTTTTGTAGTATACTGGACTCACCAAGGCAATCTTGGAATGTTTTAAGATTTCAGGGAGTACAGAAGACATCCTAGAGATGTTGATTTTTTGTCAGTGACACTAACTGAGCTTTATACAAAAATTAGTGACAGAAAAGGACCTGCACAGCCTGGTGGGCATCAAGCTGTTCATGCACCAGCAATGCTTGCACAGGCCACGAAGGCAAACTGCCCCCAGAGCTGCATTAGTGGGAGCTGAGATGCTTCTTCACCTCAACTGAACACTTCAACCAACGTGCACAAGCCAGAGTAATTGCAGATGCTCTAACAAGCATCATATCATCACAATGCAATTCAACTCCATCTTGAGGCCACATCTCAAATAACGTACCAAATATTCCCTCCTCAATCCCCAAAGCAAAGGCTTGCTCTACCCTGCTCTCAAGAGGCAACAGACACAAGCTTCAGCAAGGGAAATTCCTATCAGATATCAGGAAAAAAATACGCAGCAGTGAGGGCAGAAAAATCCTGCAGCAAGGGCATGGCAAGGCTGATGAATCTCTCTCTGTAGAAGAGAGAGATTCACACTGGAGAAGGACCTGAGCAGCCTGTCCTAAGCTGGCCCTATGTTAAGGCAAGGTGGGTGGTATTGGACCACCTGACTTCCAGAGGTCCCTCCCAGCCTAAATTATTCAATTACTTTGCTTCTGTTGGGAACCAAAGCAGACCTGTGGAATATCTATTATTTTCGCTTCTCCAGGCCATACTTAGACAAATCAACAGACACAGACATCCTTTGAGATACTTAACTTTGTGTTGCTATGAGAATTATAACCATTGTAGGGTTTGTTCTGCTTCTTTTAAAAAAGGTAAAAGTGGAACCAGTTTTCTTATTTTAATTCCTTTCTTCACCGCATATGAATTCACCCCTGCTGAGTTTTAATTTACTGTGAATTTTCTGGCTTTTTCTTGCAGAACTTCTTTTGAAGAGCCCTTGTAAAGAATTGCATGGACTTTGAATGGAAATGAGAAGTAATTCAAAGCATAGATCTCTTAATCCTGAGAGTCCTCAAAGCTGCTTGTTCATATACATCAGTAAAATATGCAAAGTTACAGCAATCAGTTGCAGCATGTCTGCAATGAATCTCTTATTAGCTCATGCAAGACACACTACACAAAGATTGATGAAGGAGGTGAAAGTGAATTCTTTTTTATTTAAATGATCCCATTTCAATATATTCTCTATGTTCTTGGCATGATAACCCAATCATGATTGTCTCTATGAAATAAGAGGGCTGACGCTACTTTAATGTATTTCATTTTACAGCAGTTGCTTTCCTACATACAATATTTGTTAAAAAACCCTAATAATACTTGACTAAGTAAGTGAAAATTAAGTTAATTATTAGGTAGATTTCTCTGCCTTCCTCCTCTATATGATCCGTATGCCTTGGAAAGATTTTTTGTTGTTTGGGGTTTTTTTTATTTTTATTTTTTATAGCAGTACTACATAATTAGCATCAAATGCACCAATCTCCTATCTTTCCAGTCAGGAAAAAAAAAAAGCAGTACATCAGTACATTGCAAAGAAACAAATGGTAAAAAGAGAATGCTGGGAACAGCTCAGGCAGGTTATAACTTTGTCTTCATCCAAAGGGATTTTTAAAGAGCGCTATTAATTTCCAGTGAAATGAAGGAGGATTTCAGCAGTGATTTACTGTTTGTCTTTGTTTCAATTAATAGTTTTACTTCCAGGTAAAATAACAGAAAACATATAAGTACTCACAGCATTCAGGAAATTCTTTTAATTTTTTACCCTCTTTGTTTTTAGCATTTCCAGGTTCACTTATAGTTAACAACATATCAACACTGTCATTAAAAACCTCTGATTCTGTTTTTATATATGAACTGCAAAAAATTTGCTTCAGGGTTCAAATTTGATTTCCAGGGTCTTGCTCATGAGATCCAGTAAACTATTTTATGAATTCATAAAACTGTTAGACTCTGCTTCAGCTCTTGGATTCAGTCTGTTGAACCTCTACCACAAAACTTTACAAAATATGTTTTTAATACACTTTTATTAATGAATTTCCTATGGAACCTATTATAGAATTGTTATCAGAGTTTCTTTATAGCTTTGTTTCTGCTTATCACAAATTAAAAAGGAAGCTTGCTGTTTCTGCTACTTCAGAAATTGATTCTTGACTCAGGTAATCAACACATTTTTCAGACTCTCAGAAAGGTTATCAAGTACTTGCACACTTGCACAATTCTCACATTTCCCTTACTTCAGCCTCTCCAGTCTGCTTGTTTTAAATAGTTCTGGAAGGATTTTGAATGGCATGAGGTAACTGGAAAGGATCTTGAAAGAGTGTTACTGTACCTACAAAATCTCTCTGGGGAGGATTTTAATTCTGCAGAGTACCTTTCCAAAGTCATTGAGGGAATTAGGTTTCCAGAAGGGCAAGAACCCAGGATTTTCATTTGCTCAGCAGAGCTGAAACAAAGCAAATTATCTGTGATATTGTGGAGTTGATAAACACAACTCTTAACATGACTCTTTCATTTCTGTGAAGCATCAAAATGCAGGATTTGTCCTGCTGGAAGAAAACCTGGTCTGTGTCATCCTGCTCCTGACAGCGGCCAGAGGCGCATGCTAAGACACAACTCAGAAGAACCCTACAGTTAAATAGCTCACCTTAAAACTGAATTTTATTCCCAGATTTCCAAGTTCATGGCTGAGAACACAGGCTGAAATCATACCTCAGTGCTGCGGCATTAACGAGTTTCAAAGGCTCATTAGTGTTTGCATGAATTGCTCATGCAAAGTGACATCCATTTCCTCCAACCAGCTTGCAATGGGTTTCCAACTCACACTAACCAGATTATCTCTTTCCTTTTAAAAGCATATATGCAGGAGAGCTCTATTTCCATATGCCACTTGATATTTTTCCAGCTGTGTCTTCCCCTCTTCTCTTTTAACTGCTACTCCTGCTCTGCAGCTGAACCTTTGGATTAGATGCTGGGGTGTCCATCATTTTATGTGAAAGAGATATTTAGTATGGAATAGGCCTTTTGGTGGTCTATATAGATGTGAAGTTTATTGTTCATTGTTTCTGATACTGAAATATGTTGTAAAGTTTATTGTTTCTCATAGTCAAGTTTACTCACAGGCTACCTCAAGGTCGGGGGACACAGGATCACACACTCTTCCAGGATAATTTTTCCTGCTGCAGGATAATTTTTAAGCAAATGCCAGTACTATTCTTTACTTTGCAACAGAGAAGGGTTTAAGAAATGATAGGCAGTGATACTCAGCCAATCAAAGAAAGCATAATAGGAATCAGCTCTTGCTGAATGATGAGGTTTGGGTGGATGTGCCCTGAGTGTGATAGCTGTGTGTGTGTACAGGAACAGAGTCCCTCCTCCTTTGGCTGGCTTTACTGTGACCCCTTAAACCCGGGCGATGTTACACTTTTGCTTTCATAAAGCAGCGTTATTACCTGCTGCCAGATTTGGGAAGGAATTAGAACTTTTCTTTCAAAATTAGGACTTTTCTTTCTAAAATCAGAGTTCCAATTAAGAAACATGTTGTTGTTTGTCCTTTTATTTCCCTCTGTCCTTCCCTCAGAAACACATGGTGAGTGTTTCTTGTGTCTAACAGGATGCACAAGTGCCTGTGCTCCTTCCCAAGAGCAGACTGTGAGTGTGGGTTGCAGGGTCTGATTTCTGCCTGGTGCCAGGCCAGAGCACTGTGAGTGCATCCCTTCTGCTCACCTTAATATAGTCCTAAGGGCTTGAAAGAGTTTTTTCTCCCTACTCATTCAGAAATTAAGCACTTGCGTTACCTTCCTGGTTTGGCCACTGAACTGACACGTTCAGTGACTGTAATTGCCCATGCAGAGAACTCTGAAAACCACCCAGACATTGGAGGCACCTTGAACCCTTGAACACAAGGAAGAACTTGCATGGCAGACAGGTAGTTTTCTTGTTACTTTGTTCTGAAATAATCCCTGTTTAGACCTTCTATAACAAAAGGAGTTTTATTTTTTTTTCTTCTATTAATATTGCTTATGTATGGAACTGTCTGAAAGCACTAAGGGAAATGACCCTGAGAGGAAAGATTTCTTGTCACCTGGATAAGGAAGAAGGCAGGAGGTGAGCTTACTGTCACTGGGACTTTACAATACCAGTCTGCCAAGGCTAAGGAATGCTTCAAACACATCCCAAGCTCGCTCTTCTATGAAATATTAAAAACAACCTAACTGAATCCTGTGAAAGCTGTGTCCTCTACTGAGGCTCTTGTGATGGCTTGCACCAGTAAGGTGCTCTATCCCTGCATGCAGATTATCCTGGAGAGGGACCACAGGATTGGAGGGAAGGCACAGCACTGCCGAGCAGAGCCTTGTACTTCAGACTTATTTGTGCAGAGCTGTAATGCAGGAGCTCTCCAGTGAGTCTCTGTAGTGTGCCAGACTTGACAGCAGTTCAGAAAGACCTAAGTTATGTAGGAGTAATTTCTCTGCAGCTGCAATGGGAGTGACAAAAGTACCACTGTCTGAGTAAATTACTGTAAAATCTCTTATGACTGACTTGGCAACTCAATGCAAAATGATGCTGACCTGGCTAATCTCCATGTTTAGAACAAGCAGAAATAAAATCTGAAGCTTGAATGCTTGTGCTCCTTGAATCACCAGGATAAACATCTGAAGACTGTGGTAGCACCTTGGGACTACCAGCAATAAAATAAGTGTGTGAACTTGTGCTGTCATTTGTTTCACTTCTGGTAGCACTTCACCTGGTAGAAGCAAGCGGAGAGAGAGAATGGCCAAAAGTGATAAACTGCTGTGTCAGAGAGTCAGTAAACCTTAGCCACAGAGTCCTTCTGCTTGTCATAGGCAAGTGATTTAAAACTTTTGTGCCTTAGCTTCTGCCAGCACATTTTGCAGAGAATGTCTTTCTTCACCCCACCTTGCAGCTGTCACCTGCCACAGAGAGCTTAGAAGTGATACAAAAATCACCTCTACAAACAGGACACAGTAGTAACAAGAAATCACAAAGAAAATCCATGTACTCATTGCTTGTAGCAATCAGCTCTCTCCAGCAATAGCTGCAAATCAGTGCTTTCCCCCACGGCATCTCTTACCAAAAACCTTCCTTGAAAGGAAATCTTAGGCATGAAAATGAGGGTAAAATGCTTGATTGTCCCTAAGGTTTTGGAGCATTCAGTTCTTTCTAAAATTAATGGAATTTGGGCCTGTAAATCCCTTATGCAGCTTTGAACACTCTGCTTGACTAACACTTAAAATGCTGAAGCTCACTGCAGACCCCTGGGAGTGAGCACTGACAGGACCTCCTGGGAGTTGAAAATACCAGCAGCCAGCAAGAAGGAAGATGTGCTCCTTCATATGGATATGAAATGCTTCACTTTCATAGCTGCAAAGCCACAACGATTACAGATCTTCAGTGGCACTTTCAAGTCTTCAATTTCATGTCTTCATGTGTTCCAGAAGTCTTCAATTAATTAATAAGGCAATTATCTTTCAATAACACTTTTCTGCTGCTCTGGGCTACACATGTCCCTTTGGTTGTCTGCTATGTGACTTTATTTAAGGACCAAATGTTCTACTTTTAACTTCAGCAGTGCTCAGAAATTTTTTTTTCATCTCAAGACCACCTTGTCTGCACTGCTGACAGTGTCTACACAGAGTAAAAAGTAGTGTTCATGGTAGTAACTGTGATCTGCAGATCCCCAGCTGGGGGACTTAGTGGGAATTACTACCATAACAAGCAGTGGAACAATTTTTAGGGCCACATTTCATGTAAACTTTAGAATAGAACTTAGGCCGGGGATATTTGGGTACCAACTGGAAAATTTCTTATAGCTTTTGTGAAATCTACTTAAATACTCACAATAATGGTTAATATTAAATATTAAATACATTGTTCCATGTGGAGTGGCAATATTGCATTCTTGTTTTGATGTTTGCTTGAAAGACGTGACTGAACAGATTGTGTTTTGTCTGGTTCCCACCAGTGGAGGCTGCTACAATGAGATTTGTGATATTCAGAATCACTCATTGTGGCACAATGGAAACTGCAGCACAAATCCTGGGAAAACTTGGCTAAAATCATGGACTTTCATCTCCAAGCTGAAACGTGTTTGTTTTAATAGCTAGTCTGAGAGGTGCACTTTGAACTTATTCTTGGAAAAGGCTTGTATTACAACTGTGAAATATTGTATTCCTGCAGATTTCATATTGATCTTCTGTCATTTTTGGGGTTTAAAAATAGAATTGTTTCTTTTTACTACTTATAGAAAATACAGCTTTGGTACTCCTAAAAAATCAAGCAGAAGAAATGTGTAATAGCCCTAGGATGGGTCATGCTACCAATGGCAGACTCCAAATATTACTTTTTAAATAGTACATTGTTTGATGCATACAAGTGTGTCTCCTCATACCAGAGAGAATATTCTTTGGTGCAGCTCTCTTTTAGGAAATCTTACAGTATTCATCCCACAATGCTAAACATGATTTTTCTCCATCAAAACACTCATGAACAATTTGAAAGAAGCAAACACACAGTGATGAACTGTACAAAACCATCCCAATAGCTGACAACTTTGTGTTCTGTAGAAAAACATGAGAATTAAAACTGAATAATACTTTCTATTTTTGTGTTTTGTGTTAGGTTTGAAAAAGAATCTACAAGATTGCCATGTCTTTGCAAAATTTTGCTAAGTATGTTTTTCCTATGGGATGGGCAACAGTAAGTGAAGTCAGTGAATTCAGAGACATGCAGGAGGCCTGAGGATACCTGGAAAGTCAGAGGCAAAGAATGGAAATCAGCTCCTAGAGATTCTAACCCCTGGCTCACACAGGCCTGCTAGCTCTCAGGAAATCTTTGTATGTTCCTGATCCTGGACAGAAACCATAGAGTATATTACCCTGTTCACAAAGCTGGGCTATGGAAAATGCAGATTCAGTCACTGGCATGTTAATTCAAGCACCTGTCATCTTACACAAGTCAAAGGGAATTTCTCCCAACTATGTAAATCTTAAAGAAATAAGGTTTTGGCTAAAAAGCCTGATGTAGGAAAAGGGAAAAGAAAATCCAAATAGTTCGGATTGACCTTCCAGTTCTGAGAGAAAACTCAAGAGGTGTCAGAGATCTAATTGTGCCTTAATTACCTCAATAATGGGACACATCTACTTTAGAATACACATTTCACTCCAGTTAGGATCCAGAAGTAGCCATGTAAGTGATGCAAGCAGAATAAAATATGATAGAATAAAACATTTCTGTGGGTCCAGTTCTCTGATGTTTTACAATTTAAGACCAAGAAATTAATGTACAATGATTCACACAGCTCAAAATACCCTGCAAGAGATAATCAGTCCAAAAGTACTTGCAAGCAGCAATTCAGTCAGCTGGTGAACTGACGGAGTGTTAATGATGAGCGAGGAAGACTTCCAGCATTTGTGAGCTATTAGTTGGATCACCTAATCTGGTACTGAAGATAATTGCCCAGCAATATTTATAAAAAAACAAACTGAAAAAAATTTAATCCCAGCAAGTGTTCAAGCAATCGAAGGGGAGCTCAGAAAGCTGCTGAGATCATAAAATTGAAGGTTATTTGTTGTTGGCTTTTATACTAGCATTAACATTTGCAAATGTAATCTTGCAAATGCAGGGATGGTCCCACTGTCAGCCCCTGAGGGCACTTATGGCCCTTTGTGTCCCTGCCCAACTGCCCCCAACCCTGCCCATGGCCCAGGGACCCCTTGTCAGCTCAGCCAGGGGCTGTCAGTCCCTGTCTGTAGACATGCCTGACAGTGACCCTGCCTCCTGAATGCATCTGGACCTGCCCTATAAGGAGCCTGTCTCCTGGACTGATTATTTGGGAATATGTCATAGCTGTGTCTCCAGTCCTGTCTTTCTGAAATGCCCATTGCTGCTGCTGCATCCTGGATGGAGAAGTCATTCACCACCCAGTGTCTCCGGTGCTTTCTTGGGTGGTTGACTGCTTTTATCTGCTTTTCATTTTTTGGGCTAAAATGCTGAGGAGCAGATGCTCCCAAATGTGGAAGGAAAGGCCACGGCTAACACTCAGAACTCTCTGTGGTTTGTTATGGATCACTTGGAATAGGAAACAGTGGCTCAGGTGCAGACCAGGCTTAAGTAGGGGGTAGAAAGAGGTATTCTCAAGGTTTCCAAGCTCTGGTGAAATAAATCTGTTGCTGAACAGTTCTAGAAAAAGAAGCACCCACCTGGCCACATCCTGCACCCTTGTAGGGGATCCTGAGAGCCCACAGCAAGGAACTGACCAGAACAAGTAATTTGTACTCTCTCTTTGAGGTGAAAGGTGGATGCTTTGATGAAGCCACTTCTGGATGGGGTTTTACCCAATGTTTGGTAGTATTTGAATTTTCAGCTGGGCTCTGGGAAGCTAATTTGTGTCAATGGAGCTCTCCTCAATTACAGTGACTGGAAGATCAAGAATATACATCTTATTGAAGACACCTACAGTACCTGGGAAGAATAGGAAGTTTTAAAAATATCTTAAGAAAAGATAAGGAAACAGTCAAATAAGCATTTTACTCTCAAACTTCAGAAGATTAGCAAGTTAATTAAAAAGCGAAACTTCACAAAAAAAAAAAGTTGATGTTTTTTGAAGCTGGGACAAAAATAACTCTAATAAGACTGAGAGAAAGGGAAATGTATTTGGGATTTTTGTTTGTTTTTTTTTTGATTTCACACTAAAACTCAATTCAATTGTTAGCAAAACATTGCACATCAAAAATGCAGCTTTTTCTTCCATGGCATAACTAAGGCCAAATCCCACTTGTCTCCTTGCCTGGCAGCAGACAGTTGCTTGTATGGCTTGCCTGGGAGTGTGGTGAATTTTGGTCCAAACCCAGATGATGGCATCTGCATTTGCAGGGTGGAGGAATACAAGTTTGCTTGCTGTTTGCCTGCCAGCTGCTGGAAGCATCTCTGAGCTTCCTCTTATTTTCCAAGAAGGGGGAAATTACAGGTGCAGGAGATTTAGACTGCGTATCTTTGTCACCACAGGCTATTTGTTACCAGCTGCAAAGCAAAGAGAGACACTGTTTGCTTTTCATTTAATTACAGTATATTCCCACATATGACTTAATACTTTAATGGAAGCTCACACTAAACCTCAGTGGTAATTTTCTCAGCCTCTTTGGGCTCAAGATCTTATGAAGATTTAGGCAACTTGTTTCAAAATCCATTCTCTTCTAGGCTACTAGGGGTTTTGTGATGTCAATTGCTATAGTAATTCTCACTCGCCACACACAGTGTGCTAATTAGTTTTGAAAACAATTTCACAGTTTGCTGGGAAAATAAAAAGGCAATTGCTTTAGCTATAATCTAGAAAATAGTGTGGACAGGAATGGTGACTGAAGATTTGTCCAGGATACTTAAAGGATCAAATTGATCCTAGTGTTGTTTTCATAGTAGCAATGGCAAGTGTCATGGAAGACGAAACAAAAAACCTGGACCTATTTTTCATTTAGGTCTGAAATTCCAGGTGCAATGATTTTAACATATGCCTAGTCAGTACTTTCATTACAAATGAGCTCTGTATCTGCATGCAGAGTGAGTTTACCCAGACATATGTGTTTTGGTGTCTGGGCCTCTGGCTAACATTGATCTTGGCTCAAGAGTTGCTTTTCCTTCCTTTCTGCAGACCAAACTTGGAGTCTGAATGATGTACAGACCTTACTTACAGACAAAATACAGTTCTTGTGACTTGTTTTGTTGTATACATCTTTCAGTTTTTCTTACCCAGAGGTGAGTTTCAAGGCATAGCAGACTGGCAGTGATCAGAACAGACAGCACTGGAGGAAGGCTGGTTCCAGGGAGCTGGTCTGTGAAGCCATTGGTAACTCCGTGCAGACCTTGGGTGATCAAGACTAGGCAGAGGATGAGTAGTAACACGTTTGTTGAAACTAGTCCTTTCCCAAGATGAGGAAGCACAGAAAAGGAAGCACAAGCTGCTACTGGAGCATGGTGGTTTGTTTTCATGGCATTGGCATGCTCAAAATACCTGCTGCAGCCTGGGGGTTTTACAGCTGGGGGCTTTGCTGTAGTCAAGTTTGAACGTGACAAATGTGGGGTCTATCTAATCCAACAGGAAAAAAGACATTTCGTTGCCGTGCAACACTTTCAGAATCACCAATGTGTGAAACATGCTGTAGAGTCCGAGCAGTATGGTAAGCCTCTAAGAGGACTCAGGGGTAGGCACAAATCTTGTCTCTCTGGTGTCCAGTGACAAGACCCAGGGGAGCTTCAGGTTGGATAGTAGCAAAATGCTCTTCACCCTGAGGGTGGCTGGGTAGTGGAATAGGCTCCCCAAGGCAGTGCTTACAGCAGCAAGCTTAAAAGAATTCAAGAAGCACTTGGACAATGCCCTCAGGCACAGGGTGTAACTCTTGGAGAGGTCCTGTACAGGGTCGGGAGTCAGACTTGATGATCCTTTTCAGTCCCTTCCAACTCGGGATATTCTATACTTCTATAAGTCTTTTTTTTTACAGTATTTTTCAAATACTGCAAGGCTCAGGTACACGTCATCTGCTGTTGATGGTTTGACCTGTGGCACTTAGAATAACAATGCACATAGGATTTAAATTTATCCATTGAATTATCTCCATCAGCACAGGGGACGTGTAGGCAACCTGATGCATATATATATGATGCATTATGAAAACAGTGCACCATAGTTTAATTCTGCAGCAGTAATAACAGACAAAAAAGGCCAGATTCCTTGAGTAATGCATAGTGTGTTATGACTTTCCTTATTGATGGCACTGGTGTTAGTTTTAGCTACAATGCTAACTAGTTTATATTTATTCTCAATTCTGTTTCGTAGTTCTGCACATTTGCCAGATAATATCCAGAACACAAAATGCTACTTAGTAGAAAACAGCAATAAAATTACTGTATAGCTTCCTGTGCATGTTTTAATTTATCAAAGAAAATACTCTATGTGGAATATAAAACAATTAATTCTGGCTAAGAGACAAAGATGAAACATTTAACTACTCTGTTAGATAATCACAACAAAAAGGCACATGAAACTGAGTGAGAGAGTTATGGGAAAGTTTCTAAGTAAGCACAGGGTCAACTTAAAAGGGAAGTTAAATGAAAAAGAGAGTTGGATGTGTTCAGTCTAGAGGAGAAAAGATTGGAAGAGATTCTTAATACAGAAGGAAGAGCTTCTGTAAGTAAAGTCTATTTGTGTCCAGATGCTCTTCATAGTCTACTTAATGTTAAACATTTTCTTGTTCGATTAGTGCCTGCCTTTCTGCACAGTTCCAAACCAGTGATTAAAACCTGCAGTGACTCAAAGCTTTCCCCTTGAAAAAAACCTAATTCCAGCACAAACATTTATAAACAGATTCTTTGAGATAGTGCTGAGCCTTAGCAAAGTGCAATTGTATAGGAGATAGTTTTGGGTAAAGCTCACAGTGTGGGTTACCATCCAGTATTAGGTGTTTTGAATTCTCCTGTTAGGATGGTACATCAGTACTCCTGAAAGGAAACCTTGTCTTGGACAGACTTTTAAATAAAGTTGATGAACAAAACTGTCGATCTGCAAAACACGTAGCAGGAATGTTGCAGGAAGGTCCTGCTGTCCCACATCCTTTTATTCTCTCTGCCTGGGGTTTGTGACAGGAGCTGCAGAAGTAGTGCTATCCAGGAATGGAAACCTTACTTCTCCTTTCACTATATCTTTGTGTAATTGTTGGATTTGCACTTCAGTTTGACTTGAAACCTTTGCTTGGAAGACATGTTGGAAGATACAGGATGAATTCTGAGTTGAAGGTTAACAAATGAATTGGTGTTTTATGCTGTCCATCGAGCTTGGCAGGCTGAAACTTATTGTAGTTTCAGACTGGGGACTCTAAAACTTAAATTAGGTCAAGCTTTACAGGATGAGCAAAGAATGCATCAGAGTACTTTTCAAAAAGTGAAGATCAGAATTAATTTAGTGCAGACAATTAATGCGAATCTGATTAGTGATAGAATGTCTGTTATGTGGTAGAGGTACAAATTTTGTATTTTGTGCTGTTAACTGCTTTTCCCTCATGTGCTAAATGACACTACTTTTTTGTCAATGTATTTGTCAATCAATAACTCATAACCAAATAAACCCTTTGTTTCATCAGCATGCTAGTTATGCTCGATCTGCAATATGAGGAGCTCAAACTTTTACCCAAGTTTTAGTTTAGGAAAATGTAATAGGCATCTTTCACGTTGGTTCAATTTAAATTTTCAGACAAGTTACAAGCAAAAGGTGATATGATAAATATTGGGTATAATACATATACTTGTACTCCTTTGCAATTTTCAGAGCAGGCAGTGGGGTGCTGCAACACAGAGCCAAGTCCTTTAGCAGGGTTCTCTGCAGGCTGCAACAAATGGAGTGTTTTATTAGCAGGGAGTGGGTCTTCCTCAAAGGAAGGATGATGAGCATAATGAGGGTGGGGGGAAATAAGGCTGTTTTTTTGGTGTAAGTGGTAGAGCTCCTTTTAATCTAGCATATATCAAATGACCTTGGAGAAGTAAATCAGTAAACCAAAAATTGTCAGCCTTCTGCCCAATTTCAGGAAAATGCTGTGCTAGACTAAATAGAAAAAATGAGGTGTTGGGAGAGTGAAGCTGACTGAATAGAGGAACTCTGCATGAATAATATAATGTTTTGGTTTCTAAGAAACACTGCTGTGTGAATAATGGTCTTTCACTGGCTGAAGACCTTATTCAGCAAGCCAACTTTGAAAAATTGAGCAAATAGGTAAATACTCAGCAATGTCTATACACAAATGTGTTGCATGAAGAATTGGATGTGTGTGGGTGCAGCTTTTGGACTTGAAGTGGGAGTTCTACAGATACTTAAGCATGAACAAGAGAGGGCTTACAGAGCTGCTGGTGGGGGGGGCATGTCCTCCCAGATCTCTGTGGAGGAGTACACCTGGAGCTCTCTCCTTTTCACACAGGGTGGGTCTGTACCTCTGCTGGTTTTTCTAAGCCAGTGTTCACCAGAGCTGTTGCGTGTGTGAGTATTTGGAAGGAGGGCAGGTTTGGGCAGAGTCAGTTCTGTTTCAGAGGGGGATATGTGGTAATGAGAGCCTGTTGAGTGCACATGAGTGTACCAGGTGTTGAAGCAAAGGTCTTTACAATCAGTTAAGCTTAGGCCCAAATAGTACAAGTGAAGATGAGGAATGCATCTTGTGATACCAATTTGTTCTATTATGTGTTTTTTGGGGGGGGGAAGGTGAGTGTTGAAATGTCTGTGGTACTTGCAGACACAGGTTGGACATTTTGTGCAAGGGATAGTTAGCTTCTGTATTTTGCAATGAACTACTTGGAAAACGCAGCTAGTTAGAATTAACAGAATGTAGCAGGTGACAGGGGGCTATTTTTTCATCTTAGAGGGAAATATGTGGCAAGAATGGATACCCTCTTTCTTTATTGTCTTGATAAGTACTTCCAGTCTCATAGTATTGTGTCGCTTTTCCATGGAGAGTTCATTTTAACTTGCTGAAGGTAATTAGTTATATTTCACCCTGTTTATAAACAAAAATCCCAAGGTATGTAAAAAAAAAATAAAAATCTGTCTTTATTTTCCATGTATCTCAGATGTGACTTTTGAACCTGTGCTTAATTGACTACTCTTTAGACAAATGTTTTAGGTTTTTTTTCTTCCTCAGTCAAGGATTTGCTTAATGTGGTCTCTGTAGTCTCTGTATTTACCAGAATTCTTCAGAAAACGTGAAAAGTGATTGCAAGTAATGAGTGTTCTGTTCAGTTCTCATTCACTGTCTAAACTACACCAGGCTAAATGCCCTTCTTTCAGAAGTACAGGATGAATGTATGTTACCTGCAGTCACTCAAATTCTTCCAGAGCTAAAGAAGGCTTTCATCTGAACATCTTCATAGTCCTTCACAAAGAGGGAGGAATGAAGTGTTTTATTCTCTCCAGTGGAATACTCCATCTTTTAAAGTGTAGGAAAAAGCACTCTGAAGTATTTTAATGATCCTCCTTAAAGGAGTGTAAAGCATCAACTTGCAAATGAAAAACTTACCAGTGGTGACCCATGAGGCCTGGCTGACACTGAAAAGACATAAGCTTCAAGAGCATCTCAGCTCCAAATGCAGTGCTGGGTCTTGGTTTAACTGTGAGTCTCTGTTCCAACGCATTACTCAACTTGATCCCTGACAAAATGATGCCTCAATGGTAGCCACCCTGTATGAGTTTCTTGTGACTGGTAGGTTCAGCTGAGTGTCCCCAAAGTGTCCGTGGAATTCTGGGCAAAAATTCTGCTCAAACATGTCCAAATATCCACTGTCAAGCTCTTCAAATCTGTCTTTAGTACTCATAAAAAAAATGCTGTTATGGTGATGTGTATTCCTTCAGGCATTCAGGCCATTCCAAAGAGAAGTGAAGCCTTGCAAGTCTGGCTGGGACAGTAGGAATACTCATGTTGTCTTCCTTGCTTTGGTGTTAGGAAATGTCAGCTCCCTTTGTGAATTCCCAGGTGCAGCATTGCTGTATAGTATTATTTCTATCTTGAGGAATCATTTTAATTGTGGGAGACAGTCCTGCCCAGGGTACTGAAAGCAAATGTGATGGTTGCCTGCAAGCTGTTAGAGCCCTTGTGCAAGTGAACTATTATGCATTTCTTTCTGCTTACAGAGAGGTGCTGTGCTAGGGATGCATGACATGCCCTGTCGGACAAAGACCATGGAGCTCTGAGAGCTCTGCTCTTACCTACTGAGCTGATATGAAAGCTGGGGTGAAGAAACATGAAAATAGGCTTTAGAACAGGTTAAGGTGTTCTGTAGTGTTTTCATTTTATTTTAAAATAACCCGCCCCATTACTCTTCTTTCCCTAGTTTTGGAGTCTGCACTATCCTGTTTCTCATTTGGAATTACTCTTACATAACCTCAAGGCCCAAATTTGTGGTTTATATTTGTGTATCTTTGGGCCCTTAAGCTTTCTTGCAGTTGATTGTGTTTTGAGGAGATGCAAAATCCATTTGTACTCAAGTGTGCTTCAGGGGATTTGATTATTTCTGGGAGGCAGTGTATGGTGGTGCTGGCAGTGACGTTCATGATCTGCCTGCACTGATGGGGTGTTTGATGTATAATTCTGTTGTATTCCTCTGCTGGGGACTCCATTTTCTCTTTCTTGTTTTGATGCCCTAAAAATGTGTTTGCCTTGGCTTCAAGAGCAGTTTTTGTGTGTTCATTTTTTAGTCTCTTTCATCTGTGTTGCAAGTGATGTATCCTTATTGAGATACTCTGGCCCTGGGACATGTGCTTTCTAATGTAAAACAAAACCTTACTGTGTATTTAAGGGAGTTATGTACTTTAGAGAAATTAAAGAATTTCAGGTTGGAGGAATAGCTAATGTGGTGGCTCTGTAAGAAGGAGTAAGATGAAGAAGTCACTGAAGTAGTTACTGCAGGGTGATCTGGAATTCTCTTTTAATTCCTTGACAGCATTAAGTGCATGGAGCTTTTTCTGTGATGGTCAGGGGTGACATTTGAAATACTTTCACTATTCCTGATAGTGCAGCTCTGTGTCTGAGGAGATGATCAGCCAGCAACTGGAACAGCCTGTTTGTTTCTGGGTGCAGCAGAGTTTTGCCCGATTGGACTCAGTAGAATGCAGGTAGTGGGGACAAATCCCTTCCCAGGTACTTCCAACACTTTCTCTGCTGGCTTGTTTCAAAGCTGAAGGGAGTTAATATGGGGGATTGTGTGGATGTGCTTTCTCCATTAATAGAAATCAAGATTTGTGATCTCGACATTCATTATCAGGTTACAGTAGGATCTCCTGAGTTGTGGTCTGAGCTGATGGAGTTCTGTTGGGTTAGAAGTTTCTCACATTAACTACCTTGTTTTTGATGAAGTTGTTTATTGTCTTTAAGTGCAGGGGGGGTAAGTGATGTCATCTACACCTTGATCCTGGTTATATGGATTTGTTCCTGATGTAGAACAACTTGGTACTGAGACCTTGTTTACAGTCTTATTTCTGCTGTTCTCTAATTGGTCTCAACCATATAAAAAAAAATACAGGATATTTTCCTTTTTCCCATCAAGTGTGTGGAAACAGCTTTTCAAAGCTATTTACCACTGCAGGTGGAACTTTAAAAAAGACCCCAAATCACAGCACAGCAAACCCTGAATTTTTTTCTAGCCTTCAGTATGACAAATTGGTCAGTGGACTATGTTTTGAAAAGCCTATTGTCTTTCCTTATTCTAACCTACCTCATGGGGAATTTATGTACTTGTCTGTTGTGAGCTAGGCAGTGTGACTCAACATTAAGCAACTTAGAAAACATTGTGTTTCAGCCTAGTCTACAGTGAATAGGCAATTGATGGGGTTTCTTAATTTTTAAGAAAGTAATTGGCATGAGAAGTAGCCCTTGCTACTTGGCCAGGGGATTGGTCTTCACTGGTTTTCATCAAAACACTCAGACTTTCTGAATAACATTCTGAAGGGAAATGGTTATCAGTGAGAGAGTTCTTAATTATATTCTGTTTCAAATTTATTTTGCATTCTGATCTCTACAGCAAGCAAGTGCTGTGCTTCTGAGAAACTGGCATTGTGGCCTGCCCCTTGGGGACTTCTAGGGCGGCACAGAGAATTACAGCTGCTATTAAACTTCTTGTAGTAATCACAAATTGAAAACACGAGAAGCCAGGAAAAGTGTCTTGCAATTATCTTTGAGTCACAAACTTGCAGCAATGCCTAATTCACCTCTAAATTAGAAAGGAGATGTTCTAGTGCTGAGAAGCATGCCCGCATATTTTATCGCAGATGCTTTCAATCTAGTGTTACTTGCAGTGTTGACTTTGTCTGCATGCAATATTTAAATTAGTACAAACAATAATTAGGTGACAACGGTGAAGTCTTTAGCAAGTAAGAATCAGTACCTATGTTTATATACATTACCAGATTTGCATGGGAAACAGTGTAGGGAATACTTAATAGCCTCTGAAAGAGGGAAAAAAAGAATACTTCACTTTGTATATATGTGCAAAGAAGGATGGTGGTGATGCAAAATGTGAATAATGATGTAAGGTCTTGTCTTGAGCAACTCCTTTCTTGCTTTGATGGTGAGAATTGGTATTTTCTGGCAGCTGGATAGATAGACTAGCTAGTTACAGTATAACCACCTTCCCCTTTTGAATGCTGCAGCTGTGCCATGGAAAACAGTTTGTACTCTAAATGCAGCTATTGTTCTGGAAATCAGCATCACTTTTTTGTAAGAAGTCAACTGGGCCAGAGTGGGAACTTGAATTTCCTGTCAGGGGTCACCTGGGCTGTTCACAGAAAAAATCTCATTTCCTGGCAGGGGTAGGTGTATCTTGGAGGCTCCTCTTGGGAAATGCATTGTGGGAACAGCAACTTTGGTGAAGGGAAGGGAACTCAGGGATGAGGGGCAAAGCTTTGAATTTGGCATAAGATGTTTCTGGACACCAACTCATGCTTGTCACCCTCAGAGCTCCTGTTTGGTGGTGGGCTCTGTCTGGTGGAGTGAAAGCTTCAGAGCTCATTCTTTAGCTGCCTGTGAGCTGCAAGATGGAACTGGGTGACAAGGGCAGTCCTGTTACTGACTGATGTCACTGAGGCTTAGCATATGGAGATGATGGTTACTGGGAATGCCAGGAAACAAAACTGGACATGATGACATTTACAATAACTCCAAAATCATAATACCAGCATCTCTGTTTTTGCCTGAAGTGATGTCAACTCCTTAGTCCTCATGAGAGAGTCTCCTGTTTGCATTTATCTGGAAACATCACTGTTTCTTTCTGCTCACCTTGGATTGCCACCATATAATTTCTGCTACATGTGTGGCTTTAATGAAAGCTTCCCATACAGAAAATGGTTTCTGAAATTGAAAAGCATACAACTCCCTTATTGTCACTCCATGACATGTCTGAAGCTCTGCTGCCAATCTGTTTGCTCTGTCTCTGCAGGAAGCTAATTTTTTTTTTTTTTTTTTGAGTAACTTTCCTCTGAACTTGGTCAATCTTGTAAATTGCTGAGACAAAAAAAAATCCTGCAGCGTGTATTAAACACAGTGTGAATGCTTATGTGGTGGCCAGGGACATTTTAATAAAGACTTGCCTTCAAAATGACTGCTGAATTAGGCAAATTTGTGCATTTGCTGACAGCTGCAGTGCAGAATCACTAATGCCTTTTGTGAGTTACTCCTCAAGAGTATGGGATTTACTCCTCAAGGAAAAAAACCACAATGTTAGGAATAATAGTCATTACCAATTCCCTGGGTGACCTCTAATTTCAAGCCTGAATTTCAATGTATAAAACAATACCTGAATTGAAATAAATCTTTAGATGTACTCTGGGAGAACTCTGTCTATTAGAGCAATTTAAAATATAAGAAATGGTAATTAATGCTTTCACTCTTTTAAAAAAACTCTGCATGCCCATTAACTAATTACTCTCCTGCCTACTGATATTAAATTTCACGCTGAAACATTGCATTCATATCCACAGCTACCATTTTTGTCTAGAAATAATTTTAATTATGCACACAGAAAATTGTAAAGCATTGTGCATGCAGTTCTGAGATTTAATTGTTACTTAAGTGCATGTAAAGAAGGGACTTGGGGTAAATAACTCTGAAAACCCAGACTGAAGTGTATAATACTCCTTCTACAAACCAAGTATTTTCCTACCCCCAGTGTTTTAGGTCAGGCTGTGACACTTGATGATTTTATTTACTCTTTCTGCTTTGACTACTTTCCAGTTAAAGTTTTAGACTGTGTTTTTTATCTAGAGTTTTCCTACTGAAAGAATTTAAGATAAGCTCTGCTGATCCCAGAGCAACCTGAGGTTGTTTTCCATGGCTCTCTGATATCTAATAAGACATAAATTCCTTCCTGAAGCTTTTCTCATAGCTGACTTGCTTGTACCCTTTCTTCTGGGTAGATTCCAGAATCCTTCACCTGAATACTCCATAATAAGTTTTGTACAATCCCAAAATGCACTTCAAGTCTCCTACCCACCTGGAGGCAATAATCCCCTTCAGTTTGCAGGACTTCCAAGGGAGAGTTTCTTTGTCTCATCCTTGTAGGTGTTGAATGAGGACACTGGGCTAATCATTTTCCTCTGTCTTAGGCCTGTGTCTCTGTGAGCTTCTTGGTGTGTTCTGCCTCTTGCTGATGTTACCAGGTTGGTTCTGATCCCAATCAGCCTGTGTTCATTCCGTGCCTTTAATGACGTAGCTTCACAGCCTTGGGTCCAAAGGGGTCATTAGTTGCACAGAAGGGAGGACAGGGTGGATGGTGTCTACATGTAAAATCCCACTCCACAGAGATGCCTCATTTACAGCTCTCTGGGCAGCGGGGTTGTGTAGGTGGCCAGCAAGGAGGAAGAACAGAGATTTTTTGGCTTCACTGCTCCTCTTTTGTTTCATTCCAATCCTCCAAACATGAGGCCACTAATCTCCCAGGACAAAATACCATAGGAAAGAAGACTTCTTTCTGGAAGTTCATCTCTAGTCTCAGCTGGTGATGTGACATCTGTTTTGTCCATGTTTTAGGACTTCTCCAGTGGACAAGCTTAAGCTAACTTCTCTGAGCTGCATTGGATCTGTCATGCCAGGCCCTGATTAATAATGTCTGTATTAAGGGTCCCTCTAGCACTGTACTCTAACTCTAGCAGAGGTCTAAGTGAATGCTTTGGAAGGAGCAGTGATTCACCTTGAGTGCTTTCCTGTCCTCTGTTTTTCAGCCCAGAGAACTTTCTGAGCTGTGAATAGTTTCTGCCTAGCTGTATTACTCACTAAAATCCTCTTTACATAATTTCTAGAGGACTCTTGGTAGCTTCAACGCACTTTTCCCAAGAAGGAATACCTTGCACCCTAAACATGGAGACTCCTTATCTTATTTGGCCAAATTAATTGGTAGATTATTTGAAATACCAACTTTTCTGTGTTATCCCTATCCTGTCACAACAAAAGCTACAGAGCTGGAAGCTAGACAGAATATACAAGTCATGGGGCATTATTCCTTCAAAGGTAGCAGTCTGCTAAAGTGGCTCTTGAGTAAACTGGTAGCAGGAGTGTTTCTTTTCAGCATGTGACATCCTGGGAGTCTCCACAGCAGGGAGAATGGAGGCTGATTTTCTTTCCAGATGTTTTCCATTTTCATAACATAAAACTGCTATTTAACTGGAGCTGTCAGAAGCAGAAAGATAAGTGAGGTTGTGGCTAGGCCTTGGGCTGGGTTTGGGAAGGCACATCCACATTCCCCAGCAGGAGACAAATGGGGACTGACATACACTTGCACAGAAAGCACTGCCAAAAAAAAAAAAAAAAAAAAAGGTGATACTGATAACAAAGTGTATTTTGCTTAAGACCTCTTAGTTTTGAAGGAAAAGAAAAATGTGTGGGGAAAAATTGAGTAGGGTATGGTGCAGCAGAATTCCTTTAAAATAAGAATGAGATAAGTCTATCTTGGTATGTGAGTTGACAAAAAGTTCTTGAGTCAGATCAATGGTGTACAGTCTTACAACATCCTGGAGGATGAAATTAGCTGTTTCATGAGACATGAAGAGCCACCAGAACAATGTTTTAAACTTTGAAATTGTACATTGGATTCATACCCCTACCATGCAGTATGTCAGCCTAAATGCTGTCGGTCTTGGCCACTAGTGTCTGGCTCCTATCATGATTTAAAAATTTCTCCATTTCCTTGTACTTGTGGAGACATCTGCATCTTGCTCATCTGTATCTTGTATCTTTGCCTGCTTCTGTGACGACTAGCACTGCTCTCTTAGCATACTGAAGGACCTGCATTTGGCTCTGCTGCTACAGGCATTCTTGTTCCTCTATTCTGCAGTCCTATGATTTCTACTTGTCTCACTTTGTGTGTTCACTTTCCTGCTTCCAGGACTGCCATCTGCCCAATTGTTTTGATCCTCCTGGACACCCAGGCTCCCACCTGCCTTCCCCAGGTGTAAGGAGGCTGCTGCTGAGCTCCTGCTCAAGCCCAGAAAGGGCAGGGGACTGTCCTGTACCATTGAGTTGCCCCTGCTTCCTTTCTCTCTTCTGTGAAAACAGTAGCAGGTTGCAAGAGTCTGCAAGGTGCTTTAATATTACCTTACAAGGTAGGCAAGTATACTTGCCTTCTTCAGAAGGAACAAACAGAATTGTGCTTGAATTAGTGCTCCAGACTTCTTAAGGTCTGTTTTGGTCTCAGTCAGTGGTATACCTCACTGTAGGAACAGAGAGTTCTTTCTTTGAACTGCTGTCTGGATTCTGAGGAAAGCTAAAAAGTTAAAGAAATTATTTCTGTTACCTGTTCTCCTATTTAATAAGAGGGGAATGTTTCTTCTGTTCTCCATCCTTAGTGAAATTGTTACTGACGTAGAGTTGTAATGGGTGAAGTCTGAATATCTGCTCTCTTCTTTAACTAGACCTTTTTTTGAGACTTACAGAATGTTTGGTTATTTTTGTGCTTTGGCTTTTCTTCTATATGTTAGAGCAAAATTTTCATCAGAAACACTGGGTTAAGGATATATGTAACCTGATGGAAATGACAAATAACAGGCCATTTCAAGGGGCAGCCTGATTGCCTAAGGCCTTTTAAATCAAAGTAGGAAAAATAAGTGGGGAACTTTTTCCTTTTATCCTCTGTCATAAATGTTCAAGCATTTTTTTTTCTTTCTGTGAAGTACTTCTTGTTTCTAGACCCAGCACAGGGTTTGAGTTGCTAATCTGTCTTATTGCTGAATATTGTTCTGAAATGAGCTGACCCTAAGAACCCTGTGAAGGCCTAGGCAGTTCTTAGACTTTAGTTATTTTCTAGCACTGTTGTAAAATTTTCTTAGTGGATTTTTGCTCTTATTTCCTATGGACTTTGTATAGGAAACTTGTAGGCAAACACAGGAGATGTGGCTGCATGCATTATATTTGTGACAGTGTCTTGATGTACATTTACTGCAATCTCATAATCCTAAAACAAAAATTGCGTTTAAGTTCCTTTAGATACAAATATTGAAGTCCACTGGCTTCCATGTTGTTGTGAAGTTGTTGTTTAGTTGTAATTTAATGTAACTTTGGGCTGCTTCCCTGCTATGATCTAGTTCCTTGCATCAGAAATAAGCATGTGGCCTCAGGGAGGTTCAAACATCTAGCTGATCTAAGACCTAACTTGTTTTATTGGGCATTAGATTTGTCTCATCAACAAACTAAAATGGTCAACTTTGCATCTGCAGACTTTCTTTGTTCAGCAGGAGGAAGACATGGAAAGATGTAGATGAGAGCAGAATCTCTTTTAATGCAGGTCCTGTCCCATCTTGTCTTCATCTTTTTCATGTAAAAATATTTCTGCATAAAAATGAATTAGCATTTCTTTTGACACTGCTACTTTTTATCCTACCTGTTTTGGCCCCTTGATTGTATTGGAAGAGCCTTCCCTGGTGTTGCATCATGAACTGGATAGAGACCTGATCTTTGCTGAAAGCAGGAGCTTCTACCCTTTCAAGGCTGCAGTGTCTGGGGCTGGAGCTCTGACCCCTGAGGTGTGACAGAGAAAGGAGCTGAGCTGAAATTAGAACAGCGGAGCTGAGCCCTGAAAAGTGGCACAAACTGCTGTCACCTGGTATCTGGTTCCACAGGTTCCACAAGTCTTGTCATGGCCTTATTGCTCTAGGCAGTAACTTCCAATGCCCCTTCCTCTTTTTGGAGAGTCGTGGAGGGAGTTCATGGAGTCACTGGAAATAATGACTGGCATGCAGCAGAACTTCCCACAATGGCAAACTATTGAAGATATTTCCTAAGAGACACTGCAGAAAGCTCCGATAGTTTAGTTCAGTCTGTGCACTCCCAAGAGGAATTCTGTGTCCTGGAGAAGTCAGATCTGGTGGATGCTCCTGTTGCCATAGTGACAATGCTTTTTTTACCAACAATAAATAATTGTGCAGCTCTTCAGCTCTTTTGCTGCTGTTGCAGAGGATCTAACTTGTCTCTGCCCTGCACATTGTTTTTGCTCGCTAGTCTTGAGGCTTTTCAGTCTTGTGTGTCCATGTTTCTTGCAGTGCATTAAGGTAGAAATTGGTTTAGTTTTAAAATGAGGTCATCCCAAACCTTTGCAAGGCATGAGAATGGGCTGGAGAATGGAAATCACTTGTGTCTGCACAGTGCTCTCATGGTGGTATAAGAACTGCATCCAGATCTACTGTGGGCCAGCCCAGGCTAGAGAGCTCTGTCCCAGAAGATTGTGCTGAACTGAATAAATCATCCAAGTGCTGGCAGTCAGCTTCTGGTGCTACTGTTTTTTGTTGGGTTTTTTTGGTTTTTTTTGTTTGTTTGGGTTTTTTTTGCTAAATGAATTGGAAAGTCAGATGCAGAATCCAAGGTCTGAAGACTTGAAACTGTGCCCTCTATTTTACTTACACTTCTTACACGTGCCTTCCACTGGGAAGCAGTTAGTATTATAGATGAGCTTACACGCTTCATTAACAAATGTTATTTCTTTTCAGCAGTGAAGGCTATATGACCTGTGATGTGGGAAAAAATGCATAATGTGAGAACTTGGAGGGAATCTTTTACCTGGATGGTCTGAAAATGCATTTTAATGTTGACTGAATTACTTCTTGTGACTTGTTCTGCAAACCAGATACATGCTTCTTCCTTTTAATTTTCATTACCTTGGCAATGTTTCCTGCTGTGTTTTGGAGTTCCCTCCAGACTCACCAAGATGTGAGCCAAGCTGAAGAAAGGTATACATTCTGACAAAGTTTATATAATGGCAATTCGGAGAGGCCCTTTTGCTAAGAAGATGCTCCTAGGATAGGTAATGTTTTGTCATTAGGAAAATTCCTCATCTCTCAGTGGCAGAATCAGTTACATTTTTTCCTATCAAAACCACTTTTTCCACTTAGGTGACCTGCCTCTGTATTTTGTGTAGGAGACTTGCTTTAGTCAGAGACCTTCACTTCTTCTTCTGACTGGGAAGGGACTAATCAGTTGTCAGCTGCTGCCGTGGTTATTTTCACTCAGCTCATAATGAAGCAGCTGCCTCTGGAGCTGGTGGGATTTCATCTGCATGTAACTCTAGAGTACAAAATTTAAATACAGGCCTTAGGCTTTGACTGGTAAGAAATAAATTGGAAAGGGAGACTGTGGTTTCTTCTGGAGTCTTAGGGATAACTATGGGGACTGATGAACTCTGCCACCTGGTACCACAGCAAAAGCATTGCTGCAAGCCTTGCCTTAAGGTTGGGTTTGCTGTTGTTACTCATTAGTTACAGCGTAAGTGAGACACTTGGGATACAGCACAGTGGGATTGGAGAGGAGATGAAACACTACTCAGATTGAGTTCCTTAGAGATGATTTCTGCAAGCATCTCCTCTTCCTGTCTCTCCGTTTTCTACCCTTTCTTGCCCCCTTGAAAATGGGATCACATGTGAGAAGATGCTGGAGCTTGCCAAGAGTGAGGAGGAAATTCTTTAACACGGAAACAAGAAAAAGTAAAGTGACTCAGTAAAAGTTGAAGTGTTGAACTCATTTTAAGTAGTATTATCAACTGCTGAAATAAAAGAAAAGACAGAAAATTAAGGGGGCATTGAAGGGATGGAGCCTCCTCTTATCTCAGTATAAATGTCAAATAGCTAATAACTTGTCTCAGGGAACTAGACAAAACAGCAGTGCATCAGTTTCTGCCCAGGCTGGGTGGAGAGACACTATTCCCTACCCAAGAGATATTTATGATGTTCAGTAACTGTCACTCTTTCCCAGCAAACTGTGGGAAGGAAGACAGTTATGTTATCTGCCATTCAAAGCCTGGTCCGACTTCTGTTTACCACTATGCTCACAGGGGAAAAAATCAGATTTTTTTCCAAATGGAAAGTGTGCCTTTCCTGAATTATCATATACATCATGAACTGGGACAGGGCAGTATTGTTAAAATAATCTTTATTTTTCAAAATGGAATAATTAAAGCATCAGATTTGAAACTTTACCGTTGCCTTTGTGGGCAAATTCATCATTAATCGTGAAATGAACCTTTTAAAACAATTTTGTTAGTCAAGCATTATCAAAGCAAGGCTTTTTTTTCCTGCTTCATTTCAATATATAGATTTCAAAGATTTTCTTTCATCAAAACGACCCAAAATAGTTAATGAGAAATTGTGCTGTGCCTGTATGAAGTTTATGGTGGCTTAGGGAAGGGGGGTAGTCAACCCATGGGGATTTGATTCTATACAGAAAATGGGTATCTCATGTTCTCTGCTATTATTTATGATTTAATTAGCAGGAAGAAAGGGCTTTTTTTCCCTCTAGATACCCCTCACCCTGCCCCAGTTTTTCACTGATTATGCAAGTCAGAACCTGAGAAATCAAGTTGTCTAGGTGATATGCAGTATAATAGATTTACAGACTTATTCAGGTCCATCAGTAATGATTTTTCTAAGGCTTTAGGGTTCTCTCATAATAGAAATGGGAAAACATACTGCTATGCTTGCCCTAACTGAAATAAGAATTGTCCTGGCTGTTCTGTCTGCTGAAGTTAATTTCTTCCCTGATGTCAATGGCAGGAGGGAACAGAACAGGCAGGGACTAATGCCTTTACAATGTGCTTCAGGCTGGGAGCGTCAGGAGCAGTGTGGGCTCAAGGATAAGCGTTTACTGGGGAAAATTGATTGATCTTGGTGAATTTGCTGTTTAGAGAACGAGCAGAGAAACCTGAGAGCCCAAGCAGATGTTTCGTCAGCATTATGTGTTCCATGGATGGCTCATCTGTGAAAAGCAAGTCTATTGTTAAGTACGGATGTAGTCCATGACTTACATTGTACTTGGCTTTAAAATAGTGATAATTGTGCACTTTGGTATCTTACAGAACGAAGGTCCATGGAAGTGGGCTGACAAATAGCTGCCAAAATCAGACTGCTGAGCACAAGTAGGGAACAAACTGTACAATAAGACACTGACTAAGCAGGCGGTCTGAGCTGCACCAGTGCTTCTCCTGCTTCACATGCACCACTGGCTTGCTTGAAGGATATAGTTCTGCCACTTAGACAGAAAAGATATATGGGCAAACTTGCCTCTGTGTGGGATGGATTGCTCAGCTCTGGTATGCAGTTCTCCTAAATAGACTTTGTAGGGTTTTTACCCCATGCTGCTGCCTTCTCTAGTCATTCTAATGCAAAAATTGGCACTGCAGAGTGACAGCCGTACCAATTCTATCTGGACTTCTCTTCTTGGATTAGCCTTGCCTGGAGCTTATCTGCAGGCCTGAGTTAAGGACTGCATGTAGATTCCTTTGCTGCCTGACTCTTTAAATGAAGGGGGAAAATAACTGAGCAGTCTCTTGCTTGCAGGTAGCTATTTGAGAGGATGTTGTAGTAGTTTCAAGCCTGCTGTTTCTGCACTGATAAATGTCTACAAAAATTGTCATAGAAGACAAAAAAATATGAGGTAGAAATTAGGAAAAATTGTATAAAACATGTTTATGACCTTTATTCCGCAAACTGTCCAGGGCCTGTGAAGTTGCCACTGAGTTGGTCAACACAGCTCACTTCTGTAGCTTTCCTAGATGATGTAGTACTTCAAATTTCAACAAAAAATGTCAGAAAAGTACCTTTTCTTGTGACTTCTGGAGCTCTTGCCTCTAATCAGGTGAGTAGCTTGCACTGTTGAAGGCAAGTGATTAAGCAGTGGATGCCTAGTGAACACCTCATGGAGTCTTGCAGTCTTGACAGAGCAAAGAGAAATAATGAAAATAATGTTCTAAAATAAATGTCTGGTGTTCAAGACTGCACTGAAACAACAGCAGGAAGAAACAGATGCTGGGATGACAAACCAGGAGTTCTAACTAGGACAGCTGGGTTGAATACTGTGCTCTTATTGAGACTTCTCATTGTGCTCTTGCTAAAAGCTGTGTGATTCTGGAGCCCAAAAGTCATATTACAACTGGAATAGGCTTGAACTGGTCCTAAATTGCCTCACTCAAGTATTTAGCAGAGAATACAGCAACATGGCACTCATTCTGTTGAATGCTGTGCTTCCACAGGTCTCATGCCCTGTTTCTGTTCAGAGCTGGCTTATGGGTGAGCAGTCGTGTGCTCCAGCTGTAATGCAGATACATTGTCAGTCACTGAATTTCACTGTGAGTTTTCCATCTGAAAACAGGGCATGATGAGGCTTTCCTTTCTCTAGTCTTTCTCTGTCCAAGGCAAGAAACAGCCTCAAGCTGTGTCAGGGGACGTTCAGATTGGATATCAGGAAGAATTTTTTCACTAAAAGGGCTGTCAAGCATTGGAACACCCAGGGAGTTGGTGGAGTAACTATCCCTGGAAATCGTCAAGAAATAACTGGATGTGCTACTTAGTGTTATAATTTAGTTGTCAAGGTGGTATTTGGTCAAAGGCTGGACCTGATTATTGAAGGTCTTTTCAACAGTAATGATGCTATGATTCTAGGAATTGCTTTTCTTCAGATGTGTGCATATGACAATTATACTAATTATACTAAGAGGACCAAAGGGCTTCCAAGTATTTCAGCAATGTGGAATACTTCTGAATTAAGAAGTATAGTCTTATTTAGGGGAAAAAAGTAGAAAGCATTTAATTAGAGGAACAGCAGAAATTTTTTATTAGAACTTTTCAGTCAGATGTACTACAGCTGCATGTTATGAGAGATTTGACAAAATTAACCACTGCTGATGGAGTAAATCTTGTAATTTGTTTGATTCAAGTATTTTTCATTCAAAAGACTTTCTTGTGAATTTACATGGTGGTGGGCAAAAGTGTCTCAAATTATTGCCTGAGTTACTGACAGAGAGAGGTTAGCTAGGATCATGCCTCTTTCTTGAATATGAAGAAATTTGGTATATTTTCTCTTTAGTTACACCTTCTCAAGCTACAGGTATCTTCTGCAGGCAGTCACTTATCCTTTTGATATACTATTAATGTACTTATTTTCAGTCTATAGCTGCACTTATCAGGTTTCAGCTCAAGTGTTCTTGCTTCAATTACACAGCTACAATAACTGTGCTCTATTTCTTAATTTTTCTAACAGCATTTCAGTGTAGAAAAGAGATTTCTTGTGTCAAATAATTTAGAAAAATGAGTAATTTCTCTGAGCTTTTCCAAAGTTTCAGACTGGAGGTAGTCCAGTTTTGAAAATAAGAGTTGATGCCAGTGTTGTAAACTACAGAAACTGTGCTCCAAATTTGAAAAATGAGCTGGAAAAGATCAATATGTTTTGTATGAGTGTTTTTTCACTAATTTTGGAAGTGTGTTCCAAAGAGTACAAGAAGTCATAAAAGTCTGCATAGAAAAGAAAACAGTATGAGCTTGAAATACCAAGGCTCTATCCTCTATAAAGATTTTGAAATGGTGCTCTTCAAAAACCTAATTACATTCAGTAGAGAAGAGGCCCACCTAGCAATCACAAAACTGAACTTTTATACTAAAATCTTACTATTCATTATTCTAGCAGTAGTAATCACAACTTCAATGTATTTTCTGTGAAATTGTTAGCAATGAGACAGCAAGAGCATAACCTGGTCAATGCTAAAGACTTGGGAAACCACTCTTCCATATGGTTTCACTCAAGCAATGACAGAAAAAATAATAATAATTTTCAGCAGTAGCCCATTTTAACTTTCTATCAGTTTGGTTTCAACTGACCTTGAAGTTAAATGCAAGAGTTGGGCTTTATCTTTTGAGAGCTACCCTTCTAAATTATCGTCTACCATCACATTCATGCTCTCACTTGACACTGCTGGCAGTAGCTCAACCCAAGTTTTAGGGGTTTTATTCTCAAACTCAGTACTCATTTGCACCACAGCTGAACTCTTACTACAAGATTCATATGTAGAGTCCCTATGAAAATGAGAACTGAAGGATATTGCTGCTCTGTAGCTAAGCTGGGGGACTACACTGTGGTATATCTGTGATGATGCCTGTCCTGCTCTCCAAGGTGTGAGGCTAACTCACCTGAAAGGCCTGATGCTTTTCAAGAAAGCCTGCAGTTTGGATGAATCTACAAGACCTGGATATCAAAATTTGGGGGAATCTCTTAAGTGGTTATCTCTGGACTCAGAATTTCAAAGCAAGTCAGCTGATTTTTGCATCAAAACAGGTCAGGGAGTACTCAGGCACCTGGAGAAGTGCAGCGAAGGGGAACTTCATCTGCTCCTCAGCTTTTGTTAACAGCCTTACAGGTGAAGAGGCTGCCTTTCCCAATCTGACACACCACTGGGCGTCTCCATTCAGACACCAGCCTCACCATTCCTCACAAAGCTGTGGATATACTTCCTCTGGGCATAGCACTTCACCCAAAAGGCCCCAGTAGACATGGATACCACCCAGAGTCTCAATCCCTTGTCTCCACAGCAGATTTTTTGTTCTGGACACTGCTGCCAAGTCCTGGATTATGGTGTTCCTGGAGGAACTACAGTATGGACCTCAGTGGATATTGTATTTTCAAGAGGTCTTTCAACACCTTTACTGGAGCTTTAACCCACAATTCTTACCTAAAGTTGGAAAAAGCCCTTTGAATTCCTATGAAGTATTTTGCACAGCACGTGGTGACTTGGGCCATTGAAGAAAATAGATGTGGTTCTTCCCAGTGAATCTGAAATAACTGGGCAGTGGTGGTAGAGTAAGAGAGTTAGCAGTGGGTGGGAGAGTAAAAAAGAGGACTGGAAGGGTACAAAAGAACAGAGAAATTCATAGAATACCAAAAAAAAAATATAATTGATGGTGATATGCAAGGTGAAGGGAAAGGACAAGATGACTTGCAAATGGAACCAAGTAACACTAAGAATCTGCTACTCTCTGGGAAGCAAACATGTCTTTTAGACATTAGGAACATAAAAAAGAGCAGGAGAGAGAGTGAGAAAAGAGTTATTTAAGTGCTAAAAAATACTGCTAATGGGTTAATCCTTATGCATATTCAAGGTCATGTCCATAGAGTCATACTGACTAGTGTGAGGTGTTTCTCTACAAAAGTTAATGTGCCTCAGATGACTCACTTGAGGAGGTCAAAAGCTATTTACTTTAGTGGTTTTAATGAGTTGGAGCTGGAGTTTGCTCTACATCACGTTGAAACTGATGTGCCTTATAGAAGAGATAAGCAAAACAGCTGGTGCTAGCAATACAATGCTCTGCTATCCTTGGGGTAGAGATATTCAATCACATTTGATTGAAAGTTCTTGGAGCTCTTCCAGCATGAAAAGGAGTGAGAAGCCACCTTGCATGCAGAGCAGGATGTACAGGGGGAAAAAAATGGGTCACAGAAATGTGACTTGGACTCCAGACTGATATCTAGAACACGATGATCCGACTGGATAAATACACTTGTTGACTTTTGACCCCTGTAAGTCAGGTTCTTGATTTGCAGTACTGGGAGCTGAACACTCTACTACTCCCTGTAATCTCAAATAGTTGAGTGTATCAGTGGATCATTTCATTCTGACTAGTCTGAACATGGGGAATTGACTTTAAAAAGTGACAATTCAGCCTGTAACTGGATGCCATATTTTGGCAGAAAAAAAATTCTCTTCTGTATTTGTCAGAACTGACAAGTACATTTGCCTGCAAAAATGCAGGGAAACAAGGCAAATTGTTTTCCTGTTCCCATTAATAGCTCAGCTAGACAACACAAAGGCTTTGTAAAAGATGTGTAAAAACTCAAATCATGGAAAGGACAATGTTCTCTTTTTTTTGTCATATTTTTTTAGTAGGTCATTGGCCTGACTGAGGTTTGTAGGCAATGAAAAGTGTCATTTTGACCCTGGCAGAAATTGGATCAATTTAAGTGACTGGATACCTTTAAAGAATACAGTGCCTGAAAAATTAGAGTATCCAGATCTGAAGCATTTACTGAAGCTGTTTTTGAACCAAGATGACATGTAATCTTTTGGCTCAAATTCTTGGGAAAGCGAGCAGTGAGAAATTGCAATAGATACCCATGCAGAAGCAAAGGGAAATGTTAGCACTTCCACTAGGGGACTTCAAATTTCAGCTGATTGCCATTGGCTTTTTTATATGACAGTTTAAGTCTGAGTTTCTGTTACTGAAGTCTTGGGCACTATTTCTTCATGAGGAATAAGATTGATGATCCCAGTTGCATTGAAAAGGGCCTTGGAAATTATTTGGTATGGTGTGCTGCAAACCATGCCTTTGTGCAAATTCTTAAGCTAATTTCTGTATGCCTTAGTCTAAAGAGTCAAGAATCTGAAAATCAGGTTAACAAATTGGTATTTGTATGCCTTTGATCATGGTCAGGTGATTTTTGAGCACATCTGAGGTTCTTGGGAGACACTGATACAACTTGCAGAGCGCTCTGGAATTGAGGCATCTGCCTGTCTCTGTCACATGTACACACTTTCTAAAGCCTGTTCATGATATTGGTAATACTTTGTAACATTATTTTTTTTTCTTTTTTCCCCTAGCTGAAGTCTCTCCTTGGCCTGAAGTTTTCAGGATCAAAAACCAAAAGTGGATGTAAGCCAAGTACCTGAGCAATTCTGAGAGCAAGCAGTATGCTCTCAGAGAGCAGGCTTGTATGAATACTAAAACATCTGGTGGCAATAAGCATAGTGTTTTACTCATATTTTGAGACTGGGATGGGATTGACACAGTGGGGGATGTAGTTTCATGAATTTTTGTATAGTGTCCTTTTGAGGCTGGGGCCTGGCCCTGAAAACCTTTATTCATCCCACTTGTTCTTCACAGGTGAGAGCAATGTTTCTTAGGGTTAAGACCTTGAATTAATGCATTGGAGGTAAACAGCATAAAACAGTGTAGACTTGGAGCTCCAGGGAAGGCTGCACCAAGTTTTCAGATCAAAGCACATTTAAAGCAGACAAGGGTTCAAGCAAAATTCTGTAACTGCCTGTTACTTGTGCCTTCTGCTGGAAATAGAATATGACCTGCTTGCATGTTTTGGGTTTTTGCTGGTAAAACAGTCTTAAACCAGTGGAAGTCTTGATATAGAGCTTGATATGGATGAAAAGTCTTATGATAAATTTTATATTCATTTAATTATTTACAGAGGGTTTGGAAAAAAATTGAAAATATCTTTACTAACTACACTTTAGAGCATGAGGATGTCTTAGTGTAGAAACCTGTATTCTGCAGAATATTTCAGTCAATACTAATTCTTTGCATTTGTTTAATTTTCTATTTGCAAAGCTGTCAGTGCCTGGATAACTGTTCTCTTCACAGAAGCAGAACTCATCAGAAGTCATTTAAAAAAAGCAACCCCCACAACAAAACCTTTTCAAAGCATGCGTCTATGGGTAAGACACTGTGAGCTGTTGTGACAATTATTCCTTTGGAAAATTATTTATGCCACAATGACTGTGACAAGATTTACATAAAAGCAGCTGGACAAGAACTTTATGCAGAAATGGACTCTTAGTTTGCTGTTCAGCACAGTGAGTCTCTGGTTTGGGAAGAAAGGACACACCCTGATTGCATAACAATAAACCCCAAATAAAGCCATAATTAGTATCCCATAATTATTGTACTGCTATATTTCATCCAAGCAACGATTTGTGTTGTATTTCAGAGCTCTAGGAAATGAAGCTTTCAGTAATTCATTATGTTTTGGACTTCCTTTTGAGATGACAAAGCAGTTTCTAATTGCTGTGTAGGTCTATAGGATGCTTTCAGGAAGTAGGGCTGTTCGCTATGGTAATTCAGATGGGGTATCCTCCCTACCTGAAAGCAGAAATCTGCTCTATCAACCTGTTCCAGTTCTTGTGGCTGGTGGAGTTTAGTATTTACTTGTTCCACTTCTCACTCCATGGCCACTGTCCCCAGTGGAGAACAGGAGCACCACTTCTCATACCTTATCTCTCAAGTGCGATCCAGTTCCCTTTCTGCAGCACAGTGGTACTCAAAGAGTTTCTAGTAATTCTTTCTGAAGAATTATTTTTGAGTTCTGAAGTAAAAACCTTTTCCTGCAGTCAAATTCCAGTATTTAATAACAAAACCTTTTTAACTTGGACCTGTGTTTCTGCTTTCCAGTGTATAATTTTCTCAGTGTATGATTGCTGCTGTGATAGTTGTCCTGATTAAAAAAACAATCCACAACCAATAAACAAAAGCAATGGCCAATGTTCTCCATTTGTTATAGCTTTTGGCTGTGATGTTTCTACTCAGAGATGCTATCTATAAGAAACTTCCATCTTTTCTACATCATCCAAGCTGATTCAATTTCTCCTTGGTTAGATCAAGTCTGATTTTTTCTGCTTTTCTTTAACTATCACATTTTATAGTGAGGTAAAGTGCAGGGTCCCTAGAGAATTTAAAAAATAAAATCTGAGAAATTGCTCTGCTTATTATGGCATCCTAATCTTTTGTTCTCTGAGTAGAAAAAGCTTTTCCCTGCCTCTTATATGTGGAAATAAGAGTATGAAAATAAACACAGGTACTTGATGTCAATTACAGTGATACTATTTAAATGCAAATTTTGTTTTGGTCAGGCTGATCCAATAAGAGGAATAGAGGGCTTTTATGTAAATAAGCATATTGTAATAAGACAATGAAGTATTTGTAATTTTGATTGTTAGCATTTTACTTTCTCCCAGAGGATGAGTTCACTAGGTTTTTAGGAACACAGGGGAAGGATGGGAGTGGCACTTGACATTCAGTGCTGTGGGATAAAATTGTATAGGGCTATAGGCTGCAGGCTGAAACAAATCAGGTTCATTAGATGTCTAACAAAAGAGATGGCTTGCAATTTCTCATTAGCAGCATGCAAATAGAAAACTGTAGGGAAGCAATCTAGTGTCAGCCTTCAGAGACATGATTTTTAGAGTATGATTTCACTTTTTTTAGAGTTGGAAGGTTTTTTTCCTCTTTGCAGATTTATTGATATTACACCCACTAACAAAGTCATATGAATTAAATCAATCTTATACATATTGTCTGTGTATACCAAGCAAATTACTTTCATACAGGATGATAAAATTAGTTCTTAAAAAATTGCCCCTTTAGAAATGTAAATAATAATTAGTCTCTATACCACAAATATTCTTCCTTTCTTCTGTTTTTAATGAGACTTGGGGTGTGTTTTAGGCTTCTCTCCACAAGTCTTGAAAGCAGATACTCACTTTCTATTTTATAAGAAATACTGAGATTTCTAGATGAACACTGAGCCCTGTTCATCTTGTAGCACACACTTCAAGCAGGAGCATGACCTTGGTTTCTCTGGAGGTAGCTTGTGTATAGTTCTGTGGTCTGAACACTCTCAGTGGGTCTTCTGTCTCCACCTTCCTACATGGAAAGCTGTGGCCATCCAGGGTTTGGATTTACCCACAGCAGTGAGGTGTTGCAAGGTTAGAGATTTGAGGCCAGTTGCAGGTGTGAGGAGATGGTTGGCTGTCAGTGCCAAAGTGTTGGTGTTGTGTTCCTGTGCCTGGTTTTGCAGCACCACTGGATAATTTATGAAACTGAGGATACCATTACACTCTGGCCATATGACATAATATGCCATACTGCATTTGTAATGATTAAAGTATAACTGACAAAGATTCTGTTAATGATAATATACAGTGGTGTTAGACCACTGACATGGTAATAGAGGACTTCACTTTTTTACATTGACCTTGTATATACAGTCAGTACAAGAAAGACCAAATTGTTTCTTGATCTACCTCCTTTATAGGAAGAATTTCTTTATTTTAAGACTCTGATATTTCAAAGGTTCTGGATGCTATGCAGTGGTGATTCTAATACCACTTTGCTCTCTTTGATGTGGAAAATTGGCTCCAGGAGTGATGTCTGGAGATACAAGGCAACACACTGGATTTAAAATGTCCATTCAGTTAGGAATGGATGAATCTGATATAACTTTCATTCCTAGATTTGGATGTATCACGTGGCTATTCCAGCATGTAAAATCTCTTTCCTATCTCATTTGCTTAGGAGTTAAAGGCCAGATTTTTACAAAAGTAGTACAGGGAATAAGAACATAATGTCCTTTTCTTTCTAACCCCTTAAAGAAAATTCTGAGGATTGAATAAGCCTTACAATTCTGAAAATTTTTACTGCTTTATTCTGAAAAGGTACTATCTGATAGAATTCGCTAGAGAAGTAAAAAGTAAATTTTCCCGTAATTCAGTTATAGAAGCATGGTGATGGCTCTGTAGAGCTACAAAAGGCAAGCAATTTCTTTTAAACTACACAGAGATTTAGAATAATTGTTACACTGTCCTATTGTGTTACATTCTATCTGAATTTTTTGTGATGGTATGCTGAACAAGTAACTTGCACAAAATAATCCATCTGGCAGTCCTGGCTTTCTACATCTCTTCCTGGAACATCTACAGCTATATTGCAACTTGTTCAAACTAATTACCAGTACTGTGCCAGGAATGTTTATAGGTAATTGAGAGTGTCTGTTATAGACACAGGGGTATTCTAGTTCTGTCATCTTGTTGATATTTGAAATGTGCTTGGTAAGCCTCAACTGTACAAAAGTGTACGAAATAAGAACATGTCAGAAAGATGACCCTGACCCTTCTCTTGGAACCAAGTGATAAAGAGAGCACAAAGTGCTTTGAGGAAACTTTTTTCTGATGTTTGACAGCCGCTTCTTACAGGTGACCTAGAAATGGAATCATCCCTCAGAGATCAATGACAATGTTCTTACTGACCAAAATATCATCTTATTATTTGAAGTGCTTGGCTTTCCAAAGGCACTGTAGAGGAATTTTGTTAAATTAGATTTTTTTTTTGTAACTATTCAGTTAACATAGGTACTCAGGAGAATTGTCATGATACTCAGTTGAGAAGTAAAAGCAGTTGGTAACTCAGCTTTTTCCACATGCTGTATCAACAAGTCCCCTCTCCCATTCAGCAGTGGTACCAAATTTACCGCAAGTGTTAATTTTGCTACTTTATGTACTTATATGACTGTGTTCTTGATTATATGCAAATGTTTGAGGTAACAATGCTTAGGCACTGTGTTGTTTATTGTTCTCTTTCATTTATGCCACCCCAAGCCCTTTTTTTCCAACCCTGTCCATCATTTCCTCATAGGGCTGCTGGTAACTCTTTCCTTCCTCCATAGTTTCCAGTTTAAAGCCCAAAGAACAGTTGCCGTGGAGGCTTCTGGCTCCTTGAAATCGTTATATTTGAATTTTGGTGTGGGTGAAACCAGGTAAAAGGGTATGCAGTACTTTCTTGATGTAAATGATACTTATTCATGGCTAATAACAATACCAAGGGTCCTTTGATACATGTAGGAGGTAGTGAATTCATCTGGAAGGATTTGAAAAAACAAGGTTTTAAGAAAGATGTGAAAGGAATGTGTTTCTAGCCTCTGCAGCTTTCCTCAGATGAGGGCTCTCAGTTTGAGCAAACACCACTTCTTTTCTTTCCCTCATTTTTCTGCTGTTACTCTTGAAAGAGCACAGGATTTTTCTTTTTCCACACATAAGGATGATGGCTCTGATCAGTCAGTTCCAAGATACAACAGAACAGGATTTTGTAGGACAGGCAGAGTCAGGTTTAACTTCTGATTTGAATGATATTCTACATTTCAAACTTGCTAAATGTTTTTTAGTACTTGTTTCTGCATTTCTCTTCACCACATATTGCTTCCTAGAAAGGATCATCTTGCAAAACCATGGCTCTAACTTTATAAGGCTTTGATCTGCTGTTGGGGAAAGTTCTTGGGCCCAAGTTATCAAGTTTGTTTCTTGTATGACTTCACCTTAAAGAAAGAGTGGAGAATAAGAGAAATTAAGGTTTCAGTTCCTGTTTCATACCGTGTTGTGTCGTTCCTTACCCATCCCCTACCCTCTTCCTCTAGTGGTGGTAGTTGTGCCTTCAGGATTTAAAATACATACTGCTGGTAACAGTTGGGCAAAAAGAAGTTAAAGAAAAAGTAAGTCTATCTTCAAAGAAAAATTGTTCTGTCAGGTTTTAAAGACATGCTTTACCTAGTGCAAAGAAGTAGTATTGACCAGGGGAAACAAACCAGTGCATCTTATAAGATTTAAGGAACTGGTGAAGGGAGTGGTGGAACAAACCAGTTTGGGAGCTGTGATGGATCTGCTAAGCAGATTTTTTTGCTTATAATGAATGCTGCTTTCTTTCCTATCTGTGCTGAAGCAGCTCCTGTAACTTTCACTGTATAGAAGGCAAATGGCTTGTATGTATCAATATACCAATTTATTACAGCTATCAAAAGAATATTGACTGTATTAAAAAAATTCCAGTCCAATTGGAAGCTGTGTGAAGTCAAAGCTTAAAACAAATGGAGCTTAAAAGGAGCCCAACCTTCCCAAAAGATGTTCGAGATGAGCAGTAGTTTAAAGCACTATGCAACTGGGGGCACTGTTGAGCTGTCAGCCCTCCTGAAGATCACTGCTATAATAGGGTAGAATAACCCAGCAAGGTAATTTTCCTGCAGCTGAGACTTCCCCGATGTCATATAGTTTCTATATTTACTGTTAGAATTTTGTTCTAGCACAATTTAGTTGACAGGTTCATTCCTTTCCTAAGAGGTTTTTATAGGTTATAAACTTAGTTTTGATATTTCTTTATTTTTCTGACTCTTCTTACTATGGAGTTTTGAATCATGTGTCCCACTGTTCTCATTTCATTGAGCGTGGTAAGCCTACAAGAGAGGACTGGGGGAGGAAGTATTTTTAATATTACTTGGCCTGTAATGTACACTTTAAGAATATGAGATAGCTGGAATTTGGAGATCCCAATCACCACAAGTAGAAAAAGTTTTGTCAGAAAGATTCATGCTTTTGTTATAAAGAGTAATTCTAATAAAGCAATGAGATGCAACTTCCTTCTTCTGTATCATGTCAGAAAGTATTTTTCCTTAATGATTCAAACCCAACTGGTTTAAAAGAAAACAGGATCCCTATCAGTTGTCTTGGAACAACTACCATCTCCACAGCTGGCAGGATCTCACTGAGGCCTGAATAGATCAAAGCCAACTAATTTAGCTCAACCCCCTGTTAGAAACAGTATTAGTCTGTTGTAAAGGAGTAGGAAAACTTTTAGTGAGCATCAGTATGTCATAAATGGAATGGAGGGATGACCTGCAGGTGGCAGATGGTAATGAATGCATGGTAAGGGTAGCCTGCCAAATTGCTTCTCTGGCAACAGTGAGACGACGTCCATGTGTTGGTGCCAGGCTGCAGAGGAAACATTAGCCTGCTGCTTCCCATTCTGGATCCAGGTCAGCTGGAGTTAGCCTAGGGTTTTCTGCATCAATGTACCTTTTTTTTGGAAGGTCCTCCATCTCTCATGTGGGGCTTTCACTACTCATTTTCATCATGTTCTAGTAACAATAATAATAAGCTTAGGGCTATGGCACCGTTGGGGCTTTTTTCCTCACTTTGGCTACACATGTCCACACTCTGCTCTGCTAAGCATTAGAGGACATCTTTAGAACGTATTGTGCAGAAGCTGACACTAACAATGGGAAGAAACTCTGTGAATTTACATCCTGTACCACATGAAGATGCATAATTTCTCTCTTCGGCTTGAGAATCATCCAAGCTAAGCAGGACCACTCCTCTGGAATTCCTCTGCAATTCATGTGCGCTTCAGGGATTTTTCTATTTTTGACTCTAATGCTACAAAATCGCTTGAAATCAAGAAAAAATAGGTTTTTTTCACATATAGTTCAGAGCATGGGGGCCCATTTCCCCCCGCCCATCTTGTCTTAGCTGAGCTGGGGAGGGACTGTCCCCAGCATCTCAGGACCTGTCAGAAAGGTTATTTTTTTTTCTTCATTCAGACTCCTCATAATTCCCACTTTGTCAAAATTTGGGGGGGAGGGAAATAAAAGAAAGAAAATGAGGGTTTATCTCATTAGAAGTCTCACGTCCTGAACATATTGTCACTAAACCAGGACATGGTCTGATCTATAGTAACTCAAAGGATGAACAGATGTATTTAACTTTGAAAACTGTCATGAGCTGAAAATAGTGGTTGCTTGTGTCACCCTTCACAACTATTGGAGCTGCAGGTTTAGTAGAAAACTACTACTAACTTGTTTGGGTTTTTTTGTTATATAAGTGTTCTTGGTAAGAACTCTCATTCACACTCATTGAGGTTTATGTCAAATTATTGGGGGAAAAAGAGATCTATATTGAAAACCCCCACTGAATCACTGGAGGTCAGTAGGGGGGAATCTTGATAGAGAATTCAACCGTTCATGGTTGAATTTGTTCAAAGTGTGAAACTTCTGCAAATACAGTAAAAAAAATCCTCAAGATGATAAAACCTTTGTAGAAGGCCTGTTTATTTAGGTGCTGCAGTGGGTGTTTCTTCTTCTTGCTTTAAAGCAATGTAGAAGTTTGGTGCTGTTGAGCAAATAGATTCACAACTGTAGAAGAAGACACATGATGGGCCAGATGTGGGCCACATGGATGTTACCAGGAACAGAGACAGAGTAACACTAGATTAGTCCTTTTCAATCAGTTTTTGCAGGACGAGAATAGTAAGGGATCTTTCCCATCAGTTTTACCCCTAAACTGGAAAAAATGGAAATGCTTATGTGATCAGAAGTGGTTCAGGGGAATGTTCCTTTTATACATCATGAGCTGGCAGTAGCAGAAACAATAAGTTTTATTGAACAAAACTGTGTGACTTGCAGAACACCAAAAGTCTAAAAACTGACAAGAGCAAGTGGCATCAGGATCTTTGACTTCAGCTTCTGTGGTGGTATTGGAGCTCTGAGGTGGAATATGCTCAGGCTTGATGAAAGCCTTGTGAGCTTTCTTCACCCTCTCTAGGTTTAGAAGCTTTTGCGCCTTTGACATTTAGCTTAAGTTCTTAACTCTACCAGTAGTCCCTAGAAGGCATGTGATGTGTGGGTCTTTCAGGGTATTTTTGAAGCTGGAGAAATTTTTGCAAATTTTTAGGGAAGCAGACAAAGTGTGTATTGCTTCATCCTGTTATTTGAAGCTTACAGCCCATGCTGTGTTTCTTGGTCGATTTGAGATAAGTCTACTGTACAGTGGTTGCTGTCAGATGTTGAGTTGTTGAGAGTTTGTTATGCCAAAATGTTTGTGTTGCCTCAACGCTATTGCTCTTCTGGGCCCTAACCTTACAGCACCTGTGTCCTAATGTAGCTATAAAGACTATCTGTAGTCCTCCCATGGCTGCTAAAACAGATGCCTCATCCTGGAACCTGTTCTTCTCCCACATATGGTGGCTTTAAAAAGAAGATGGCAAGATTGTGGTTTTAATCGTGATAAGAAAACAGAGCTGTAAAGGAAAACAGAGGTATTCTTAGAAGCAAAATCTAGGACATCTTGATTCAGTTTCTACTTCCTGCAATTTATGACCATGTCATCAGTTCTGTGTTTGTTTTGGCAAAACGCTGTATTTTCAGTAGCTGTGGTGTGCTTTAAGGCTACAGTAAAAGACAAGGAATAAATGTGTAGTTGGCTCAGTAATATATGTTAGAAGTGAAGGCCAAAACTTGTGTCTTCCTTTTCACTGCAGGCAGGAAAAAGTTGAAGTGTTAGGTCTGAAGGTGAGACTAGACTTGGCAGACACACTGGGAGTTCAGAGACAAGCAACGGGATTTTGCAGAAATGAGCCTTTTACAAGTTAATCCATTTTATCAGGAGTTTGCATGCTCATAGCTTAATGCTACTTTTCTCTATATCTAGTGAAAACAGTCAGGAATTACTCTAGTGCTTCTTCAGCTGAAAGCAGCAGACACACTTGCACTAGTCTCTACTTGAAGTGACCTCTTATGTTAAAAAGTTCCAATTTAGTAATATTTCTGCTCAGTGTTTCATCTCTAAAGTGGCATCATTTAGTGTGTGAAAAAGAAAAGAAAGTGAAAATTAACAACCTCTCTTGTCGTTTGCCAACATCGCAACTTTAACTTACACTTTACAGATCACTGGTTTATTAAACTAAGGGATAACTTTTTTGACAGTAATGATTCAAACAACTTTCTAGAAAGACCAAGAGATCTAAAAGGTGAGATTTTGTGACTGCAGCTAAAGACTGCAAAATGCCTTTCAATACATACCTGTATCCTTAGAAACAAAAGGTCTTTGGAATTCAAGCTATGGTCAAAAGGACTTTGAGAGAAGAGTAATTAATTCCAAGGCAGATTTTTTTTTGCTTCTAGCACATTGTCAAATCAGAACATGAGCTTCTAGATGCAGTAATTTGGGTAAGGTTCTTTATAAGTCAAAGTATATGAAATTAGAAGAGCTGACAATGTGAGTCAGAATGACTTATACAAGTGACTTTTTTCTGAGTATTTGATCACATATTTCATTCATGGTCTATGAACACGAACCTTCCTACTTGGTGCTGTCACTTTGTGAGATGTAAAGACACTTAAAAACTTGCTATACCTGAAAGTAATTACTCTTTAGGCAAGTGTGCCACTAAAAGGATTAAAATGTCTTTGAAATCTGACTTGAAGTTTGGGATGAAGATGTTAATGAGTGGTTGCTCCTGAGGCTTGTGCAGAGACTAGAGATTTTATCTTAGTATTGAAATGTTCCTTGGGACAGTTCTGACAGCAAACAGGTTGTACAATTCACAGAAAACCAAATTCTTGAAAACCTCTGTGAGGAATAGACTGGTACAAAACCCCACGGCAGATATGCCTCACAGGAAGGCATTTACCGAGGATTTGCTTTGCCTCCCAGGGCCCCATGTTGCTTTTACTGACAGTGTGGTCTTGTTCCTAAATAGAAATTGTGACTAGCACGATGAGGTGATATGAAATCAATGGTATAAACATAGAAATTAATTGCTACCTTTATGTGAATTTACAAAAAAATTCTGGTAAGGGCATTTAATTTTAATTGTACTATTTTTGAGTAACTGTACTAAAATTACCACTTTGCTCAGAGCTCCTTCAATCTTCTGGGATGTTTAAAAGTGAGTATGTAACAAACCTATTGCTAGCAAAAACATCGTAGCTTTAGTTGGGTACAAGAAAAGTGTTTCTAATGTATTACATGGTTAATGGGCTGTGCCAGACTTGTGGGGATAGAATCACAGAATCGTAGAATCATAGAATTAACTGGGTTGGAAGAGACCTCCAAGATCATCAAGTCCAACCCTTGATCCAACCCCACTGTGATTACTCGATCATGGCACTCAATGCCACATCAGGGCTCATCTTAAAAACTTCCAGGGACGGTGAATCCACCACCTTCCTGGGCAGGCCATTCCAATGCCTGATCACTCTCTCTGTAAAGAACTTCTTTCTAATATCCAAACTAAACCTCCCCTGGCAGAGCTTAAGCCCGTGCCCTCTTGTCCTACTGTTGATTGCCTGGGAGAAGAGACCGACCCCCCTGGCTACAACCTCCTTTCAGGGAGTTGTAGAGAGCGATGAGGTCACCCCTGAGCGTCCTCTTCTCCAGACTGAACAACCCCAGCTCCCTCAGCCTCTCCTCATAGGACTTGTGCTCAAGTCCCTTCACCAGCCTGATTGCTCTTCTCTGGACCTGCTCCAGCACCTCAATGTCCTTCCTGAACTGAGGGGCCCAGAACTGAACACAATAGTCCAGGTGTGGCCTCACCAGCGCTGAGTACAGGGGAAGGATCACTTCCCTGCTCCTGCTGGCCACACTGTTCTTGATGCAGGCCAGGATGCCATTGGCCTTCTTGGCCCCCTGGGCACACTGCTGGCTCATGTTCAGCCTCCTGTCAATCAGCACTCCCAGGTCCCTTTCCACCTGGCTGCTCTCCAGCCACTCTGTCCCCAGCCTGTAGCGCTGCAGGGGTTGTTGTGGCCAAAGTGCAGGACCCGGCACTTGGCCTTGTTGAACCTCATCCCCATTGGAATCAGCCCAACTCTCCAGTCTATCCAGGTCCCTCTGCAGAGCCCTCCTGCCTTCCAGCAGGTCGACACTCCCTCCCAACTTGGTGTAGTCTGCAAATTTGCTAATGATGGACTCAATCCCCTCATCTAAATCATCAATAAAGATGTTAACCAGGACTGGGCCCAGCACTGACCCCTGGGGAACAGCACTGGTGACCGGCTGCCGGCTGGATGCAGCCCTGTAATGCACAGAACCAAGCTTGTATGTTGGCTGAATTCAGACTCAGTAAAGACACTCTTGATTAGATTTCTGAGTATGATTAAAATGTTTACAAATAAAATTCTTTACATGCTTTTTGACATGTTTCTACAGTTCAGAGATTTTACTCAAGTCTGTTTCCCAAAGCTGTGATTTGGCAAAGTGTCTGGGTGTTTTGTTGTTTCATTGATCTTGGGCCTCTGGATCTGCAGAGAAGCTGTGGAAGATGTTCAGGCTGATTTTGAAAAAATGTCCTACGCTGCAGAAATTCCTGTCTTGTGGATCCTGGGGGAAAGAAAGGAAAAAACCCAAGGATTTATGAAGTTTTTCTTTAATCCTACAAATGATGGCTGATTGACTGCAATGTTACTGGAGCTATGGAGTATCTGCCCAGCCTGGAGCTCTGTTGGGAGCTGAACCTTACTAGGAAATCATTCATTTGGTGGCGTTGGAAAAAAAATCCTTGAAGCATGAGATAGGTGGAAGTTCTTGGAGAAAATGAACTTATGCTGGCAAATGCCATTCTGAGAAAAATGAAGCAGAGAAACATATGAAATTTCATTGGGAAAGAGATTCAGTCTCATTTTGGTTTTTCTGCAAAGTGACCTTTTTGTTTTTTATAAAAATAAATGGTATTTGAACAAAACATTCTGGTGTTATCAAAGCATGATGTCCTACTTCAATTTTAAGCATTTCAAGATGCTCATAAGAGCAAGTAAATCAAAGTGTAGACAATATTCTCAGGAAAAAAAGCCTTTATTCTGTGCACTCTACCTGATGTAAATTAGCCTTTTATGTGCCATTGGGTGTGCTGAACTGTATAAACTTGCATAGGAACTGTGAAGGTTCCAGCTGTTTGCTGCAATACTATTATGATAATGTTGCACAGCATTATTGATTTCCCTATAAGAATGTAGTGCCTATTTCCCCACTACTATTCTATCAATCACTAGCAAACATAATCTATGGGTATTGATATATATATGTGCTTTTCTGAGCACTTTGAGCAATCAGAGATGGAAGCTACCATTTCACTTCTGATCTGACTCTGAATGCTCATATTCCTTAATAAACTAAATTAGTCCCATCTAATGTAACACTTTTCCAATCACATTTACTTGGTGAGAAGCAACTGCACAGTAAAATTTCAAGTAGATAAATTACTGTTTGATAGTTGCTTACAGTGTCTTCTATGTTTTCCTTCTGGTTGACACAGCTACAATCTCCTTGGAACGACAGTCAAGCTGATGGCAGGAGTTTGGGGTTGGAGGGCAGGGAGGCAGGGTAAAAAGCTCTTGCCCTGCTTTCTTTATCCTGACAAGAGTGGGAAATGACATTGGCCTGGTTTCAGCTCGGACAGAGTTAATTTTTTTCTCCGATGGATTTATCACCATTATTTCTTCCTTTGTAAAACATCAATGCTTTATACAACACTGCTCAATAGGTGGGAAAGGGCTAGGCAAACATGTCCTCACTACAGACTTTATAATTAAGAAGCAAATTGTATACTCATGGGAAAGGGTAATTCACAAAGTCGTCTTATTGGTCTAATAATTGCTTGCCTAATAAATGAGCTTGCTTTTTGCATATGTGAGTTCTTATCTTTGAATAGTAACCTTGTTCTTTTGTCTTTGCCTTTTGTCAAGTATAGTGTGCAGGGTTTATCTTTTTTGTTTGTACAATAGTGAGTGACAGCTCTCCTTTTTCTGAGCATCCATCTCTACTGCCTCTGCCAGAGAAAAATGGAGCAGAAAATTACCTTCTCCATCATGTAAGGTGCATTGGCTCATTTGGAAACACGTACCTCTCAGAATTATCTCTTGTTTGTGGGATTAATTAAATATTATCTGCAAGCAAGTAAATGTGCCTGACGGTTACACAAGATCTGGTTGCAGATCAAGGTCAGCAACTGTGGTTTTATAAACCCTGCACAGTTTTACTGAAACTAAACCTGACAGTTGTTGGATTGCATCTGGTATGTTAGTATTGCTAAAGAAAAGCATGGTATACCATTTCCAGGGGTGAGCAAAATTTTATTTATTATTTCTACAGCTTTCTGAACTGCTTCCAATGATTTTAGAATTGCCAAGAAAGGAAGGATTAAAAGAAACAAAGCCTCCTGACCTAGAAAACCAAGGAAAGCATCCATGACCAGCTGGATCACATTCTGTCCACATTATTGATTTTACTGGTTGCCCAGTAAAGGTCTTGCAGGTTCTCTGTTATTGCTTGAAGACATGAAATTTGCTCATAAGTGCAGGCACCACAGCAGTGGTTCATGATCCTGTGAAGTCTGGAGACAACTAGCAATGAAGCTTTGATATGTGCCATAGAAAGAATGCAAAAACAGATGAGGTACTGCCCTGGATTGGTCACTCCCATGTTTAATGGGAGCACTCTTGTGAAGAACTTTGCCTGTGTGTGTCTTACCACCACTAACTGGTGTTAATATCAGGCAGAATCACCTACTTGTGGGAGATCCTGATGAGCTGGCTGAAGCGTAAAATCCCTCCTCTGGATTAGATTTTTTTATGGCAACTTAGAAGGGTAAATGGCACTATAGCCTTGTGCTGGTCACTGTGATCTCAAGAGGAAAACTTGTGTCACTTTTTAGCTGTATCTTTGTGTTCAGACCACTGTGCAATAATCATCTGCCTGCTTGGATCCTTCTCTCCTCACAATAAAAGAAGGACCCAAAACTCACTCTGTAGGTAGAAATCAGTGTGTTTTTCTCATTACATGTCACCTATTGCAAACTAATATTGTGCTGCTCAGTGCCTTCAAATTTATTGCCAGGGACTGCTCTGAGAAGATTAACAGAGGGTGTAAAGCATGGATTTGGAGCTTACTGAAAAGTGGCAGTTAGGTTTTGGTGAGCTACTTGAGATTCTTAGTCATTTGCTGTGTAATGAATCCCAAATCTTCTGAACTGTTACTTATCTAATATTTTAACAAGGGGAAAGAACTGCTGGACAGCATTAAGAATTTAACAAGGGAGGGGGAACCTCCTGAGGGGAGTTCAGTAATCAGCAGAAGCCTGGTAACTTGAGTACAGCCCTATTTACCCCAGCTGTTTGAACTGCAGACTGATGTAAGTTAATTAGAGCTCAAGCAGAAGCTCTATGTGCTGTGAAACAAGGCTGGAGAATGCGGCTTAATCAAGCTGTGGTATCCATCATGGACAAACTGCTCAACAGACAGCAATTTGCTGGTTCATGGACTCTGTAAACTGCTGCTCATCTACTACTTTCCTGCTGCCACAGTTAATTTTGCTCAGGTGCATGTGCCTTGAGGCAGTAGCATTTCAGATATTTGTGTGAATTGACCCAAATATACACAGCAGCAAGGCAGGGCTCACAGAAATGAGGGATATCAAATGAGAGGCTTTGGGTCACCAGAAACCTGTGCTTTTCAAGGCCTCTGTGTCGCTCTGAAAGCTGGTTTATTTGACCTACTTGAATACCCTTTGCAGGACAGTCAAAAAGCACCAGTCCAGTGTCGGCACAGCTCCACTGTACTCTGCAGCTGGAGAAATTCCATGAGGAAGAGACAAGCCAGGCTGAATAAGCTTGCTTTGGTAGGAAATATGAGCCCACGGAGAAATGGTAAAGATTTATTACAGCTGAAGAATAAACGCAGACCAATGGTAAACTAGAACGAGCTCCCTAAAGGGGGTCCCTTCCACGTGAAATAGTCTCTTCTACTTTAGATTTGTTAAATCTGTTTCAGATAAAAGTGTCCATTTTTTTTCCTCTTAAGTCCAAAAGCCTTGTACCTGGAATTTGATCGTGTACATATCTCCATGGCTCAACTTCTGATTGTTTTCATCTGGCAGGACTTGCTATCTATGTGTTGGGAAGGTTTTTTTTTCCTAAGCAAAGAACACAGGTGAGAAGCTCCCACCCTAAGCTTTGAGCCATGTGATGCTTGTTACATACTTTACCTGCATCATTTACAGACTAATGCAGTGAGAGCCAACTGAAATGATATTGGTACGTGGTCTTTCTAGGCTTCTCTCTGAGGTACTGCAAAATCTGCAGATAAATCTGCTTCATGGTGAGAGATTCATGTCCTGGGATTGTTGAAACAAGTGGTGGAGCCTCACTGAAGCATGCCAACAAGCTGTGAGTACTGGATCTACAATTTTTTGAGACATTATGGGGGATATTGTACCAAACACTTGGCCATTCAGATCAAACACCTCCAAACAGTTCTTGAAAAATGAGCAGTTTAAACTATTAGCTTTTAGAGCATGGATCAGGTTCCCCAGCTCGATTCATGTATTTGTAGTGATCAGCCTGGGAAATTTAAAGGCGTGCAGGTGCTGCCTGAGCAGTCAGCATTTGTATTTGCTGCTTCTGCTGATGCCTGACCAGAAACACATCATTTGGGAAGCCTAGCTCTAGGCTTACTAGGCATATAACTGTTACGTCTACTTCGCTTCACTGAAATTTTTCCAGTGAAGCGTGTGAGTGTCCACATACCAAAAGTAATTATATCACTAAAGAGTTTGACCTTTTCACTGAAAGTGGAATGCCGGAAATCCAGCTAAGTAATGCCATTAAAGGACAGGAGATACCAAAAATCTGTGAGTTAAGGTTGTCTGCTCAAAAGGTTTGGCAGCTGGGGATAGATTAAAATGGAAACATTAAGTATAACGGGATTCAAATTTTATGTCCAATGCTCCTCTTTGCTCCTTTGAAACTTGCTGACCTAAAGCCAATGGGAGTTCCTGCTCCTTTAAGGGAGCGTTTCCTCATGCTGTTCCCTGCATTGCTGCTTTCTTCCTGGCTGAAGGTTTTTTGGTGTCACTTTATATCCAGCATATGTCATGAAAGATGCTTTTTAAGCTAAGATGTTCCCAAACAGAGACACCTTTGAAAGCACTGGACGATGTGTTTCTACCTGTCCTTGCTCTTAAGTTTCTATCAGCGCAGAATAAACTCTGGGATTTGTTTTTGGGGAGACGGTGTCCCACGAGGAAGATGAAAGAGCATCCCCCCCTTCTCTGCTGGTAACTGCCTCTTTAGCAAACAAAGTAACCCATAGAAAAGCAAGCAGGCATCTGCTTGACTGGATTGGCTCAGCTTTTTGATTCTGAGCAGCAGAACAGTTCAGCAGTTGTTCTGAAGTCATATAAAAAAATCATTTTGGCATTGTATGGCATTGATCTCCTACCCAAAGCCAAAATGAAAACTTGATGCATCACTTCTTTGTAGATTTAATAGTAAATTGAATCAAACATTTAGACTGGGCTGTGTCAGCAGATACCTTCCCTGCTGGAAGTGCATAGCTGTGCCTGTCTGAGGAATCAAGTTTTCTCTAGGGATCTCACTGGCATCGCTGAAGCTCTGCCAATGCCAGAAGTATTGACTGTTGAACCCTGTGGTGCCTCTGGTGGGATAAGGCCTGGAGGCTGAGCTTTTCTTTCCCTGGTCAAAGCAAGGTGAGCAGTACCTTGCATTTATGAAGTGTTGGAGCATTTACCTTTTCAGATTAATTGTGATGGAATGCCATGTGAGTAAAAGAAAAGCACCAAATTGTTCTTATGTTCAGAACTTATAAGTTCAGTATAATATAACACCAGAGAGCTAAAAATATTCTAGCTTTCTTCTGTATTTCTGCTTCATTAGTTCTCTACCTCTTCAAGCCTGATCATAAGATACACCTTGACCTGCATCTTAATTTCTCTCACTGGTAACAGCCTCATACCTCAGTGCCTTAATTGACACATCATGCAATGTCTTACTGTGCTACTTGCTTTTCTGCACAAGCTGTTATTTCCACAGTGGTGATCACAAAGCATGCTTCAGAATACAAAGCTATATCCAACTATATTGTATGGATGAGGTGACATTTAGTATCAGAAAGTCAAACACAGGTAAGTAGAACCAATAGTGTATTCAGTTATGATAACCATGCTTTTGGTCTCTTAAGAAAAACTGAAAAACCAATTACTTTAAAGTTTACCTGTTCCTATGGAAAAGCTCAGTATGAGTTGGTGAAATATGCTCATTTATAACATTTCATGCTGTCAATGTAAAATTTAGCAGCCTGCCTCCAGCACTGAAAATTTCTGGGATGTAATTATTCCCTCAATTCTACTTGGTAGTTTAGGAAAACTTATAGAATTAAGATTATACTATCTACAGATTCTGAAGGTTGTTATAACTGTTCCTTTAGGATCTGTTACACTTCTGTAGTGCCTATTTGTTTTATACTTGTTGTAATTGGGAAAGCTTCTGTGGGGAAAAGTGAAAATACTTGTTTTAAACAACCTATACTTCCAGCATTCAAACTGCCTAAGGCTCACAGAAACATGCTTTTAAAAGTCACTGAAAGTTATTACACTGTTTCTAGCCATTGTATCTGTGCTGGAGAAAGCCAAGGTATCAAACAGGATAAAAAGTGGAACTTCAACAGCCTGTTTTTTTGTTCAAACTAAACAAAAAAAAAATTAAATAGATTATTTTAAATTAGTGTAAATATCCTAAATGCTGTTAAGTCTAGTCTAGAATATTCCCAGTCATGTGTCCTAGGTGGTATATATTTTTGTTGCATACTCTAAACAGAAATGGTTTGTGGTCTAAAACTAACTTCTTGAGTGACCAGTGTTCTGTGTGATCAGAAAAGCTGCCTTGAGGAGACAGTCAAGTGCAGGGCTTTAACTTTGACATAAACTAAGAAGAGCTTTAATGCTCTGGAATGGCTTAGGATTTTCTAAAGAAAATGCTAATGTAAGCCCAAACATGGCTGATAGAGGCTGTAATAATGACTTTGCAATGGTTGGTATTGCAGGCCTATTGTGACACTGATCAAGCTGACATATTTAACATGTCAATAGTAGGGTATATTCTTTAGTCACTTTTGTCTCTGTGCTCTCTAAATAAAACAGGTTGTATATATTATAGTGCATCTTCCTGAATGGATTTTTAAATTGGAATTGATTATTAGTTACTAATTCTTATTAATGTGAATTCATCCTCCTTTGGTTTGCAGCACCACATTTTCCTTTTGCCTTGCTTTATTTCTGTATTTTACAACTCTAAGCTCCAAAACTTTCAGGAAAATGGGAAACGTGATCAAGGGTGGGTTAATTCAACGTCAGTGTTGTCAGAAAACTGACCAGGATCAGTGCTCTGTGACAGGAGCTTCCCAGACTGGGCTTAGAATTATTGTCAGGGAAAACCACTACCTAGAGTCAATCTGAAGGGATGATTTTCAAGGACACTTGTTTAAAATGCAGGTAAACACATGACTGAAGGCTGGGAGAAGGGATGGGAGAGTGGAAGTTCCAGGAGATACAACCAGGTAAAAGAAGAGCCCTTGCATAGGAGACAGGAAATGAAGGACTCCTTGCAAGAATACTGAGTATGGGCTATGGAACAGATGGGACTGTAGGCAGCTGGACAGAAATTTAAGGTTTCAAGGGTAGGCTGGACACAGCTACTGCAAAAACTTTCCCTGTTGTGTCTAAAAGTTGAGGTGATACCAGGTGGTAACATGGTGACTTGCCATCTGGAGTTGCTCTGAAGCCCTGCACCTTTCAAATCCTGCTTTAAGTGTGGTCTGGAGGGGAATTAATTTGGAGACAATGACAATTAAACAGTCCATGCAGTGAAGCTGTTCTGGAATCACAAACTCTCAGGTTCTCTGGCAGGAATCCTGGTAAGGAATAGGGGCAAGCAGTGTCAAGGGGCTTGCCTGCCAATGTGCCACCCCCAAACAGATTAAATTCAGTACAGATCTAGCTGAAATGTTTTAAAAATCAGCTTCTAACAGGTTTTATCCACAATGATCTGCTCATAAATAGTAACATAATTTATATTAGTGCATTAAATATTAAGGTGTAGGACCATGCAGTCCTAATGCTGGTGTGCTGTGCACTTCATAAATAGTACCAAAAAGTAAACAACAAGCTAATAACTTTTAGGAACAAATTCTGGAATTAAATAGGTACAACTGTGATATCTTCATACTTATTAAAAATGTGTATTCAGAGTATTGTCTAATAGGAATAATTTTATTCATTAGTCAGCACTTGGCGTAATAGGCAATTAAACTTCTAAATCAGTATTTCGAGTTTAAAAAGCTCTTTTGTAAGATTAACAGGAGATGGGACTATGCTGGCTTTTGTGCAGCAGGTAGTTCAGTTAGTAGTTCAGTTCAGATAGTTCAGGTGAACTTCAGATAATGTGAAAGCCTTGAAAGCTCTGTAAGAAGAGCTAACAATTGGAAAGGAGTTTTAGTCTAATGCTTGCTAAATTGAGAGTTAAATGGCATGTTTTTAAACAGAACAAAACCTATACTGTGTTGTTTTTAAATGTGCTCACTGGTGAATAACTGAACATGTGTTTGGGTGGAAATTGAATCTGTGTAGGTATCTGACTGATCTGTAGATGCTAAAAGTAGTTAAGTGTTGAGGTGCAGAGAGTACAGAGACCATTTCTACAGAACGAAATTAATGTGCTTTCAGAAGAACACTGAGGAAAGTGCTCCTTTATCTGGTACTGCTTGTAAGTAGCTTTAACTACATCTTTGTGTTGAGTGACAAGGAGGAACAGAGTCTGAAAATCTGGTTCAAAGAAGAAAGCTGCCTTTGCTCTGCACCAGTGTTGTTCACTAAAACTTCAGGAATCTGTGGTGAGGCTGGATGAGTGCAGTATTTTTTTGTTGGAGAAACAAAAGGTATTGGGACCAAGTGGTGTTGGGTGCTTAGATGAAGCAAAGGAGAGAGGATTCACTCCCTGCAGCAAAGTTTGTGGGCAAGAGGGGAGACAGTAGAAAACAGCTGCAAATTGACAATAAAATCCAGACTAGAGTAGAGCTCAGGAATGTCAATAGAACTTTTATAGAAGCTGTACAAAATTCCATGTCTCTCACTCCATTTTTCCCCTTCCCCCCCTACCCCTGCCATTGTTTAAAGTGTGAAGGGACAATGGAGGTTTGCAGGGAATTAAAAGTTACACACAAGGTGTAACTTTGTGTGAGACCTGTGTGGTTGAGCTGTTTCCTGTGTGCAGCTGTGAAAGTGAGGTATGTACAGGTGCTTGTCAGGCACACAAAAATCAGACACAAGCCAGGCAGCAGAGAGTTCATACCCATGTGAGAAGAATCAAGAAGTTGCAGAGATTTTTGAAGTCCCCTAAGTCAAAGAGGCCCCTCTTTCTGTGCTTGGTTTTGAAGAAATTGTCAGAGCATTGTCGTGGTAATAGGAATGCAAACATATAGGCTGGAAAGCTCTTGAATTATAAAATGGAAAGTGCACAAACTGTAACCAACTTCTTTTCTTGTTGTTTTATGCCATGTTGAAAAGCTCTTTACAAACTATTCTAAATGTTCATGTTCCCCTCTCCCATAAAATTGGCTTCTATAATCCTGTATCTCCTGATCTTAGAGCTCTTAGAAATACACAGCTTTTGCAGTATGAGACCCAATAAAAGCTGTGGGGGTCCTGACTATTTCCAGCACTATTCCAGACATTAGTGTTAAGAAATAAAAAAAAAGTAACAAAAACTTGTCTGAAAAACCCTTCTCTATCTCTTGTTTTAATTTACTCCAAGAACTCAAGGTGAACAGGACTGTACAGCCAGCTCTAGTCTGACCTTTCTTATATGCCAAAAAGAGATGGAATTTGCACCAAGAAACTCGTGGGAAAGAGAAGACTTAATTCTCCATCTGTGCAAATGTAATACCAAAGCTCATGGCCTGGTGTGGTGATCCTGGAGGGAGAGAGGACTCTGGAAGTGAGCTGTGTTGAGAGGTTGCAGAGTTTGTCCTGATGAGAAAGATGCCTCAACAAACTGTCTCCCATAGGTTAGAGAAGGGCTTGGAAGAGGGGAGGTGCTCATCCACTTGCTGGCCTTGCTCCTGGTGACAGCACCCCCAGAACAGAAACACGGGCTTGAACCAAGCCAGAGCTGGTTTGGCAGCTGTCCTGTCCAGGACATCCTCTGCAACAGACTTGTAGACTCAGAAATATCTTAACTATGAGTCACAAGTCTTGGGTAAGGTTTCTCATGGAGGAATTTGAGTCAGGTGGCAGAGACACAGAGGATGACCTGGCTCACAGTCAACCCCTAAAAATCCTGAAAACAGAAGTTCCTCAAGAAATACAACAGGCATGGAAAGCAGCCCTTGAGAAATTAGCAGCTCAAGGAAATGCAACATGCACAGAAGGACCCAGTACCTCCTATAGAACCATTTCTCATAAGCCTTCTTTGGTGGTCAAGCCATCAACTTGTGATGAGACAGAGGATGAACGAAAGCAACCACATCTGAATACAGTGGCACAAGTGTTTGGTGTTTCTCTTCAGCCAATAAACAGAGAAAACAATGAAAAAACTGAATGCACTAAATTCCCCATCAAAACCTGTTACCCGGCAAAAGAAGACCCAAAGCCTCTACACCCAAAACCTGCATGGAACAAGTTCCTCAGCTCTGCTCCTCCTGATAAAGAAAAATATACTCTGGGAGCAAAACCAAAATCAAATTTGGCATCACAGAAGAGTGAGGCAAGACCAGCATTTCCAAAAGCAACTGGAATTAAGGAAAAGCTAATGCCTGCAGCACAAGAAAATGCACCCAAGACTTCTCTATTTAAAAAGTCTTCACACTGAAGTCTCTAACAATAAAGATACTTCTAATAAATGAGACTCTCTTCAAAGTAGACTGTCAGGCCCTAGAACAAACACACATTCACTTACGAAAGTAAAGGAAATGGGTGAAAATAACTCAGCTGCGGAAGCTGCAGGCAATCACTGCCTGAATTGCGCTCCTTTTCAGCAGGTTCAAAAGTCTTTCAGCAGTTGAGAGTATGGGAGGGAATTGCTTAGCTTAGCTGCTGATTTCCATGGATTTTCCTCTTTAGGGGGATTAGTCTGGCCCTTGGTGGTGTTTGTTTCTTCTTATATGCTTCTGAATTTAAGCAGTGGAAATTATGAGCAAAGTAATAGTTTACTACTTAAACACAGGGCATAATATGCCTTACTATGAGATAGGAGATCTGGCTTGCTCTTAGAGTGAGAATAAACACCCTTTTTTCATTAGGAATATGACTGCTTAACTTGGGTGGTAAATCCACAGAATTTCAGGGTGCTGCCTGCACAAAACTGCCTTCTTTTCCTGTAAGTCACCCCATCAGTATGGAAGAGAATGTTATTTTTTAAAATTAATATGCCTTTGATTAATCAACTCTACCATCCTTGCTCTTTTACCTCCAAACACCTTTGTATATGAACACTTACACTGAGAGATAATTTCTGGCACTTAGAGTTACATGGAATAAATCTGATGAGATTGTGGTATAAGACAGTAGAGAAACAATGATGAGGATGTGCATTATGTTCCTGTTGCATGCCCACTGAATGGGAAACATGCTGATGAGTATCAGTATTGCTTCTTGGCTCCCAGAGTTAAAGGCAGATCTGAGACTGTGATTTTACAAAGCACCTGTTTGAAGATACGGTTTCAAGGTAAGAAAACCAAATTACTTTAACAAATATTTGAACAGGAGATATTTATTACAACTGGTGTGAAAAGGAAGAAAGGAAATTGCTGAACTTTCCAGGAGAGCTGTGCAAGTCTCAGTTCTCCAGTTTATGCCTTTTGGCATCCATTATTCATGTGATGTCCTACATTCACCCTTCCTCCAAACCGTATTTGCTCTTTCCTCTTCCCCTATGCTGCATTCCAAATCTGACTTTTCTCTTTTTTTTTCTTTTTCCTGAGGTACTGCTATAGCATATACAGTACATAAGGCTAGAAAAGCTTTAGAAACTTAATTGATCTCTATGAATTATTTACAGAAAGACCTAAACCTCATTAAATCCAAGTAAAAAGAAACAGGAAGGGATACAGGCTTGTTGCAGAGTGATTGAGGAGACCCTGACTAGTGTTTATTGGTTCCCTTTTTTCTGGGACAGAATCCATCTTTGCTGAGCAGCTGCTCTGTGAACTGCTCAGATCTGCTCCCTCCTACAAGCTCTCTGAGCCTTGGGAAATCACGTCAGGCTTTTTAGTGGGGCCTGTTGCAATAAGACAATGTGTGTAATGCCTTTGAACTAAAAGAGGGTAGATTCAGACTAGATACAAGGAATAATTTTTTTATAATGAGATTGGTGAAACGTTGGAACTGGATTGTAGATGCTCCATCCCTGGAAACATTTGAGGTCAGGCTGGATGAGGCTTTAAACAACCTAATCTAATTCAAAATGTCCCTGCTTATTGCAGGGGGGTTGGAATAGGTGATCTTTAAAAATTCTTTGGAACCCAAAGTATTTCACAATTCTACTAGATTTAAAGAAGAATTTGCAAGATACCTGGGGACTGAAGAAGAAACCATCATTGAAACAATGGGTGTATGGTCTCTGATTTCTGACATAAATACATCTTCTGGCCTTCCAGAGCATTTAAAAGGGATAAGTAATGGTTGCTTAAGAACTAAATAACCATTTCTGAAATCAGGCTTTTGGACTTTCCATCAGGAATACAAACTGTCTGTTTATACTGCTTGGCTGGCCCCACCTCATTGCCTTGAATGCACTCCAAAATATGAAAAGGTGCTGAGCTCAGCTGCTCTCAGTTCAGTGCTGTCTTCAGATGGAAGCCTTGACATCTGTGTGCGTGTGGGTTGGGTCCCTCACAAAGAAAGCAGAGATCCTTACAATCTGGTGGGTTGTTCCCAGTCACTGTCACTTCTTTTGCTGCCTCTAAGACCAGAAATATTGTGGAAGATCCTTAGATGTTTGACATACATGTATTTCTCTCTGAATTTTTAGTTTCATCTTAAATGTCTCATTGCAGCCTGTGTCTATAGCAAATGGCCCTGTGCTACAAGTCTTTTTAATTCCTATCACTAATGCTTTTTGAGCTATTTATCTTAATGCTCTGGATATTTTTTATTTTAGAGGTGCTCTCTGGAACCGTTAGCACACTCTGATTTGATAAAATGTAATACATGCTCTCTTCTGACTGATTGTTGTTGTCACTCACTCCAGGTTTGCAGTTTCTTCAAAGGCACAGCTCTCTGAAATCTCCCTGGCAGTGCCTAGAGCTGCCAGCTGCCAGCTTTCATCAGCAGAGACTAGACAGAGAGCTGCCCTTTCCCAAATCACTTTACATGCACTCATATTGCTTTTAGAATTTGTTTCTCTTAAGTGTTCATCTTTTTCTCTGGTGAACAGAGAGCCAGAAATCTGTACTGCTCTCTTCAGTTACTGTTCTCTGAACTGTGGAAGGCTCCAGGTCTGAAAGCCCAACACCCCACTAAGATCTACTTTTGCTGCCTTGCCTTTCTCTTTCTCATAGCTATGCTCATATAATAGGGTTAGCTAATCCATCCTTTTGTGCTGAAGGGAAAAGAGATTTAGATGTACTTTCCTAATCTAAATGCTGTGATGTTTACAGATGTCTGCAGTTCAGTGGTTTTAACGACTTTAATCCAGATTTCTGTCTGCTGCTGGGTTCAAACAGCTATATTTTTCCCACCTAAAAACCCATAAGCTACACCTGTTGAAAAAAAACCTGCACCTCCCATTCCACCATTACCCCCCAAAAAATCCCAAACTTCTCTTTCCACCCTGCCTCTTACCCTCATAGCTTAATATGCCCTCCAATTATCAGCCTGTAAGAGGAAGATTCTCTCAAAGCCCTTACGTTGTGTGTGCATTCAGGTTATCTGAGAATAATAGGATTAGTTTTTTTAAAGGAGTGGTGTGGAATATAGGCAGGAAGACAGCAGTGACCAGTGTCAGACCAGAAGTCCAAGATTTGTCCCGTTCACAACCGCACACAGTTAACTACAACTGAGCAACAACTTTAGTCTTACTCCCATAATACAGATACTACAACTTTTGTTCATTTCAAGGATTAGTGTATTTCAATGTTTAGTTAAGAAATGTGTTTGTATATGGCAGAAAACCAGCAAGGATTGTACCTGATTGCTTCCTAATTTTGTGTGTTTCTTCTCCTGTATGCTTTGGGAACTGTGGTGAGTTAGTTTCTGTGTTAGTAAGAGATGTCACCATTTCTACCTCACATATAACATCCCATTTCTCTTTGAGTGGATTACAGATCTTGTCAAGGAGTGAACCTGCTTCTTATGCCAAGAGCATCCTGTCAACCTTGGCTAGCAATCATAGAATCAACCAGGTTGGAAAAGACCTCCAGGACCATCAAGTCCAACCCTTGATCCAACACCACCATGATTGCCAGACCATGGCACCAAGTTCCACATCCAGTCTCATCTTAAAAACCTCCAGGGATGGTAAATCCACGACCTGCCTGAGCAGCCTATTCCAGTGTCTGATTTCTCTCTGTAAAATTTTTTTTCCTAATATTCAACCTAAACTTCCTCTGGCATAGCTTAAAACCACGCCCTCTTGTCCTAAATTTCCATTGCTTCCCAAATATCTTGGTCATAATCTTACAAGTTTAGCCACACACTGGAAAAAAAGCATATAAAATGAGAGAAAAAAACCCTAAGTGGTAATGTATTTAGACATAGATTTGTCTAAAGTATCTGAGGGTATTGTGGCAGTTCTGGGTAACAGGAGCAGTGCTCAATCTTCCTGCTGCAGCCTAGCAGCTGGAGCTGAGCTGGGTGCTTGTCCTGCTAAAGGTGAGAGGTTGATTCTGTGTAAAACTCCTTATCTTTGTTAGGGGTGCTAAAAGGACACGGTCACATATTTATCTTTTTGTGGAGCCTACCAACCCTTTCTGGAACAGTGCAAATGGCTGTCTCCTGGTCAAATATCAGAGCCTGAGTTAGCCCAGGAAAATCCATCAGAAACTCAAAACACAGTGGATTTATATATAAAACTTGTCAAAAGTCACCACTGAAGTACAAAAGGTCACTTAAACTTATGTTGCTTTTCTTTTCCATGACATGCATCCTCAGCTGCTTTTAATTTACTGTGTTGTCCTCTTATATTTGCTGTTTTTTCACTCCCACACAGGTTTTTATGATTTGATAAAGAACAGGCTGTTTTTACTGGAACTGGAAAGAACAGACTCATTTTACTGGAAAAGGGAGGTAAAAGAAGACCTATCCCTGCCTTCCCCAAAGGCAATCAAGAAAGTTCTTAAAAGGGAGAGTGACAAATGTCTATATTTGGAATGCTTGACTAAGATTTCTAAAAGAAAGAAAATGTAAAATTACTAAACCACTGATTGCAGTTTTAAAACTACAAGCCAGTGGAAAAGAACTCCTACTTGTTATCAAAATGTATGTCTGTTCATTTTAATGTGGTCTTTTGGGGAGAAGTTCCAATTCCTAATTTTTATGCAAGCAAATGTATGTATGCGTGAAGGAAAATAACTTGGATACTGAGGCATAGCTAGTTTCCTAAAAGAACTTTCGGTTAGTTTTAGCCAGAGGTTTATGTAGTAGCTGAGCTGTCACTGATCAAAGTGATATGTTGTGAGAGATGGTTTAAAAAAACAAATCAGTTTTTGTAATAGGAGAAGTATATGTTCATAACATAATGGAAAAAGGATGAGGGAAAATAGAGAATTGGGACTTGATACAGGGGGAGATAAAATTAAAACTGTTGCAGAAGGTTTTCACCATCCTGAATTTCAGAACATGGAAGTGGTAAAATAATTTTATGTTAGTAAAAGCAGAATAATGAACATGAAGAAGAATCTTTCCCTAACTGTATGTGCATAGTGGTGGGCTTGGAATTAAATACTGTCATTCGGGAAATAGATATGTGAATGATATTCTCAGTCAAGACAAGAATGCGAAGGCAAATGAAATTATGTAGTAGGTCTAAATGCAAATAACTTTGATGGCAGTGATGACAAAGTAATCGTGTGCTACATAGAATGAGTTTTGAAGGCCAGAAACATAAATGGTTTGAAAAGGCAGATGGCCATGGAAGTAAACAAATCTTCTTAAACAGAAGATGGCAATGCATATCCCTTGTGGTGGTCTTGGCTGAGGCAGAGTTTTCTTCAAAGTAGCTGGTATGGGGCTGTGTTTTGGAAAATAGTGTTGATAAAATAGATGTTTTTATTGTTTATGAGCAGTGCCTATGCAGAGCCAAGGCCTTTTCTGCTCCTCAACTCACCCACACCAGATGTAATGATCAGTATACAAAGCTGGGGAAAAAGGAATAGAGGAACATTGGAAGTGATGTCATTTGGCTTCCCAAGGAACCATTGATGGAGCCCTGCTCTCCTCAAGATGACTGAACACCTGTCTGCCAAGGGGAAACAGTGAATGAATTCCTTGTTTTGCTTTGCTTGTTTGTGCAAGGCTTTTGCTTTATCTCAACTCCTGAGTTTTCTCACTTTTACCCTTCTGATTTTCCCCCTGATCCCAGTGGTGGGGTAGTAAGTGAGTGGCTATGTGGTACTTAGTTGCTGGCTGGGATTAAACCACAACAGAGCAGTTCTCAAGTTTTCCCAAACAAGGTTTGCTGGGAACGTAGATGGTATATCAGCAGGTATAATGCTGCATCTCCTTCAAGCATGTGTTGGGAGTTTGGTACTTAACAAATACTCTACTTTGTTACAAGTTTAAGAGCCTCCTTTATTTGCAAAAAGATTAGCCTAATTCAACTCCCTTATGCAGAGGGTTTCCGGGAAAGGTGAAACGGTTTATATGTGTTTTTATGAGCTGCAATGTAAAAGCTCTTTGGGAAGATCAGTGAGACAAAGGAAGGAAAAATCTTCAACACAACTGTTACACCTACTGACTTGTCTAAGGAGCTTTGCTGTGATGACTCTGTGTGTCCCTGTGTATCTTAGAGAAGGGTTACTTTCAGTTGCAAATGACTTTACAGGTCTTTACAGTACTTCTGTACAGAGGATAGTTGTAGGAATGTATAAACT